>NW_022631000.1:13257926-13951895 GCF_010015895.1 Lontra canadensis
CCCCCCCCCCCCCCCCCCCCCCCCCCCCCCCCCCCCCCCCCCCCCCGCCCGAACCCCCCTTTATTTCTCAGTTTGGCTCTTCAGGAGACAGGAGGCTGTCTATTCCTGTGAAATCTGAGGATTGAGATGTCAGACACTGGCGCTTTCATCCTCTTTCAAGAGATCTGAGAGGAGTAACATTACAAGAGACATTTCCTCAGGAGAAATTGCCCAAGACACAGATACTGGCTTTACTCCGGACAGATTGCTAGAGGCCACGATGGTTGGTTCCATGACCACAGCTAGGGGTGGGGGACAGAGGACCCTGCTTAACTGTGGATTGGTTGGCCTACTTGTGATAAGAGGGTGTTCCTTTCCATCCTCCCAATGGATTTGGAGATTTTCCATTCTTTGAAATGTTCTTTCAAGTGTTTGGGCTCCCAGCTCTCTTCTGCAACTTATCTGTGATTTCCATTCCCCAAGAAGGAGTAGGGAATTTTACTCCTTAAATAACTCAGTTGACCTCCCCAGGAAACCCCAGGACTTCAGCAAGAAGAGCTTGAAGTGAGTCTGGTGGTCACAGTATTCCATGAGACCCTAGGGGGTCTGGGTTCAGATTTCAACAAAGTCACTAGTGGGGTTAACGAATAATGGGCTTTCTCTCTGCTTTTCAAACAAGTGGGAGGAAGCTGAAGAAGACCCAGATGGACCAGTACTTTCTGGCCTCCTGAGTAGGGAAGTACTAACCTGGCACCAAAAGATATTACTACATTTGTAGTCTGCTTTCTGAGGGTGGGGTGGGGGGTGGAATAAGAGAAATGGGAAGGGAGTGCAAATTGGGAAGGCAGAGGAAATAAAAGTGATTTGTTACATTAAAAAAACCTATTTACCTTATCACTTAGAACTTTGTGTCTAAAAAAGTTCAGCAAACATTTTTAATACATCAGACCCTGGACTGGGAGCTTTCTTGCCCGGGAAGAATAAGCTTTCTTAGTTAAAGGGTGATTTTTCCAAACTAAACCCCTCCCCCCCAATTTTTTTTTCCCCAAATTTTTACTTATTGCATAAACATCTATTAATAATTTTAAAATGTTCTTTTAAATGGCCCACATTCCCATACTATAACACAACTTGGTTTTCTTCATCCCTGTGCATACATGCTTTTCACATATTTGTCATAAAAGTGTGATGTTTTTGTAGTCAACAGTGAAGCATCTAGAGATTTTTGTCCAAAGACTCACAAAGAACAGATGGTCCAACCTACTTCCATGTTAGTGGGAACAACATAAATCCTTAGAGTGCTCCCACATGGAACCTTCACGTGTAATATTTTCCTCGTATAGGAGACCGAATCAAATATTTGGGGTGGGAATGGAAGTGGGTGTTTTTAATCTAGAAATCCATGGTTACAAAAAGCCTTCCTAAATAGGGCTCTTTTCTTCCTTGGAGGCTTCAGCATTGGTATGGGTGGAGAAGGGAAGGAAGAAGTCTGGAGGTCATGTTTAGAGGCTCCATCTCGGCACTGAGGTGGGGTTTTGGGAACTTAGGTTGAAGCCCTGGCTCTTCTGAGGACTCTGTCCACACTGACTCAAACCACTGAACAAACTCCTCGATCCTTGCATCTCCACTGCCACTGTGTTAGCCTCCCTCTCCAAGCTTGCCCCATCATTCCTGCCCTTTTTATCCTTCCTCCATCTATACTATACCATCTTTCCCATGGCTGCTACCACCAGACTTCTTCATGCCCTTGACAACTTCTGTTGATGCGTGGCTAGAATCCCTACTAGCTACCTATCACCACACCACCCATCCTCCATCAGTCCCATAAACAAGTCACCACCCAGCTTCAAACAGTCTAAGTTTACAACCCAAATTCCGTAGCCCTCTCACATGTGGCTCTATCCTACCTTGTGATAATACTACTTTAGTAGGAACCTTCTGTTCCAGCCCAAACCTAACGAGTAGCTGACCCTTGATTTTTGCCTGGTTCATTCCTTGCTTGCTACCTTAACACCCCAAACCCCTTTCCTGTAAGTCCACCTTACTTTGTATGAGGCCTGCTAATAATGTCTTCTTGAGAGCTATTTGGTGAATATTGATGAAAATGGGCTGTTGGTTGCAAAGGTAATGGTTTATAAGATCAGACTTTTTTCAGTGTAATCATTTTCCTTAATCCATGGCTCATTTCATTTCTACAAGGGACCAGGTAACTAGAGATTTAAGGAAGCCTAGGATCTTAGAAAAACTGCTTTTTCTGTTTTCTTATTTATAAAATGGATTAATAAGGAATTACTATGATTTATAACAATGCACTTTATAAAAAACCAGTACTTCTGAACTGTTTATTTTGTTGTTCAAAAGATAAGACACTTCTCTTTTTTCCCAGTCCCAGCACAAACTTCCTGGAACCTATGACCCATGAAGTCTTGTCAACGCTCACACCATCTGAGGGTAGCAGCAATGAAGTAGAAGAAGCAGGTGAGGTTTTCTGCCCACAGTCTAATACCAGTGCCCTATTGGATCAGGTTGTTTTTTTGTTTTGTTTTTTTTTTTTTTCCCCTTCATGTTTTGTCTTGCCTCTTGAGGACAGAGTGTTTCTCATCCTTTAGCATTAGAAGGGTCTGGCTCTGAGTGGAATCTGGGCCAAACAGATTAATTCTAGTTCAGGTCAGACACTCTTTCAGTCAAAGCCTGTGGTGACCTCCTTCCCCTGGGCTGGCTGTTTTAATCTTCCTTTCCTTGAGGCAAATCTGTTCAACATGTTGAACATGTTGGATACACACCATTTACCATGGAGTTTGGAGACTGAGGCTGCTGTAGAAAAATCCTGCTTAGGTTTGGGCGAGGAAAGCCCTGTGTTTATGTCTCTGTCAGTGGTATTACAGCGAATGCCTTGTGATTTGCTATACTGGGCAGTGTTTATCTCACAAAACCCAGAGGGATTCTGTGTCATCCCAACTTTTGAAATAAAGTTAGGAAATAATTTCTCCTTTCCTAATGGTGAATTTGGCCTTATCTTCAAAGAAGGCCTTTGATGTTTGGGATAGGATTATTGGGCAGTAAGAGGAAATCATAGGCGAGAGATCAGAGCCAATAATACAGAGTCAGCCTCACTTGGTTGCCAGAGAAAATGTTGAGGAAAGTCTCAACTAGTTCTCCTGGTAAGTAACAAAGTACATAACATGGCCAGGGTGAGTTGGGTTGAATTAAAAAAAAAAAAAATCCATAAGAGCTGAGCAGCAGAAAGTATGGCAAAGGAGTGTTTATTCTTCCCTAAAATGAGTTTGGACAGCATTGGACAAGATGAGGCTGATGATGTATGTGTAGGCTGGCGCCTTCATCCTTTCAATAAGCTTTTATTGGGCACCTGCTGTGTGCCTGGGATCAATACCAGAGCCCACACCATCCAGAATTGCATTATTGAAGTGAGGGGAACACTGCAGTACAAACTGTAGTGTTAAAGTACTTGGACAGGGTCAGTTAAGAAAGGCTTCTTGAGGGAGGAGAGTCAGTATCTCAGACTAAGTCTTAAAGGCAGAGATGGGACTAGCAGGACTGAACTGTTCTTTGGCTTCTGCCTGTACGTGTTCATGATTTTCTCCCCGAAAACTTACTTTTCTTTAGCAGATGATAGCCTCAAGTGTTCTTGAGATAGGAGATTGCAAGTTCAGAGTACTTTTGTTAATTTTAAAAAGTAAAAGTTCTGCATTGAATACAGAACCTCAGAAATTTGAGTCTTACTTATGATTCTAAAACCAGTAACTTAATAGCTATCATTGGGAGGCCAGTGGGTGAGGGATGTGTGATTTTTTTTTTTTTCTTTCTCATCCATGTCAGATTTCAGCTGAGAAGTTTAGAAACAACATGCCTAAATTCAGCTTTTTACCTTTCAGTTTCATTTGCCCTTTGTTCTACTGTTTGCACCAGGTTTGCTAACTCTGAAATCCTTTCCAGAGTAGCCAGTGAGGGAACATCCTGTCACACAGTATGGGAGCTAAAGGTAAGAGGAAGAGGGCCTGCAGAGCTGGCTGACCTAGGAGACACGCGCCACCCCCCACCTCCCCAGGCAGGGCTGGATTTGGACTCTGGAGTAGGATGCTCCCCCACATCCCCGGCCCTGCCAGTATTTTTCCAGGGTAGTCCCAGCCAGGTGCCTTTACTAGTCTGAGTTTACCTAACATTACAATCACAGCAGCTTTATTAGGTATGGGTCACAGTTAATTGGAGGGGAAAATTGGGGGGTTCTGGCTTTATTACTTTTCTATGAAAGCAGAGACGGCTCTTAATTATTTCACAGATCATCCCTGCCCCTTGACTCTCTTTCTGCCCTTAATGACTATCATCCCTCAGTGATGTTCTGCTCGCTCTTCCTTTTTATGTACCTGTGCCCACGTGAGGGTGATTTCATAACGCAGCCAGTCAGCACAGGGAGACCACAGAAAGCAATGGAAATTCATGACTGTTTACCTCTCATTATGAATGGATGTTTTGTAGTGAACAAGTTACATAAAAACCTACTGTGTCATAGCCAAGAGTTAGATTCTAATGACTCTTCCAATGTACAGGCCTTCCGAGTAATCACCTGCAACCCTTCCTTGACACCACTGGTGGTCTGCCGTCTTGAAGGCTGTGTCCACTCCAGGTGAAAGCCCCACGGTCAGGTGCTTCTCGTTCTATAGCCTGGTGTTGCAGAGATGGAGACTGGGGGTTTAGGCCTGGCTCTCGCCTGTCTGGACTGTGGCAGCTTGCCAGCAAGTTTCACTGGGTGGTCTTTGACAATGGGAGAGAGGAGGGGTGGGGGAGGTCAGCTCTCCTACCCAAAGGGGAACAAGAAGGTTGGCAGCCAATCCCCTGTCACTGAGACACCACAAAGGTCTTGAGTGCTGGTGAAAAAAAATGGAACAGGTTGCTGAGGGTGGTATTGTAAAGGGGTTCGTTTTTGTTCCTCTGATTTTATAGACAGAGCCTTGCGTTTATGTGGTGAGGCTCCCTCAGGAGGGTGAGGACACAGGAAGGGCAGACACCCTTTACCATGGGAGCGGGGAATTACTCTTCTCACCCCAATCCTGGTGCCAACGAGGCAGCCCCTCCTGCCTCTTCTGTCCTTACGGTGACGTGCAGAATGTTAGCTGCCATTTAATGAGCACCGACTGTGTGCCGGGCCCTCTGCTAAGCCTATAGGTACTACCCCTGCATTCCCCAAACACCCCTCCACAGTCCTGTGGAGACGGGCAGTATGATCCTGTTCTGCAGATGAGGGGCCAGGGCTTAAAGAATTGTAGTGACTTGTTCTGTGTTCACAACCACTAAGTGGTGGAGCCAAGATTTCATCGAAAGACTGCTGACTCCAAAACTCAGGCTTTGCAGGAAAAAAATGTCCAGACAATCTCTCCTGCTATTCTTTTGCAACTAACAAGTGTAAGGGGCTGGTGGGGGCCTTTAGGAAGCTTGCCTGAAGAGACACGAACTGAAAACCGGGACCATAGCTGGAAGATTTTGTCCAGTGCAGCAGCAGCACAAGGGAAGCCAGGCTTTGTGACATGCTTGTGCTAGACTTCATAGATAGTTGTGAGAACCGCCTCCACCTGGGTCTTATCTCCAAGCATGTCTCCTGACTCTCCCATCCCCCCTCCCCCATTATCTGCATTGGCTGTCTGAGTCTTTGCGTCCACTATAGATGCCAGCTGAATCCACTTGCTCCTCAGGTTTCTGCAAGTCTGATCAAGCAGGTCCTCTGTGCCCTCAGCGGGGAGAGGGGGAGAAGGTGCTTGGCCCAGCAGATTATTTTCCTTGTTAGGAGAAGTGGCAGCATGTACAGAAAGATAGCCCGGGAAGGAGGTAGGAGCTTTGACAGGCAGGTAACTGACAGGAGATGGTACCTTGCAGGCAGATACTCATGGGACAGCCGGCAGGAAGGATTCTACAGGCAGTTACCTGCAGGAGAGCACAGCAACCTTCTACCTCCCAGCTGAGGGCAGTGGTGAAGACTTGGCTATGGAGGACTCATAGCTGCCCTGAGTTCCTTGTTTTTCTTCAGACATGGACAGCCTGAAGCCAGGGGGTTCTGCTTTTCGGCAGCATATCACACAAGACATTTTGGGTTTAAGCAGTAGTTACGTGACCAACTAGCTGGGTAACTGAGAGGAGTCACAGAAACTCTGAGCCTTTGTTTCCCCATCCCCACAAAGCTGCCTTTCAGAGCACTATTAGGATGCAGAAAGATCGCATAAGAGAACGCTTTTGATTCAGAATGTCTGCTCTCATCAGAAACCCAAGTTCTCTGACATCTTGCCCGCTAGGATGAGTTAGGAGGTAAGACCTGCGAGGGAACTGGCTAGAGGTCAGAGCGCGGCCATATGGGCTGCACCTGCTTCCTGGGTTGTATCTGTGTTTTCTGAGGGCAGGGGCCTGGACTAGAGGCAGCTCATCCTATCGCCAGAAACCCTTCCCGAGCTCCAGACAAGCTGTCTTTCTCCCCATTGAGGGAAGAGGCAGTTGGGGAGGGAGGGTCTCAGGATCTGGCAGGAGTTGGGAGAGGAAAAGATCTTATGGCAAGGGGATCCTGGCTAACGTTCTTCCTGAAGGAGGAAAAACAAAGGTATCTAGGGGAGTGTCTGGAGTGACCCCTCTGAGAAGACAGATTCTGGAATGACTCTTATTAGAAGGTTGTTCAGGAGGAAGCAGTACTTCTAGGGCCACGTCCAGGTTGGAGATAGTGTGGCATACTGGTTAAATGTGGGCTTTGGAAACGGAAAGGCCTGGACTTGTATCCTGGCCTTGCCAATCGCTAGGTATATGACCCTGGGCTAGTTTCTTAGACTCTGAAACCCCAATTTCTTAAGGTTGTTGTAAAGAGAAGCAAGAAATGGCATATAATGCATTTATGAAGCACATCATGAGCGCCAGTAGAAGGCAGCTGTTGGGAGGAAAGGAGAGGGAAGAGGAGCATCGGGAAGTAAGGATTACTGATGGATTGAGCAGCTGGAAGGAGGGCTGGGGGGAAGGCTGTGCCAAGGGAACCCCCTGCTCAAGGCTATACAGGGATAAAGGAGTGAGCAGATGGGGACAGAGAAGATCCCACAGTGGGACAAAACCCTGCCCAGGGCACACTTAGGTGTCCTCAGACCTGGTCAATAGGAAGAATTCCCACCCAGCCTCCTCCTCTGCTTCTTTCCAGTACACCATTCCATTTTACCTGCGAGGCCGAAACCTTGCTATCCTCTTTAACTCTGTACTTTCTCTCACAGTCCACTTTAAATTGACAAATAATGGCTTTACCTTTAAAATATATCCAGAATCCTGCAACTTCTTACCACCCAGGTCTTTTACCCCTTCTTACCCAGACTGTCAAACTAAGGGACTATTGCAGTAGCTTCCTCAAGGTTCTACCTGCTTCCACCCCCACTCCCCTGACTTCCCTGTCCCTAATCTGGCCACACAGAGAAGTCAGTTTCAACTTCCAATGGAGAAGCCAGAGGTCACTTCTCTGCTCAGAACTCTCCAGGGGGTCCTGTTGAATTCAGAGACAATTCTAAAGCCTTCAGTGTGCTCAGCCCCACCCCTTGCAGCTCTCCCCTCACCTCCCACCCGCCCCCCACTGCCACCCTGGCCTCCTTGCTGCTCCTCCAACTCGCTGAGCAACTTCCTTGCCTTCTGCCTCTAACCTGAACCTAGCTGCCCTTTATTAATTCATCATTCTCTCTCCCTTCAGCCTAATTTATTTTCCCTCAAAGTTATCATCTGCTGACTTGTATCCATCCGTTTGTCCATTTGCTTCCTGCTTGCTTCTCCTCCAGAATGGAAGATCCATGAGACCAGGGATTTTTTTTTTTTTTTCCTCCCCGACTTTCCTGTGCCTGGATTAGATTCTGATATGTAACTGGTGTTCATTTTTCCCCCCGGTAGTCTGCAGGGCTTGTCTGAATTTTGAAAAAGATATAAGAGTTTTAAACTAAAATCAAATAATTACATATGGATTTATAGAAGAAAAATGCATTCTGGGTATATGTATATGGGAGTACATGGGAGACTGGTGTGGAGAATTCTAATAATATTTGAGTGTCTGTTTCAGAAATGCCAGGGAGCTGTGTGCTAGGCCACGACAGAAATAGCCCAGGTCTTCTTTGTTCCTCAAGGTGACTGTCTTCAGGATGGTCCATCGGTGTGCCTGGTGTGCCCGATGTGCCACCTGTAAGGGGAGCATAAGAACGGATGCCCCCTCTAGCCCTTCCTCATCATTCACTTCAGAGGAATTTGTGGAGCGTGTACTTTATGTCCAGCACTGTGCTAAGCCCGGCTAGGAGAAGCAGAGAAGCCCAGCGCCTTCTCTCATTCCACCCAGTTCCACAGACTCAGTGCTCGCCTGGGATTTCCCAAGTGTGCCTGGACAGTCTGTTTTGCTGTTCCCTTCCAGTATCACAGGGACCTGAGCTGAATTGGAGCTCTGTTGAATTGGGTTTGGAAAACCACAGGCCGGGGACATGAGGAACGTGATGCATTCGAGAATAGTTCAGTTCCCCGCACACATGAGGGCCTTGGGAGCCCGGGGGTCAGGCCCCATGCTAGGCACGCAGGCCACAGAGATGTTCTCTGCTGCTGAAGAGCTGACAGCTGTGTGCAAGGGACAGCATGATTGGATGTCTGCCCAGTGGGGGACAGATCTGACTTCAAATTGCATCTCAGTCACTTCTGACTTGCTTCTAGATTTAGAAGCTGAGGAAGAATAAAAATAGGGATAAAGATCCCAGGAGGTCTTGTGCTGACAACAGATGTGCCTGAGAAATTAAACTACCAAGATCCCTAGACCCAACCTCTACAGCATCTCAGGGAGCTGAAGGCCTGAGCTTCCTCCTTCCATTTTTTTTGTTTGTTTATTTTAACTCTTAAAAATGAATAGCTTTTTTTCTTAAAGGTTGAAATTTACAGAAAAAAATTAAGTAAAAAATACAGAGTTGCCACTATATTACCCCTGACCTCAGGCCTCTTCTCCCCATATTGTCCAGATGTTGGTGCAGTACATTTGTTACAATTGTACAGTTGTTAAGCCAATATAGATACATTGTTATTATCTAAAGTGCATGGTTTACGTTGACTATTTGTATTACACACTCTACGGGTTTTGACAAATGCATAATAACAACTATTCACCATTGCAGTGTCATAGGGAATAATAGTTTCACTGCCTAAACATCCCTTGTGCTCCACTTATTAGGCCCTCTCTCTTCCCCTCCCCCAATCCCTGGCAACCAGTGCTCTTTTTTTATGGTCTTCATGGTTTTGTCTTTTCCAGACTGTCCTATAGTTGGAATCACACAGTATATAGTGTTTCCAGGTTGGCTTCTTTTACTTGGCAGTCTCCCCCGGTTTTAAATATGGCCTTCTGTCCCCATCCCTTCCCCTCCCCCACATGCCCACATCCATCTGGAGTAAAAGCCCTGTGCTGAAACCCACTTGACCAGAGCCCACGGGTACCATGCCTTCATCGTCTCTTAGTGAACATGCCTGGCCCTGGTGCTACTGGAGTTTAGCCCAGGCTGGTAAACTGTCAGGAGCTGTCTGTGTTTTGGTTCCACATCTGGAAGTATCAGCTGTGTAGACCTTCCCATCCCATTCCTAACTAGAGACAGGAGGAGCACATGGGGCTGTTTGTCTTCCTCCTCAGTAGTTTGTTTTACTTGCTTTGGAGCTAGGGAGGAGGGTGGGGAAGTGAGCTTCCCCCAGGCAGGCAGCACTCCTTCACACCCACATCCGCCGGCTGGCCACACGTCCCCGGCCTCTGCCATCACTGCTGTTAGCTCTGTCCAGGTCCCAGTGGTGTCTGCGCTGAGCCCTGAGAGTGAGCACTGAGGCCTGTTTTGTGGTCATTTGGGAGGAAGACCAATAGGGGCCAGAAGGACAGAGAGCATTTTCTCTGCCCAGAGGGGCTTCTTTCCTGAATTAGCCTTGTAAGCCAAGATTTCTTGGGAGCTGGAGGTAGGAACCTCAGTATTCAGGGCACTCACCAATCACTCTGAACAGGGAGGTACTCTGAGGGAGTAAGGATGTTCTAAGGGAAGCAGGAGGAGGGAGCTTCTCAAACCTAGGCCCCAGCTAGGGGAAGGGAGGTGCCGGCGAATAGGGTCCTGTGGGTCATCTGGTTGAACCAGGCTGAGAAGTTCCAGGGGCTGAGGAAGGGGGGTGTACAAGGTGCAGAGAGCTGCAATCCTGAGGAACAGGGACTAAAATTCAGATCCTAGGTTCCATTGCTTCCTGTTCAGAATAAACACAGAGCTGAGGCCAGCTGGGACCTTCGCACCCTGAAGGATGCTGGCAGGTGTGTCAGAGTTTAGTGTGAAGGAGAACAAAGACTCTTTGGCCCCCTTGGGAAGTCAGCTTTTGGACTGTGGAAATTCCATGCTGATGGTCCAAGTCCATACCCCCTCCTCCTCCAGTTTTCTTTCCTCATCCAGTCCACAATCCAAGCTGTATCCTGTTCAGTGATTCCCTAAAGGACCCCAGGTCACCATATATTGGCTCTGCCTACTTATCCCCAGTGCAAGTGGAGACAAATAGTACCTGTCCCAGGTTTGTCACTAAGATTGTGAGCACTATTGCAGTGGAGTGTCTAAAGTTCTTCAAGCTCTTCAGAGGACACTCTCCAGGCAAGTTGTCCTTGACTTTGTGGTTAGGTATGGAATCGGTGTAGCCTCCTGGCCCCCTGCATTCCTGACTCTAGTTTTAGAGCCTAGGAGGCTGTGACAGTGATTACTGACCCTCAACACAGGGGAAGCCTTGGCCCTTGCTGCAGTTTGCCCAAAGAGGCAAACAACAGAAAACTGCTGAATCATGTGAATGTGGGCTCCATGTTCCTTACCAAATCCAGCCTGCTTCGCTGTCTCCCTCCTCACATTCTGTCCCCACAGGAGGTACCGTGAGAGTCCTGAGAGAGAATCCCAGACCAGCTCCTGTAGGTACATGCCAGGTAGAGCGTGTCTAGGAGCAGGGCACTTTTCCTGAATCAAGACATAAATATATGATCTGACAAAGCATTTAGTTATTTTCTTCCCCCCCTACTGGTCAGTGTGCAGAAGAAATCTCAGGAAGACTGGTTTTGTAAATAGCCTTTATATTTACTAAAATATAAATTTATAAATGCAATGTATTTTTTTTTTTAAATCACCTTTAACATAAAGAATGGCATTCTGTTGGGGATCATGCCAGGACCTCCCAAGATATGGTTGCCTGTTATTACAGGATGCTCAGGGAGGCACAGCACAGGCCTTGCTTGATTTGGGAGCTTCAGCGAGTGTCCGTGGAAGGAAGTCTCTGGGTACAGTCTGGGTCTTTTCTAGTACTTTTCAGGACAGTATGCAGTAATCAAGGCAGGGTCCAAATTTCACCCACTGCCACTCTACTCCCCTCTTTAGAAAAAGCTAGCTTCGATGGTAGCAGAACAAGGAAGCTCCTTATTAGCTAAGGTCTATGTGCTTTCAAAGTCAGAAAGTAAAAAGGAACAGCATACTCAATTAAGATGGAATCCTAGGCAGGCAGAATTCCACCCCCCCACCCCATCTTCCCCACTCCCATTTACCCCATCACCACCACCACACACATACACATAGGAAATTAACAAAAAATGCCCATACTAAAGCCATTGGTCTGCATGGGGGGAAAGGCAGAGAAACCTTGTTTCTTTACATCTCAGCCAAGATGGGGTGTGTTTCCCTGCCCAAGGATGGTGTTTCTGACCTGTCTTCCTGGTGTGAAGAATGCCACCCTTTGAGACTCCTGATGCTCGCAGACTTCCTCTCTTGAGTCACTTACGATTTCTTTCCAAATAGCCAGCAGTGAGCCTTGAGAGCAGTGCTGTTCGTGCTCCATCAGGCATGGGCCCCTAAACATGTTCCAGACCATCAAATAGTGGCCTCTCCGTTCATCAGCCAACAGATCATTCAGCACTGTGCCTGCTGCCCAGAAGACACTTCTGGCATGGATTGTGAATATCTCTGAAATCCAGACCAGAGGTTGTTTCACACTGAATGGCCTCATCCACATTCTCTCATTAAAGAAGTGCTCAGTCTGAGGAGGTGTTAGACACTCACCATTATCACCGTTGTCATCATTATTGCTCTGACTTGAGATAAATTGCTGACTTAGAATTCTTTCCTAAGCCAGTCTTCTTGGAGCATTTGGCTATTTAAAAAGAGTTTTGTCAGTTATGGTGCATCGGGAATTTTACAGTAGAGACATGGAGGCCAAGAGAAAAGTGATAGATTCGGAAGTCCAAGCCAGTTTTCTTGATGGTCTTTGAGCTGGGCCTCAAGGTCTGCATTTGGTTGATTCTGTAGTAGAGGAAAGCCAGCCAGAGAAGCTGGGGGCACATTGTTGGTGAGATATGCTCAGGGTCCTGGGGAAGGCCCATCCTAGACAGAGAAACCCCAGAAAGGAAACAGAGGATATGGGTACAGCCCACTTGCTCTGGGTCCTTGTACCAGAGGGCTGGGGAGATAGGCTCTCTAGGTCTCCTCTGGTTGTAGCCAGCAGTCCCCTTTCAGAGATGGGGCTGCCTCTCTGGCCCAGTAACGGGGAGTTTTTCAAGGTCAGACAGCCCCTTCCCCACCAAAACCTGGGCACTCACTGAAACCTGCTTTTCAAAATGCTTTTTGGCTAACTACGAGGACATTGAGTAGGTGGGTGGGTGGCAGTAGGGGGGTTTCCTGGGAGTTAGTGTGGTATTGGAAAGGTTTGAGATGTTCTAGTTGTCCTTTGAAAAAAAGTTTTATTATTTGTTTGTTTAAAATCTCTAACACAGAGAAGCAGACAGAATAGTATCATGAATGCCATCTACTCATCACCCAGATTTAACAGTTATCAGGACAAAGTGTTTTTTGTTTTGTTTTCCTTTTTAATATTGGTTTGTTTTCATTACTATCTGTGTGCCAGATGGGACAAGGATGGTAGCCACAAGGTTGCTCTTTCCAAAAGACGTGTGTGTTCCCATCTCCCAGCCCTCCTCACAGTGGCATAGAAAGGAAAGAACACCAGCCTGGGGCACTCGAGTTTGATTCCCAGTTGTTCCATGGTGCTCTGAGATGTTTCTGTGTTACCCCCCAGATGCTGAGCTCTTAGAGAAAGCTTGAACTTTGTCTTTGGATTCTGAAGACCTAGTATTGAGTAGGTGTTCGGTGAGCATTGATTGACTTATGAGGCAAGTGATTCCATGAGACGGTGGGTTCCATCTGGATAGGTGCAAGTCATGTGAGTGCTTAGTTCACCATTTGGGGAGCAGTTCACCCAAAGTAGGAAGATGGTGGGATTCAGAGTTGGGTAGGGGGTGATTATTTGAACCCTGGGGGACCCTGAGTGTGTAAAGGGTTAGCCTTCATCATTCCAGAGTGAAGGGGCTCCTGCTTCCACCGAGAAAGAGAGAAAAAGGATTGTAGCAGCACTGCCTGGCCCCCAGATTCTGGAGCCTGCAGGCTGTGGGTGTGGCAGAGCAGGCTCTGAGAATGAGGCTCCAGCCCCAGACCCATTCCTCTGGGTGGCCACAGACAGCCCACAAGCTGCCTGCACCACCAGGCCTGCGTGTCATTCCAAGTGCTATTTTATTCACTGTGGCGTTGGCAAGGAACAGGGCTCCTTCGAGTGTGGGGGAGGGGAGTCCACTTCCAGCCTTTGCAGTGCTGGGCAGCTCCACCTCTCTACCCCTCTGGGCAGGGCTGGGGATGTTAAAGGATATGAAATGGGGTGTTGGAGGAGCCTGAGGGCAGATGCTGCAAACACTTACCCCTCAGATCCAACCCTGGGTGTAGCCAGCAGGGGCCTCAGACAGGGTGGGCCAAGGCCCACAAGAGACCCCAGCCAAAGTCTCCAAGCCCTGACTTTCATCAGCGACCTGCCCCGCCCACTCCCTTCCTGATCTTTTTCAGTTTAAACTTCCAGCCCTGTCCTCCCCTCCCATACAAGCATGATGTGTGTGTTAGTGTTTTAATTTTTATTCTTGGCAGAAGTTAAGACACAAAATGGATTTGGAAGGAGATGAAACCAGTCTGGGTATATGTTGGGCAGCAGCAGCTTCATTCCTGGAGTGGGCGGGCCGTGGCGGGGGAGGGGTTGGGGTGGGGACCAGGTCTCTAAGGCGAGGGTGGGGAGCTGTCTCCTCCCCTGGTAGGGACCAAACTGAAAAAGGACTGCTTTGGGGAAGGCTGGAAGCCAGAGACTAAGCTATTAACCCTTCGGGACATGGAAGAGACAGTTCCAGTGGAGCCGAAGCCCTCTGGTCCAGTATGGTGTCAAATGGCTGTGGAGTCTTGCCGGTCAACACCTGTCCCCCTTCCAGGGGGTCTGTGAGCCGCTGGAGAGACTGCTCTACCTTTGTTAAGGGACTCATTGTTACCATTTCAGGTGTTGATGTGCAAGCACTAAGATGTGCATGTGCTTGAAGAACTTCTTGTCTTCTAGTCACCTCCCAGTCCCCAGAAGTAGTGATGATGGCCCCAGTCTGGCAAGGGTTACTGTGGCCAGAAGAACTGTTTGAATCTCCTTTTCTATGGTGGAGGCCATCGTGGCCCCCAGAGTAGGTGTTCTTTGCAATGGTTGACCCCCTCCTTGGATCTTTATTTCTGTGTGAAGAGGAGAAAACTATGAATCTGAAAGTCCGGAGAATATCTGAGGAAATGTGAGAGAAGCTTTAAGAAAATGCTTTATTCTTTAAAATGTCTTAAGATATTCCATTTTTGGAATTAAAAAAAAAGTTTTTAGCATTAGAATTACAAAAGTTTCCTTAAAATAATTTTGTAAGGAACATTTTTATACAAAATTCTCAATTCCAGCCATGGTATCCAATGAAATCAAGGCATTTCTGATATACATTCTGAATCAAAATGGCCCCCAAATCCATGTCAGGGACACCCAGTGGTTCCCAATCTTGGCTGTACATCACAGTTTCCAGGGAAGAGTTGTGAAATACTGCTGCCCTCTCCAGATCGGGGTTTATATTTGTGTGAGGTGCTGCCCAGGCATTGGGGTGCTTAGTGTCCCCAAATGATTCTTCAATCCAATAATGCTTGTGTAAGACCAGAAGGAAGATGAGAGAGGCCAGATTAAGAAGTGGAATAATTTTATTGTCTCTTGCTACATGCTGGTGCATAGAACTTGGATCCAGACTCAAACCACTGCTGCCAGCTTTTGGATGGGATTTGGGCATTCAGACCTCAGGACTGACTCTGAGTGGGGTTGGGGACAATACATCTTTAGGAGTTGAATGCAGGGTGCCATGTGGGATCTGCCAAACCAGTCCCTCCCAAAACATGGTAGCCAGTGCGTGACTCCAACTCAGGCTTTGTTTTTTTTCAGCCTTTTGCGTTTCCTCCTTTGGAAAACAGGTCCTTGTGTATCTGCTTGAAGTGACATCAAGGAGGAACATGATCAGTGATCAGGGGAAGCAGATAAGCCGTGGCTTTGAAGTATTTACTTAAGCAAGATGCTTAATGTCTCTGAGCCTCAACTGCTGCATCTGTAAAACGGGGATGACAGTACCACCTATTTCACAGAGTTGCTTAGAGGTTAGACAAGATAATGCATGTACATTGTCTCATACACAGTAACTCAACAAAAGGTCAAGTACTTTTCTTTGATTTATTCTAAGATTGAATGTTTTTTTTTCTAATTCCAAAGATATGCCTTAATCCCATATTGCAACAAAACCTGGTATGTTATATTTATTAAGTCTTGATGACTTTTAATTACATTTACAAATCAGTTACATTAGGAAATTTGTACTTGAGGAGGAAAAAGGCAGTCTTTAAATGTTAATATGCCCAACATGATAATTTCAGCAAACTAACTTCTTGATGGATATTTTATTACAATTTACTAAACAAAGTAATTTCAGACTTGTAAAGGTTAACAATATTAAATGGGTTTACATTTTTTTCGATAACACTTGTCCATACTGTATGGAAGCAGCAGATCCTGGAATTAGGGGAGGTGTTCCTTATAAGCCAGAGTTGTTGAATGTTAGAGAATGGACACAGATACCTCTTTGGATATGATAACGGAACAAAGAGCAGCCTTGTAATGACCCAGTGGGTTGTTGGGAAATGAAGTCCTCAGGCCTATGGGAAGACAAAATAACAGTGATGAAACACCATTTGGAGGTAGCTTTTTTTTTTTTTTTAATTTGTCTTTTTAATAACGAAAATGATAATTACATAGTTAACCACTTTGAATATTTCTAAAGCATTTAATGTAAAAAGGACAAGTCCCCTAATCTTCAGAGATAAAAGTTAACACTTAAGTGTCTCATGACCTCTGAATAACTATATGGCACATATCATATGCAATTTTTTAAATCACAAAAATGGAATCATGCTGTTTTACAAGTTGCTTTTGGGATATTCTCCAGGAACCTCTTAGGCCACCATTTCCCAAAGTGTATTTGATGAAATTCTCCTCACTAATGGTACTCTGAGAAAAAAGAGTAGTGTGGTCAAATAAGTCCAGGCCTATGGTTACATAAGTCCCGGTCTGTGGTTAAGTTCAGTCTTCAGTGCATTCTCTTTCCACCTCTTGGTGATTCAAGGTGCATAACAGCATATTAAAGGCTCTGAAAAGGCCTGCAGTAAAAACAAAACAAAACAAAAACCTAATTAGTTTTTCTTAATATATCATTTCCCTGCATTATTTTTGCCATCACATATTTACATCCAGTAGATACTTCGAAGGCCATTTTAGGCACTCTTCTCTAACCTCTCCTCCACCTATTTCCCTCTGCCATCTGTGGCATAATCTTGTGGGGTAGGCAGGAAGAAAAGAGCTCCTCCCTTCATTTAATCAGCAAATCCTTACTGTGCTCCTACCGTGTGCTGAGCACTGTGATCGCTGGTGGGGATACAGGAATGAACAAGCTAGCAAGCTCTCTGCCCTCGGAGTTGTTGGCTTTCCCTCCTGTGCTGTGATGGCATTAGTCACATCAGGATGGCTTGTACCTGGGAATGGCGGAGCTTCAGCAAGGGATCCTCTCTGCAGCTGGTGGAGCCTTGAACAGCAGGCTAGAATTATCCCCACCCCTGCTGCTCCTGTTCCCCACGCTTCTCCAATTCCCCACGCTTTGCTCCTGCTATAAAAAATAGTGGTGCCTGACCCAGCTGGCAAGACTCCATGTATTTGTTTTCTCTGCATGTGCCAGACCTGCACCAAGGCCACTATGCTTTACAAGTTGGGGAGAACTGACGGGAGATGGGGTCGGTGGCTTCCAGCAGAAGGCAGAGACTGACAGACAGATGGACTGGGGCATGCTTCAGTTCTTCAAATTGGTATTTATTTTAAGTTTTAGGTGGCTTAAAAGAGCTTTGTAATCGAGAAAGAGTGGGGGTGGGCTGCGGGCTAAATGTGTATATTTGGGGGTCAGGGAGGTGGTGAAGAAATTGGGTTTGTATGAGGTCAGATGAGAAAGAAAGTAAACTGTCATGGTCCTTACCATCTGGAGCTGGCGGTGTTTGCTGTGTGAGCACCATGTGCACACACATGTGTGTGAGTGCGGTTCTATCCGAGAGGTTGTGAGTGCATGTGCCTGGCGAGCGCAGGTGGGGGTGTCCGGCGCCTGAGATACTACCTACTCTTAGCCCTCTTTTGTTGAAATACTAGGGATAAATCTGCAACAAAGATCAGACTAGTGAAAGTATTCCTAAAAGTAACCCGAAAGAGAATTATTCAAATTTCATAAGTTGCTATCATGTATTGAGCAACTACTTTGTACAGGTCATTATGCTAGATGGTTTACCAAGGTAATTTGTTTTTTCTTCAACATCCCTGTGTGTGATATTTTATTGTCCTACATCAAAGTGGTTCCTTCTAAGTTCAGGGTAAGGCTTTCTGGCTTGCAGGAAAGTCTGGGAGAGACCTTGTTCTTGTCACAGTGCAGTCAGATGCCAACCAAAGAGTGCTAGCTCCTGATTGCTGGTCTTGGACCTGACTTCAGCAGCTTGACCCCAAGGCTTAGTTTTTCATGTGAACGCTTCCAGATTTTCTGCCAGCATGCATGTTAGGGGTGTGTGTGTTAGGGGTGGTGTGTGTTGGTGTCTGGTGATTGGGGCTGATTTTGCCCAGCATTTGCTTGAATCAGCCCTAAAACCAGATCAACCGCAAAGCAGCCACTTGGTTGTCATTCATTCTGGGTCACAGAACCTGAGACTGGCTGCGAGTCCTGTGGAGGGTGTGGATATGGGCCTGGTGCCATTGGCTGCTTAATCATCAGGAGGAAGAGGCACAGAAAATGATTGCAGGTGACACTTAATTGGAGTTGGTGGTGATTTTGTCACCTAACAAAGTAAATCAAAGTCTTTCCAACCCCCAGAGCTTTCTAAATGCCCAGCTTCTAAGGAAGAGCTCCCGCCTTGACTAGATGACAGCAGTTCTTTCTTATCTCTGCCATTTTCACCTTTTGTGTCACAGGTTGCTATTGGGTCACTCAACAGGTATTTGCTGAATACCTAGAACTATTTGGATGCTGATGACACCCTTGTGAATATCTTTACCATTCCTGATCCCTGAAGCCTCCATCCAGTAGCCAGGCAGATGGAAAGTAGTGTGTTGGTACTTGCACAGGGGAAGTGTGGGACTCTAGGGGAACAAGAGCTGGGTTCCTAACCACTGCCTGATACACAGTGGGTGCCAGGGACATGCCTTGAACAGAAGAGAGTTTCCTCGTGTGCTACTTCTCCTCACATTTTCTTCTCCACCTCCTCTTTGGCAGGCCCACCCCTACCCACCTCATGCTCGTCTGGCCCCTACCCACCTCATGCTCGTCTGGCCTGCCTTCCCCACTGAATAAGAACCACATCCTGGTGAGGGATAGGAACAGGGGTATCAGACACTCAAGCACCACCTTCCTCAATTCAAGCAAGCTCAACTTCGCAGCGAGAGCACCCTTGGGGATTCATCAGAGCCAAACTCCAAGGACCAAAGGGGAAAAGATCTTGGAAATGATCTTGAAGTAGGTCTTTACAGCTTAGCAAAGATTCACTGAGTACCTACTATATGTCCAGAAGAGAGACTTGTAAACAAGTTATGATACAGTGTGAGATATGACAGTGACAAAGCTGAGGCTTAAGAGATACTCATTGGCCTCCTTATTAGCTTCAAGCCTCTTTCCTATCTTAATTGATCTTTCCCATTTTAATTGATCTTACTTTGATCTTCTAGAACTATGCTGGGAATGAACTTGGACAATAGAAAGGGGAACCCTTTTTTAGGATTCATGAAAGGCGCTACATTGGAGGACTGATCTTCTGTGCTGAGCAGGGCCTGAGTGTGTGTGTATGTGTGTGTGTGTGTGCGTGCATGCACACGTGCACACTTAAGTGTGTGACACATTTCTTTTCTCAGTCCCCTAATGCCTTTGTTAGTGGGTCTGGTTCCTTGCCTGTACTTAGTAAAATCAGTGGCTTATCGTTGATCCTTGCCTAAGGCCATGATGCGTTTTAATTTTGGTATAGTAGAAAGATATTGTCAAAGCTGAAAATCGACTAGGTTCCAAGTTGTTTAAGGATGGGAGGCTGCTCGTACCCTCCATCAGTGTGTGGCACCTAGTGGGTACCCAGTGTGGGTTTGCTGAATTGACCAGACTTCTCCCCAAGCCTGCCCCAGGAACCTGGACTTCTCATCCTGAACTTGGGGTTGCCAGCTATATTCCCTGCTCTTGTCAGCATGAACACTAAGTAGAAAGCCCTCATTTGTCTTACTGTGCATCTGAGACAGATCCTGTTCCCTTTCCAGAGGACTGGGGGAAGAAGCTATTTCTGTGGTTCTGTGTATGCTGCAGACTGAGCAGAGCTTGCTCTCCAGTGTACTCCGGCTGTATGTCCTATCTTCTCAGGCCTCCATTGCTTTCAGTGGCTACTTTCAGATAGAATCAAGTCCCAGCCTTCCCCGAGCCTGCTTAGTGTCGACAGGTGGTAAGGCATGTGTTTACCCACTGATCATTTAAACAGGATCATTTTCTCTTTGTCCTAGGAGATAGGACATTAAGCTGTTAAAATCTGCTGTAAGTGCTGTTCAGGCCCTAGGACAGGTTTGTTTATATACCCTGTTTGTGCTGTCTACCCAGACTTTAATGAATTCCTTTTACGTGGGCTCTTGTCAACCGTGAGCATGAGAAGGTTTTGAGAGTGGATGCTTCTGTTTCCTCTCCAGTCACTATGTTACCACTTTACCTCCTTATTTACTTGTATGGATATAGCCCTGGCCATAGTCTGTAATTAGAAACAGGTAGGTGGATAGGAGCAGGTGGCTTTGCTGTAGCTTTGTTCATTCACTGACAAGGTGAGCTCCTTTCTGGAGCTGGGTTGGAAGTGGGGGTCCAAGGGATCAGGGGAGTGCTTTCCTCTCTCTAAACACTTTTCCATAACTTCTGGTCCCAAAGGACCTATTGTCTGATGGGGATCTTTTCCCCTTTCTCTCTGAACATGTAGAGACATTATGGAGAAATTATGATCATTATCATCATTATCATCATCAAGAGAGTGCAGAGAGAGGGCATAAACAGGGTGAGGGAGAGGTGGTGGGGAGCAGTTATTAGCTTAAGTGATATAAATGTGGACTCCAGTTGGGTAGAGAATAAGAGGCTAGAAAGCAAGTCTTGCTGGAAACTTGGAAACACTGTAGCATTCTCTGTGGATCTCTTATCCCATAGGGCTATTGTGAAGTTCTGTAAAGCACTGTGTAGAATGTAGGTATTACTGCTTTTTTTTTTTTCAACAAATAATATTTCTCAAACTCCTGAGGCATGTGTGTATGTAATACAGCAAGTCTGCTCAATTTTTTATAGCACAGAAGGAATAAGCAAAACGATGGTATCACTTGTGTCTGGAGTTCTTAAAATGCAACATCTCAAAGTCTTAAACTACATTAATCTAAAAGCCCACTCGGTGGCAGTGCCACTATATGAAATTAGACCTCCAGGGAATGGCTTCCATGACATCTGTCCCCTCAAATTGTTGTGTGATTGCTGTATGCCAGGCTGCTTTCACACTCAATCTCTTTAATTCTTTGTAGCAGCTCAGCAAAGGAGGTATTACCATTTTCCTTTTCACAGAACATAAACTGAGACTCAGAGATTAAGTTATGTACCCAAAGCTGCCTTCTACCAGGGATAGAAGTGGCAGAGCTCCTATCTAAACCCAAGGCTCATGGCTTTTCAGTACCAGATCCCGCTGAGTTTCAACTTTGTCACTTAGCAGAAAAACACGTCTATAATAAAAATTTGAGTTGCCCCCTGAAATCCTCATATGATAAAGCAACGAGAAGGGTTTTGATAACCTCTCTCTCCATCTGTAAAATGTGGACAATAACACTCCCTGGGTTGTTAAGATTAAAAGTGATTGGGGCACATGAAGCCCTCAGCACTGGGCTTGGCAAAGAGTAAGAGTTCATCATATTTAGCTGCCTTTCCCACATCTCTGCTCTCCTCCCTCCCCCCCTCCTCATGCTTTCTCTTCAGGCCTCAACCCATCCTTCTCTTTCTGATGCAACAGCTTTCTTATTTCTCCATCTCTTTTGCCTCTCTGCCTGTCTTATTCCACTCTGGCCTCAAGCTTAGGGTCATATTGATGTTGGCCAGTTAATACCTACCCACAGTATCCTCCTAGATTAGATTCCTTGCCGATCAGTGGCTGCAGGAAGCCAGAAGCCTCAAGCATAGTAGGGTGTTTGTTTTGGAAAGAGAGATAAGAAAGAAAACAAAGCAGGTCCTTGAATGAAGTTCCAAGCCGTAGGAGCCTCTGCAGAGGCACTGACTTCTGTCCTGGGACTTGGCCCTCCCCTCCAGGGCTGTCCACAATCTAAGGACCATCTGGTTTTGAAAAATAAAGGCCGTGGTTCTAGTCCTTTGCCCCTAGAAAAACCCTGTGGTTTTTCTTACACTGATAACTGTATCTTTCTCTGCGCATCCCTCTTATAGATCCAGGGCCAGATTAACAGTCCTCCGTCTCCTATTTCTTATCTGAAAAACCCTTCAGTTTGGCAAACCTCGGCTGAGCCCCTGTGATGTGCCAAGGCTTTTCAAGATGCTAGGGTCACCAAGATGAAATTAAGAAGGTAGGCTTCAGGAACTTTACAGTCTGGGGTCAGAGGATAGAGATCCGAGGCCCATCACAGACACACACATGATCAAACACACAAATTATTGTGGAAATATTATAATAGATATGCGGAGCACTGTGGAAACTGGGAGGAGGAATAGTCACTGGAGGCATCATACGGTGTCACGTGAGGTAAGCTTTGAAGGGTAATTAAGAGTTCCTCTGGTGGAATGAAAAGAGAGGGGGAGATGGTTCTGGCAGAAGTGAGGGTGTGAAAATGCAGCTTGCCCGGATTTTAGGGCTTGTGGGAGGAAGATCTGGGAAAGGTTGACGGCAGCCCAGTTACAAAGGACCTGGAAGGTTGTGCGAAGGAGTTTGGACCTTACTTAATCATACTCAGCTGGGGAGCTGTGGAAGGTGGGTCAGTTAGCTCCTTAGCTTGTTTGTTTTTAACCAACCTCAAAAGGGGGGAAAAAATATCACTCCTTCCTTCCTTCCATTTTCAAGTCAGCTGCTTTTGTTTCCTTTCTAGGCCTCAGCCAACTGCTTACATGCTTTTTACAAAATGAGATCTATGTTTTTTTTTACTTAACCTCTTTTACATATTTTTCATGTTTCTACCTGATCTTTATAATTACCATTTTAATGGCTGCATAATAATCCATCAGTTATTATGCTATAATTTATTTAAAGCAGTAGAGTGAAAAGGACCGAAAAGGTTTTAAAGCTGGAAGCTGTTCAAATCCCAACTGTGATTTACCATCTGTGTAATCCTAGACAAAATATTTAATCACTCCGAGGTTTAATTCATTTATCAAGTGTGTTGATCATAAACCTACCTTGCCAGGCCATTGTGAAGATTGTATCAAATTAGATGAATTATGAATTACGGCCTGGCACTTATTCAATGAGTGGTGGCTGCCCACTTATCTTTACTGATTGGCTGAGCTTGATGTTCTAGAAGGAAGGTAGGTGTTGATGGGTGGGTTAGATGGGCGGGGAGGAAAGCTCAGGGAGCCAGACCCACAGAGGCCAGCAGTAGTCACCACTAGCCCATGTAACTGTTGAGTATCTGAAATACGGTCCGTGTGAATTGGGATGTGTAGTAAACATAGAACACACACTAGGTTGAGAAGACTTAGTATGGAACAGAATATAAAACACCTTGTTAATAATTTTTATATTAAGTATACATTACCATGTTATTTTGGATATACTGTGTTAAAAGATGTTAAAATTATTTTCACTTGATTTTAAAATATGGCTACTAGAAAACTGTAAATGACATATGGGGCTTGTATTGAGTTTCTCTGGCTGCTTTGAGTCCCTATGACTGATCCCATACAGGAAAGACAGGAGGCGTAGGTACATTTGAGTGTGTGTTTATATAAGTAGATCATTAGTGGGTGTCCCCTGAGCAGTGAAGTGAAAGGCAGGCATTTGTTCTAGACCAGAGAAGCTATCCCCACTTGCCTTGAGTTGGCCATCCTGGCTCTTAAGCAAGTCACACACAGCAGTGGTCACATTTCTGACCAAAGCACTCATTGCAGGGAAGGCTCGGAAGAGCGTGACTTCTCTGCTGAGCTCGCAGGGCACTTCAGGCCCAGTTGGCAGAGAAGCACTGGGCGTCCCGCTCGCTCTTTTGTGGCATGCTTTTCTGTCACACGTGCAGTGTTTGGGGATCCCACAACTGGGAAAAAGACCACACAGACAATGAAGGTGGAGGGATAGGCTGCTTCTGGAGGGGGGATAAGTGCTCTGAGTCCAGTACAGCCCTGCTCCACTGTGTGTCCTCACCTTCTCTGGTTTAGAGTCAGAGAAGCAGTATTCTCACCTTTATGGATTTGATGCTGAGGCTGGCTTCCGGGTAGCATTTCAGATAACCAAATCCTATTTCGGTTTTCCAGCCGGGAATTGAAATTGTACCTAGCTCTTAAAATATCCATTGTACCATTTCCTGTAGAACCCCTTTAGGGTTCTTAGGTTATAGAGCCTTAAAATCAAGGTAAAGTTTAGAAGCAAAGAAAATTTATAAGAACTTTTATATAGTTTTCTACAGTTGGTCTCCCGTGGGTTGAGCTCAGGAGACCACAGATTTTGGATGCATCTTAGTGGGGTAAGAACAAGGCAAGTGGAAGATACTGAGTCTGGAGGGCAAAAAGTAAACCACAACAAGCGCTAGTATCTGCCTTGCTTGAAGAAGTTTTTATCTGAGTTAGCCTGCCTGACTTTGGCCTTGTTTGATGTGGATAACAGAAAGGCCTGGTGATAGACCCTGGCATCGCTATGGCAGGGGCATTGCTGTACCTTTGCCAGGAGCATTCTCCTCCTAACGTACTGTCACCCGTCTGAGCCCTGACTGCTGCCGTCAGGTGGGACAAGGGTGTCACGTTCTTGGTCAGCAGTGGTTAAACTATAACAGCATGTATATGTTTCATTCACTTAGCAACCATTTACTGAGCTCTTTCCACAGGCCAGCAGACACCATGGGGTTAACTGTTTTCTGAGGAGAGTATATGAAAGTTTTAATAGCTTTCCTTTGCTTTTGTTTTCTATCATGATTTTAAATTTGTGACTTTTGTTTTCTATCATGATTTTAAATTTGTGACTTTTACGGTGACAGAACAAATAGCCTTGTTTCACAACTTATGAAACTGATTCTTTTTAAAGGACTTTTACTTTTAGAGGACTTCTTGTATTCTGGGTACCAGTTTAATTTTTTCTGAAAAATGGGAGAAATGTACTCTTTACCCCTTCTCCACTCTCTGCCCTTCTTTTGGGCCTTGGAGAAGTATCCCCTCGGATCTCTGGGAGCCCCAAGTTTCCCTCCCAGCAGACATACTTGTGACAAGACTTCATCTGCTAGACAGCCCACTCCCTCAGTGCAGGGGGCCCTATGTGCCCTGGTTGGGCTGTGGCAGACTACAGCTCTCACCTCTTCCTCCATGCCAGTCAGCCAGAGGAGGAGCTCAGCCCCAGTGTGGCAGGCCGGTAGGTCTTCTGGCCCTACAGAGATTAATGTTTGAAGTAGTTTCATCCCACTGCACTACCTGTGACTTTTCAAGGCAATTATGAAGAGCTGACACCAAAGGCCTGACACCTGAGGCAGTTAGGTGTCCCTGGCAAAGCAACTAGCATTGGGGGTGGTGTTGGGATACCTGGGCATAGACAGCTGCATAAATACGAATGTCTCTGTGCTCCAAGGCTGTGCCGGTCTGTGCCTACCCACCACACTCTCCCTTCTGCATGTGCACAGATTCAAGCCAGCACACACCTGCACACATACAATACATCCCCTTGCAGGTGCTGTACCCCTCTCCCCACTTGGTCCCCCTGGAAGCTCCCAGTTCTCACCTCTCCCCACCAACTGCAGCCCCCACCCCAGCACTGTCATTCCTAACCCCAAAGCCCAGCCTTTCTGCCAGCCCAGGCCTCTCCAGGTTAGAGCTCTCTGGGGACCCTTTCCTATTGAAAGGAAGAAAGAAAGAAAAAGGGAGGAAAACCAGAAAGAAAGAGGAAAGCAGAAGAATGAAATTGGACCGAAGGGGCAGTGGTGCCTTGAGCTATCTCACTGCATTACAATGAATATGGACTCTATTAAGCTCCGTTCTGCCTGTTAGTGTTTCCCAGGGCAACACAGCCCCCATATGGCAAGCATGCAGCAGATTAGGCTAGGCCCCTGGGCCTCATTGAAGGCTGGGGGGGCTTGACTGGCAGTTGAACCCCCTCCCACCTCCCCCTACTCCTCACACTTGACACTGCCTGTGTTTATCTAAAGCAAGGAATGGGGGGTGGGCATTTGGAAGGGTTTTTGTCTGTCTCTGAGAGAAGGGAGAGGAGACTGGAGGCTGGGTGGGTTGAGGGAGGTTGAGGGAGGAAGGTGGGTGGAGGTAGGGTGAGAGGGGATAGGCAAGGAGGGAAAAGCCTCATAAATATTCAAGAGGAGTGGTGAATGGAGAGAGAGAAATAAAGCAGATGGAATTCATGTTAAAGAATGCCACAATCACCCTGTTTTGAGCCCTCCAAAAACAACAAAAAACAAAACCAAAAAGAAGGAATGGCTTTCTAGGAGTGTAGGAGCTGCGTTTATCCAATTAGCAGGGTTGTCAAATTGAATTTATATGGAATAGGGTGGGGGAATTGAGAAGAGAGTATAGAAGAAAGGAAGTGGGTTTTCTTTTCTCTTAAGGTTTGTGGGGCCCCCCACCGCCCTTTATGGCTAGATTTTTAAATTTCCTTAAAGAGAAATTTAAGGAAGGGATATGTGTGACAAAGAAATGTGACTCCCTAGTAACTTTTTCCTCAAGTGATTGAGGTGGGAGAGAATTAGATCTGTCCAGTGGGCAAATCAAGAGACCACATCTTCCCTTTACTCGGAAGGCAGAGGTGGCTTCTCCAGGGATTCCTCCCCAGAACCAAGATGGTATGTCTAGATTCCTTCTTTCCCCTTTCATAGATGGTGAAGAGGTTCACCTACCTCACTGGAAATAGGTTCTGTCTGTGTTGGTACAACTTGTTATAAATTTTGAGTTCAGTGAATGAGGAGCCCAAGTTGGGCAAATGCCACTTTGATTATTTATTGCCTTCTCAAAAACCATCAGTGAGTCCCCTGTCTGTGGTGCTCATCTCAAACTCTTTTCCCTAGTCTTCCACAGCATAACCCAATCTCAGTTTCTTACCTTGCCTCTTCCCATTCTTCTGAAAGTCCCCATAATAGGGTACAAACTCTACAGAGGAAATAAAAGAAATTCCACTAGAGTACTGGAAGAAGATATTGGAGATGCTCTTAAGGTTTATTTATTTATTTTTTTTTAACTTTTTTTTTTTTATCTGTTGTTTTTTTTTAAGATTTTATTTATTTATTTATTTGACAGAGAGATCACAAGTAGGCAGAGAGGTAGGCAGAGAGGGGGGGAAGCAGGCTCCCTGCTGAGCAGAGAGCCTGATGTGGGGCTCCATCCCAGGACCCTGGGATCATGAACTGAGCTGAAGGCAGAGGCTTTAACCCACTGAGCCACCCAGACGCCCCTTAAGGTTTATTTCTGTCTAAAAAAAGTGAAAGGAAAGAAATTCAGCTTTCCTGATATTTAATACCAGGGTTGGCAGTGGTACCTTTAGCCTGTATATCACAGGGTGATGCATAACAACAATAGTAAAAGATCTCCTCTGGTTGACAGTGGAGACCTCACTGGCTTATTCACTTCCCAGTTTTCCTTTTCTCTGTTGAGTGGATTTACAGATTATATAATTTACTTTTAACTAAATTAATGGTCACAAAAGGACAAGTGGCTTAAAGAGATTGCTGCAAAGAAACTGGGGCTGAAGAGTAGGCAGCTAATCCAAGCACACGCTAACTGGAAGAGAGCAGCAGGGCTGACCCTCTTCAAGCCACATAAGGAAGTAAAAACAATGCTAATGGAATCCCATGTGATGAGAGGTCAGCAAAGTAATTAATATTCAAGCAGACTATTTGAGAGAGGTTATAGCCATATCATTACCAATGTACCTAATCCTAAAGAGGCTTTCTGTTTTAAGGTATTAGCTTTAATTGCATTATAAACAACATTATAAACAATCATGATTAACATGTTATTAAAACAGGGTTTCACTTTTGCCTACTCTTTTCAAATTTTAGTTGGGCAGCCCATGCATTTAATTTATGAATAAATGTGAATGGGTTAGGCATATTTGCCCAGAATATTTTACTCCTGAGAAAACAAGATCAGAAAAGTTTGGAGACCACTGTTCTAGATAAACCTGTAACAGCCAAACTGCTTGATGTACCAGCCCCCAGACAGATCTTTCCCACCAGCCATGCCCTCAGCTCTTTATATATACACACATCCCAAGGGGCCTTCTAAACCCTTTATCCAGGGGACCTTTCCTGAAGACCCAATATTGAAAATGCTCCCCTCCTATGCTCTCACTTGCCCCTTCTCATTTGTGACTGAATTGGTGATCAGTTAAGGTTTTAAGCTAAAGAATGCTAAAGTTGTTACATGAGAGGAATCCCCTAAACTTCAGTGGTTTTGTGCAACAGTGGTTTATTTCTTCTGTCCTGGATTGCCTTGACTTCTTCCACCTTGAAGCTAGAAACACAGGACATGTGTCACCAGGACTGGAGAGGGAAGAAATGGAAGGTGAATCCTGGTTCTCTATCTCTTAACAGCCATAACCTGGAAGGGACACATGACATATTTGCTCACACTTGCTTGGCCAGCTCTAGTCACTTGGCTCTAAACCTTCTGCAGAGGATGCTGGGTAGTGAGGAGCTTCTGGAGATTTGCTGAACACTAGCTGACTTAAAGTCCTGAGCTGTCGTTCGTCAGAGATCCATCCTGTAGTACAGTGACTTGCATACTGTCCTCTATGGGAAATCAATATTTTTTATACCTGGTAATAGTGAAATCACAGTTATCATACTTTTTACTAGACACTCAGTCAAAATCTGATTAAGGAATAATCTAGAGGGTGCCTGGGTGGCTCAGTCAGTTCAATCGAGTCCCACATCCGGCTCAGGGTCAGCGGAGAGTCGGCTTCTCTCTCTGCAACGCCCCCACCCCCACCCCGGTGCTCTTTCACTCTCTCTCATTCTAGCTCTTGCTCTATCACAAATACATACATAAAGTCTTTAAAAAAGAAAAAGGAATAAGCTAGGAATATATTTAGAGGCTGGCTAGAGCATGGCTTATACTTAAGAACATCAAAGTTTTGTTACGCTTGCCTGTTTGACATCAGAGTTGTCTGGGTAGATGTTCTAGGTATTAGTCTAGAACTGCACTGCCCAGTGTGGTTCCATTAAAAACTCAGTTCCTCGTCCCAGTAGCCACATTTAAAGTGTTTGATAGCCACACGCGGCTAGTGACTATTACTGATAGTGCAAATGTAGAACATTTTCACCATTGCAGAAAGTTCTATTGAATGGGACTGTGTGAAGAATAGTACAAGATTGTTATAGATTTGGATGTAAATGGTAGAAGAATGAAAGCAACCTCAGAGAAAATTACTCTTTTTCTGTTTTTAAAAAAGATGTATTTATTTGAGAGAGCGAAAAGGCACGTGTGGGCATGTGCAAGAAGTGGAGGAGCAGAGAGAGGGGGAGACAAGCAGGCTCCCCACTGAGCACAGAGCCTGACATGGAACTCAGTCTCTCAGGACCCTGAGATCATGCCCTGAGCAGAAACCAAGACTCATATGCTTATCCAACTGCGCCACCCAGGCCCCGCAGAGAAAGCTACTCTTATAGATAACGATTCAGGTAATGTCACTTTTCTGTGTAAGAAAGTAGATTCGTTCTTAAAGTAGTCCCAAGCAGTTGGTAAATATCAGAAACTGTTTGGTGGGAGGCAGTATTGGGATAGTAGAGATAGCCTGGGGCTAGGAGTCAGAGGACCTGACTTGAAACCCTAAATCTCTCTTAATTAGCTGGGAGCCCTTCTGCAAATCACTTAGTCTCTCTGCTCCTTGCTTTTCTCATTTATAACATTTAATATCCAGAGGTGTTATTCCAAGCTATTATTTTATTTTCTCTGAGGTCCCTCCTAATTTAAAATCTTTCTTTTTAATTAGGTCTATGGGTAAAAGTACAACTTTTTAAGTAAAAATGACCTTTCTTAAACTCTTCTCCTAAATCTATTTAAACTCATGTATTCAGCCCTTTGGGAACTAGATTCATTTGCTTCCCAGGGATCTCCCCCAGTGCCATTCCTCTGAGCAGGAGCTCCACCCTCTTTCTTGAGCGCAGCACTCACCGCCACCCCCCCACCCCCAAATGCCTTCCCACAGCCACTTGGCATCACCTCTTAGGAGCAAAACTTCTCCCTGCCTTCAAAGACGTTTAGGAAAAGTGAATCTTACTCTCTAGAATGGGGAACTTGCAAAAAAACAAATAAAGTAATTTGGGATCAGAAATATTTCTTTTTGGGGTGCCTGGGTGGCTCAGTCGTTGGGCGTCTGCCTTCAGCTCGGGTCGTGATCCCGGGATCCTGGGATTGAGCCCCGCATCGGGCTCTCTGCTCGGTGGAGGCCTGCTTCTGCCTCTCTCACTCCCCCTGCTTGTGTTCCCTCTCTCGCTGTGTCTCTGTCAAATAAATAAATAAAATCTTAAAAAAAAAAAAATTTCTTTTTTCATGTGGCTAGCCCCCCTCAACCAATGGAACAAAAAACTTTGTCAGATCTTATTCTTGTCACTGAAAGGATGCTTTTTTAGGAACCATTCTCTCTACGGTATCTGCTAGATCACATGTTCTTCTGTTTCACTCATCATGATTATTGGCCAGAGGATATCCAAAGGGTGTGCTGTGTGTTTAAGACCACGAAGGCTTCCCTATTTTTCTAAGACAGCTGCAGTGTCCTGAGCGACCAGGGAGGGGATGTGGGCTCCTGTGCCCTGGTCTCGCCTGTGCTCAAGCCTGTCGTCTTGGGAGAAGGTGGAGCTGGCTGCCTCTTGTTGCTGATGGATTCGCAGTTGTTTGTAATTTTCTCACAAAATAAATACTCCAAGGCTATAATTTCTCGTTGGTCTCAACCCCAGAAACTGTATTCTGTTGTTGTTTTTGGAAAGTTTTGAAAATGTCTGCTTGCTGGAGATTATTTCAGTGGGAGCATGTATGTCAGCAGTTACATTTCTCAGACACATTTTCTTTCTCTTTTCCGTGTCCAAATAACCCTTCAAAATAGCAAGTACCTAGGCCTCAATGAGGAATTCATGTCGGAAATTTATTCTCCCCTCTGTTTTTTTTTTTTTTCTTCATCTCTCCTCTTTTCCTGAGAAAATCCATAGAAAATAAGAAGGATCTAGACATACTTTGCATTGCCAAGAAAAATAACAGGACTTACTGTTGCCTTCACCCAACTTCGGAATTGTACCTTGTTCATTTCATGGTGGGGCAGAGCCATATTGCAAGTAGGAATTCCAACTCAGCCTTAGTTGTCTTTTATGTTTAGATTACAACAGAATTCTCAGAAGATACCAATCTTTGGGATTCTCTTTCTAGACCAAGCTCACTAGATAACTCGGTCCAGGAAACAACTCTGTTTTCCTGGCTGGGAAATAAGCAGCATTATAGCTACACTGATGCCCCTTCCTCCCTATTTTTGTCATAGCTCCGCATTTTGTGAATGAGCCTCTGGGTGACCTGCTTTGGGGTCATTAAATGGTATCTGTTTACAACTCTGTCATGGGGATTAATGAGTTAACTCCTTTCTCCCTCTTTACATACCTGTTTCCTCTTACTCCCTTTCCCTCCCCAGATGCATTCTTTTCTCCTGGTTGCTTATAGAAGTGGGTTGGTGGTTGGTAGCAAAAGTGGGGCCTGTTTCCATTTTGATTCCTATAAATTACCAAGGGCACAGAAGTAACAGTAATTGTTTGGCTGGTCCTCGTTAAGCAGGAGGGGGTCTGGGCTGAATTTCCTCAGTAAAACCTTTGTGGACTTTACAACCCAAACACCTCTGCAGCCACCCTGTGCTCAGATAAAACAACAGCCCTCCTGTCCTCTTTGTCTGCTTGTCGTCTTTTTGCCCTTTTTCACTCTGTGTTCATTTCCTGCCTCCATGCCTCCTCCTTCCTTCCTTTCCCCTCCTTCCTTTCTTGAGACACGGACAGAACAGGTGCCAGCAATTTTCTCAGGGAGTTGGGCAAACTGGAGCATGTCATCGTCAAGTTCCTAAAATCCTTTCACTGGTAATTCATTCAGAGTTCTAGATAAATAGGTTATTTCGTTGGGGAATAGTAGAGAATTAAAGCAAGTATCTGGAAAATTGAGAGGAAACCAAAACTTGCTTTTTGGTATTAGTTTCAAAATCTGTTAATGGAGTTTTCCTCCTGGACTCACTGTTAAAATGCCTCACTGTTCTACATCCCCCTTACTCTGAATCTGTTAAGCTCCCCACTGGGTGCAGAGCTCTGATAGAAAAAAAAATGTGAAAAGGTTCCTATTGTGTTTAAAGGACAGAGATTTGAAAAGATCTTCTTGGAGTCTCTGAAACCTTAGGATTCATCAGGGACGACCCCCCCCAAACAAGGAGTTCAGCATGCATTGTGCATATGATGGTACTGTCCATGATACTCTGGTAGTGGCAGCATAGTGGCAGGTAGTGGCTGTGGATATCTGACCTCCTGCGGACACATGGTTCCCAACAGGTGTGTGAGATGCTCACAGCCCAGACCCTGGTCATGGCTGGGGGTCCCAGCCCCTCTAATGCTGGGCTCCCTTGCCCTCCTTGCTGCCTGTACACGAGGCAAGCCTGTAGCACTTGTGCCACAGTAAAATCCCCTTCTGGTTCAGGGGAGCCACTTAAAAGAAGCTTCTTTTAGATAAGAAATGACAGGAAAGTGTTCTTTGGTCTCCCAGCAGCTGTTCAGGTCAACATCTTGAATGTGGCCAGCATGTGTGCTAGAGGCAGGGGGCAAGGGGATAGAGCCAGGCCCTGTGGCAGGCAGCCTCACTCACCAGGGCCATTTCTCTCTTTCTCACAACAGAGCAGTGCAGGGGATCGTAGTACCTCTTGGAGTGAGTCCACTGGCTTATGGGACGTTGGCTCGAACCCTCTGTGACACCGTGCTGCATGGGACGATGACAACTCAGAGAGAAAAAAGGCCCGAGGTCACCCTCGCTTGCCTCCTCTTGGCCACAACAGGCTGCTTTGCTGACTTGGGTGAGTGCTTTCCTTCCCTTTCTCAGTCTGCCCCTCTTACAAGAACACTTTGCCCCTTCATGTCTCATTCAGTAGTGACCCTTTAACAAGGCCTTTCTTTTCCTGGATTTCAAAGAACGCTTCATTGCCACTGGCCTTCGGGGGGTACACTTAGTAATACAAGATGAGACATCATCTTGGCAGCCTCATATTGTTGCATTTTAGTATTTTAATCGTTTTAAATATATACCAGCGGAGGAGAAGTAATAGTAACTGCCCTTAACTGAGCATTTACTGTAGGAGATTATGGCAGGCAGTTGGCAGGCATTGTCCAGGGAGCCAAGTGTTCCTAGCCCCAGGCTGTAGGGAAGAAACTGAGATACAAAAAGGCTAGTGACCTGGCTCAGAAGCTGTGGCACTAGGGTTTGGGCCGAGGTCTGTCCAACCCCAAAGCTGAAGCTGCCACTCCAGTCTACCGCCTTCTTCTTCTTCTTCTTCTTCTTCTTCTTCTTTTTTTTTAAGATTTTATTTATTTATTTGACAGAGAGAGATCACAAGGAGGCAGAGAGGCAGGCAGAGAGAGAGGGGGAAGCAGGCTCCCTGCTGAGCAGCGAACCCGATGTGGGGCTCGATCCCAGGACCCTGAGATCATGACCTGAGCTGAAGGCAGAGGCTTAACCCACTGAGCCACCCAGGCGCCCCTCCAGTCTGCCTTCTGAGAACATGTACAGGTTGGGGAATGGACCCAAGCACCCAGGAGTTATTCAGGGGAAGATGGACTCCCCCAGGCTGCTCAGCTTGGAAAGGCTGCCTGGGTGCTGTGCTTCTGAAAAGGTCATGTTATTGGCTTCGTGGGGATGTTCATTCATGGCTCTGTCCCTGTTCTCCCTCCAGACCAGGTCCCTCAGGTCACTGTCCAGCCTTCTTCCACGGTCCAGAAGCTCGGAGGAACCGTGATCCTCGGCTGCGTTGTGGAACCCCCATGGATGAACACCACCTGGCGCCTGAATGGGAAGGAGCTGAATGGCTCAGATGATGCTCTGGGCATCCTCATCAGCCGTGGGACCCTCGTCGTCACCGCCCTCAGCAACCTCACCGTGGGACGGTACCAGTGTGTGGCCCGGATGCCTGCGGGAGCTGTGGCCAGCGTGCCGGCTACTGTGACACTAGCCAGTGAGTGCTGCTCCTTCCTCCTCAGCCCCAGGGCTCCTCTCTCCTCCTCTCTCCCATTCTCTTTCTCCCCCAGGCCATCCATACCCCCTTGTCACGTAGTCTTCATGTGAAAGGGGGCCTTACAATTTGAAATTTCAAATTGGAGAGCAGTAGGTGTCCAGCAGTCCCCAGGGGTGGACGACCGTTGGGCTCCTGCAAAGCCGCTCTCTAAGTAGGGGCCTGCTGTGGACTAAGTGTCTAGAAGGAGGAGAACTCCAGGTAGTTGAACTGTTTCCAGACTATGGCTTTCTGCTTTCCCTCTGGCTATGGGTGTGACTGAGCCAGCTGCTCCCTGTCCCCCCACCCAGTCCTCCATCCCCCGTCCTCAGGGCAATTATGGTCAGAGCGTTTACAGGGCCATGTACAGTCCGAGCAGAGCTGCCCATCCCACACGTGGTCTCCTGTCTGCTTGAGGGGCAAGTGTATTCCATATGCCAGATATATAAATAGTAGAGCACAATGAGAAGGAAACTGTGACCAAGAATAAAACGAAAAGAGGATGAGATTGGGGTACAGTCTGGTCCAAGGAGGATGCCAGGTGAAAACTTGATAGTACTCTTAATTTTTAATTATCACTTGAGTGTATTATGGTACCCCCAGTGCAAAACACACATTGCCTCATTTTCTACCCATTGTACATACAGGAGATAAGATTTAAGGAATAAACTTCTGAAGGCTGCAGGGCAGCCCCAACATCCATTCTTAAATGCTGAGTCTACAACCAGGAAATATTAAGAATGACTTCTTGTTCCTTGGACCTTGTTCCCTCGTGACCTAGCAGGGTGCCCTTACCCCTGACTGTTTGCTTGGGACTTCTATGTCACTGTCATAATCACCCTCCTGAGTGATGTGTGTTAGGGATCATGCCTAAAGCCTCAAACTTCTGCATTGCTCCTTTAAGTTTGGCTGGGGTCCCTGGGGTGTGCAAGGCAAGAGTCCTGGAGGAAAGCATTAGGAGATGAGGAAGTAGACCAGCAGGGGAGAAAAGACCCCTCCCTGCCCTCCCGTTATCAGGTCCCTGGAGGGACATCCCTCTGTGAAAGAACAGGGCGGAAGCTGCCGGCCCTGTTGCTGTTTTCTTGGGAAATATTCAAGCAGCCCTGCCCTTTTCTTGGAGAAGGGAGAAAGCAGGGTGGGTCCTCAGCTACCCCCCCAGGGGACCAGGCTGAGCCTGGGCTGCATCTTGCTGCCTCCTCACACAGAGGGAACAATTTTCCTTGGTGGCAGAAGGAGCACATGAATCTGAACCCCAGGCCTCTGGGAGGTATGCTGTGCATGGTCAGTGAGGGAGGCAGGCCCTGGGCACCAGCTGGGCCCTCCCCTCCACCTGTGCTTGTGGGGTGTGAGGAGGAGGGTACGGGCAGACTTAGGTGAGGAGGGTTGAGGGTAAGGAGGGGTCATCTCATCATACAAGAAGGGCTGAGGTCAGAGCTGCACTCCTACTATCATATTCTTTTATATTTTCCAATTGTAATGAAAATCACATTAAAAAAAGTACAGAATTTATATATATTACATATAATAACATTTCGCCTCAGTCCACCATCGTCACACAGCCACCGTTTACCATTTTGGAGGATACTTTCCAGTCTTGATCCATACCCATACTTTCTTTTTTTATTGAAGTATCTAATTGACACACAATATCAGTTTCAGGTGTACAAGATAATGATTTGACATTTGTGTGCCTTGTGAGACGGTCACCACAATAAGCCTACGTACCATCTGTCACCACACACAGTCACCTTTACTGGTTGTATTCCCTGTGCTGTACATTTTATCCCCATGACTTATTTTATGACTGGAAGCTTGGACCACTTGATCTCCTTCACTAATCCCCCCCAACCCCCGCCACCCTTCCTCTCTGGCAACCAGGACTATATTCTGTGTCCGTGAGTCTGGGTTTTATTTTGTTTTGTCTTTTAGATTCTACCTGTAAGTGAAATCATGGGGTACCTGTCTTTCTCTGACTCATGTCACTGAGCATGAGGGCATGCCCATACTTTCACACTGTCATAGCGACCTACTGAATATACAGCTTCTGTCCATGTTCTCCCCACTCAACATTGTGTGGTAAGCACCTTCCCTTAGCCATATGACTATATTTACTTTTCTTTTTCTGTTGAGTATAAATGTATCCAGTAAAGTACACAAAGTGCACTAATAAGTCAACAACCGATGCATTTTTCTTATGTCCACCCCAGGTAACCATCTCTCTAGTGGGTCCCCCCTTCCCCTTACCTAGTGATCTGTCCCCCACAGCCTGCAGCAGAGCAGGATCAGAGTTACCAAAGGCCCTCGAACATGCCTTGAGTGGATCTACTATATGTACTGATTGTGGGCCATTAGGTCACTTCCAGTGGTTCATTATTACAAGTAAGATGTGCCTTTTAGTAGCGTTCATACCTTTAAAGGATAGCATTGCTCGTCTGCAGATGGTCAGCATGTGTCTGTGAAGGCTCAGGAAACTCCGTAACCATTCATTTGGACTCATTAGGAGCCAGGCTGAACGTTTTATTTGGAGAAAGGGATAGTTGGAGAGTACAAGATTTATGTTGGAGCCCTCCTTCTACTTCAAGGTGTATCTGTATGAGGAGAAACCATTTTTCACCTTTATTTTTAAAAAATTCCTGGTCACTTCTTTCTGTGGCACTTAAAGGGATCTGCAGTTGACAGTGAGGACAAAAGGGAGGGTTTGGTTGCATCCCAGAAGGCCCAGGGAGAGAAGAAGTGGGTTGTGCGGAAGCCCAGTGAATCTTGCTTGAAAGCCAAGAACTGTTGGCTTGTCGTGGAGACATGAATCAGAAGTGAAATGTTTGGAGCTGACTGGAGGGACGGAGAAGTGCTGGAAATGAGAGCAGGCTCTGAGGAGCTGTGGCCACGGAGTGGAACTGCAGCCTGCCCAGCCGGGAGGAGGCAGGGGGAAGGCGGAAGCAGCGGCAGAATGGGGTGCTGTCTTTGGGCTAATGCCATGGGGGATTTGGCCCAGACTCAGCAGTTAGATTAAGTTTCTGAAAGCACATTCCTGAGCAGAATGGGGGCTGTGTTTTGCTGGTTGGCCGATGGAGGGAGGCTGAGTGGTGAAGGGATTACTGAGGCATGGTCTGCATTTAGAGGCAAGGCTGGGCAGTGGCATGCAGGCGCACACGTGCACACACACACACATACACACACACACACACACACACACTTAGCACTTAAGGCTTCCTTTTCCTCTGGCCTCTTTCGCATGCATTCAGATGTTCATCCTCAGACAAAGCACTCACTGTTTGGCCTACCTAACAAGGTGCTGCCTCCTATGTCTTCATGAACTCCTAGATCACTGGGGCCTTTCGATGGTGGGGGCTTGGACCTGGCTTGAGGATTCAGGGGTATGGAGGAGACCTCTAACAAGAACTTTCCTAGTCCAGACCTCTTTGGCTTAGATGCTGGGGGCTGGGGTTATGCTTGGACTTCACCCCTGTCTGGACATTGGCTTCTGGTCTTCAGTAGAACAGAATCCCATGTGGATAACTGCTGTCTTCACTCCCTGTGGAGGTGTCCATCCCACTCTCCTTTATGCAGAACTTTTCTCCTATTGAACCTAAACTTTATTTGTGATAAATCTCTTGCTGCTAATGCCTCACTTCAGACCACCTTGTCTAATTCTTGGTTTTCAGAATACTTTTGACTTTGATCTCCTTTCTTCCTTTCTCCTTTTTTTTTTACAAGCTTTATACAAGGGGGCCAACCACTCTACATGGCTTCAGTGTTCCCACTCTCTGCACCTGAACCAACAGCAGACATTGCCAATGGACACCATGTTCCTTTGTTCTATACTCTGATTCAAACTTAGAATTGTTCTCAACACAACCCAGCAAGTAATCACAATTCAGCAGAGCTGTGAAAACTGTTTTCTAGTCCTCACCTCTAATAATCCTTACCTCTAATAAACTCCTACATAATTCTTCATTTTTAGCTTTTTTTTCCATTTTTTTTTTTTTATTCTTTAATTCTCCCAATTCTCCTATCATCTCTAGGTCCCATTTGTTGTTGGAAATAAAGCAGTGGTAACTGGGTGGTGATTCTGTACCTGGGAACTGTAGTCCTCAAACTAATGTGAAGTCTTAAGCTAATGCTGGTTTAATTGAGACTGGATCTCTAACCCCTCCACAAGGCCGTTAAGCACTAAGACCCAAGCCTGCACTTGAATTATCCTTTCTCTGGCCCCAGATGTCAGAAGGTGAGGCCACTGACAGGAAAGGAAGGAGCTCCCCTTAGGCAGCTGTCTCCATGACTCCAAATCTGAGGAAGGTCAGACGGTGACATCATTTAACCCATGAATAAAAAGAAGAGACTAACTGGTATAATGGAGGATAAAAAGGAAAATTAGAAAAGAAAAGGAAAGGAAAAAAAACCTTGGGTTTAAGTTTTGACTCTGCCCTTAGGAGCTGATATGACTTTGGGCAAGTCACTTAATCCCGCAGGTTACCACAACACTGAAATGAGCGAAGTGATAATTATAGCATCAGTATTCATGCATTTTTTGTGTGTGTTTGTGTTTGAGGATCAAATTATGGAATAGTTCAAAATAGTACTATTTTGAAGCCTTTTATAAATGCCAAGCTTTATACATTCACCCATTTGGTGGCTGCCTACGGGAGGCCCTGGGGCCATCGTCCAGCCCTGTGCTGCCCAGCCCCATTCTGGGAGCGGCCTTCAGAAGAACAAGTCCAGACAGTGGCAAAGCTTCCACTCCTAGCCAGAGCCAAGAGACAGGGCTGGCTCATTGGAAAGAGAGAACTAGCCCATTTCCTATGTATTTCTTAGCAGTGCATATACATATGAGCTCTAGCCCAGATTCCTACCTCCTCACTGCGCTGGAGGGTGGCCATGGTGTCACTGCATTGTGTGTTGTCCCTGTAGCCACAGAGCTGCCCATTGATGCTCCTGATGGCTCATTCTTCTAACCAGGTAGTGGTTGGCTTGTGCCAGCAGGTGGGGTGGCCCCTGGCCCTCAGCGCAGGGGGACCCCACATGCAGGAACCATGTTTCTTTCTGTTCAGCTCCCCCCACTTCTGGTTCCTGTCAGACACTTCTTGGAGATCTTCTCGGCTCAGACCCTGAACCAGAATAAGCCATAAGGGACCATTGTGGCCATGTCTTTACTGAAATATTTCTAGCTTTCTTTATCTGTGTTGGAGTCCAGTTCTCCAGAGAAGCAGAACTGCTTATACGTACAGGCACACCTTGGAGATGTCGTGAGTTTGGTTCCAGATGACTCACAAGAGCATGAGTCAAATGAATTTTTTGGTATCCTGGTGCATATAAAAGTTATGTTTAGACTATTATGTAGTCTATTAAGTGTGCGATAGCATTATGACTAAAAAAAAGTTTGTACCTTAATTAAAAAATATTTTATTGCTCAAAAAGTCTAACCATCAACTGAGCCTGCAGTGAGATATAAATCGCTGATCACAGATCACTATAACAAATATAATAATGGTGAAAAGATTTGAAATATTATGAGCATTAATAAAATGTGACACAGAAAATGAGCAAATGCTGTTGGGAAAATGGCACTAATACACTTGTTTGATGCAGGATTGCCACAAACCTTCAATTCACTAAAAAAAGAAAAGTATGATAAAATGAGGTACATATACATATATGTACATATATAGATACACACATATATACAGGCATACCTCATTTTATCAATATATATACACATATACATATATATTTGTGTATATATATATATATACATACAGGCATACCTCATTTTATATTATATATATTTATATATTATATATATAATATATATATATTTATACATATTTTGTGTGTATAAGTATATATATTATATATATATATATATATATGGAGAAGGAAACAAAGGCAGAAATAGATTTATTTTAAAGAACTGGTTGACAGGATTGTGGAGGCTGGTGAGTCCGGAATTCGTTGAGCGAGCCAGCAGGCTGGAGATCTGGGAGTCTGCTGGAGAGCACCTGTTCTCCAGCACTGAGTTCAGTGTTTGGATGTTCTGGAGATTGGTGTCCTGAGAGTTGGGGGTGTGTTCCAAGTTTCCCGCAGAGCACAGGAAGACCTAACCCTTGCCTTTAAGGAGCTCTTAATCTAATGGAAAAGACTGACCTCCATAACGTGTTAGCCCTAAAGCCAGTGAATCCCCAGCAGAGACAAAAACAGATTTGCCTGGGAGCTCAGGCTGACAGTGATTCATTTCAATTTCAGGGGTTGGAGGAAGATTTGGGAGTTGAGCCTTTAAAACAGTGTGTGGGGGACAATCTTTCTCTCTCATTTCTTGAGTTCTGTCATACCTTTCTAGGACCTTCAACAACTAAATTTTGCTCTTAGTGTTGTGTACCTTAGATTTAAGCCCATTGCAGTTTCTGGAACAGTGCAGATGCATCCACAGGGAGCTCGATTTCCACAGGGAGGTAATTCCATGGTAAGTTCAGGGACAGCCTGAATGTAGCCACTAGATGATTGTCTCTCTCTTGCTACCCCTATCGGATTCTCCCTTAACTCTCCCCCATTTCTCACTGTTTGTTTCTCTTTTCCCTTTGGGAATGTATGTTCTGTGATTAATAAAGGAAACCTCAGAGTGTTTTCTCCAGGGCCACTCCTCTCTGCCAATCTGCTTCAGCCAACCAGTGACTCCTTGACTAAACAAGAAGGAACCATTCGCTGCAAGTTGGGAAAACATTTGTTGTTAGCTTAGGCTTCTGAGGGAATCCTGTGCAAGCCCTTTGCTTTGCAGCAAGTGGGTGGTGGCAGGAAGAAGAGTTGGGGAAGGAAAGGACACACAGGTGGCGTCTGAGCTTGCCCAGGACGGGAAAGGAGCCCATAGCCGAAGGCGGGGCTGCTGATTCTGCCAAGCTGGGGAGACCGAGTCAGCTCTATAGGGTGGTGGACACAGTCGGAAAGGGAGAATGAGCCTCAGTGTGAGATTTAGCTGCTTTATTCTGTAAGTTTTATTTTACTTTGCCAATTGGACAAGAAAATTAGTGACCATTTACACCCAAAAGGAGCTAAGCAACTTCAATATCTAAATAGGAAATGACTAAAGAATACCTTATAGTATTAAACCAAGTCCTATTAACCAAAGTGCTGTTTTCTACTGGATACAGGCAGAAATTCATGCCTCACAAAAATTTCCCCTGATATTCTGGTGAAATCTTCAACACTAACCCCCTCAGGCCTGGTACAAGTGCCCAGACAAACCTGCAGTGTGAGCTCAGGTCAGGGCATTATGGCAGCAGCTGTCTGCCCCAAACAGCCAGAGTTCCAGTTCTCTATTGAGTGATGGTCACAGTTTACCAAAAGAAGACCTCAGGTCCACGGTGCCTCTTCTACTAAAGACACATTTACAATTCCTACCCTTCTTCTCTCCTCAGCATGTTCTTTGCACACACAGCCACATGCTTAAGTAAAAATCTTAGGTCCATCTTCTAATCTAAGAGCGAAGGGAGGACCTCATAGTGTGTTAAGCAGGTACCACCTATAAATTCAATGAGCCAGAGCAGACTTTGCTCAGGAAGGTGAGGGACGCATTAATTAGCTTACTTGAAATCACTGGAGCCCTCTAAGGAACATGATGCAAGATGGTTCCTTTAAAATAAAAAAGTCAGGAGAGCAGATGAGTCCATTGGCTCCCCCTTTTCTGTGTGTGGAAAAGCTTAGGGATTTCTACCTTGACCTTGTTTGTAGACTTTCAGCCCTTCCCGGAGCCTGGTAATAACCCCAAGAACAATAGAACAGCGAGTCTGTCCTGCAGGTGGGTCAGTGTTCACATCTAAGATAAAGACAGTCCCTCAATAGTGAGCAAAAATGTCAGCAAAAGGGGAAAAAAATTTGCTGAGGCAAAAACAACATTTTTTTTTCCTGAGGGAAAATGATGTTTAATGTTGAGTGACTGTGCTCCTTTACCTGCAAACGTGAAGACTTTAGGGATCACAGAACAGGACTCAGGCTGTGGCACGGCACTTAAGCCCCTCTCTCAGCCTCACCTCCCACTCTAGACCCACCAAACTCTGCCACTTTCTCATCTCATCTTGTATATTCCCCTTGTTTGGGGGATGGTGCCCCACCTGCCTGCAGCACCATCTTTTCCATTCCCTCAACATCTGGAGTGAGGTCTCCTCTTCCCAGCTTCCTTAACACCCTGTGTTTCCTTCTCTAGCCCTCTCATTTGCCTGGAGTACAGGGACTGCTGCCATTCGTCTCCGTGACCACACACCTTCCCACAGGACCTGGCACACAGTAGGCCTTCAGTGAATGTCTAGAAAGAGGAAGACTCCCAGATAAAATGCGTCTGAAGTCTCGAAGGTCAAAAGGGGCATGCAAAAGGCAAGCAGAGTTTTCTTCACCAAACCCTGATCTATGAAGAGGCTTAAGGAAGTTAAAAAGGATGAAGCAAGGACTTAGGATATAAACAGGTTGAAGATACAAATAGATTCAGGGAGGGTTGAGAGAAATTGATGGATGTCCAAGCCTAAAGGGCTGTGTAAAAGGAATTGAGATGTTTGGATGAAACTGGAAACTTCGAAGGGAGATGCCGGTGGATGAGGCGCGGCATTCTATCAGACAGTTCATGGGACACTCTCAGAGGTGCTGGGCAGCTTGCATCAGTAGCCACCACTGCTTGTGGGAATATGTAGTTCCCAGGTGGGCAGAAAAAGTGGAGCCACTTTGGGCCCTGCTGGCCTTTGGACAGTGCCCGTGCCTCCCACCCAGGGTTCTGCATGTAAGAACCATGCTGGGGCTCTCCTCTCCATTCCTGCTGAGTGTCTTGGCCTCTGTTTTCTCTCCCCTCCCTCTTCCCGTACAGGCCACCAGCCTGCCAAAGACTCTGCCAGGATCTAACTCTGGCTCTCAGGATCCTAGACCACCAGGATTCACATTAATTTTCCCATTACTAAGTTTGTAGTTTATATTTGGTTGATCAGAGAAATATGTATGATGTGGGTTGCTGGCAAGTAAATCTTTTTTTTTTTTCCTTAAGTGTATTTTTAAAACCATTTCATTCCTTCATCGAGTCCAAAAGAAACTCCCAAGTTCTGCTAACCAGGCCTACCTCATCGCAGCACTGAAGTCAGATAGATGAGATGGCCTACAGACATCTCTGTTCATCTGGCTGCCAGACTCCATGGAGACATGGCTTCCATCCTTGTCTTCAAGGATTAATCACATTTCTTGTTCTCTTATTTAAAAAAAATATTTTTAATGATTTAAGCCAAGAAATTCCTGAAGCCTTAGGCCAGTTTATTGCACATCATTTAATGACATTGCAAACTGGGTTCTTTTTATTTTCCCTTGTTCCTATCACGCTCCTCCCTTTATGCCCTTTCTCCTCTCCTGCCCACCTCTGGTCTTGGCTTTGATCGTCTGCCCTCATCCTCCTAGTTCTTCCATCTCTTCTGCATCCTCAGCTTCCTCCCACGGCTCAAATCTGAGTACAGAACCCCACCTCAACTCAAGGGGAAAGAAAGAAACACAAGATGGAACAACTAATGTATTTGGCATCTGCAAGGGTCTTTTTTTTTTTTTTTTTTTTTTACCCCCATGGAAACTGTTTTTACTTAAATAAGAGACAGCATGCCTTGCTTTCATTGGAAAGTGTGTTTGAAAAATTTCATGCCATGTTTCCATGGCTCTCAGGAGAGAGTTTTGGAGCCAAAATTATTTGTGCAATTGGACAGGCAAGAAAAAACTCCTAACAAAAACAAACATATTTATCCACTCTCCTGGACTGCAGAGGAAAGATGAAAACTGCCTCTGCCAACCTCTCTGCCCTTTCTGGGTTGCTCCAGAGCTCAAGGGGACCTGATTTAGGCTGGAATGCTGTTGTAGAGATGGTAGGGACTAAGCCTGCAGGTACTACTCTTGCAAATTATCATATGCTGCCTTGTGTGTTGTTTGTACCTGTCTTTTCTATCAGAGTAACCATCCCTGAGGTTAGGAACTGTATTTTTGTCTTCATGATCTCTTCTGCAGTGCCTGTCAAACTAGACGGTTCTCTAGCTCCTGGCCGTATGAGTGAGTCAGTAATGTCTGGTAGGATGATTATGTGCCAGACATCTACTACGGGGTAGACCCATTTTGCTCAGCCTTGTAGGCTGCAGTTCAGTTTGGCTTCAGTGGTATATGTGACAGGGCTACAGACTGGCAAAATGCTTAATCACTACCCAGAATGCATGGCTTCTGAGATACCTGCCCATGCCACAGTGAACCCCATCCCTACTGGGTGCCAGGCTTTCTGGCCTCATCTGCTTCTGAGCTGATTGCCGTAGTTTGCCACTTGTAGAGCCCTTTATTTCAGAGGACTGACCTTTGGGGTCCTGTCAAGACATAGGCCCTCAGGGAACTTGGAGGTCGAGAGTAGTGTTGTGGGTGCGCATCGGTGAAGTCCACACAGGGAGGCAATGCTTCCCATCACCCTCTCAAACTCCACCTCCAAGTCCATCCTGGAGAGCAGTGAGCTGCAGGCTCCGCCAGACACACCTCTCCATTTTACTTCCCTTGAACCTTTGCCATCTTCCAATGGGTCATCAAGGGTAAGGGAAGGACCACAGGGTCAGCATGTCACTGAGGAGGACTACATTAGGGTGAAGTCTTTCTGTGCTTTGTGACGTTAGCCATAGATGCAGCAAGCCACTGCAAGGAGAGTTGATGCCTGGAGGCTGTGAGAGTTCGGGAGTAGAATGATCTGTCCAGAAACTTGCCAGCGGCCAAGAGGCTACTGAGCCATGCTGACAACATTGCCAAGGGAGCCCCATGTGGTGCCCCCACAATCTGGTGGAACCCATCCAGACCTCAGTAGATGAGTACAGGCTTGTCTTCAGGCAAGAGGGTGGGATGGGACTGACTATACTTAAGAAATGCCTGATGGGTAGAAAATGACTTTTTTTTTTAAGTGTTCAGCTGAGTTCATGGAAATGGGGGTGTGGGTGATGCCATGCAGCCTCCAGCCAAAAGGCACTATCTTACCTGACTTCTTACTTAACTGAACTTTGACTTGCAGCCTAAGAGAGGTCTCAGGGAGGGGAGGGCCAATGAGGAAACGCTTTGAAATACCTTCTGGATTACACCGGGGGGCATTCTGCTGTGGTGCGACACACCCCGTAACTGGATGTGTAAATTCTAGAACAGTTGGGGGGAGGAGACTACAATTAAGATTGACAGTTTTATGTCATGGGAATTCTAGAACATATACCAAGTACTGTAATGTAATTCATAGCTCTGCTGAGCTGAAGGATCTGAGCTACAAGATGAGAAGAAATTCAAAGGGGCTTGCCATTAAACTTGCCTATTTATAGTCTGTCATGTGACCCTGGTGATGGCACCCACACCCACAGGCTTCTCACAGTTCTTGTTTTCCTCCCCGTTTTCCCTTGGCCCAGAAGGCAGGTGCCTGCCGTACCCTCTAAATGTGAGGGGGAAACCCGGAGCCCGTCACACAATTTGTGTCTGAACGAATCCCTGCCATCGGTGTATCCAAGGGTTCTGTGGAAATCACGTATCGGAAGATACATCTTCCGTTAAGAAATGGAGGCCTTAGAAGGAAGGAACTGGGCAGGGGTGTGTATGTAGCCCAAACTATTTGGACTTTGTTAGAAAGCAAACAGAGACCCTCTAAACCTGGAGATAGCCCCAAAGACCAGGGTGTCTGGCCTGAAATAGCCAGAAGAATACATAGAGAGGATGCACGAGAGGGCTCTGGGGGAAGGTAAGAGGATTAAAGCTGCAAAAACATTCCTCTAATGGACTTCTCAAACACACCAGCCCACAGGCAAGGGCAGGTGTCCTGTCAAACCACTTCCCCCTGAAACCCTATCCATCATTCTGCAGGGCGGCCTGTTAACCCCATTTGGAATTGAAGGGCCTGCCCTCTAGGCCCAGTGTGGAGCCCAGAGCAGCCTGGGGACTGGTCAGGAACCCGGCTTTGCAGACAAAGCAGCCTGGAAACAGGCTGGTTTCCTTCACGGGCAGCCAGAGCTCTTTTGCAGAGCTCTGCATCTGCCTCATCTGGTGGCTGATTAGGCCATGACTGATCACCCATCTCCAGCACCCCCCCGCCCACCGCCCCGAGTCTCCTTCCTGCCTTAAAACACTAGAGAGGGGGTGCTCTGATTTTCAGATCCATCATCACTTTGTTCCTCTGCCTTTGATCCCTTAGTGAGACTCCACTTCTTCTCCAGCAGCCCAACTGGATATGTTTTTCCAGTGAAGCACCAGCTAAGGCTGAAGCTCAGGAGGAACAGGGAGGGGACAGGGCCAAGGACCCAAGTACTGCTTATTTGTTTTGAAGCCAGGAAGGCAGGCCTGCCAGGAGGATGCCCAGCTGGGGTGTCCTCGGTCCTGCCCACACGGGCTGTTGTGCACATGTTGGCATCAGAACAGAGGGGCTGTCTGGCCACATGGTTGACCGGTGCCCAACTTTGTGCCTCTCCCACTGCACAGCTTTCTGTCTCCAACTTAGCAGTTGTCAGAGGGTGCAGAAAGAGCCAAGAGGAGCGAGGGGGGGCGGCTGTGTTTTGTGGTGGGGGGTCAGTGAGGTGGGTGCATGGAGGAGTGTGTGCCTTGTGCCTGGGTAAGCTCTCAATTACAGTGGGGCAAGAGCCTGGGCCATTAACATGGAGATGGCTTTCTGGTGCCAAACTCCTTTCTTTCTTGTTAAATGATCTGTTAGGTTTAAGTATATCTTTGCTTGAGGCAAATTTCCTTGGACTAAAATAAAGCAGAGCAGGGGGAAAAAAAAAACACGAAACTCAGAAAATCTTGGTGGAGTAGTTTCAGATTTAGAGGACCGTGGATGAGAGTGCTTCTTGGTGACGGGAATTTTCCAGATGCCCCTGAGAGGACAATCACTCACAGCTCGCTTTGTGGGGAGCCTCCTGATTTGGCAGGTACGGCACACACTGAGCAGAGGAGAATTAAGGCCTTTGCATTGTTTAAGTGCATTGCTTTTGAAAGGCAGTTAGCAATATTTAGCCAGAACACACTGCGCAGGCCGTCCACCCTCTCCCGTAGTCCGTATCTCCTTCCTCTCTGAGGAGAAACACATCCGCTGTCTTGGCTGAGAAACACAGCCGGGACCAGATGCCATAATTTGGGGGGTCTAATGCAAAATGAAAATGTGGAGTGTTTTGCTCAGACGCGAAGGATTTGAAGAGGGTGATAGCAGAGCATTGAAGTGAGCACTGGCCCCTTCCATGCGTGGGGCCACATGCAGCTGCACAGAGTGCACTCCCAGGAAGCTGGCCTGGGGCTCAAACTTCCCAGTTGTGCATTCATTCAGCAGAGACTTACAGAGCATATGCTGTGTCCTGAATACTGTGCAGTGGGCCTTGGGGTTGGGGCGTGGAGTGTAACATTAATAGGCTGCCCCCTAGGAATTCACAATTCAGTTGGAGTCAGATGATCCCACATACAAAGTTAAACAATGACGAGATAACTCTTTAAAAGCCCAGAAGGCTCTGTACCCACCCAAAGGAAGGAATCCGTAAGAGAGATCTCCCGTGGGCCCCTATATATCACTTGCTCAGCTAGGAAAGCAAAAGTAAAAGAGGGAGATAGAAATGAATGGGGCAGTCTGTCTGTTTTTGCCGTGCCACTCGTGAACAGCATATATTTCCTACTCTACCTTCATCACAGCTAATTCACATCTCTCTGTGACTCCAGAGGTATAACCTCTCAAGCAGCAGTCGATTTTCATAATAACCATACTTAGATAAAAGTTTCATAGAAAATGTGCTAGACCTCTGTCCTTGAGCTTGCAGTGTAGACGAAACACAACTAGGAAATTTGAGTTCATAGGCTACATAAAGGGGCATCTTGTACCTGATTTGAGGGTCCCAGCTTCCAAGATAGTCCTTCATTCGGTTGTTCAGCATTGACTGACATCTGCTTATGCCAGGCCCTGGGTTAGACTCAGAGGACACATACACAAATAAGACGGTGCCTGCCCCTAATAAGTTCACACTCAAATACTATAATCAGAGGGACAGTGATCCTTTCAAAGAAACAAAAGGACTTTCCTATCCTGGCATGGTTTGTCTAAAAGCTGGAAAGTTTCATTAAATAGGAAATCTGACCTCACTGTGTGCCTTGATCCCTGGGCTCTCCTATGGTGACTGCCGTTTGTTTTTGGTAATCACCTCTTACCTTCTATGAGAAACCTGACTGCTGCCTGCTCCTGTCACCTTCTTGCCCTCTCTGGGCCTCCCAGAAAACAACACAGGCAGGTGGAGTCTTAACAGCAGAATTGCAGTAAAAGCTCTGACGGCATCCGTTCTCAGGAGCTGAGCAGAATGTGGTATGGTCAACATTCAGAGAGGGTGCCTCGAGGACTTTCTAAATACCTTTATAAGGGAGCATTTGCGTAAAAATTCTCATCTTTCTTATTTTATCCCCGTTTCATATTATTTCTTCTCTTGAATTCAACCACAGTCCTGAAAAACAAGTTCGGGACTTTTTTTGCACAGGTGTCCCATTTTGTTCAGGGACGTCAGTGATTTGGCTCATACAATGAGAGTTTTGCTGTTTGAACTGTTGGATTATTTGGGAAAACAGATGGATCGCCATCCTCCACCGGCTTAGATCCCAGTTTTGCCACCAAGCCAAGTTGGAAGAGATGGCCACTCTACTGTCAGACACCACAGCCTAGTGTTAGGACTCTCAGCCCTCCCATAGTCCACTGCCGTTAGCTACACCGCAGAGATCCATCTTTGCCTTAGAAAGCCCTCAGACCATCCCCAGATCCCCCAACCCCAGCCCCAAGAAAGGATTAGCCATGACTGAGAGTACAGCTCCTGGGAAGCCCAGCCTTCCTTTACAACCGTGGTTAGCAATTGAGCGGCATCTCGGATCTGTCACTTTTACCAAGGATGTCAAAGAAGAACGAGGGAACTTGACTGCACTGGAAAGAAGAGATTCTTCCATCAATCCCTTCAGTCTCCATTGGCTGAGCTGTGCCCGGGCATTTAGGACTTGATCATTGACCCCTCTCCTGCCAGGTTCGGTAGGGCCAATGGGCCTGGCCAACTTGCCGCCATGTCTCAGAGTAAGAGAAGAGCCAGTCTGTGTCATGGGCATCTCCTGAAGAAATTCTCCACCCATGTCCCCACTCTGCAGCTTATGTGTATAAACCAAGTTGAACTCTCATGCAGTGATAGAGGCCAAACATTCCATCCTGCAAACTCTTAGAGACAACAGAAGGCTAGAGGAAGGACTTGGACACTCCTGGAAAGCCCCCAGGGTTGAGGCTCCTGTATAGCTCCTTATTGTGACTGAAGACACAATAAGGCATCCGCCCACCCTGAAACAGTGCTTTGTCTCTCTCCTCCATTGAGGCCCAGTTGGCACCTTCCCTTCTCTCCACAGACCTCCAGGACTTCAAGTTGGACGTGCAGCACGTGATTGAAGTGGATGAGGGGAACACCGCAGTCATTGCCTGCCACCTTCCTGAGAGCCACCCAAAAGCCCAGGTCCGGTACAGCGTCAAGCAGGAGTGGCTGGAGGCATCGAGGGGTAAGTGAGCAAGGAGGAGCCCTGAGGCGGAGGCTGGGGGTGGGGAAGCTGACCATCTCTGGTTACTGCTTCCCCAACTCCCATCAACCTGCCCTCAGGCCTCTCCCCATGCTGGTCAGCTGTCTTCTGCCTTGCTGTTTAGCCCTGCAGGATCCTAAAGGGATTGGTTTCCATAATGGAGGTCTTCTGCCCTGTTGAGAGGAATTTCTTCATCCTTTGAGGCTCTGGAAGATGTCACTGAGCTGTCACCATTTGACCAAGGCTGTCAGCACAGTGTTCTTCGTGTGTGTGCTCTCTGCCACCAGGCACACACAGCGAGGTGGCCTCACGAACCCAGCCATCCATGGGGCTGCAGTGTTGCCCCAGTGGGAGGTGGAGTTCTTTCCCACACAGCAGAGCAAGCTTTCTGGTGGGACTTGGAGTTTTTCCCTCCCCATCTTCCTAGTAACGCGGCTGTCTCGGCTGTCCTAGCTTCCTGCTCAGGCTACAGGGTACGTGACAGCTGGGCTAGGAGAGGCCGAGCTGTGGTCCACAGAATGACAGGGAGGAGAGGGGATGTCTCTCAAGATGAAGATAGCTTCTTCCCATAGTTGACCCTTCACTCAAGGCCAAGTAGACCCTGCTTAACTGAACCCGCAGTTTAAAATGTATTCCTTTTAGAATATCTATAGACACTTAAATATTTCCATTCACTAAGTTTTTCTGATTTTGAAAGGAATATATGTCCTTGTATTCCTGTGAGGAATATATATGTTCACTATAGAAAATAATATTTTTGAAAGGGTGAAACCCCTAATCCTGCCACTCAGAGATAACCAGAGACTGAGAGGAACAGAGCATTAATCTCCATCATCCCCACCAGGAGGTTGACTATACACAGCTTCTACCCCACAGGAGTCGGGTTTTTCCCACTCTTCAGGCATTAACTAAGCTGTGCATACCTGGGGTGGCCCAGTGCTGGGCAGGCACCAGGCTCAGTGAACATAGATTTCGGAGACACTAGGACCCCCGGGGCAGGCCAGGCCACCAGAAGGCTCTGCACTGATGGCCGGTGCTTTGCCTACCAGGGAGCTGAATACCGTCCCAGTCACTGAGGTATCCAGAAGCCATGAATCTGCTCCTGTTGAAAGAAGCAGAACACATGTGCGGCGTCCCGTCCCCATGGCACCCCTGGTTCCGAAGCAGACAAAGTCTAGCAAACCAGTGATGCAGAAGGGTTTCAGTGACCTTCATGGAGAAGGTGGTGCTTGGGAGTTAGAATATTCCTCCCTGGTTATAGAAATGCAGGTGGCTCAGTGACATGACCCTGACGGAGACTCATGGGAAATTCTAAATTTATTTCCCTCCTTCCTCATGGCTTACAGGAATGATCATCTCCTCTCCCAGGTGTACAGCAGGGGCCCCTCAATCCTTACAGTGGCTCTGAGGCGACACATACTACACCATTTTACACATGAGGAGACAGGGTTTGAGAGGTTAATCAGCTTGTCCAGAATCACACCGTGCATGGCAGATCCAAAGCTTAAGCCCAGCTGTGGCAGACCCCAAATCTTGCTTCTTTTCCACCTTACTCCCTTGAAAGTGTAAAATGTTCTTTTCATAGACCTAGGTACTAACTCGGGGGACTTAACGAGCCAGTTTGTTGGCTGATTGGCTAGTTTTATTCCCTGGCATTTCTGTCCCCCTTGATCTGAGGTTTTACAGGAATGAATAGTATTTTCAGTTTGGGCTTATTGGGATTCAGATATACAGCTTATGGCTCTTGCCCTGCCTGCCCACTGGAACTGCTGGCTGCAGTATTCTAGTCCCAACTCACTCCATGTCCCCTTCACATTTTCCTTTTCTCAGATAACTACCTGATCATGCCATCGGGAAACCTCCAGATTGTGAATGCGAGCCAGGAGGATGAGGGAATGTACAAGTGTGCTGCCTACAACCCAGTGACCCAGGAAGTGAAAACCTCGGGCTCCAGTGACAGGCTCCGCGTGCGCCGTAAGGGGCCAGGGGGGGTGTCTCACTGATGGAAGGGGCTGGTCAGGCTGAGACGGGAGGGGATTCGGGGAGCGGGGCACAGGCCATGCTCAAAATCTGTGTTCTCTGAGGTGGAGGTGGGAGCTGTGAGGCTCAGGCCAGTGGGGCATCCAGGACTCAGATGCAGTGAGCGTCCTCTCCCCTCTAGCGGCACATGTCCCCTGCCTAGCTCCAGGGGTAGCTGTGCTTGCTGGTCCCTTTCTCCCGCCAACTGGGAGCTCTTCTTCACCATGAGACTTCCAGAGTGGGGGTCTGTCGGGTGGTGGCTGCTGGGGCCAGACAGCCTGGTTGTCAGCAGCTGACAGCACATGTGTAGGAAAGACGGTGATGCGCCTGTGCCCCTGTGAGGCCACAGGGCCCGCCTGGTGTGAGGCCAGGACAAGCCTACACTGCCTGTGCCCCTGAAGTGTGCCCATCACCTCCCTCTGGTGACAGTCCGTGGAGGCTCACATGTTCCTCCAGTTGTATGAAAACAGCCTCTGCCTTTGCCGAGCATTTGCTAGGGGCAGGCACTTTTCTGGGCTTCCTGCTGATTCAGCGGAGGGACGTCTTCTATAGAGTCTGTTTTAGAGGCAACACCAGAGGCAGATGTACTGTGTAGCTAATGAACTCAAACCTCAGCAGTCCCTCCATCATGGGATTTTGTCTCTGTAATTGGGCATTCTGGTTCCTAAAGGGCCCCCCAAGCTGTGTAAGTCTTGGGTTTTATAAAACCCGGATCTGCCCCTGCTTGACACCTAAAGCAGAATCACACAGGCCAACGTGGGGAAGGGGCCACTGGAGGGCAAGTGCCGCTTCTCCCCCAGGGCTGGCAAAGGATCACTCCTCCCTTAGCTGAGCGGCCGAGCCGGTAGTTGATGTGCCGTGGGGACTTGGAACACTGTACAGCTAAGGACAGAAATGCGTGTCTTTAAACAGTAGGTCCCGCTCAGCTCTGTGAGGTGCTCACACGGTGAGGGATGATGAGCACCGAGACCTCTGAGGGGTGTGGGGGGTTACTGTGGCTCCTTGTCTTCTAGCTCACCCTCCGACTTGGGGTGCACTTGCTGAGTGCAAGCAGAAAAAGTCACCTGCACTCTCTGTCCACCCCCTCATCTTTTTCTGTGCCAACATGCATGGTTATTCATACATATGTTGTGTCAGTGCTGCTATTCCAGTCCATTAGCTCATCTCTTACAATAGCTCTCTGCAGAAGGAGGGCCTTGTTTTTGATAAAGGAACCAAGGAGCAGGGGAACGCCGTAACTGGCTTCTCTTGATGTAGGTCATAAGCCCCTGAAGAGGTCTTTGATTCCAAGTGCACACCGTCTGGGCCTGCCTTCTGGGGCCTGGCCACCTGAGGCGGGGCAGAGGGGGCTCCTCTGCACTGTGTCCTGGTCCCACAGGCTGCCCTTCACCTCCCGCCCCCTCCAGGCTCCACTGCCGAGGCTGCTCGCATCATTTACCCCCCAGAGGCCCAGACCATCATCGTCACCAAGGGCCAGAGTCTGATCCTGGAGTGTGTGGCCAGTGGGATCCCACCCCCACGAGTCACCTGGGCCAAGGATGGTTCCAGTGTCGCCGCCTACAATAAGACACGCTTCCTGCTAAGCAACCTTCTCATCGATGCCACCAGTGAGGACGACTCCGGGACTTACCGCTGCATGGCCGACAACGGGGTTGGGGAGCCTGGTGCAGCAGTCATCCTCTATAATGTCCAGGTATTCGGTGAGTGTCTCCTGCAGACTTTCTTCTCCTTGGCCTTCACTATGGTTGTTGTGGTCTTTCTAGGTGCTCCCAACCCCAAGGCTCGGACAGGGTCAGGGCTTGTGAGAGATCCCATGCCCAATGCGTAGTGGAAGAGGACAGAGGGAGTTAGGGATGCTTGGACCCCAGGGACTAGGCTACAGGCTTGGCATCCCTCTCTAGCCCTTTCCTGTCGTGACTGACAGAAGAGACACAGGAGACTTTCCTTCCCTCCACTGAAAGTCACGGGGAAGGAGGGACCCATTCCTGACTATGGATTCCTCCCCAGCCTCTCCAGTCCCAGATAGGAAGACCTAAGCCTTTCTTACCCCTGCTCTGGTTTCCTGGCAGAACCCCCTGAGGTCACCATGGAGCTGTCCCAGCTTGTGATCCCATGGGGCCAGAGTGCCAAGCTCACCTGTGAGGTGCGTGGGAACCCCCCACCCTCTGTGCTGTGGCTTAGGAATGCCGTGCCCCTCGCCTCCAGCCAGCGGCTCCGACTGTCCCGCAGCGCCCTGCGAGTGGTCAGCGTAGGGCCTGAGGATGAAGGCGTCTACCAGTGCATGGCTGAGAATGAAGTTGGGAGCGCCCATGCCGTGGTCCAGCTGAGGACCGCCAGGCCAGGTGAGTGCAGCCCAGACGGCTGGAGATCTCAGTTGTACATTCACAGGTCTCTTTCCTCAACTGAAATCCAACTTAGAACTCCAGTATATAAAATAGATAAAAGTGGCTTTTAGTTGTATGTTCAAGTTTACATTAACCTTAAAGTCAGAAGCTCTACATTTTCACTTTGTGAAAGTGATTAATTTTACCACTGTATTTTTTTAAAGGTTTTTTTTTTTTTTATTTGTTTGAGATAAAGGGAGAGTGAGCACACATGAGCAAGGGAGGGGCAGAGGGGGAGAAAGAGGAAAATCATCCCAAGCAGGCTCCTCATTGAGCACCAAGCCCAACTCGGGGCTCGATCCCAGGGCCCCAAGATCATGACCTGAGCCAAAACCAAGAGTCGGACACTCAACCAGCTGAGCCACCCATGTGCCCCTTTACTGTTCTATTTTTATTATTTTTTTAAGATTTTATTTATTTATTTATTTGAGAAAGAGAGAATGAGAGAGAGAGCATGAGAGGGGGGAGGGCCAGAGGGAGAAGCAGACTCCCTGCCGAGCAGGGAGCCTGATGTGGGACTCGATCCCGGGACTCCAGGATCATGACCTGAGCCGAAGGCAGTTGCTTAACCAACTGAGCCACCCAGGCGCCCTACTGTTCTATTTTTTAAAATGCTTTTTATTTTGTGGAGTCTGTGGGTCCCTAGCGTTCCATGACAGCCAATTTAACCACCACTGATCTAGAGTAAAGAAAAGCAAATCTGTCCTTTTCAGCTTGATTGATTTCAATTGGCACCTGTGCTGCCTGAGCGGTTCCTTATGTGCTCAGCACTGGACTAAACGTTGGAGGTGGGGGATGCAGAGGAACGTAACAAAGATACAGCTTCTTCGAGGAGGAGACCAAATTCACCAAGGAAATAAATTGAGAAAAATATGATCACAAACAATGCTGAATCCACAGGATCAGATGCCAACCTTCTGTGGTTCAGGAGATCGGGTATAGGGGAAATTCACATTAGCAGATTCTGCAGCTGCCTCCTAAAGGAGGTGTTGCTCTCCTGGCCTCTTGGATTCTCAGAGGGGGGTTACAGTCGGCTCCCCACTTCGCATGCCAGGCAGCTGTGGTGGAGTAGGGAAAGGCTGCATCGTGCTAAGTCCCCACAGGGAAGGCTCATGTCCCCCACCCCAGCATAGGCGTAAGGAGGGGGCGCGCAGCATCCCACAGGAGCCGGCGGGGCTGGCCCAGGGCACCAGGCAGCCCATCTCTCCTGGCTGGGCAGTGACGCAGCCCTCTCTCTTCCCACAGAACCTGACTGTGTGTGGAGTGGGCTCATGGTCACCTCAGGCTCTGAGCTGGGGGCTCTTCCTGGCCCTGCAGGTTTTCTCACTCACTTCTGTCTTCTCCCTGGGGACAGCAGTTCAGCCCACGACCAGGGGAACCAACATCCCCTTCCTTCCCTTCTCTTTCCTTCTTGGTCCTCCAGGTACAACCCTGAGGCCATGGCGGGATGCTAAGCTGGACACTGCCACCCCTTCCATGTTACCCTCCAGACCCAGAAGCCCTGACCAGATGCTAAGGGGGCGCCCAGGGCTCCCAAAGCCCTCGACCTCAGAGCAGCCAGCTTCCCCACCGTGCCCCAGGGAGAAGGGGCAGGTGGCTCCTGCCGAGGCGCCCATCATCCTCAGCTCACCCCGGACCTCCAAGACGGACTCGTACGAGCTGGTGTGGCGGCCACGGCATGAGGGTGGCGGCTGGGCGCCGATCCTCTACTACGTGGTGAAGCACCGCAAGGTATGGTGCCTGGCATTGTGCAGACCTCTCAGACCGGGCAGGGCCTTCTGCCTGCTGGCCATCTCCTTGAGTTCCTGCGGCCTGGACCTCCCACCGCTGATCTTGACCTTCTGTCTTCCATCACTGCACTTGGCTACCACCCCCCAGGAAGGCACTTGTGAGCTGAGGCATGTGGGACCCCAAGAGGCCCAGGAAAAGTCATGCATGCTCCTTCAGGTTCTCTGTGCGCTGGTTTCCCAGAAGTTACCACCACCAGCTTCTCCCGGGCGGGCGAGAGTTAACAGTCTCCCTATTCACCATCACCTGCCCTCCCCCTTCCCTCTGTCCTTTGTCGTTGATGTTGTTTTTGTTTTTTTTAACCAAAGGAAGCTCCACTGGGCACATCCCTGCAGGGACTCCACATGGCAAGCTTGCTCTAGGGCCAGGAAAACAAATATTTGTGAGCAAGTGTTTTCTCTGCAGGCTCTAAAATAGTCCCTCAGTTTCAGGATTCCTCATGGCTCAGCTTTGACAAGCCGGCAATGGAGCTAAGCCCATGATGTTGCTCAGACCTCAGTTGTTTCTCCTTGACAGACAGAGGCCTGTCCAACTGGGTGTTTTGGGAGCTAGCAGGGAGGGGACTCCTGGCTCTGGCAGGGTGTGGGGACAGTTGGGTAGGCCACCTTCTTCGACACAGTGTCCTGTGAGACGGGACGGGGCTATGGGCTCACCTGCTATTACCCCATAGGGGAGAAGGACATAAGATTTCCTTTAAGAAATGTCCTGGATGAGCATTTCATTTCATCCCAGATGTGTGCTGCTTTTTCTAAGACCATTAGACAGTAGAAAAGTATTGTTCTTAAATGGATTTTTTAAATGTTTTTTGATATAGGCACCATATCTTATATTCTAAAAGTATTTATCAACTGTTCTTCCCCACCAAAACCAAAAATGAACCCGGCCCTGTGTGGTGCGGTGTGTTGGCTATGCAGTAGGGTTTTCCCCTGTTCTGGATCCCGCCAGCCCCTCACCTTCTGTTCTTTCCCTCTATGACCTCGGCTCAGGACAAATCCAAAGACACACTGACTCTGGCTTGGTGGAAAGTCACCGAGGCAAAACTGCCTCCTAGGTGGGGGCTGGGGGTTTGGGGGCCCATTCTCTCACTGACACTCGCCTGTGGGCCTCTTCGTAGCCAGCCAGCAAAGGGGGTGAATGTATTTTTAACAAAAAGCTGCATTGTTCTGCCCAGGTTATGGGGCAGGGCTGGTCCTAATCCTTGTTTCCCCTGTAACTAGACACCTCCATCTCAGAGCTGTACAAAGAGATCAGGGCAGGCCAAATGCTCACGATCCCCAGGAGACAAGAACCAGCAATGAGAACAAGAATCCTATTTTTCAGGCCAATAGGTGGCCATGAAACGGCTTCACCAAGAGGCAGGCTGGCAAAGGCCACGTGTGGTGATCCGGAAATGCCAGGCCGAGGCCACATTCACCCCATGTGCTTGTGACAGTGACTAATGACCGTACTGTTTCTTAGTTTTGTTTCGAGCCCAGTGGCAGTGTGAGGCCAGCACTGGGAGGACCGAGGGAGAAAGGGGTACAGGACTGTGAGAGGACCGCGTCCCTGCTGGGTCTGGCTGCAGTTAGGCTCCGGCCTGTGGGGCACTGGGGGCTGCTCAGTAGACACAGCCAAGAGAGACATTATGTCTTGCAAGCCGTGCGTTTCTCAAGGGACTTGCAGGTCTCACGGATCGTCACACAAGAAAGGATTTTGAAATGAAAAACCAGTGTTTGGGTTGTGTTTACAGCCCATTCTCTTGCAGGAAACTGGGAATCACTCAGCTCATTTTCACTTTTCGTGAAGCCAGTTTTACTTCCTGCCGCATCTGCGGAGCCCAGGCTACCGTGTCTGGGTTTCCAGTACCACTGAGGGTTCTCAGTTTGTAAAAACTTCTCCCCTTGGAACAAATCTTGGAAGTCTGACATAAATGAAGCCAGACCATCCCTGTCCCTTGAATAGTAGGTTTTGTTCTACTTCAGAATATTCTGCTTAGGGATAAGGGCTTTTCCTACCAGCTGTTTAATTCTTGAGCAAACCACAGCTTCAGGTCCCAGCAGACTGTGTGAGATCTGCACTGTTGACAGTTAAGCCTTTTGTCCTGGAAGGTGGGGTAGGGAGATGAAGCAGCCTCTCAGCATCGCTAGTCAGGGAGGAAGCCTGGATTTTTTTCTTTAAAGGGCTAGGAATTTGGGGCCATTAAAGATTAATTCATAATAGTTACAATTCATCTGCAGTCTTTAAGCACAACGTAAGGTGTGAGGGCAGGAGCAGGAGCAGGAGCAGGAGGATCCAAATGGCTGCAACCCGCCAAGTGGAGGATGTAGGGTGAGTCTGGAGAAGGGGTCGGGCCTCTCTGGGAACCTATTCCGTGCCAGGTTCAGTGCCTGACACTTTATGTATGTCATCTCGTTTAATCTTCAGAGGAAGCCGAGAGCTTTTATTTGACTCCTTTTAGAAATAAAAACCTTAAGGATCAGAGAGGTTAGGAAACTGGCTCAGGGTTACACAGTTGGATTTAGAGACACAATCAAAGTTTAAACTCAAGATTTTCTGTCTCCCAGATTCTCTTCCTAGGATGAGTTACATATGATTATGAACGTTTCCTCTGTAGTCAAGTCATGATTTTTGTGCTCACTAGCAATGTAGTTCTAGGCAAATTACTCCTCTCTCCAAGCCTTAGCATTTGTGAAGCAGGAACAAAACTAGCACCTGTCTCTTGGGCTTTTGTCAGGAAAGCTCTTCATAGGGGCTGTGAAGTGCTTGCTTCCATGCTGAGCACACAGTAAGCACTCAGCAACTGAGATTCTTTCTACTGGTGCTGCTGCTTTTATCCTCCTAATCATCCCCCCAGAATATAAACTGAAGGGACTGTGTTTATTTGGTTTAAATAGAGCGAGGAGAAAAAAAGTTAAATGTGTAGGTTTTCAGAAATATGGAGAGGAGGTCTTTGGAGAAATTCTCAGTAGCAGGAGGCCTTTCGACCCTCTGCACAGAATTTTCTTTGACGGGATGGTTAGATGAAGGATCATGGAGCCTATTTCACTGTCCCAGTGAGGAGGGAAGTCCCAGGGCCGGCAGGACCCGTCTGCGCTTGGCAGCACTACCCTCCCCAAACCAGGCCCACTGGCCTTCTTTTCCTCCTGCCCTGTTGGATTCCATTCTGCTTTTTCTGCAAACCTCAGCCACCAGCAGCTCTGGGCTGAGATGCCGGTTCTGATACCAGCTACCTTCTCCAGCAGGTCACAAACTCCTCCGACAACTGGACCATCTCCAGCATAGCGGCCAGCCAGCACCGCCTGACCCTCACCAGACTCGACCCTGGGAGCTTGTACGAAGTGGAGATGGCAGCTTACAACTGTGCAGGCGAAGGCCAGACAGCCATGGTCACCTTCCGAACTGGTAAGGAGCAAATATTGCCCCCAGCTTGGGGTTTTGTGGGCCTGAGCAAATCTTGTGAGGCCCAGGATGGAAGTCCTGCTCACCTTGACCCAGCTATTCACCTTGAACTTTACCTTCCTTTCAGCTGTTGCCTCCCTATGGTTTATGAGCCCAGGCTGAAGTCCTGTGTCTCATCAGAAGACCTGCCAGCTGGTCTCTCTGACCACTGCCCCCCCTCCCCAGCCAGAACACACATGTACACATGCACACACACACACACACACACACACACACACAGGGGCCAAATGTAGTACCAGGATGGTTAGATACCCTGCCTCCCCCCGCCACCCCCCCGGCAGAGTCTCAGGCTGAAAGTACTCTCTGGAAAGGGAGACCCAATATATCCTCCCCCACCTGCTGGTTTCAATCCATTTCCATCTAGGACGGCGGCCCAAACCTGAAATCATGGCCAGCAAGGAGCAGCAGATCCAGAGAGATGACCCTGGAGCCAGCCCCCAGAGCAGCAGCCAGCCAGACCATGGCCGCCTCTCTCGTAAGCCCCCAGCAGCTCAGAGGGGCGGGAGTGAGCAGGAGTCAGAACTGGAACTAGATCCACTGCCTTAGAAGGCTCATTGCTGCCGGTGGAATGGGGTTTTGTTCTGTGGGTCTGGGAAACCTTACGATATTTTCCTGGCATCTCCCCAGCGAACCCCATTAAGAAAACATAGATTGGAATTTTTCAAGTAAAACATGGTAGTCTGACATGCGGGTGAGGGAAATGCTAACCTTGTGGGTCCAGACAGCACAGAGGAGACAGCCACAGACTCTGGTCGCTCCGCAGGCTGACACTGCAGAAACATGGTTCTAGGGGCCCTAGCTTAAGGGCTTCTTCTGGGAGAAGGTGACCCAGGTGGTTCTGGAAGACCTGATATGACCACCAGAGGGAGAGGAATGGGGGAAGAATAGGCCTCAGTCAGGGACAGGCCAAGTTCAGTTGCAATACAACCAACTTACTGTATCCCTTCTGCTTCCTTCATCCCTCACATCTTGTTTTCTCCAGCCCCAGAAGCTCCTGACAGGCCCACTATCTCCATGGCCTCTGAGACATCAGTGTATGTGACCTGGATTCCCCGTGGGAATGGTGGCTTCCCAATCCAGTCCTTCCGTGTGGAGTACAAGAAGCTAAAGAAAGTGGGGGACTGGATTCTGGCTACCAGTGCCATCCCTCCTTCCCGGCTCTCGGTGGAGATCACTGGCCTAGAGAAAGGTAGGGGTCTGGCCACTGTCCCACCTGGTCTCCCAGCTGTCCCCGACCCCTCGGAGGACAATTGGAACTTTGGAGGCTCTTCTTCCTGCTGGTCTGCCACCTGCCATCTTGCTTATGTGGTAGTGTCCCCTCCATCCTACAAACCTTTCCTTATCCTCCTTCTCTCTGCAAGAGGTCCATAGGTAGCCCCTCTGTGGCTCCTTTCTGAAGAAGATGGGAGTTCTTGTGTCTTTTGGGCACTTGCATTTGTGGAAGGGCTACCCAAAAGATCCCTCTAGGCTCTGGGTGTGCTGGGTGGGAGTGGGTCACAAGTGTTCTCTAGCTCCTGGGTTCAAGTGAGTTTCTCTTACCAGGGACCTCCTACAAGTTCCGGGTCAGGGCTCTGAACATGCTGGGGGAGAGTGAGCCCAGCGCCCCTTCCCGGCCATATGTGGTGTCAAGCTATAGTGGCCGTGTGTACGAAAGGCCTGTGGCAGGCCCTTACATCACCTTCACTGATGCTGTCAACGAGACCACTATCATGCTCAAGTGGATGGTAAGTAGCCTCACACAGAGTGCAGCGGGGAGACGGGGTTGAGTTTCATGATGACAGGAGCTGGCTTTGCAGCGGGAGCAGGAAGGAATCTTCTGTCCTTCTTCTAAAATCCTTCCCCTTAGATGACCACCCCCAAGTCCCCCACAGCTGGGAATTTAGCCTGAAAGCCTCATCCTTATAGTACTCAGGCAGGTCCAGAGGGGACTTACGTCTTTGGACAAGTGGCTGTTTCTGGTGTCCAAGAGCTGGGGGACCTTTAGGCTAAATAACAGGTGATCTTACAGCCTTCCCCCAGAAAGCCTTGGAGATATCAGCAGAAGTATTTTCCAGGCTCCCTCAGTGAATTTTTAAACTCTAGGCAGGAGTAAAATTTCTATTCACATGAGGTCTCTGCTCTCTGGTCAGCTCGTTTTTTCTCTATTCCCTGTAGTATATTCCAGCAAGTAACAACAACACCCCAATCCATGGCTTTTATATCTATTATCGACCCACAGACAGTGACAATGATAGTGACTACAAGAAGGATATGGTGGAAGGTAAGAAGCACTTTGGGTGATACGGTTTTCTCTGGTGGCAGGGGGGCCTTTGTGCTGCTGCAAGTATAAAACCTGGGCTGGTGGGACACATATCATGGACCCGTGCCACACTTGGGGTCATCAAGATCATCAGCCCACATGCTTCCTTTCCTCCGGAGCTCCTCTGCCCCATGGTGCCCTGCTGCCTTCAGAGCACCAGCCCAGACACATACCCCTGTCTGAGTCTGACTATGACTGGTTCCAGGCAGACCAGATGCACAGCACTACGTGTGACTTTCTGGCTGTCTTTTCCAGGGGATCGATACTGGCACTCCATCAGCCACCTGCAGCCAGAGACCTCCTACGACATTAAGATGCAGTGCTTCAATGAGGGTGGGGAGAGTGAGTTCAGCAACGTGATGATCTGTGAAACCAAAGGTGATTCTCTTTAGGCTCTCTGCTCCCCTCTTGCTATTTCTAGCCAGCTAGGACCAAGTCTCTGTTGCGTGTGGCAGGCTGGTAGCTCTTCCTCATGAAGACTCCTTATTTTTTAAGTATTCCTAAGTGTTATCACTTTTAACCCTTCTGTTCATTTGCCTGGGCCTCAAGTATGAATAGGGTTGCCATCCTGATGGCTTCAACTGGGGAATTAACTCATACAAGAGGAGCTCAATACCCACCCTTAAGGTCAGAACTTTCTATAAACACTATAGTTCTATAACATTTGGTACTTACGTTGTTGGTTTACCAAATTTAACTACGACGCCATTAGGTAGGAAAGAAACTGAGCAAGTTCATTTAGCCAGTTAGGGGTGGAGCTCACCTTGGGCCAAGTTCATCTAACTACAGGACTGGATTCTTTATCTGCACTGAAACATGTTAAACATCTCCACATAATAACTTGTTAATATTTGCACATTGGTCAAGTGGAGAGATACCACCGTCTCAATTTTGCAAATACAGAAAATGTATAATGCAGGGATATTGCAAAGAACAGAATCAGAAGAGGATCACAAAGGAGTAGGAATGGAGACAAGAAAAGAATCCATTTTCCCAACATTGGCAACATTGTCTCTCTAGCTTTGCACTGCTTTCCTTCCCCTATTCAACAAATGCCCAGTGCCTCCTGTACGCACTCCCTGCTGGCTTCCAGCCTGTGTAGTGAATGGAGAGGGCAGATACTGCGCAGCCGGAAGTCCTGCAGCAAGTGACAAAGGGAGTGCCCGGGGCAAAGAGCAGAGGCTTCACTGGGCCGGAAGGCTTGAATCCTCAGGCTGGACAGAGCGGGACTAGTCTGAGGGGCAGGGCCAGCCCGCATACTGCCAGATGATGGGAGGGTATGGCATCTAGAAGGACGACGAGAGAGGGAGTGCTCAGGGAAGGGCCCCGGTGATCCGGGGCATTGGGTCATCGAGGACTCTGTGGCTGTGAGGTCGAGAGAGCTAACGGGCGTCCCTGCAGGAGTGGGCTGCTGTGGGGGAGAGTGCAGTAGCTGTGAAGTACATACAGGCGAAGAGAGGATTGAGTTAGAGTCTGAGGTCGTGTGGGTAGGACCAGGGACCACTAGCACTTTGGGGCCAGGGGAGACTAAGGGGAGTTCAAAGTGAACCGTGAGGTGTCTAGCACAGTGTGCGTGGATGACGTTGCCGTTTATTGAAATGGGGAAGCCAGAAGAGAAGGAGAGCCCGGGAGAAAGAAGGGACAAGGGAAAGCCACTCGGAGACTTCCTGGGGCTGGTTATTCTGAGCCTCTGAGAGAGAAGCAGATCCCCTGGTTGGGGAGGGCCCCGGGCACAGGGACTTGGCAGCCATCAGGACACAGGACAGAGTATAGAGAGTGTGGCCTGAGAGGGACAAGGAGGGCTTCCAGTTCTAGGAGAAAACAGAAAAACACAAGCAACAGCCCTCAGAGAGGTAGTAGAAATCACCAGGTGTGCTGTCAGAGTCAAGAGGAGGACACTGTGAGGGGGAGTTCATGAGTCAGACCCAGCCTGCTGCCACATGAGCCAGAGGACAAATTGCCATCTTGTCAGAGACTTGGTATTTCCCAGTTACTGTCCGTCCTAGAGAGTCCCCCTGCCTCCATCTCCCTGCTGTGCGGCCAGGCTCAGACCCAGGATTTTGCATCCCTTATCTGCCCGGGAATAGCAAATCCATGGGTAAATTCTGCCATTCCCAAGATTTTCTTCCCGAAGCTCACTGGCTCTTCTCTTGAGAAAAATCCTACACCTCTTCTGCCCAGAAGACCCAGTCTGACACCAGTGCTTGGCCCACAAATAGCTCAGGTTGTATATTGAAATAGAAGGCCGCATTCCCTTCAGCAATACCAAATCTCCCATCAGAGGGAGATGAAACTGAGGCCAGTTTCATGCTGAGCTTGGACAGCACACTCATCTAATACAGAGTTTTGAGGCACGGCCTTGTGAGTTTGGCCCCATTTCCTACTCCCATGGAATCAGGTTTATTGTTGGTGCTGTTTTTTGTTGTGAGGGAAATGTCAAATGATGGTGAAGTGAGTTTTGTCCACAACTACAGCTCGGAAGTCTTCTGGTCAGCCCGGTCGGCTCCCACCACCAACTCTGGCCCCACCTCAGCTGCCACCCCCTGAAACTGCAGAGCGGCCCATGGGCACTGGGGCCATGGTGGCGCGCTCCAGCGACCTGCCCTACCTGATTGTTGGGGTCGTCCTGGGCTCCATCGTCCTCATCATTGTCGCCTTCATCCCCTTCTGTTTGTGGAGGGCCTGGTCTAAGCAAAGTGAGTGAGTAACCACCCCCCCATCCCCCACCCCCAGCACCTCAGGGAAGGAGCCTTGGGAGGGGAGGAGGCTCCCTTCACGTTCAGAAGAGCATGAGCTCCTGGTGCCCCACAGGGCTCAGAGAGATAAAAATATGCCAAGCCAGGGCCCTTTCCTCCCAGTACGTGACCTTGGCAGATAGAAAGTATGCAGTGGAAATGGCCTGTCCTCTCTGTGTCTCTGGAACTCAGTACTTACCTGGTTTCAACTCTTTCATGTCTGAAGCTGCCACTCTGACCACAAGTTCATGTTGAATGTGAACCCCCCCCACCAACGATTCTCTGGGTTTGCGGATGCCGTGAGCTCCCCCGCTTAGCCTGTTACCACCTATTTCTGCTTCAGATGGCAACACATCTGGGCAACTTGTCTCATTTAAACATTGCTTCTTCTGCTGGCTCACGGCTTCTTTCCCCCAGACCTGTGCCACTGTATCTCCTCACCCTTCTCCCCACTGTAGAAGAGTCTAGATGTTAGAAGTGGGGACTGCAGGACTATTCGGAGCAAGAACAGTCTCATCCCTGGGGCAGTGTCCGCTCCCTGCGTACCTGTATAGTCAGAAGTTTTCTGAGATTTCTGTGGTATTGAAGCTGCCCTGGGCCGCCTTGGCCTAAGCATACCTCTGTCCTTCTGTCCTTGCAGAACATACCACAGACCTGGGTTTTCCTCGAAGTGCCTTTCTGTCCTCCTCCTGCCAGTACACCATGGTACCACTGGGAGGACTCCCAGGCCACCAGGCCAATGGGCAGCCCTGTCTCAGTGGTCCCAGTAGACGGGCCTGTGCCAGTGGGATCCATGTGAACAGGGGCTGCCCTGCAGCTGCCACGGGCTACCCAGGGGTGAAACCTCAACAGCACTGCCCGGGGGTGCCTCAGCAGGTAACGTTACCCTGGGAATGTGAGCACATGGGTGTGGGCCAGCACGGGGTAGTCGGGCTGCCTCCTGGGGCTTTTTCCCTTCTTGCCTCTCATCCTGGGCTACTGGGTCTGGCCCTCTTTAGTCAGGAACGGCTCATTCTGTTGAACACCAAACAGGAAAGTTACATGGACTCTGCTGTGACCTTTTCGTTACTCTTTCCTTTGAGCAGCAAGATGACACCAGCAGCCTGCTGAAGCCGACCATTCTTGGCACTGGATATGACCCCCCCAGTCACCAAAGTCCCAGGTAACCGGGCCTCTCCCATCCGCAGCTTCTGCTCCAGAACTTGCTTTCTCGTTAGCTCCTCAGACCCAATCTCAGTCACTAAGGAGAGTCAGGGAGGGGGGCATGTCTGACAGCCTGCTCCACCAGACTCGTCTCCTGAGGAGGTGTTGTGTTTGCAGTTATAATGCCCTTCCTGCTTTGGGGCATGGGTTGGCCTGTCAGAAGTCCTTCCCTCACTTGGCAGGCCACAGCAGCCACATACAACTGGCTCTGTCCACAGGCCCCTAGACACCTGACCGCATATCCTTTCATGCACTCAGCATTTACATGGAATAAAATGGAAATAGACTAGAATTACCCATAGAAGTGGCGGTATGACAACTCTCAATGTTCAAAGGGGAGCTGTCCCTGCCCCGTCTGAGCCCGGACCAGCTCTGATGCCCTCAGACATGGAAGCAGCCAGGGCGGTGGGCACACAGGCACACTCTGCCTCCACCTCACTTCTCCATCTGGTCTCATGCCTGCAGGGGTCCCCAGTCTAGCCCAGACGAGGGCTCTTTCTTATATACGCTGCCTGATGACTCAACTCACCAGCTGCTCCAGCCCCACCAAGACTGCCGCCGTCTCCAGGAGCAGCCCACCGCCACAGGCCAGTCAGGCGTGAGGAACATACCCCCGGGTCCCGGGCTGGAAGCAGCCTGGGACCCTCTCTTTCACCGAGGTTGGTGCGAGGGGCAGGGTGGGAAATTGCACAGGCTGGGGATGACATGAGCTAGGTGTCCACAACCCCGCATTGGCCTAGAGAACAGTCCTCAAAGGTGGTGTTAAGAGCCATCCAACAGCTCTTCTAGGGGAGGGACAGGGAGTGAGCCTGTCGCAGTGAACCAGGTGAGGCCGGCTCTACAGGGCAAGCTGTGTCCTCAAAGGCTAAGAAGAGGACAAATCCCCATTTCAGAGAAAGAAGCCCTTTTGGTCTTGGCATTTTAAAACCATTCACAAATTCCAGCCACTTCTCATCACACCAAGAGGCATTGTCTAATCATCCCAAATACCTTGCTTTGTTGGGTCTTGTCTCTTAATTAAGGGATGGGATGATATCAGTCATTAAACAGCCGAGTCTCGCATCATCATCCTAACTCTGCTCCCACAGAGTCTTTGCTCCAGGGGCCTCAGCTGCCCGCCCCATAGTCCTCTTTCGTGCCCGGCTCTTGGAAATCAGCGGGCGCTCAGTTGGGGCACAGGCTGTTTCAGACAATTGGCTAATGTTCTTAGACTCCATGGCATGAATTGTCCATTCACATGCAGATCCTAGACTCTGTCTCTGGGAGATAAAATTCTAAGACAGGGACCTCCTAGAGCCAGACCAGAGCATCATCAAAACTGAACTCTGTCTGGGCTGGGATGGTTATGCCCAGAGAAGTCGTACCAGAGGGGTAGACTAGCAGCTTATATCTGGGAAGAACAGGGCTTTCTTCCACATTTCATGGGCTCAGCTGACTTCATTTGCCCCAGGGTATAGGCTTAGTGCTATATGGATTTTCATGTTTCCCATTTCTCTCTCCCTTCAGGGCCCCCATGCTGCTTGGGCCTTGTACCAGTTGAAGAGGTGGACAGTCCTAACTCCTGCCAAGTGGGTGGAGGAGACTGGTGTTCCCAGCACCCCGCCGGGGCCTACATCGGGCAGGAACTTGGGATGCGGCTCTCCCCCAGCCCACCGGTGCATGTAGCTTTTGAAACACCACCTCCTATAATTTAGGCAGAAACCAATATCCCAGAAAGACTATTGTTTTTAAAAAGAGAAAAAAAATGGTATTTATTTTTCTATAATAGCCATATTTATATATTTATGCACTTGTAAATAAATGTATATGTGTTTTTATAATTCTGGAGAGACACAGAGAATCCTACCCATTGAGGTATGAGGGGGGAAATCAAAGATGCCCTGATAACAGGATTCCACCTGGCAAGAGTAACACAGATTAAGGAGGCAGCCCTTCACCGGACACCTCTGCCGCTGCCCAGGAGGCCACACGAGGCCCCCAGAGAAGCTGCTGAGAGGAAGAGTCTTAGGCACACTGTCTGCAACAACGATGAGGGAAAAGCAAGGGCCCCAGTGTCACAGGCTGGAGACGCTCGTGAAGATGGCTGGACCGGGTACTGCAGGAGACCTTTTCAGAAGATGCTGATGAGCACAGACTAAGATGTGTATTGTTCTATAAGCATTAACAAGCCTTCCAGAATCAATAATCTGTGGCAACCTATCTCTGTAAAAACAAACACTGTAACTAACTTCTAAATAAATGTTTAATCTTCCCTATAACCTTCAACTTAGTCACGGATGAGTCAGCATCCTCTTTAGATGTTAGGATTCAGTTCGAGTATTTGAAGAAAATCTCCACTTGTGACATCTCAGCTCTGGCAAGAGTTTGAGAGCTGGGAAAGGTAGCAGATGTCTAATTCTTTGTCTTTTTAAGTATTGTGTTAGTAACTGTTTAGTCCGAGAGGGAGACAGTGTGAAGCAGTTAAAGCAGCAGATTTGCAGTTCTCTAACTGAATGGACTCGAGGCAAAGCTTTGGTCACACAGATAGGTGTGGATGATGGAGTATTTTCTCCAGAATGCCATTTAGTTAAGTGCTAGGCTGCACGTGTGGTGCCTGATAAAACCCACTTTCCTTCTTTCCAAAGATAGACCAACATTGCCAGAGGAGTTGAATCGCTAGTTGTTTAAAATCAACACTTACTTACGTCCATACAGCCACAGGATCAACCTTTATGCGTGCAACTGGCACTAGCTGGAGGCTGAAGCCTTGCACAGAAAGCCCTAATGCTCAGCCGTTCTCAGGAGGGAAATCTGTGTGCTGGGCTTCAGCAAAGGTGAGTGACAGATGAAGGGCAGCCTGAGGCTGTCCATCTAGGAAGGAGTCCTGGGGCCAGACTTGCCCACCCTAATCACACCAGGAAGAAACCAGCCTCTCAGACAAGTGCACCCTCTACTGGCCGGAAGGGACACCGGGCCTGGGCTTACCTTTGTCGCATGTTTTTTCTGTCCAACAGCTAAACTGGAAAAAGCATTCTCAGTGAGATGTGACATGATTTTCAGAAAAGTTGTATTTAAAAAATATCTTAAGAAATAAAATGAAGGACTTCAAGGAACATGGAAATGATAGAAGAAATAAGCTGTGACTTGAGCCACGACCCTGCACTGTGGGCCTGAAAGTCCCTTCCAAGAGTAGGACTGGGCCAATACTCTCAGTCTTCACTCAGCTAATCCAGGGCCTCTCAGAGCTGGGCTGTAACTCACCTCCTAGCCCACTGGCTTTAAATTTTATTAGATTTTTTGCTCCTTGATGACCTCAGGCAGTTGTCAAAGTCAATTTTGGTGAACTTTTAAGGAAGTGATACGTAAAATTGCTTTCTGCACAGTACTGGAACCATAACAATATTGAGTGTTTTTTGCTCTCAAAAAAAAAAAAAAAGGAAAGAAAAAATTACTTCTAAGGCACACTAAATGAGAAATATGCATATTTACCTTAGTCAATTGCGGGAAAAGACCAAAGTTATCAGGCCTCTAAATTTTAGCCTAGAAAATTAAGCAGCTTAGAGACTCAATTTCATTGTATTTTCTATTTCTTTAGATTCCGAGTAATTATTATAGTCCTTTTTAAAAGACTGATTCAGCTGGCAAGGGCTTTATAATGTACCAAGGGAAGAGTAAGACCTAGTGGGCAGGCGCTCCAGAGGGTGCAGAGCCCAGCTCAGGCCCAGAGCCCTCTCTAGGCAGCAGTGCTCCAGGACAGGACAGCCGGACTTGGCAACAGTGAGCAACTGTGACACACGGGCTTCACTCAGCAGCTACTTTTTCTTCTAGTGTTGGGTTTTGAGGATACTGTGGAAAAGGGTTCAAAATAGCCACGTTACATTAGCAGTTGACCCAGAGGTAACGCATTGTGGATGGATTTTGGCCTCACTCTCAGAAATAAGGCGGCTTTCTCTGAGACACAGCCAGAGGCAGGAAAGAGTCTGATCAGGGAAGCAGGGGTGAATGGAAAGTTATCGCGTGCCAAAGCCAAGCCCGAGTGGTCTCCTCCTGTCGAAAGCTGAACTTCCCAAAGACTCTGAGACTATACTTAAGTACAGATTAAGACTAAGTCTGGAATCAAGTAGAAATGAAACTAAAGCTAGCTCTAGGTCTTGTCCAATTCAAAATAAAAAACAACTGAGTATTAACTTTATTATCAAACCTAGAGGATGAAGGCCTATTTATTGTGGATGTAAGTGGTGATTTAGTCTAGTTCAATTTGGGGAGGAAAAAAATTAATCCTGATTGGTTACAGAGTTGAAAAACTCAGGGTATCTTTGCCATGGCTCTTCCATAGACTCTAAAGTCATTCCTGCTACAGTTGGAATCACAGAATTTCAGAATAGGGAAAAAGAGCTTATCCAAATCCTTCATTTGTCAGATAATAAAATGAGGCCCAGGAAGATTACGTAACTTCCCCTGGCTCTCACCACCATCTAGGGAATGGTGTCTCCCCGGAGACCAACCCCTCTCTCCTGGCAGTTGCTCATTGTGATAGCCAGCCAGCGAGGAACGGAAGCCTCCTGCCAAACAGCTAAGTGAGTGCATCTGGAAGTTGCCCTTCCAGCTCCAGCCAAGCCTCACAGGGCTGTGGCCCCAACTCCCAGCTTGACCATAACCTTGTGAGAGACACTGAGCCCAAAGCAGGCTGCTCTCAGGAACCTGGGTGAGATAAGTGCCTGTTGTGTTAAGCAATGTTTGGGGGACCTTCGTGTAGCAATAAATAAGTAAAACTCTCAGAGCTATGACTAGCACAAAAAGCTTGAAGGGCACACATAGTTTAGGGCTTACAAGAAAGTGATAGCGGGTGTCTCCAGTAGAGAAGCTACTTCACCAGAGTATTTAAACTAATGGGCACAAATTATTCAGTTCTCTTAAATAGGAACAGGAAAACATCTTTGAAAGGAAGCAAGTCCTATCTCCTGTGGAGAGACGGATCAGCAGGCTAGTCACAGGTTAGGAAGGCGACGCTGCTGGGTCATGTTCTACGTTGATGTAACATTGCCTTCCTCACCTTTCCTTCTCCATGACGGACTTCTACTCTGGGACAGCTCAGTGGAGAAGCTCATTCATATATATGGACCCATAGAGCTCTGAACCTAATGTGCTGAGCTCTGTTACTAACAGGGATCCAAATAGCAGGGAGAGCATTCCCAAATGGGACAGCCATCAGCCATGACTTCCCATCACTGCTTACCTCCAAACAAAAAGGACAATCAAGTTAGTTTAAAATGTTACACACAATCAAAAGTGATGGTTAGAGATAGTCTCTCAGAGTGATATAACCTATCAAGACTTAGGGATCTACATCAAAACAGCAAGTGACTCCACTAGAACCCAAAAGAAAATGCAGAGGACATGAAAAACTGTGGAAATACTTAGAACACCGGTAGAGCTGCAAACACCTTCAGAGAAAAGCCGTCTTGTTGACCATTTTGCAAAACACACTCCTGCGCTCCATTCAGAGCTGAGGACTTTGCGCAGCCAGGGCTGAGCAGGAAGCTGGGTAGTCTGCTTTCTGCCAGTCCCAAGCTAACCACTCTGTCTGCATTTCCTGCAGCCTGAGCCCTCAAATAACTGCTCTGTGAAGTCCACAATGTCAGAATTCTGATTTGCATCTCATTCGAAGATACTGCTGGCAGAATAGCTCGTGCTTTTGTTATTTGTTCTCTCAGAAAACACTGAATATCAGTTTATTTTCCAAGGAATGAAAGAAGCAAGTTTTCTCACAGCTTGCTAGTTTTTCTTGCCGACGGCTAAAAATTCAGATAAGCAAGAGACAAATTTCCTACAAGATATATTGCAGGTGCTTTCTTGAAGTTTTGCGATACATACAGCCTTCTGAGGCTCGATATTCAGTCCACTGGGTTCCAAACAGATCTAAAATGGTTCAGTTCAAAGGGAAATAGATGTTGGGGGCTAGAGTCCATTCTAAGATAACCACATTAGAGAAGAGTTATTAATACTATATGACTAGATCTGGTCTTAGACTTTTAAACAAATTCACTTTAAAATAATAGGACTATTGCAGCCAGCAAGGAAACAGACTTCTGGTAAGTCATATGTCGGAAATCTTGGATGGATTTGAAGAAAAAGCAAACTTAAAGGCCCATGGGCTTCATCTCCTCTTGCGGAGGCTGAATGGGTGGGAGGATAAGACCACCTTTCTTACGCAAGAGAGCAATCTCTTCCTTTAAGGCGGAAATCCTTTCTGCCTGCAGTTGGATCAATTCGGTGACCCTCTGTCTTGCCACAATGTCTGCTTTCCGAGGGCCCTGGAAGGCATTGCCCTGTTGAAAGAAAATACCTCCCTGCTTTAAGCATCACATGGAATGTGAAAAATTCCCCATTTTTATGTTAGTGCTAATCTTACTGTCAATTTAAATACCCACTGCTCCTTATTTTAAGGGGCCTTCAATTCTTCCACTGAAATCCCACCATTAGAAATGTGCCCCCCTGGCCTAATGAGTAACTCTTAAAATGAAAATCCCATTAAGTGAGCAATCTGTCATTCCTACTGTAGAGAGCTCAGCAATGAAACCATAAAGGATGGGGTACCCACCCCCCTTTCTCTATACAGCCCATATTTTGTTTCCCAAAAAGGAAATCTCTATTTCCTCATCTGATTCCTTCCCTTGTCCAGTCAACTCCTGCTATGCTATGCTTCAGACATTAGGTTGTTGTTGTTGTTTTTTTTAATTTTATTTATTTATTTGACAGTGACAGTGAGAGAGAGAACACAAGCAGGGGGAGTGGGAGAGGGAGAAGCAGGCTTCCTGCTGACCAGGGAGCCCATGTGGGACGCAATCCCAGGAGCCTCGGACCATGACCTGAGCTGAAGGCAGACGCTTAACAACTGAGCCACCCAGGCGCCTCCAGAAATTATTTTTAAGGCCTTTGTTCGTGGACTAGATTAGAATTTCCTGTTCTGTGTTCTTTCAGAACATTGAACCATTAAAATTTATATCTGAGACTCCTTTTTTCGGTTGAAAAAGTGGCCATTTCATATGGTTCAACCTAACTGCCCATGTGAGATCTTTCTCGCAAGATCCGGTGCCTTTAAGAGCTAGATGGATCTCACCACCCCACGTAGCACCCATCCTAGAGCATGGTACTTAGTATAAGCTCAATAACCTTTGAAAGCACATTAAAGGGAAGAAGATGACACTTATGTAGTATCCATTCTGTGCTTAGAAGTCAGGCAGTTGTCATGTGACTTTGAAGGAAACTTCAAAGAATCACTGAGACAATCAGAGAGCTATTGGCCCTGGCATCACAGGCCCACTAAGCCTAAAACCCTCAGTCATCACCTCCAGACCTCTTGTTAAGTGAGGAAAATGACCTTTGTTTGTTTAAGCTCCTCTCCACAGGGCTTTTGGCTACTTGTAGCTAAGCTCAGGCCTCAGCTCATGGCATCACTCCAGATGCTCACTTCGAAGTCACCGTAACTTGCCCTCATTTTCCTTACCATACCCAAAGTTTGGCTATTCTTACTTTGAAATGTCTGATCCTTTTTTGTTCTTGCCACCTATATCCCAATTCATGCCTAGATTGCTGAAAGAATAACAGCAATGGAGTCAGCTTTGGAGGTGGACAGACCCTGGTTTAAAAACTCAGCACCGTGCATTACCTCTGCGGTAGTTACTTAACTACTCTGAGCTTTGGAAGGTACTGTTTTGAGAGTTGTAGTAGGAAATATTCCATGTAAAGAGACTATCCATGAAAATATATTACTTTAATACCATAAAAATTACCTATGTAAAGATAAGCATGGAAGGATCTGCTATGTAAAGAGACATACACTATTAATTTTCTTCCCCATTCAACTGATCTACTCAAACTCTTCAGACTCTTTTCTCCAATATATCTGGACTTATCAAAGCACATAAAGTCGGGGCGCCTGGGTGGCTCAGTGGGTTAAAGCCTCTGCCTTCGACTCAGGTCATGATCTCAGGGTCCTGGGATCGAGCCCCGCATCGGGCTCTCTGCTCAGTGGGGAGCCTGCTTCCTCCTCTCTCTCTCTGCCTGCCTCTCTGCCTACTTGTGATCTGTCTGTCAAATAAATAAATAAAATCTTTAAAAAAAAAAAAAGCACATAAAGTCAACAAGTGTTTATAACTGCTTATTATATGAAAATCGTGTTTAGGCATTAACCTCCTGGAACACTATCCTGACTCATCACTCAAAAATTCTTCAGTGGATAAAGGGCCCTTGATACTCAGATTTCTACTATCCTTTCATATGGAATTTCCAATGATAAACTTCCCAATTCCTCTTACTCGTTCTTTCTGTGCTTAGACAGATGATTCTTGAACTCTAGCATGCCTCAGAATCTTCTGGAAGGCCTGTTAGAGTACAGGGCCTGTTAGAGTATAGGGCCCCTCTTCCAGAGCTGCTGATTCAGTAGATCTGTGGGTGGGGCCCGAGAATTTGCATTTCTAATAAATTCTCTAGGTGATGCTGATGCTGTTTTTCAGGGGACCACACTTTGAGAATCCCTGGCTTAGACCATTTCCAGGATGCTTAAAGAAAACCAAGGGACACAATGGGCATTTTTGCAGATAATATTGTAAGACTATGACATACGTTTTATAACATGTCACATATGTATTAGGTTCCTAGAGGCTCCTAGAGGATACTCACCTAGGTGAACCTTGAATCAGGTAAACCTGTATGAAATACATTGTCCACCATATACTATGTACTAAGTATTATGTCAGGCTCAATAAACATTATATAAGAACAAGTTGAAAGCCATAAAAATAACAAGTGTTTTAATAAAGTAATATGAGATCCCACCATTAAAGATACCCACTTTAAATCAAATGAAATAAACACATATTGGAAATGGGTATTTGTTATAAATTTAGAGATTATTTTGGTGTCATTTGTACCTAATAATCTTAACTCACCGGGACGAAGGCAAACCCCATAGATTAGTACATATGTAAACTCATGGCACTCAAAAGGCATACAGTAAAGCTAATCCCTCAGGCTCACCTCTAAGTAGGTACCGGCAACTTCATGTCCTCAGGGACCGAGGTGGACCGGAAAGGGTCCAAGATCAAGGTTTGTTTAAATGCCGGCACTTGACATTCTTACGAATAACTACTTTCACGGAGCTTCCCCAACTCTGACAAAGGGTCTGAAGGAAAGGAACATACCTGCTGGTTCTGTAGTGTATTCAACCGAGAATCAAGCTGCTTCTTTTCAATACATAAATCATTCATCTGATGAAGCTTTTTGGTGTGTTCTTTTGTCTTCATCATCAACTCCCATCGCACCTGAGCAATCTTTTCCTGCCAGGGTGGGAGGATATAAAATGGGTTAAGTGAGTAAGAGAGGAAGCAGAAAAATACATGCTCAGATTTGATCAAAACCATTCAGCAAATATGCATATGAAAAAAATACAATTGGAAATCACTGTGAAAATGCAACCAGAGCCAGCTGCATTGGCCCTGGCTCAATTAGAGAAAAGAAGAATGTGGGTATGCTCAAAGGTACAAGGAGGTAAAAAAGATAGACATAGGTATCACTTCACTGTTGAAGAATAAAATCAGTAGGTATACTGAGTGCGCTATTCATTACTAAAAGGAAGAGTATTAATTTAAGCAGCAGACTTCCATATATTTTTCTTTCTCCAGTCTTGGCCCAAGATCCTCAAGTAGCCAGCTTGCATGGCCATACATCTCCTAAATGGCTTTCCTTTGTTTTTTACTGCTCCAAAAATTATTTTAGATTACACATATTATCTCCAGAATTCCCCTGAAAATCTTGGATAAGCAAAGATGAGACAAGATGACACTAGGAACCTCTTTTCCTGCCCTGTCTACTGATGAGATAAGATGGGAAACTGGAGAAGTCATAAGGACTTGGGGGCTTATAAAAGCTTTATACAAGCTCCTATCTTTGAATCTAGCTACAGTTGGGGCACTGCCTCCTCTCATAGCTCAGGGAACAACGTAGGCAGTAACATCTTCTAAGACCCTACCAGCGAAATAGTCCAAACTGGTTATAGAATCTATTACTTAGAGATGTTTTCTAATTTCCAGATCCAAAGGGCATGTAACAGCTATAGGGAGAACTACAACTGGGATCCTCAAAGCACGGCGATTCCATCTCTAACGTTGTCAGAGCATTTATTTTACACTAATGGAAACCTCAAAATGGAATCTTGGTCATCGTCCATTCCATTTTGTCATATTTCCACATACCCACACCCCAAAACCTATGCTGCAGCTTTCACCCAAGACAGGCAAGTCCCTTCAACCAAGTGAATGGTCAGGATGTTGAGACAGGCTTAAGATCACGGGGGAACCAAGGGGGGCCCACAGACTTGTCTCTGGCTACTCAGATGCTACTCAAGAACCACTGGTAGCATTTCTTGCCTCGACCCACGTTCAGCCAAGGTGGGTCACCTGTCCTCTCGGCCGTACCTCCCACATCTTCATTTCCTTTGCATTCGTTAGCTCCTTTCGAAGTTTTTTGATCTTTAGCTCTTCAAGCGTTGTGTTCACGGAAAGTGTCTGAAGGGCTTCTAGGTCTATCACACGGCCAAACTTGCTGATCATTAGTTGATGGACTGTTTCTTCCATTTCTAAAAGAAGGCAGTACTGTCTTAGTGTGTTCAGTGGCCCCCACTGTTATTAAATGAACAATACTGGTAGCAACTACTTTCCAAAGAACAGCTTTTGTAAGAAGATGGTAAAAGATTTTATGTTACCAGTTGGCTTTTCCTCCATGACTCACCTGCTCCTTTCCTCACTTAAAATGCCCAATCCTATGCTGTCTTTTCGTCTACTTGAAAATCCTGCATAAAGCAGACTCCATTTTCCCCCAGCTGCTTCCACCCTCTGCTGTGCCCCTCCTCACACTGTCAAGGGCCCCAGCTGGAAAAGGAACTCTTCAGATTTTTTTTTTTTTTTTAACGACTGATCTCTACAGCATCTAGTGTTAAGAACAGAGCAGGCACTTAGAGGAAGTTTGCATCATACTCCAAGTAAAAATTAAAGTCTGAGTCTCAAACATTCCAGGCTCACTCTCATCTCAGATCCCACTGACTACAGTGTTCTTCCCCAAATAGCCACCTGGCTCCCTCTCACCAGCCCATTTTCTTTTTTCTTCTTCTTTTTTTTTTAAGATTTTATTTATTTGATGGAGAGAGAGAGAGTGCATAAGTAGGGGGAATGGTTGAGGGGAGGGAGAAGCAGGCTCCCCACTGAGCAGGGAGCCCAATGTGGGGCTCCATCCCAGGACCGTGGAATCATGACCTGACCTAAAGTCAGACGCTTAACCGACTGAGCCACCCAGGCGCCCCCAGCCCATTTTCTAAAACCAAGTTATAAGAATCATTTCCAATACACTCAATTCTGAAGGGGTAACCAAGAGCAGGTCCTCGTCCTCTAACCAGGGAAAACCACACTTTACCAGTATGCCACGTCTCCAGGGAGCTGTTCCTGGCTCCTACAGACCTGAGCACTCTCCTTTCCCGTCCCTTCTTAATTTTTCTTCTTAGCAATGATCTCCATCTAACATGCATTATAATATATCTTACTTTTGTTTACTGTCTTTCCTCAACATGAGAACAGTGGAACTTCTGGGGATAATTCCATAGGTGGAGTCTGACTCCCCAGGAAAATATAATCTTGTAACAAGACTTTCTTGGTCACCGGACTGCCCCCTAAGTGAAGTCTTGAAGACCCTAAGGTATCAGAAGATGATAGAGTTCCGCAATGGTGTGGAGGTTTGTATCTGGTTATGGTTGAATATAATGATACAGCTGGCATGACTGCCATTGTGTGTGATCCAAGAGGGGCTGTTCATGTGTATTCGATGTGAGCACAGTCGCTATGGACTTGTGTAATGTAGCAGCTGTGATAATCAGTGATGCAAAAACCACACGATGCTTAGATTATTTGCACGCATGTACTAGCCTGTGGCTGCCTGCTTGGCCTCAGTAAGGACCTTGAGACTCTCTCCAGCTAGTGCCCTCTGCCATGACAGCCTCACGTACCAGGATGCGGACTCTGGTCCTTGCCATTCCCCCTGTGGAGCCAGCCTCATGCCCTTCTCCTGATTTGATGAGACCAACTAGCATTTACAGGGGACATAAAGCCTTCTGGAATATTTTTACCACATGCCTTCTCCGTGGCCAAGAGTTGTGTTCTCCTTGAAATGAAGTAAACTTACCACTTCTCACCACCATGTTCTAGACTCTCCTCTTTGTTCACTGAGTCTGTCAAGGGAGGAAGGCAACAAAAAGCCAACTGTGGTGTTTCTCATCACTGCTAAGCCTTTGTTCTCTGGCTTACAGAAAAGGAACCTACTCCTACTTCTACTTTCAGAATCAGGAGAACTTCAATCAGACTCACAACTTGCTTTTCAGAAAATGGGTTGAGGGCAGGTGGGGAAAAGAACTGAAAGTTGCTGAATAAAACTTATGGAATTATTCCCTTTTATTTCCATTAACACTCTAAAAATTTACATAGCTCATTTCATCTTCACACATTTTCCCAAACTTAGAATTTACCCAAACTGAAACAAGCTTCTTTCTTTGTTTTCACACTAGTTTATTCCTTGGTTTAATGAACGGTACTTTCAGATATAAACAACATTCATGGCCTACCGAAGCCAGAGGAATGAGAAGTACGTGAGAAGCACTGGAACCTCGAGGATTACACCTGACAAAACTGTGTGTCTCCAATCAGTGTTATTTAAACATGCAGTCTTAATGTGTATTTTTTTTTATTTTATACTCCAGCCACCCATGAAGGCAGAACAATCAATACTCACTGGAAACTGGCCTCTACAAATCCAAGCAACCTAGACTGGTTGACTAGTTGACCACTATAGGCTTCCCATTTTTTTTCTTTTACAAATTAAAATATCTATTTTTTTTATCCAATTGTGCTAAAATACATAACATAAAGTGTATCATTTTAAACATTTTTAATGGTACAGTTCTGTGGCATTAAAGTAGATACTAAGGTACTGGCAATATTGTTGTTTTTAAAGTTGGAAACTCCACAACGTATACTTTCTGTTCCAAATACCAAATATTCAAAATGTATTTTAAAGGATAGTAATCTTTATACTGTGCATTTTATAATATCCACCACAACTCCAGATAGATTAAAAATGCAAATATGAAGAATACTACTAATAGAGAAACTATGGATAAAATATCTTTATGATCTCAAAACAGGAAAGGATTTCTTAAACAAGACATATACAGACACAATGCACAAGCCAAAAACATTGGTAAAATTAACTATATTAAGATTTTAAATGTTTATATCCCAAAGTAAAAAGGCAAGTCACAAAATAGAAGGAATCTGAAGTGCCTTAAAAGGCAGAATATAGGGCGTCTGGGTGGCTCAGTTGGTTGGGTGTCCAACTTCAGCTCAGGTCGTGACCCCAGGACCCCGGAATCAAGTCCCACATCAGGTTCCCTGTTCAGCGGGGATTCTGCTTCCTCTACCCTTCCCCCTGCTCATGTGTGATCTTGCTTGCACTCTCTCTTTCTCAAATAAGTAAATAAAGTCTTAAAAAAAAAAAGACAGATTATAGTAAGAACTCCCTAAAATCAATAAGAAAGCAAGAAGCAGAAGTAAAAAAATGGTAAGGTTTATAACAGGCAAGTTACAGAAAAGGAAACACAAATAAATGGCAAATAAATGTATGTGAAGATGTTTAACCTCACCAGAATTCAGGACACATGAATAAAAACCACAGTGAAATACAATTTAACATCCACCAGGCTGGCAAATATATTGAAGTCTGACAGCATCAAATGTTCTTGAGAATATGGAGCCTGGGCCATCCTCACTGACAGGGAAGTGGCAGGTGGTTGAAGAGGGGGTTGAGATAAAATGGTACAACCACGTTGGAGGGCAGCTTGGCAATATACAGGAGTATCTGCCAGAAATGCGTAACACCCCTCTACAACCCAGACACCCCAGTCCTGGGGATTCACCTTCTCCCACGCACAGGGAGATGTGTACAAGAAGGTTCACTATAGCTCTTCCATCATGAAAAATTAGAAATAGCCAAAATATCCATCAACAGAAGATTGAAAAAAAAAAAACACCCAACTCAGAGTCCTACAATGGAATATTGTCGCGGCAGTTAAAATAAAAATTAAAAAAAATAAAGTGAATAAATTACAGCAGTATGGATACCTCTCGAAAATCGGTTTAATAAAGTGAACTGCAAAATGATATGAATAACATTACAGTTAAAAACAAGCGAAGTCATTCTATATATTGTGTGTGGATACACACATCTGCACGTGTGCTCACCTGCCAGCCGACCCTGGGAAGGGTTCTGTGGAACAGTATCAGAAAGAAGGGTGTAGTTGCATCTTCCCTGTTTTGATTTCTTAAACTTGGTGGCTAGTACCTATGTTACGTTACTCTATATTTCATCATGTGTTAAGCCTTTTAAACTTAAGAGAAATAGTTTCCACGATAAAGGATTCAGTCTTTAAAAACAAGAGGGTGACAATTCAGTGGTCTTAGGAGAAATGGTAGCTAGGAAGACAAGAAAGTGTTTCCTTGCTGTCAGTGGTTCTGATTCTGTGATTACTTACTATTTTCAGAGTTAATTCCCTCTCTTATCAAGATAGTACTAATAATGCGTGGGCTGAGTTACTTACTGCTTATAGTTTTTGCCATCTCTCTCTTTTCTCGGATAAGCTGTTTGCGCCTCTCCCGGCATTCCTTGTTAAGTTTTTGCTGCTTGGAATTTTCCTCATGGAGCTGTATGATTCGTTCTTGCAGGCGTCCCAAGGAATGGTTAGAAAAGACCAAGGTTCCAGAAAGATCATTAGGAATTTCTCCAAATACTACATGCTCTACCTATCAAAACCAAAACGAAACCAAGGTCGAACTAAATGTCAGATCACAGAAAGCACTTCCTTTTCTGTCCTTGTTTAGGTCATTGCCTTCGGACCTCGGTCATTCCCATCACTGAGTAAGGTAAAAGCTGGAGTGGCCTTCAGATCGTAAGCCACGTTATGCCCCTATATAGACAGCAAATCTTCCCCCAGACTATGCCTAATATCTGCTGCATAACCACGGAACAAACATTTCACGGTGGGTGTACTACGCAAATCGCTACCTAAAACCAATCCAGTCTGGGTCAGGTTACACAAAATATATGTGAGGCTGATCCAAACTTTTCCTTCTAAAATACTTCTCTTCACCTGACAAAATGGGGTACGAAATGCATCTCTGCACCTTAATATAAGCTGTAATTCTAATGAGTGTGGAAATGAACAAAGAGGGCAGAAAGAGAAAGGATGTTTTCCTTTGTCTTGCCCTCCCTCATTAACAAGCAAAGATTATGACAATTCTTGCATCATTAGTTCATGTCTATTTGACGATGTTGTGCAAAGGGACATGTGCACAAGATCCAAGATTTTAATTTCCCAGCCATTCCATTCTTAAGTCATAAGCTCCCTGGGGCACCTGGCTGACTCGGTCGGAAGAGCATGTGACTCTTAACCTTGGGGTTGTGAGTTTGAGCTTCACATTGGGAGTAGATACTCCTAAAAAAATAAAAATAAACTAAAAAAAATAAATTCAAAAAAATTAAGTCCTGGGCGCCTGGGTGGCTCCCTTGGTTAAGCGACGGCTTTCAGCTCAGGTCATGATCCTGGAGTCCCGGGATCGAGTCCCGCATCGGGCTCCCAGCTCCACGGGGAGTCTGCTTCTCTCTCTGACCTTCTCCTCGCTCATACGCTCTCTCACTGTCTCTCTCTCAAATAAATAAATAAAGTATTTTAAAAAAAATTAAGTCCTAGGCTCATTTCCTCAGACCTGAAACAATTAACTGGACTTTGGAAGTGATAATGAGCCATCAGGAAATATGTATGTGTGGCTATGACTCTCTCACAACAATATGAGAACGGATAAGAAAAGTTGGGGTGTCATTATTCAGGTAGAATCCTCAGCAAAGGGCTGCACTTCTTCCCACAAGTGCCCCAAGAATCTTTTCTGGGATAGCCTGGGTGTGCTGGCTCTTCTGCTCGGACAGGGTGGGGCACAGTCTCCAGACCCATCACCTGGTGGAGCTTGAGTGGAATCACCACGAGCAGTTCGTTCAGCCGCTGCTGCTTCTCCCGTTGGTAAGCCTCCAGGGCCTCCTCTGCTACATTCAGGTTAGCTGCCACAACTTTTACCTGCGGAAAGTCCCATGTGTGAAATGTGATAAATGGGGACATCTTGGGAGACGAGCAGGACCTGCTCTGTTGGGTTGCGATTAAATGAATGACCCCAGTTTGTAGCCCAGGAATGTGTATTATTTTCTTCCTGCTAAGTCATGATCCACACTGCTTTCTCAATCATTCCTATGTCTCCAGAGTTGTAAAGGTCTCGTGACTAAGAGTTCAGAAGGCATGTCCTCATCTCCCTTTTATTTTCTGCATGAAAAGCAGCTCTCAGCATGGAATATCTTTGTCAAGATGGTGGGAATCTCACTGGGCCATCAATGACCTCAATAAACAAAAGGAAAAAGCCCTTTAAAGGAACAAAACTACTAACTACGGTACTCATGAAGCATGTTTTTCATCTAAAAAATTTTAATTTTCCAAATCATTTTCTACTTACACGAGAAGAAGCAACCTACCAAAAATATTTGTGAATATGAAGTCTTAATGATACTTTCCAGCCATAATGAACTCAGCCAAAGAATGAAGTCAGAGAAGGAATTCTCAGAAACACACCATTATTGACTGTCTACTATTGCTACACCATTTGGGGTGTGAAAAATGTCCTCACATGTGTGTTTTATTTAATAGTACAGTGAACTCCTGCGAGGTGTCCCAATTAATGGGGGGCATTTGTGATCAATTAAATAAGGTCAAGATATCCACTGATCTATTTGACAAAATTGGTAATTGGGAATCTTATCTAAGAGGTGTGGTCATAATTTTGGATCTAATACTTGCTTCGTGTTCATCCTTTTGCATGTGCAGATGCATGTACCGTTTTATATATATATACATATATATATATGTATATATATATATATATATATATATATATATATATATATATATATTTAGGACTATGAATTAAGCAATGTTGCCCTAGGAAAGAGTATCTAAAAGAGAAAATTAGCAAATAAGGCAGAAATCAAATCCATCAACATAATTATAGCAGAAGTTTAGCTTTATGGTCTCCAACACGAGATGCCCATCCCCCAGAGGGTAAATAAAGTGATTAGGGCACAGAAAGAAAAGATCAGTTTCTATTTCTATTTATTTTTACCTTATTCTTTTTCATTTCTGTTTTTGTGACTGTTTCCTAATATATAAAATATATTAGTAGAATAATTCATGGATATAATTTGTAAATAAATATACATGTATTGTATATAATTTTTTTTACTTATAGAAGTATATAATAAAAAAGTTTGGAAATCAATAATGTAGATAAAGAAAGGCCAATCTTCAAAAGAACCAACGGCCCCCATCACAACTGTGTTTGAAGAGGAAAACCTTAAAATATAACACTTAAAATGTTTAGGGGCACCTGGGTAGCTCAGTCAGTTAAGTGTCTGCCTTCAGCTCAGGTCAATATCCCAGGGTCCTGGGATCGAGCTCCATGTTGGGCTCTCTGCTCAGCAGCAAGTTGGCTTCTCCCTCTGCCTGCCACTCCCCCCTATTTGTGATCTCTCTCTCTCTGACAAATAAATAAAATCTTTTTAAAAATGAATAAATAAAATGTTTCTTCTCTGTGGAGAAGGCCTAACTCCTGTCATTTCTATGAAACAGCAGTACAGTAGCTAGGAGGGTGGCTAGCACATTGGGAGAGGAGAAGTAAGTAAGTATATCATCATACTTTTTTGGATAGTGTATCATGTTCCTTTCTGAGGTTATCGATAATTTTCTTTTCTTCCACTAAGGCCTCCTCAATGTCCAGCCTTTTCTCTCGAAGTTGAAGGGCCAATTCAAAAAGACCCACATCGCAATCTGAAAAGACAGTCAAAATTAAAAGAAACCCCCACTGTTATGGAACGTACTGATATTAGAAGTGGGGATTTTGGAGCTTCAGAATTAATAATGACCATCTGTGGGTCCACTCTAGCACACTTTCATTCCACTTCAGGCTCCACTCTTCCAGGTGAAATTATTAACAATATAAATAATCCTGATAGTAATTCTGATACCAGCACTGACGTTCTGAGCAGTACCATGAGCCAGGCTTTCTGCTTAGGCATTTTATTTACATTCTCTATCAAGTCTCCTAGGCCTTTGCGAGGTAGAAACTGTTGTTTCCATTTCATAGGTGAGGACCTGAAGTCTCAGAGAGGTCATGTAGCTGATAATGTGAACCAAAGCAACTCAGGTACAGTATCTCTGTGTTAATATCCACTATATCACACTACAGTCCACCAGGCAATTGATAAAGAATGTGAAAATAAGAGTACTATAGTGGAATTTGGAAACCTGAGTTCTAGCCCTAGTTCCCCCTCCAAACTAGCTGTGAGACTTTTTTCAGGCCATTTAATCCTGCAGTAAACAAGGATTGTTTACAAGGATCCTGCTGTTAACAAGTTGTATTATAATTTTTCGAGCTCTATTTTAAAATAAGATTTAAACTTTATTTGAAATTAAGCTTTGACATTTAATTTAAAATCCATATAAAGTGGCTACAAAAATAAATTTCATACCAAAAAGAAGTTGTCTTTTATTTACTGGACTATTCATCTATTGAGACTGGAAGAATACTGGTCTGGCTACTTCAGACTGGTTTTATCAGTGAAAACTGATAAAATTGCTAAACATCCCCAGGGAACTGGCACAAAGTGCCCTTACAAAATGGATTTTAAATATGAAAATGTGAATGGGTTTGTCAAAAAGATAAAGCTTTGTAAAAAAAAAAAAATGTCCACATGCGCACACACTACAATCTGATATATCTGCATAATTTGACTTTGAATCAACTATAAGTTATCTGCAAATTATTTGTCATTCATAAATGGTTGCCTAAGGGAAAAGAAAATAAATCATCCAGAGAGCCAAATACAAGTATTCATTAGATTACTTCATACAATTTCAACCACGCTTCCCTCAAATTTTATGAGACAACTGAGAATCCAAAAAAGGATCTCCTTGATATTATGAGTCCATGTTCACACTTCACAGAGAACAAATGGTTTTATCCAACTTACTTGTTGGGCAAATAGAATCATCAAAAACCTCATCATCAGATCCAGACTCATCTTCATCACTCTCTAAGCTAGATTCTTCTTCACTTGATTCATCACTTTCTTCATCTTCATCTAAATAGAGAAGAAGGCATTATTAATATGCAGAGAAGTCCCTGTGTTAAGCTAAATCTCATATTTCAAAAAATAATGGTTTGTTTTTTTTTTCAGTGAGTCAATGGGAAGATAACAGATAAGGCAGGCAATTAGTCAAAGTTTTAGAAGAGTTTAAGATGGCAAAAAAAAAAAAATTACCCAAAGAAATCTATAAATTCAAGGCAATCCCTATCAAAACACAAATAGTATTTTTCACAGAACAAGAATGAATAATCCTAAAATTTATATGGACCCACAAAAGACCCTGAAGCCAAAGCAATCTTAAAAGAACAAAACTGAAGGTATCACAATCCCAGATTTCAAGATATACTACTAAACTATAATAATTAAAACAGGTCCGGGATTGAAGATGGCGGAGAAGTAGCAGGCTGAGACTTCAGGTAGCAGGAGATGAGCTAGATAGCTTATCTAAAGATTGCAAACACCTACAAATCCAATGGGAGATTGAAGAGAAGAAGAACAGCAATTCTAGAAACAGAAAATCAACCGCTTTCTGAAAGGTAGGACTGGCGGAGAAGTGAATCCAAAGGGACGGGAAGACAGACCCCGGGGGGAGGGGCCGGCTCCCAGCAAGCGGCGGAGCAATGGAGCACAAAATCAGGACTTTTAAAAGTCTCATCCGCTGAGGGACATCGCTCCAGAGGCTAAACCAGGGTGAAGCCCACATGGGGTCAGCGTGGCCCCAGGTCCCGCAGGGTCACAGAAGGATCGGGGGTGTCTGAGTGTCGCAGAGTTTGCAGGTATTAGAACGGGGAAGCCGGCTACAAAGACAGAGCCGAGGAGTGAGCTCTCAGCTCAGGGTTACCTTGAACAGGTCGCAGGCTCGGTGAGCTCAGAGCGTGGCCAGAGGCCAGGGAGACGGGAGTGATTGGGTGCTATTCTCTGAGGGCGCACTGAGGAGTGGGGCCCTGAGCTCCTGGCTCCTCCGGGCCGGAGACTGGGAGGCCGCCATTTTCGTTCCCGCCCTCCGGAACTCTACGGAAAGCGCTCAGGGAACAAAAGCTCCCGAAAGCAAACCCGAGCGGATTACTCAGCCCGGCCCCTGGTAAGGGCGGTGCAATTCCGCCTGGGGCAAAGACACTTGAGAATCACTACAACAGGCCCCTCCCCCAGAAGATCAACAAAAAATCCAGCCAGGACCAAGTTCACCTACCAAGGAGTGCAGTTTCAATGCCAAGGAGAGCAGCAGAATTCCAGAGGAGGAGAAAGCAAAGCATGGAACTCAAGGCTTTCTCCCCATGATTCTTTAGTCTTATAGTTAATTTAATTTTTTTTTCTTTTCAATTTTTTTTTCTTCTTCTTCTAACTTTTTTTAACTTTACCCTTTTCTTTTTTTAACATTTTTTAACTAGTTTATCTAATATATATATTTTTTTCTTTTTTATATTTTTTCTTTATTTGTTTTCTTTTGTTAATTCTTTTTTTTTTCTGAACCTCTTTTTATCCCCTTTCTCGCCCCCCACAATTTGGGGTCTCTTCTGATTTGGTTAAAGCATATTTTCCTGGGGTCTTTGCCACCCTTTTAATATTTTACTTGCTCCTTCATATACTCTTATCTGGACAAAATGATAAGGCAGAAAAATTCACCACAAAAAAAAAAGAACAAGAGGCAGTACCAAAGGCTAGGAACCTAATCAATACAGACATTGGTAGTATGTCAGATGTAGAGTTCAGAATGACGATTCTCAAGGTTCTAGCCGGGCTCGAAAAAGGCATGGAAGATATTAGAGAAACCCTCTCGGGAGATATAAAAGCCCTTTCTGGAGAAATAAAAGAACTAAAATCTAACCAAGTTGAAATCAAAAAAGCTATTAATGAGGTGCAATAAAAAATGGAGGCTCTCACTGCTAGGATAAATGAGGCAGAAGAAAGAATTAGTGATATAGAAGACCAAATGACAGAGAATAAAGAAGCTGAGCAAAAGAGAGACAAACAGCTACTGGACCACGAGGGGAGAATTCAAGAGATAAGTGACACCATAAGATGAAACAACATTAGAATAATTGGGATTCCAGAAGAAGAAGAAAGAGAGAGGGGAGCAGAAGGTATATTGGAGAGAATTATTGGAGAGAATTTCCCTAATATGGCAAAAGGAACAAGCATCACAATCCAGGAGGTGCAGAGAACCCCCCTCAAAATCAACAAGAATAGGTCCACACCCCATCACCTAATAGTAAAATTTACAAGTCTTAGTGACAAAGAGAAAATCCTGAAAGCAGCCCGGGAAAAGAAGTCTGTAACATACAATGGTAAAAATATTAGATTGGCAGCAGACTTATCCACAGAGACCTGGCAGGCCAGAAAGAGCTGGCATGATATATTCAGAGCACTAAATGAGAAAAACATGCAGCCAAGAATACTATATCCAGCTAGGCTATCATTGAAAGTAGAAGGAGAGATAAAAAGCTTCCAGGACAAACAAAAACTGAAAGAATTTGCAAATACCAAACCAGCCGTACAGGAAATATTGAAAAGGGTCCTCTAAGCAAAGAGAGAGCCTAAAAATAGTAAATCAGAAAGGAACAGAAACAATATACAGTAACAGTCACCTTACAGGCAATACAATGGCACTAAATTCATATCTCTCAATAGTTACCCTGAACGTTAATGGGCTAAATGCCCCAATCAGAAGACACAGGGTATCAGAATGGATAAAAAAAACAAAACCCATCTATATGTTGCCTATAAGAAACACATTTTAGACCTGAAGACACCTCCAGATTTAAAGTGAGGGGGTGGAAAACAATGTACCATGCTAATGGACATCAGAAGAAAGCAGGAGTGGCAATCCTTAGATCAAATAGATTTTAAGCCAAAGACTATAATAAGAGATGAGGAAGGACACTATATCATACTCAAAGGATCTGTCCAACAAGAAGATCTAACAATTTTAAATATCTATGCCCCTAACATGGGAGCAGGCAAATATATAAACCAATTAATAAGAAAATCAAAGAAACGCATCAACAATAATGCAATAATAGTAGGGGACTTTAACACTCCCCACACTGAAATGGACAGATCATCCAAGCAAAAGATCAACAAAGAAATAAAGGCCTTAAATGACACACTGGACCAGATGGACATCACAGATACATTCAGAACATTCCATCCAGAAACAACAGAATACACATTCTTCTCTGGTGCACATGGAACATTCTCCAGAATGGATCACATCCTGGGTCACAAATCAGGTCTCAACTGGTACCAAAAGATTGGGATCATTCCCTGCATATTTTCAGACCACAATGCTCTGAAGCTAGAACTCAATCACAAGAGGAAATTTGGAAAGAACCCAAATACATGAAGACTAAACAGCATCCTTCTAAAGAATGAATGGGTCAACCAGGAAATTAAAGAAGAATTGAAAAAATTCATGGAAACAAATGTTAATGAAAACACAACAGTTCAAAATCTGTGGGACACAACAAAGGCAGTCCTGAGAGGAAAATATATAGTGGTACAAGCCTTTCTCAAGAAACAAGAAAGGTCTCAAGTACACAACCTAACCCTACACCTAAAGGAGCTGGAGAAAGAACAAGAAAGAAACACTAAACCCAGCAGGAGAAGAGAAATCATAAAGATCAGAGCAGAAATCAATGAAATAGAAACCAAAAAAACAATAGAACAAATCAACGAAACTAGGAGCTGGTTCTTTGAAAGAATTAATAAGATTGATAAGCCCCTGGCCAGACTTATCAAAAAGAAAAGAGAAAGGACCCAAATAAATAAAATCATGAATGAAAGAGGAGAGATCACAACCTACACCAAAGAAATACAGACAATTATAAGAACATACTATGAGCAACTCTACGCCAACAATCTGGAAGAAATGGACGCATTCCTAGAGACGTATAAACTACCAAAACCGAACCAGGAAGAAATAGAAAACCTGAACAGACTCATAACCAGTAAGGAGATAGAAATAGAAAACCTGAACAGACCCATAACCAGTAAGGAGATTGAAATAGTCATCAAAAATCTCCAAATAAACAAAAGCCCAGGGCCAGATGTCTTCCCAGGGGAATTCTACCAAACATTTAAAGAAGAACTAATTCCTATTCTCCTGCAACTGTTCCAAAAAATAGAAATGGAAGGAAAACTTCCAAACTCATTTTATGAGGTCAGCATTACCTTGATCCCAAAACCAGACAAGGATCCCATCAAAAAAGAGAACTACAGACCAATATCCTTGATGAACACAGATGCAAAAATTCTCACCAAAACACTAGCCAATAGGATTCAACAGTACATTAAAAGGATTATTCACCACGACCAAGTGGGATTTATTCCAGGGCTGCAAGGTTGGTTCAACATCCGCAAATCAATCCATGTGATACAACACATTAATAAAAGAAAGAACAAGAACCATATGATACTCTCAATAGATGCCGAAAAAGCATTTGACAAAGTACAGCATCTCTTCCTGATCAAACTCTTCAAAGTGTAGGGATAGAGGGCACATACCTCAATATTATCAAAGCCATCTATGAAAAACCCACCACAAATATCATTCTCAATGGAGAAAAACTGAAAGCTTTTCCGCTAAGGTTAGGAACATGGCAGGGATGTCCATTATCACCATTGCTGTTCAACATAGTACTAGAAGTCCTAGCCTCAGTAATCAGACAACAAAAGGAAATTAAAGGCATCCAAATTGGCAAAGAAGTCCAACTATCACTCTTAGCAGATGATATGATACTATATGCAGAAAAGCCAGAAGACTCCACTCCAAAACTGCTAGAACTTGTACAGGAATTCAGTAAAGTGTCAGGATATAAAATCAATGCACAGAAATCAGTTGCATTTCTCTACACCAACAACAAGACAGAAGAAAGAGAAATTAAGGAGTCAATCCCATTTACAATTGCACCCAAAACTGTAAAATACCTAGGAATAAACCTAACCAAAGAGGCAAAGAATCTATACTCAGAAAACTATAAAGTACTCATGAAAGAAATTGAGGAAGACACAAAGAAATGGAAAAATGTTCCATGCTCCTGGGTTGTAAGAACAAATATTGTGAAAATGTCTATGCTACCTAAAGCAATCTACACATTTAATGCAATTCCTATCAAAATCCCATCCATTTTTTTCAAAGAAATGGAACAAATAATCCTAGAATTTATATGGAACCAGAAAAGACCTCAAATAGCCAAAGGAATATTGAAAAAGAAAGCCAGAGTTGGTGGCATCACAATTCCGGACTTCAAGCTCTATTACAAAGCTGTCATCATCAAGACAGCATGGTACTGGCACAAAAACAGATACATAGATCAATGGAACAGAATAGAGAGCCCAGAAATAGACCCTCAACTCTATGGTCAACTAATCTTTGACAAAGCAGGAAGGAATGTCCAATGGAAAAAAGACAGCCTCTTCAACAAATGGTATTGGGAAAATTGGACAGTCACATGCAGAAAAATGAAATTGGACCATTTCCTTACACCACACATGAAAATAGACTCAAAATGGATGAAGGACCTCAATGTGAGAAAGGAATACATCAAAATCCTTGAGGAGAACACAGGCAGTAACCGCTTTGACCTCAGTCGCAGCAACTTCTTTCTAGGAACATTGCCAAAGGCAAGGGAAGCAAAGGGCAAAAATGAACTATTGGGATTTCATCAAGATCAAAAGCTTTTACACAGCAAAGGAAACAGTTAACAAAACCAAAAGACAACTGACAGAATGGGAGAAGATATTTGCAAACGACATATCAGATAAAGGGCTAGTGTCCAAAATCTATAAAGAACTTAGCAAACTCAACACCCAAAGAACAAATAATCCAATCAAGAAATGGACAGAAGACATGAACAGACATTTCTGCAAAGAAGACATCCAGATGGCCAACAGACACATGAAAAAGTGTTCCACATCACTCGGCATCAGGGAAATACAAATCAAAACCACAATGAGATATCACCTCACACCAGACAGAATGGCTAAAATTAACAAGTCAGGAAATGACAGATGCTGGTGAGGATGCGGAGAAAGGGGAACCCTCCTACACTGTTGGTGGGAATGCAAGCTGGTGTAACCACTCTGGAAAATAGCATGGAGGTTCCTCAAAATGTTGAAAATAGAACTACCCTATGACCCAGCAACTGCACTACTGGGTATTTACCCTAAAGATACAAACGTAGTGATCCAAAGGGGCACGTGCACACGAATGTTTATAGCAGCAATGTCTACAATAGCCAAACTATGGAAAGAACCTAGATGTCCATCAACAGATGAATGGATAAAGAAGATGTGGTATATATACACAATGGAATACTATGCAGCCATCAAAAGAAATGAAATCTTGCCATTTGTGACAATGTGGATGGAATTAGAGGGTATCATGCTTAGCGAAATAAGTCAATCGGAGAAAGACAACTATCATATGATCTCCCTGATATGAGGAAGTGGAGATGCAACATGGGGGGGCTAAGGGGGTAGGAGAAGAATAAATGAAACAAGATGGGATTGGGAGGAATACAAACCATAAGTGACTCTTAATCTCACAAAACAAACTGAGGGTTGCTTGGGGGAGGGGGTTTGGGAGAGGGGGACGGGGTTATGGACATTGAGGAGGGTATGTGTTATGGTAAGTGCTGTGTAGTGTATAAACCTGGCGATTCACAGACCTGTGCCCCTGGGAATAAAAATACATTATATGTTTATTAAAATAAATTAATTAATTAATTTTTTAAAAAAACAGTATGGTACTGGCACAAAAAATTGACACATAGATCAAGAGAACAAAATAGCCCAGAAATAACCCAACACTTAATATGGTCGCTCTATGACAAAGGAGGCAAGAATACACAATGGGGAAAACACAGTCTGTTTAACAAATGGTGCTGGGAAAACTGGACAGATAAAAGAATGAAACTGGGCCACTTCTTTTATACCATACATAAACACGAACTCAAAATGGATTAGAGACCTAAATGTGAGATCATAAAACTCCTAGAAGAAAGTTGGCAGTAATTTCTTTGACATCAGCCATAGAAACATCTTCCTAGATATGTCTCCTAAGGAAAGAGAAACAAAAGCAAAAATAAACTGTTGGAACTACACCAAAATAAAAAGCTTTTACAGAGTGAAGGAAATCACCAACAAACCAAAAAGTGAACCCAATGAATGGGAGACGATATCTGTAATGATAGATACAATAATGGGTTAACATCCAAAATATATAAAGAACTTACACAACACCAAAAAACAAAACAACAAAACAAAACAACAACAACAACCCCACAAATAATCTGAATAAGAAAAGGACAGAGAACCTGAATAGACATTTCTCCAACAGATGGCCAACAGACATGGGAAAAGATGCTTAACATTACTCATCATCAGGGAAATACAAATCAAAACCACAATGAGATATCACCTTATACCTGTCAGAATGGTTAGATTCAAAAAGACAAGAAATAACAAATGTTGGCAAGGATATGGAGAAAAAGGAACCCTCACACACAGTTGGTAGGAATGTAAACTGGTGCAACCACTGTGAAAAACAGTATGGAGGTTCCTCAAAAAATTAAAAATAGAACTACCACATAATCCAGTAATTCCACTGCTGGGTATTTACCCAAAGAAAAAGAAAACACTACTTCAAAAAGATATATGCACTCTTACGTTTACTGCAGCATTATCTGCAATGACCAAGATAAGGATTATTACTCGGCTCCCCAAAAAGAAATGAGATCCTGCTACTTGCAACAACGTGGATGGACTTAGAGGGTACAATGCTAAGTGAAATAAGTCCGAGAAAGACAAAGACCATATGATTCTACTTACACAAGGAATCTAAAGAAACAAATGAAAGAACGACAATAACAAAGCAAACAAACAAATAAAAACAAGCAGAAACAGAATCATAAATACAGAAAACAAATGGATAGCCTCCAGAAGGGAAGGAGGGAAGAGGGATGGGCAAAATGGGTGAAGTGGAGTGGAAGGCACAGACTTTCCAGTTACGGAATGAACAAGTCATGAGATGAAAGGAACAGCATAGGGAATATAATCAATAGTATTATATTAGTGTCACATGAGGACAGATGGTAGCTGCACTTGTGTTAAGCATAGTATGACATATAGAGTGGTGGAGTCACTATGTTGTACACTTGAAACTGATGTAACATTGTGTGTCAACTATACTTCAATCAAAAAATTACTTTAAAATAATAATAAAATTCTACAAAATAAAATAACCAAGTAAAAAGAAACAAACAAATAAATAAATGGTTGAGGACACAGAGACCCAAACACAAAAGCCTGAAGAAGGTTGTTCAATTAATTTCAATGCACTGAATCAAAGAGGATTGAGACCAAACTGCCAAGCTGCTTCTGCTGTCACCCACCTAACACACACTTGGTTTCATAGGCCCACAATTCCTAAATCATAGTACCTTGGGAAGAAAAAAAAAAAAAAGACTTTCATAACTTATCTGAAGTAATGCTATTTACTATCTTTATTTAGTCGACTTAGTGTGAATCTTTGTATTTTGCTGCAAAAATATTAAGGTGTTCAATTTAGAGATCCTGCACTAAGTCCTGCTGGGGTTGTTAGTTGACAAAGACTCTATCCTTTGACCGAACTTGAGTCAGGTTCCTCTGAGTCCATAGTGGACCATGAGCTCAGTCCTTGACCCATTTAGTCCAATTTTAGAAGAATCCTGCTGAGTCAGTTTAGTAAAAATCTCACTCCTTAATATCTGATCAGATTCTTCCCTAAACCTTACCCTCACTATCTTTTCACTCTGACTGATCTGCAGCAAAAATCCTGTTAGCAAAGAATTATCCAACCTCTTAATAATTTTCTATCCACTGACTCCCACCCGGCTCCTTGACTATAAATCTCTACTTGTCCTTGTTGTATTCAGAATTGAGCTGATCTCTTTACCCTATTATAAAATCTCATTGTAGTGGTGCCTCTGAATAAAGTCTGCCCGATTGTTCTTTAACAAGTCCATGAATTGTTTTCTCTTTAACACTGTCATATATAATATCTTTTATAAAATATAAGAAATATAAAAAATACTAAAACATATCTGCCTCCCAAGAGTTCCACATAAGGGATTGTAGACTTCCACACAGCTCTACCCCATTTTCTTTTAAAACACATTGAAGCCATCTATGAACCATAAATCACCAATTGGCAATTTCTATTTTATAGAACATCAAATTAGAAATAAGAGATGGACCTCATACTGTTTAGAAGATTTCTTAAATTTAAGATCTCTATTAAGATTACTTTGAGTGGTCTGTACCACCTTATGAAATAAATCTCCAAAGTCTAAAATTAGACTTTAAAATTCCTACATAGATTTCTGCTTTTGGAAAGACAAATTAGATCTATTTTGTTCTTATCTGGCCTGCAAAATATAGCTAAAACCTGCATATTATATGTAGAACAAATATAAGAGTCTGAAAAATGGAGAGAAAGCAGAATAAATATGAAACTCAGAAGCTGAGGAACAATACTGTGGTGAATTTTTTGGACCTTCTTTTTGCCTCCTAGATCTCAGACTTAGAAATGAGTAACGTCAACAACCTGAAAACACCAGCAGATATGGACATAAAACAGCCTAACCATAGCCTACCCTCTTTAGCCAAATGGCCAAGAAAGAAGTGGCCAGGATAAAAATGTTTCAATAACCAATTATGAACACACTTTAAGCAAATGAAAAATACAAAGCCTGTTCAAAGAAATAGAGTATCAGGAAAAAAGGATACAAAGAAGAACTAAATAGAAATGTTAGAACTGAAAATACAATAACTAGATAAGAAACTCAATAGATGGGCTCAACAGCAGAACAGAGGGGAATAGAGGAAAGCATCCGTAAACATGAGGACAGAACAATAAAATTATCCAGTTTGAAAAGGAAAAAGAAAAGTGAAAAACAAACCCCAAACCTCAGAGCCTCAGGGACCTATGGGACTATAATGAAAGGTCAAACATTTATGACATGAGTACCAAAGGACTGACAGAAGAGAAGTTTATTAAAAGCACTTAAAGGGGCGCATGGGTGGCTCAGTGGGTTAAAGCCTCTGCCTTCAGCTCAGGTCATGATCCCAGGGTCCTGGGATCGAGCCCCACACCCTTCTCTCTGCTCAGCGGGGAGCCTGCTTCCTCCTCTCTCTCTGCCTGCCTCTCTGCCTACTTGTGATCTCCGTCTGTCAAATAAATAATAAATAACGTCTTAAAAAGAAAAAAAGCACTAGAAGAAATAATGACGGAAAACTTCTCAAATTTGGCAAAAGACATAAGCTGACAGATTAAAGGAGTGAACCTTCCTTGGTATGAATCCCAAGAATTGACTCCAAGACACATCATAGTCAAATGTCTGGAAACTAAAGGCAAAAAGACTTAACGGTTGTGAGAGAAGTGATACAGCACTTTGGGAGGTGAACAGCTTGAATATCAGAGGATTTCTTATCAGAATCCACAGAGGCCAGATGGAAGTAGCACAATATTTTTTAAAGGCTGAAGGAAAGAAATAGTCAACCTAGTATCCTATACGCAGAGAAAATGTCTTTCTGAAATAGGAAATCAAGACATTTTTGGATTAAGGGAAAATAAAAAAAAACTTGCCACTAGTATACCTGCCCTAAAAGAATGGACAAAGGAAATTCTCTAAACAGAAGGGAAATAATTTTTTTTAAAAAGGAAGTCTGGAACATCATCAAGGAAAAACTATCAAGGTAAGCAAAAATATAAGTAAATATAAAAATATATATATAGGTAAAAAAAATACCTCCTTTTGAATGTTTAAATTATGTTTGGTGGTTGAAGCAAAAGTTATAACATTGTCTAATGTGGTTCTAGATGTATGCAGAGGAACTGTTCAAGACAATTATATTATAAATGGAGGTGATAAAGGAATATAAAGGCAGATGAGGATTCAATACTTGACTTAAACTGGTAAAATGATAACACTGGAGGTCTAGAATAAATTATGTAATTATAATGTAATTTATAAAGTAACCACTAAAAACATTATGCAAAAAGATACACTCAAAAGACTAGAAAAAACCAGGGCACCTGGGTGGCTCAGGGGGTTAAGCCCCTGCCTTCAACTCAGGTCTCGGGATCGAGCCCCGCATCGGGCTCTCTGCTCAGCGGGGAGCCTACTTCCCCCCTCCCTCTCTCTGCCTGCCTCTCTGCCTACTTGTGATCTCTGTCTGTCAAATAAATAAAGTTTTTTAAAAAAAAGACTAGAAAAAAACTAAAATGGAATTCTAAAAAATGTTCAAGTAACCCATAGGAACATAGGAAAATGTAGAAGATAGAAAGCAGAGAGAATAAAAAAAAATAATAAATGGCAGACTTAAGCACAAATATATTAAATGTAAATAGTTTAAGTATACCAATTAAAAGACAAAGAATAGATAAAAAACATTAACAGTGTGTTGTCTACTAGAAATTCACTTCTCATATAACATAGTCAAATTGAAAGTAAAGGGAGTAGAACTATCATGTAAACATTAATCAGAGCCAAACAGGAGTGGCTATATTAACATCAAATAAAGTAGACTTCAGAGCAAAGAAAATTACTCTGGACAGAGAAAGACTTTATCTAATGATAAAAGTGTCCCTCTATCAAGAGGATATAGTAATCCTGAATGTGTATTCATAAAACATAGCTGTGAAATATGGAAGCAAAAACTGACAGAAATGAAAGGAGAAATAGATAAATCCATGATTATATTTGGAGACTTTAACATCCCTTCTCTCAACATTTGATTGGAACTATACAGAAAATCAGCAAGACTACCTTAGAAGACCTGCATAGCATCATCAACCAATAGGATTCAATTGAAAGTAATAGAAGGCTTAACCTGAAACAGCAGAATATACATTTGCAAGTACCCAAAGAACATACACCAAGACAGACCATATGCTGAACCATTAAACCATTAAACAAATTTCAACAACCATAAAAGAACTGAAATCACACAGAATGTGGTCTCTGACCCCAGTGGAATCTAACTAGGAATCAGTAACAGAAAGATCCCAAGAGGGGCGCCTGGGTGGCTCAGTGGGCAGTGTTAAGAGGGAAATTATAGCACTAGATTAGAAAAGAGGAAAAGTCTCAAATCAATAATTCACACTCACCTCAAAACCTAAAAACAGAAGTGCAGAAAAAATCCAAACCTAGCAGGAAAAGGCAATAGAAAAGATAAGGGCAGAAATCAATAAAATTATAAGGAGAAAAATAATCTTTAAAAAATAAACTATCCAAAGTTATCCACACTTATCCAGTTTGTTCTCAAAAAGATCAAATTGACAAACCTCCAGTAGGTCTAAAAAAAAAAAACAAAAATAGGGAAATAAAAAAGTTACCAATATCAAGAAGGCAACAGGTACATATGCACCTGGTGTTATACAATAGGTGATATTACTATAGCACTTGCAGATATTCAAAAGATAATAGGGAAATAGAATGAATATCCTCACACACATAAATTTGGCAACTCAGATGAAATAGACCAATTTCACACACACAAAAGTACAAATTACAACTAGTCACCCAATATAAAATAGATAATCTAAACAGTTCTATATGTATATTAAAAACCTTTAAGTTTAGGGATGCCTGGGTGGCTCAGTTGGTTGGGCAGCTGCCTTCGGCTCAGGTCATGATCCCGGCATCCTGGGATCGAGTCCCGCATCGGGCTCCTTGCTTGGCGGGGAGCCTGCTTCTCCCTCTGCCTCTGTCTGCCTGTGCTCTCTCTCTCTCTCTCTCTCTGACAAATAAATAAATAAATAAAATCTTAAAAAAAAAAAAAAAAAAAACCTTTAAGTTTATAATTTTAAAATTCTCCTGAAGAAATCCACACATCCAAATGGTTTCACTGGAGAACAAAAGGATACTACCATACACATTATTTTCCAGAAAATCAAAGAGAAGACCTCCTAATTCATATTGTGAATCTAGTATTATCCTGATACTTAAAACAAAGATCGTACAAAAAAAGAGAAAAAAGCAAGCTAAAGACAAATGATCTTCATGAATATATGGACACAAAATTTTTCTTTTCTTTTCTTTTTTTTTTAAATAAACTCTATACCCAACATTGGGCCTGACTCACAACCCCAGGAGCAAGAACTGCATGTTCTATCAACTGAGTCAGCCAGGTGCCCCTAGGCACAAAATTTCTTAATAAAAATATTTGAAATACCACCCTCCCAGAATTATACACTCTGGGAGGGTGGTATTTCAAGGGTGTAAGTCTAATTCAATAATCAGTAATCAGCCAGTGTAAACCACCATATTAATAGGCTAAAGAAAAGAAAATCACATAATCATGAATCGATGCAGAAAAACATCTGACAAAATTCAATACCCATTCATGATAAAAACTTTGAAAACTAGGAACAGAGGGGAACTTCTTCAACTTGAGGGAGTGTCTACAAAATACCTACAGGTAGCATACTTAATGGTGAACTATTAAATGCTTTCTGCCTAAGATTGTGAGTAAGGCAAGGCCATCAGCTCTCAGAACTCTATTTCCATGTAGTATTGGATGTTCTAAACAATGCAATAAGGCATTAAGAGGAAACTGGCATAAAGATCAGAAAAAAATAAATAAAACTGAACCTATCTGCAGATATAATTATTGTCTACATAGAAATTCCCAAGGAATCTATCAAAAACTCCTAAACCTAATAAGTGAGGTCACAAGATAGGAGATCAACATCTAAAAAGCAATTATATTTCTATATACCGGTGTGAACATGTGACACCAAGATTTAAAAAAACACTATAAAATTGTACTAATGTATACTATTAGTATGCCAGTTATTTCATTTTCTAGGATTTTGTGTGAGATTTTTTAAAAGATTTTATTTATTTAATTGAGTGAGAGAGAGAAAGAGAGAGAAAAGGGGAGTGAGAAACAGACTCCCCACTGAGCAAGGAGCCCAACAATGGTACTTGATCCCAGGACCCTGAGATCACAACCTGAGCTGAAGGCAGACACTAAACTGACTGAGCCACCCAGGTGCCCTTTGTGTGATATTTTAATAAAATATTTCTACTGTAAAAAAAAAAAAAAAAAAAAAGCATTAAAAGTCGCTTAAGAGGCACCTGGGTAGATCTGTTGGTTAAGTATCCAATTCTTGATTTCAGCTCAGGTCTTTTTTTTTTTTTTTTAAGATTTTATTTATTTATTTGACAGCGATCACAAGTAGGCAAAGAGGCAGGCAGAGAGAGAGAGAGGAAGAAGCAGGCTCCCCACCAAGCAGAGGGCCCAATGCGGGACTTGATCCCAGGACACTGAAATCATGACCTGAGCTGAAGGCAGAGGCTTAACCCACTGAGCCACCCAGGTACCCCTCAGCTCAGGTCTTGATCTCAGGGTGATGAGATTAAGCCCCAACATCAAGCTCAGTGCTCAGCGGTGAGTCGGCTTGACAATATCTCCCTCCCTCTTCCTCTGTCCTTCCCCACTAACTTGCTCGCTCTTTGTCTGAAAAAAAAAATAATAATAATAATAATAAAGTCACTTAAAAAAGGGAGATACTTGGGTATAAATTGAACAAAACATGAAAATGACACAATGCTGATAAAAGAAACCAAAGCTCTAAATGCATACTGTGTTCACTCATAGGAACTCAACAAAAATGCAGATTCTCCCCACACTGACACAAAAGTTAAACACAATTGCTCTCAAAATTTCAATAAGCTTTTTTGTAGATACAAAATTATTCTAAAATATGGAAAGATAAAGGAAATAGATTAGCTGAAACAATTCTGAGAAAGAAGAATAAAATGGGAGGAATTAGTTGACCTGACTTTAGAACTCAATAGTTTCCGTAATCAAGACTATAGTTTTGGTGGGGAGCTAGACAAACAGATCAGCAGAACAGGACACCCAGAAACAGATCCACACAAATATGCCCAACTGGTTTTTGACCAAGATCAGAAGCAATTCAATGGGAGAAAGACAGCTTTTGAAACAAATGATGCTAGAGCAATTAGAAATTCACGGGAGGGGAAAAAAGACCTTGACCTAAGTCTCATACCTTATTTAAAATTAAGCCCAAATGGATTACAGACTTTAATGTAAAACTATAAAACTTTTAGAAATAAATAGGAGAAAATCTTTGGATCCTAGGGCTAGGCAAAGAGTTCTTAAACTTTTGACACCAAAGCAAGATCTAAAACAAAAACAAAAACACACCTGATAAATTGGACCTCAACAAAAATCAAACCTTTTGCTCTGTGAAAGACCATGTTGAGGGAATAAAAAAAAAAAACAAGCTACACAATGAACGAAAATATTTGCAAAGCACCTATCTGACATAGGACTAGTGCCTAGACTATACAAAGGATGCTTAAACCTCAAGAGGACAAAAGCAAAAACTCCTATTCAAACATGACCAAAAGACATGAAGAGATATTGTACCCAAGATGACATTCATTTGGCAAATAAACACAAGAGAAGATGTGCTTGTTACATGAAACTACCCTAAGCTGTCTCAAACCAGATACACACATCACAAATTAATTCCAGAGGGTTAGAGACCTACAGATTTATATCCTCTCCCTTTCAAGCCCACAGAACCTCTAACTGTCTGTGTTGTAGGAACAAAAGGTGTCAAACATGTCCTTAGTTATTTCTCTATTTCACGTTAATGAGAAAAAATAGGATCATATGTTAAAAAGAAATTCAAACCGGCATCTCCTTCAACCTCCTTTTTCTTCACCCGCTTAATCCTCTTCTTTAGGACCTTCATTAGGAAATTAGCAAATTTATTGTTTTCTCCAACAGCTGCTTGGAAGCCAGCATAGAGTGCTTTTTCTTGGTCCTGGAGCTTGGCAATTTCATTCTTTTTCTCTTCCATCTCTTTAAGAGTTTCATTTATTTTCCACTAAGGAACAAAACCAGGAATAAGTGAAAGCATTTCTGATAAACCAGGTTCAGAGAACACTGTTTATTGCAATGTAAGGTTATAGTTCACAAACATTTTTTTAATCTTTTCCATAGAAGTTTACATTTCTGATGTTTGCAGAGCCATCCATTTATTTGGTTAAAATTTTATAATTCTCTGGTAAAAATCAGATAAGATCAGCTTCCTAGTGTTTAGCTTCCTCAAAAAATCTAAATTAAGTGGAATTTTTAATGTCGGCTATTATTTTTGCATGTGTGGTCTCAAAAATAAAAGATGTTTTTCATATGAATATGTGACAACTGAAACAAAAAGACATCTTATCTCTTAGTGCAGGGGCTTTACCTTAAAAATGATGTTACTATTCAGTATGTAGTATCTATTTGATGGAATCTTTCTTCCTTCAAGACAGAAGTTGGATGGTATCATTTATCTCTTTAAATTTAACATATACATAACAAACAAAGACACTTACTTTCTATGATACTCAATTATATGAAACTAGTCATCATATTTGAGAAACTAGTCAACTTCTTTTCCAAGTATGTTCATAAGGATAACATATAATCAAAACTGAACTTTACATGTTAGCTAGTGACCATAAAAATAGACTTTGAAATTTATAAACTAAATAGAAGGCTCACTTTTGAAAACTATTTCCCTACCATACAAAACATCAGATCAAATTCATTGTAAAGTCTGATTCACTTCTCTCTGACCAAGAATACCAAAAGCAGAGCAAGCAGGAGTAACAGGGGGGTAGGGGTCAGAGAGGAGGAGAGATAAAAGAGAGGAAGACCAGAACAACAGGAGAAATTAAGTTGAGAAGATGAAGAAGTAAACAAAGAAACAAGTCCCCTCTGTACCTAAAGGATACAGCCAGCAAGCATTCTCCTGCCCATTCATACCTGCATATCCTGTTCTTCTTTGTCTAATGAATTAACACGCTCTTGAAGTATATTCTCCTGTTTTTCAAAATTCTTGAGGAGAAGCATTTCTTGAAATAATGTGACATGGTGAAGATCAGATAATTTCATCTGAGTATCTAGTTTCAGTTTCTGATGTCTCAGAAGATGGAGTTCCGCATCAAAAGTGACTATCAGTTCTTTGATCTGAGGTGGAAAAAGATTTGACTGTATGTTAGAAGTTAAGAACAAGTAACTGTACTTTTAAAACTAATCTAACAATCCTAATTGGTTTAGGTAAAAGCATTTTCTCATTCTGTTATCATGGAGAAGGAATTATATGGGCTCATGTGTATGTGCAGTCCTAGAAATCAATTTATCAATATTACAAAATTTATATAAATTTATTAAGCAGTAGGGATTCTGTAACTATAGTCCTTCTAGCTATTTCTTGGCCATGATTAAGCCATCAATCGAGAATGCTCTTCTAGCTATACTATATGGTTTAAATCAGAGACTAGGAGTTCCTTGTGCATAGGGTTTCTATCTGCCTCCAATTCACCCCATAGTATCTCTACATTTCCTTTCATACAGGAAGCACTACATACTCTCCTCAACTTATTTTAAAAATTTTCAAACATTTCAAAAGGTGATTTAATTTGTGACAGAGCTGGGATAAGAATGAAATATCCCAAGTTCTAGTCTAGACCTCCTTCCACAGCCATCCCAATGATTTTAAAGGCTCAGTTCTGCTCTGATTTTGGCACAGCTTCTCTCTCACCCTCTCCCAAAGGCAATGAAGAGATCCATAGAGAGTACCAAGGACTGGTTCTCCTCAGAAAACTAGTACAATAGGTAAAAGACAAACCATTCCACGTTTCTCATTAGGCTGTGCATGATGGGGAGTCTCAACAGTCAGAAACCTGTAATGAGGGAGGGCCTATCCTGTAGATGAGGAAAAGAAAGAGATCTGTGGGTTTGGGACAGTGAAACTACTGCTAGAGAATTTGAGAGTTAAAAAAAAAAAAAAAGGAGAAAAAAATTAAACTTTTACTTATGGATAGTTGTAGACTAAGTGGGCTCCTATTTAATGTTTATTCACAAGTCTGAATTATTTTTAAATTTCCTTCAAGGCAAGACTGTATTTTTTCTGTGTAACACCATCCTGAAACTGTACCACACAGGTGTTTAAGTTGGCAAGGCTCACACTTGTTTTCCTCTCACTCACCTGATAGTCTGTAAACTTTATGAGGATAGAGAATATGTCTGGCTTAAGCATTATTACATCCCTGCTACCTAACTAGCACTGTTCCTGTACAAAGAATGTCCAATAAATGTGTTAAGTTCATACCATTAATAAATTAGTTACAATTAAATCAATCAAAATTTTTACTAATATCTACTATGTGTCTGGCATTTTCCAGACACTGCAGGAAAACTAAAGATGATTATATGTGGCCCTTCTCTCAAGAACTGTGTAATCTAAGTTTCAAGACAAAACTAACACATATGAGCCCTGAGTGATGTACAGAATTGCTGAATCATTATATTGTACACCAGAAACTAATATAACACTGCATTTAGTTATTCTTCAATTTAAAAAACCAATAACCATAAAACAGCAAGAAAGAGAAGTGGAAAATGAGTTGCTGCTAGGTGGAATTGGAGTTCAGACCAAAGAAGAATATGTAATGTGGACAGAAGATTCTGGAGAAGGTTTGGAACCCGGTTGAGTTTCACATGATGACTCACAACTGAAAGGAAATCATTGCAGGTGGGAGGAAATAACAAAGGAAAAAGCAAATACAAAATTCAGAATGGAGGTGGGGAATGGGAGTGGGGAGAAGCAGGAAGAGAGAGAAAGCAGGGCTGGACAAAGTAGAGACAATGAGTGAAGAATACATTTGGGGAGTTTTATGAGGTTCCTTCTCAGGGTGGAGCAGGACAGACACTGAGGAAGGGAACTCTACACGGCTGGCAGCAAGGAGCCATCTATCCAACAAAAGTCCTTTTCCTTCTGGATTCAGAGCACCTCCTATACAACTGGCCCCAACCTGGTCTGGTTTCCAAGAAATAAAAATAGGTGCCATTCCAGCTCCAGAACAATTTTGAATCTGGTCATCACCATGAACACTCCCACTGATGAGGCAAATCACACATTACGGAAAGAGGAGGAGGTAAAAAAACAGAGGGTGCCCAATTTTCTCCGGAAGATTTTTAAATTATGTGCCATCCATCATCTGAAAGCTGCTCCATCATTTCCCCTTTACTGAGAATTCAGTTAGATGCCAAATAACATGGATTTGCCCTTAATTCCCAGCTTTGCCAAAGCAAAACATTTAAAAGCTCTAAAGTTTTTGGGCAGAGCACAATAATTAACAGAAGGCCAGGGATGGGGAAGAAACTAAGCCTTCAGTGAGTTATGGGCCAGTCAGGGCTTGCGAAAGTTTATTGTAGAGAAAATTTAAATCAATAAATAAGAAAGTATATCTAGTTCTTCCCTGCTCTCCCCTCTTTCAGCTTTAAAAAGGCAGTGTCACCCTTACCCTGTTAGTTAAATACTGTTGCATGTACAAATGTTTAATCTCATCCCTTTTCATAACTTCCAGCTCTATATCAATTGGATCTGCTTTTTCAAATTCCAAAAACTTCACAGCATCTACACTGAATGATGATGCCTTTGATGATCTAGACAATGAATCTCTTGTCGTCAAATCACTGTCCTTTATAGAAGAGAGTCTGAGGAATCCTCCACCTGAGAGAGCAGACTCTCCCTTTTCCAGCTGGGAGGACGTTTCATCCTGAATCTTGATCTGCTGTCGCTTAAAATTTAGGAGAGTTTCCTCATCATACTGAAATCTCTTTTCTGGAACTTCTTCCGGGAGTATCTGGGGGATTTGGGGAATAGGAATGTGCTTAGACACATGAAGAGTTGACTGGATGCTCTTCAGTTCCTGAACCAGGCACTGTATTTCCTCAATGACAGCCACTTTAAGGTCTCGAAGAGAGAGGATACATTTGTTCATGTTCTTTTTCTTTGAGTGGGCCTAATAAAAAGAATAGAAGAAAACAAAATGAGAACCCATTCACAAAGGATGGTTTGAAATATTTTTGTCCTTTAACTGGTATGTATGCCTAGCAAAAATCCAAGAAAAAAAAATTTATCTGATAATTTCTATTCACTACTAAGTTACTCTTTTCTCTAGCTTTTAGGCTGTTTCCCATTGATCTTCTCCAAAAGAGGAAGACAGTGTGGTTGTGACCTCTGGTATCCCTCAGCTGGCTCATAGGGCTCAGTTCTGCTCTCCTTTTCTGACCAACGAGGGGAAGTCCTTCCTGAAGTTTTGTACTCAGCCAGAGCCTAGAGAGGGGAAGGTGATTCTTTAGTGAGGAACATATATATGTAACTGCCTATCCCTGAAGGAAACTCCAGTTCCACTGGCTTAGACACATTTAGGGTTGCCCACTTAAGGCCAAACTAAAGTTTAGCCTATTTTTATTCTACATTTTGCCCATATTCTTCCTGTTACTTCTTGTGCAGGGACTATCTTGAATTTCTATATCATGCACACCAACAGATTACAGGACACTTTCTCAGTTCCTTTTCCATTTACCTAAGCCAAACTATGCCCCCTGCCTCAAGCCACAGGAGCCATAGTGGCCCATTGTTTCCTCATTAACAGCTGTTTCCAAAATGCTCTTCCCAGAGCCTATAGGTAAAAGCAACCCTAATCCTGTGTACAATTAGGCAATGAGGTGGTCCAAAGGCTATTAAGAGTTACTTTGAATAAATATACCGGTTTACAAAAAAGGATCAAAGGCACTTCTCCAAACTGACAGTAGTACTATAGTAGTAGGGGATTTTAACATCCCATTTACATCAGTGCATACATCACCCAAAATTAACAATTTTGTTAAAAAATTAACAAGGAGACAGTGGCTTTGAATGACACATTAGGACCAGATGGACCTAACAGATATATATAAAATATTCCATCCAAAAATGGAATACACATTCTTTTCAAGTTCACATGGAATATTCTCCAGGATGGATCACATGTTGGGCCACAAAACAAGTCTCAGTAATTCAAAAAGATGGAAATCATATCATGCATCTGTTTTGACCACAATGGTAGGAAACTAAAAATCAATTGCGAGGAAAGAACACAAACACATGGAGGTTAAAAACATGCTACTCAACAATGAATGGGTTGAGTGAGACCCCAAAGAGGCAGGAAAAAGAAAGAAAGAAAGAAAGAAAGAAAGAAAGAAAGAAAGAAAGAAAGAAAGAAGAAAGAAAGAAAGAAAGAAAGAAAGAAAGAAAGAAAGAAAAAGAAAAGGAAATAAAAGGAAAAAACAGTCCAAAATCTTTGGAATGCAGTAAAAGCAGTTCTAAGAAGGAATTTTATAGTATACAGTCCTACTCAAGATATAAGAAAAAGCTCAAATAAACAACCTAATTTTATACCTAAAAGAGCTAGAAAAGAACCAAAAAAAAACCCAAAGCTAGTAGAATGAATGAAATAATTAAGCTTAGAGCAGAAATAAATGAAATAGAAATAAACAAATAACAATAACAACAAAAAAAAATAAAAGATCAATGTAACAAGGAGCTGTTTCTTAAAAAATAAACTTAATACACTTTTAGCTAGACTCGTCAAGAAAAAAGGAGAAGACTCAATAAATATAATCAGAAATGAAGGAGAAATGACAACTGACTCCACAGAAATACAAAAAAATTATAAGAGAATATTATGGAAAATTATATGTCAACAAATTGGACAAACTAGAAGAAAGTAATAAAATTCCTAGAAGCATATAAACTTATAAAGTTGAATAAGGAATAGAAAAATCTGAACAGATGAATTATTAGCAATGAGATTAAATCAGTAATCAAAAAATTTCCAAAAAAAAGCCACCGAAAGTCCAAGACCAAATGGACTCATAGGTGAATTTTACCAAACATTTAAAGAATTAATACCTATTCTTTTCAAACTCTTCCAAAAAATATAATAGGAAGGAAAGCTTCTAGGTACATTCTAGCCAGCATTACCCTGTTATTGAAACCGACAAAGCCACTATAGGCCAACTTGTCTGATGAACATAGATGCAAAAATCAATAAGATACTAGCAAACCAAAATCAACAATACATTGAAAAAATTATTTACCACAATCAGGTAGGATTTATTCCAGGGGTGCAAGTGTGGTTCAATATTCACAAATCAATCAATGTCATATATACCATTAACCAGAGAAAGAACAAAAACTATATGATCATCCTAACAGATCCAGAAAAGACATTTGACAAAATTCAACATGAATGCATGAAAAAAAAAAGTTCCCAACAAAGTAGATTTAGAGAGAACATGCCTCAACATAATAAAGGCCTTATATGAAAAACGCACAGCTAATATCATTACTAAATGGTGAAAAACGGACAGCTTTTCCTTAGATCAGTAACAAGACAGAGATGTCCACTTTCACCACTTCCACTCAACGTAGTACTAGAAGTCCCAGCCACAGCAATCAGACAAGAAAAAGAAATAAAAGGCATCCATATTAACTTCCATCCAAGGAAGAAGTAAAACTGTTACTATTTGTAGATGACAGGATACTATATATAGGAAAAATCATAAGGTGACCATCAAAAATCTACTAGAACTGGTAAAGTAATTCTGCATAGTTACATGAGACAAAATTAATATAGAGGAATTTGTTGCATTTCTATACACTAATAACAAAGTGGCAGATAGAGAAATTAAGAAATCAATTTTTTTTTTTTAAGATTTTATTTGAGAGAGAGAGAGAACATGAAAGGGGCGAGGGGCAGAGGGAGAAGCCAGCTCCCTGATGAGCAGAGGGCCTGATATGGGACTTGATCCTGGAACTCCAGGATCATGACCTGAGCCAAAGGCAGTTGCTTAACCAACTGAGCCACCCAGGTGCCCAAGTAATCAATTTATAGTTGCACCAACAAGAATAAAATACCCAGGAATAAACTTAACCAAGGAAGTGAAAGATCTGTACTCTGAAAGCTATAAAACACTGATGGAACAAATTGTGGAAGACACAAATAAATGGAAAGACACTCCTCGGTGCTCATGAATTGGAAGGATTCATATTTTTTAAAATATCTACACTACCCAGAGCAATCTACAAATCTAATGCAATGCCTATCAAAATACCAACAGCATTTTTCACAGAACTACAACAAATAATTCTAAAAATTGTATGGAACCACAAAAGATCCCAAGTAGCCAAAGCAACCTTAAGAAAAAAGAACAAGGGCTGCCTGGGTAGCTCAGTGGGGTAAGCCTCTGCCTTCAGCTCAGGTCCTGATCTCAGGGTTCTGGGATCGAGTCCCACATTGGGATCTCTGCTAGGCAGGGAGACTGCTTCCTCCTCTCTCTCTCTCTCTCTCTCTCTCTCTACTTGTGATCTCTCTCTGTGTCAAATAAATAAAATCTTTAAAAAAAAAAAGAAAGAAAAAAGAACAAAACTGGAGGTATCAAAATCACAGATTTCATGATATATCACAAAGCTGTACTAATCAAAACAGTATGGTACTGGTACAAAAATAGACATGTAGATCAATGGACAGAATTGAAAACCCAGAAATAAACCCATGCTCTTATGGTCAATTAATCTACAACAACAACAACAAAAAAGGCAGGAACATACAATGGGGGAAATACAGTCTCTTCAACAAATGGTGCTGTAAAAATTGGACAGCTACATGCAAAGGAATGAAACTAGACCACTTTCTTATACCATGCACAAAAATGAACTTGAAATTGATTATAGACCTAAATGTGAGACCTAAAACCAGAAAATTCCTAAAAGAAAGCATAGGCAATAATTTCTTTGACATCAGCAATAGAAACATCTTTGTAGATATGTCTCCTAAGGGAAGGGAAACAAAATCAACACAAAACTGTTGGGAGTACACCAAAATAAAAAGATTTGTAGAACAAAGGAAACAGTCAACAAAATCAAGAGACAACCCAGTGAATGGGAGAAGATATTTGTAAATTATATATCCAATACGGAGTTAACATCCAAAATACATGAGGAACTTATGCAACTCAACACCAAAAAAAAAAAAATATTTTTTTTTTTTAATTAAATAAACCAATCCAATTAAAAAATGGGCAGAGGGCCTGAATAGACATTCCCAAAGAAGACATACAAATGGTCAACAGACACATGAAAAGGTGCTTAATATCACTAATCATCAGGGAAACGCAAATCAAAACTATAATGAGATATCACCTTACATCTGTCAAATGGCTCGTATCAAAAAGACAAATAACAAATATCGGCAAGGATGTGGAGAAAAATAAATCCTCATGCATCACAGGTGGGAATGTAAATTGGTACCACCACTGTGGAAAATGGCATGGAGTCTCCACAAAAAATTAAAAACAGAACTATCACATGATCCAACAATACTACTTATGGGTATTTATCTGAAGAAAACAAAAACACTAATTTGAAAAGATATACACACCCCCATATTTACTACAGCATTATTTACAATAGTGAAGATATGGAAGCAACCCTAATGTCCATCCATCGATGAATGGATAAAAAAGAGGTGGTATATACATACAACGAAATATGCATCTATAAAAAGGATAAGATCTGAGAAAGGAGCAAGATGACAGAGGAGTAGGAGAACTAATATCATTGGGTCCCAGGAGTTCATCTACATAGAAAAAGAGAGATAAACAACTGGACCTTGAGGGGAGAATTCAAGGGATAAATGACACCATAAGATGAAACAATATTAGAATAATTGGGATCCCAGAAGAAGGAAGAGAGAGAAGGGCAGAAGATATATTGGAGCAAATTATAGCAGAGAATTTCCCTAGTTTGGGGAAGGGAACAAGTATCAAAATCCAGGAGGCACAGAGATACCCCTTCAAAATCAATAAAAATAGGTCAACAACTTATTACCTAATAGTAAAACTTACAAGTCTCAGTGACAAAGACAAAATCCTGAAAGTGGTTTGAGACAAGAAGTTTGTAACATACAACAGTAGATAATTAGATCGGCAGCAGACCTATCCACAGAGACCTGGCAGGCCAGAAAGGACTGGCATGATATATTCAGAGCACTAAATGAGAAAAAGATGCAGCCAGGAATATTATATCCAGCTAAGCTGATATTGAAAATAGAAGGAGAGATAAAAGGATAAAAAGAAAAAAAAAAAAGATAAAGCTAAAAAGTTTCCAGGACAAACAAAAACTAAAAGAATTTGCAAACACCAAACCAGCCCTATAGGAAATTTTTAAAGGGGTCCTCTAAGCAAAGAGAAAGCCTAAAAATAACAGACCAGAAAGGAACAGAGATAATATACAGTCTCAATCACCTTACAGACAATACAATGGCACTAAATTCATTTCTTTCAGTAGTTACTCTGAATGTAAATGAACTAAATGCCCCAATCAAAAGACACAGTGTATCAGAATGGATATTTTTAAAAGGCCCATTGATAAGCTGTCTGCAAGAAACTCATTTTAGACCCCAAAACACCTCCAGATTTACATTGAAGAAGTGGTAAACAATTTACCATGCTAATGGACATCAAAAGAAACTGGGGTGGCAATACTTCTATCAGACAAATTAGATTTTAAGCCAAAGACTATAATAAGAGATGAAGATGGACACTATGACATACTTAAATGGTATGTCCAACAAGAAGATCTAACAATTTTAAATATCTCTGCCCCTAACCAAGGAGCAGCCAATTATATAAACCAATTAATAACAAATTCAAAGAAACACATTGACAATAATACAATAGTAGGGAACTTTAACAACCCCTACCACCACTGAAATGGACAGATCAACCAAGCAAAAGATCAACAGGGAAATAAAGCCTTTAAATGACACACTGGACCAGATGGACATCACAGATATATTCAGAACATTCCATCCAGAAACAACAGAATACACATTCTTCTCTGGTGCACATGGAACATTCTCCAGAATGGATCACATCCTGGGTCACAAATCAGGTCTCAACTGGTACCAAAAGATTGGGATCATTCCCTGCATATTTTCAGACCACAATGCTCTGAAGCTAGAACACAACCACAAGAGGAAAGTTGTAAAGAACTCAAATACATGGAAGTTAAAGAGCATCCTACTACAGAATGAATGGGTCAACCAGGAAATTAAAGAAAAATTGAAAAAAAAAAATCATGGAAACAAAGGAAAATGAAAACACAACTGTTCTTTGGGACACAACAAAGGCGGTCCTGAGAGGAAAGTATATTGGAATACAAGCCTGCCTCAAGAAACAAGAAAGTTCTCAAATACACAACCTAACCCTACACCTAAATGAGCTGGGGAAAGAACAGCAAAGAAAGCTTAAACCCCACAGGAGAAGAGAAATAATAAAGTTCAGAGCAGAAATCAATGAAATAGAAACCAAAAGAACAGTAGAACAGATCAGTGAAAGTAGGAGCTGGTTCTTTGAAAGAATTAATAAGATTGATTAACCCCTGGCCAGACTTTTCCAAAAGAAAAGAGAAAGGACCCAAATTAATAAAATCATGAATGAAAGAGGAGAGATCACAACCAACACCAAAGAAATACAAACAATTATAAAGAACACATTGTGAGCAGCTATACACCAGCAAATTTAACAATCTGGAAGAAATGGATGCATTCCTAGAGACATATAAACTACCAAAACTAGACTGGGAAGAAAAAAAGACCTGAACAGATGCATAACCAGGAAGGAAATTGAAGCGGTCATCAAAAATCTCCCAATAAACAAGAGCCCAGGGCCAGATGGCTTCCTAGGGGAATTCTACCAAATATTTAAAGAAGAATTAATTCCTATTCTCCTGAAACTGTTCCAAAAAATAGAAATGGAAGGAAAACTTCCAGACTCATTTTATGAGGCCAGCATTACCTTGATCCCCAAACCAGACAAAGACCCCATCAAAAAGAAGAATTACAGACCAATATCCTTGATGAAAATTGATGCAAAAATTCTCATCCAAATACTAGCCAATAGGATCCAACAGTACATTAAAAGGATTATTCACCACAACCAAGTGGGATTTATTCTTGGGCTGCAAGGTTGGTTCAACATCCACAAACCAATCAATGTGATACAATACATTAATAATAGAAAGAACAAGAACTATATGATACTCTCAATAGATGCTGAAAAAGCATTTGACAAAGTACTGCATCCTTTCTTGATCAAAACTCTTCACAGTATATGGATAGGAGGTACATACCTCAATATCATCAAAGCCATCTATGAAAAACCCACAGTGAATATCATCCTCAGTGGGGAAAATCTGAGAGCGTTTCCCCTAAGGTCAGGAATATGACAGGGCTGTCCACTATCTCCACTGCTATTCAAAATAGTACTAGAAGTCCTAGCCTCACCAATCAGACAACAAAAAGAAATGAAAGGCACCTGAATCAGCAAGGAAGAAGTCAAACTCTCACTCTTTGAAGATGATATGATATGTTATGTGGAAAACCCAGAAGACTCCACTACAAAACTGCTAGAACTCATACAGAAATTCAGTAAAGTGTCAGGATATAAAATCAATGCACAGAAATCAGTTGCTTTTCTATACACCAACAGCAAGACAGAAGAAAGAGAAATTAAGGAGTTGATCCCATTTACAAATGCACTCAGAACCATAGGATACCTAGGAATAAACCTAACCAAAGAGGCAAAGAATCTGTACTCAGAAAACTATAAAATACTCATGAAAGAAACGGAGGAAGACATAAAGAAATGGAAAAACGTTCCATGCTCATGGACTGGAAGAACAAATATTGTGAAAATGACTATGCTACCTAGAGCAATCTACAATTTTAATGCAATCTCTATCAAAATACCATCAACATTTTTCAAAGAAATGGAGCAAATAATCCTAAAATTTATATGGAACCAGAAAAGACCCCGTATAGCCAGGGGAATGTTGGAAAAGAAAACCAAAGTTGGCAGCATCACAATTCCAGAGTTCAAACTCTATTACAAAGCTGTCATCATCAAGAAAGTATGGTACTGGCACAAAAACAGACACATAGACCAATGGAACAGAATAGAGAGCCCAGAAATGGAACCTCAACTCTTATGGCTTACTAATCTTCAACAAAGCGGGAAAGGTTGTCCAATGGAAAACAGATAGTTTCTTCAACAAATGGTGTTGGGAAAATTGGACAGCCACATGCAGAAGAATAAAACTAGACCATTTCCTTACACCACACACAAAAATAGACTCCAAATGGATGAAAGGCCTCAATGTGAGATAGGAATCCATCAAATCCTTGAGGAGAACACAGGCAGCAACCTCTTCGACCTCAGCTGCAACGTCTTCCTAGAAACATCATCAAAGGCAAGGGAAGCAAGGGCAAAAATGAACTATTGGGACTTCATCAAGATCAAAAGTTTTTGCACAGCAAAGCACACAGTCAACAAAACCAAAAGACAACTGACAGAATGGGAAAAGATATTTGCAAATGACATATCAGATAAAGAGCTAGTATCCAAAATCTATAAAGAACTTAGCAAACTCAACACCCGAAGAACAAAAAACCCAATCAAGAAATGGGCAGAAGACGTGAACAGACATTTCTGCAAAGAGGACATCCAAAAAGCCAACAGACACATGAAAATGTGTTCTATGGTGAGTGATGTGAATTGTGTAAGACTGATGATTCACAGACCTGTACCCCAGAAGCAAGTAATATATTATATGTTAATTTTTAAAAAAGGTAAGATCTGCCATTTGTGACAACATGGATGGTCCTAGAGTATATTATGCTGAGTGAAATAACTCAGGGAAAGACAAATACCATATGATTTCAGTCCTGTGGAATTTAAGAAACAAAACAAACAATTAAAAAACCAGACTCTTAAATACTGAGAACTGCTGGTTGCCAGAGATAGGGTTGGAGAAAGTGTGAAATAGATTGGGATTGAGAAGTACAGAACTCTAGTTGGAAAACAAGTCACACAGATGAAAAGTACAGCATTGGGAATATAGTCAGTAAGATAGTAGTAATGTTGTTTAGTAATAGATGATAACAACACTCACTGTGTTGACCACAGAGTAATGTACAGATTTGTTGGGTCATTATACTATATACCTGAAACTAATATAACAACTGAATATTATACTTCAAAAAAATGCACTTTTCCAGGCAGTCTTATAAAATTTACCTGTATGATTACTACCTATGAAGCAAGAACACTGTAACAAAATAGAGATGTTTTACACACTTAAGAATAAACATTTAAAGCATTAAGATGTAAACTGAAAACAGATAATCATGTCAAAAAACAGGCAGAAGACATGAACAGACACTTCTCCAATGAAGACATACAAATGGCTAACAGACACATGAAAAAATGTTCATCATCACTAGCCATCATGGAGATTCAAATCAAAACCACATTGAGATACTACCTTACACCAGTTAGAATGGCCAAAATTAACAAGACAGTAAACAACGTGTGTTAGAGAAGATGTGGAGAAAGGGGAACCCTTTTACACTGTTGGTGGGAATGGAAGTTGGTGCAGCCACTTTGGAGAACAGGGTGGAGATTCCTTAAGAAATTAAAAATAGAGCTTCCCTATGACCCTGCAATTGCACTCCTGGGTATTTACCCCACAGATACAGATATAGTGAAAAGAAGGGCCATCTGTACCCCAATGTTCATAGCAGCAATGGCCACGGTCGCCAAACTGGAAAGAACCAAAATGCCCTTGAACAAACGATTGGATAAGGAAGATGCGGTCTTCCTTATGGAGTATTATGTACTATGGAGTATTATGCCTCCATCAGAAAGGATGAATACCCAACTTCTATATCAACATGGATGGAACTGGAAGAGGTTATGCTGAATGAAATAAGTCAAGCAGAGAGAGTCAATTATCATATGGTTTCGCTTATTTTTGGAGCATAAGGAATAACACGGAGGATATGGGGAGATGGAGAGGAGAAGGGATTTGGGGGAAATTGGAGGGGGAGATGAACCATGAGAAACTGTGGACTCTGAGAAACAAACTGAGGGTTTTAGAGGGCCGGAGGGGGTGGGAGGTTAGGTGAGCCTGGTGGTGGGTATTATGGAGGGCATGTATTGCATGGAGCACTGGGTGTGGTGCATAAACAATGAATTCTGGAACACTGGAAAGAAATTTTAAAATAAATAAAAATTTTTTTAAAAAAAGATGTAAACTCAAAATCCAGCACCTGTGTGAATGGGGGACCTCTTTGAAGCACGTAGAGGACTGAGAATTAAGCTTAAAAACAAATCTAAGGTAACCTGATGATTATAAGGCTCACCCTTTGAAGAACCCTCTTGACACGCCGATACTTTCTTTTTAGTTTTCCAAATACCACACATACCTAAACACTAGCCATAGGGAAGGGGAATATATAATATGCTATTTCCAAAAAAAAACTTGATACTTTAGTGTTTTTTAATTTAGCCAATGACATAATGACCATTTATTGACTGTGACCTTCACATTAACATTATGAGATAGACTAAATAGGTCTTGTTGTTAATTGGTATTAATACACCTTTTACAGATGTTACCAAGGCTTAGGGAGATCTACATGACCAGCAAAGTTTACATGGCTATTAAGTGGCAGAGATGGGAACAGAATTCTAATCTGACTTGTAGAATAGTGTGCTCTACATTATTTTATGCTGTTATTTTAATAAGATGGATTTCAGTGTAATATAGTTCAAGACATCATACTTGTCCATCATCTCTAGTTAGGATTATGGAATTTTTGTAGTTGTTCATCTAAGGTAATTCTTGTTTCATTTATCATAGTCCATCCATCATTATAGAGAAAATTTTTTTAACTACAATTTGCCAGTCATCCAAAATTTCAGAATGCAGATAAAATTTTTAAAAAGGAATATATTAATTGGTTATTATTGAGAAACCTACAAACTTTTTAAGTCCTAAAAAAAGAAAAAGGCTAAACAATGGCCAGCCTTTTTCCTAAGTCTTTGGCAATCCACAGCAACCAAAATCTATATCCAACAAAGACATGTTTGGATATCAGAAATTCAAAGTCTCCAAAATATAGTACTTTCACTGTGAAATGTACTGAGCCAAGTAATTAACTTGAAGGCTGTTTCTGCCATATTAGCTAATAATCACAAACAAATCTCTTGTCCTCTTTGGGCCTCAGTTTCCTCATTTGTAAAAAGGAGGCATTCTAAATAATTATGAAGATCTTTTCCATTTTAATTTTTTATGCCTATATATCCTTATAGACCATCTAGTGAAATGGGTGATTTCAGAAGAATTCCACTAAAACCTCAGGGTGCCTCTCATTGTCATGAAAGCTGCGGGTAAGTACCAGGGTGTCTAGGTGTCCCAGTTCCTCTTCCTTCTTGGCAGCATTTATTCTCATGTGCTCGGGTATCTTATAGTCTGCGGCTGTCTTCAGATTGAAGTCTCCCATATACAACTGAGCCTCCTTGATGGCTTGAACATCTCTGGGATCTTCAAAGTCATCCTGAGGCTTACTCTTGTACCTATCAGAAAAATGGGCAATCCAGCCACAAATATAACAATAAACTTTAGTTTGTCTACCACATATATGTATAGTCAAATTCAGTCATAAAGCAAAAGTACAATTCTAAATATGTGGTACGACTTTTTTTTTAAATAGATTTTATTTATGTATTTGACAGAGAAAGAAAGAGATGAACAGTAGGCAGAGAGGCAGACAGTGAAAGGTGGGAAGCAGGCTTCCCACCGAGCAGAAAGCCCACTGTGGGGCTCAATCCCGGGACCCTGAGATCAGGACCTGAGCCAAAGGCACAGACTCGACCCACTGAGCCACCCAGGCGTCCCTCTGTGGTACTACTTTTATCTGTAGAGCCCAGCCATCTTTTTTCAAGTTAATGACTACAGACCTTCCTCAACTTACAATGGGGTTATGTACCAATAAACCTATAGCTGAAAATAGTATAAATCACAAGCATTCAAAACACCTAACTTACCTAACATTATAGTTTAGCCTATCCCACCTTAAACATACTCAGAACACTTATGTTAATGTATAGTTGGGAAAAATTAGTACAAAGTCCATTTCACAAAAAAGAGTGAAAGACAAATACCATATGATTTCAATCCTGTGGAATTAAAGAAACAAAACAAAGAGAAACAAATAAAAAAAAACAGACTCTTAAATACAGAGAATTGCTGGTTGCCAAAGGTATGGTGGGGGGATGGGTAAAATAGATTGACTACTGTACTTAAAGTAAAAAACAAAAACAAAAACAGAATGGTTATAAGTGTATTGACAGTTTATCCCCAACTGTGTAGCTGTCTTGGAGCTGTGCTTCACTGCTTCTGCCCAGTATCATGAGTAGGTATCATACTGCATATATCACTAGCCTGGGAAAAGATCAAAATTCAAAGTACAATTTTTACTGAATGCATATCACTTTCACATTATTGTCAAACCATCTTAAGTTGGGAATCATCTGTATTTTTATAGCACCCCTTGCAAAGTCAAAATGAAATAAATAAAAACCAATAACCAGATGGTGTGAAATAATCTGAATCATTTTTAGGCTTCCATTCACTTCTAAGTGATTTATATCAAGATGGTTACTTATTCCTTCAACAGACATTAAGCCATAGGAACAGAGTGGATGTACTTTAATCAGTAAAAACTTAATTTATCTTTTTTAAAATAACATGTTTGTCATAAAATTAAAAAAAAAAGGCATCTAGCTAAGAATGATATAATGAGCATGTATATTTGCCTCCCACTCTCTCCCCAAATGCCACGGAAATGATGGTGTGGAGGTATTAAAGGGAATAATTCAGGAAGGCTGAGAACAAGATAGAAAACTATGAGCAAACCAGTCATAACAATTTTAAAGGATAATGAGACCAGAGAAAACTGTGGCCCAGAATATCCCTAGGGGAAGGCTATAAATAAAGATTGGATGTGATCTTATCAGTAGAGGTTCTAGGGAGATTCCAAGCACAGACATCAAAAGACCTAACCTACCTAATTCTTTAAAGTGAAGCCTGTCAACCAACATGAACATGTACACATAGCTTGCAGTCAGCCCTAATTTAGGAAAACAAACAGTACAATAGCAGAGGAAACATATGTCATCTAATGCATTAATTGACAATTGTTCCTTTGTGTAAAATAGCACTAAAAGGATGGATTAATAATTTTAAAAGGAAAGGAAGTGAAGGAAAGAAAGAAAAAGGAAGGGGAGAAGGGAGGAAAGGAAGGAAAGGAGGAAGAATGAATGGAAGGAAAAAAGGGAGGGAGGGAGGGAAGACAGAAAGAGAGAAAGAAAGGAAAGAAGGAATGAAAATAAAGAGAAAGCAGATACTTCGGCTCTGGCCATATGAGGGAAATAAGGCCCATAATTATCATCATGTTATAAATAACTAGAAAACTGAGCAAAAAATATGAAACAACTATGTTCAGACATTGAATAATGGGCAGCACAGAACTATAATGCACATGAGAACTGAAACAAAATAACTAATCCTTACTATCTCTATTTCTCCATGGAGGAAAGTACCAGACTGTGAAATAGTGTTGAGATCCAAAGTATTAGCCCAGTAATCTCCATGATTAAGGTTACAAAGGTGAGAGTTCAGAGAAGCCATTTGGTTAGAATTTTGTGAACAAAAATATCAGAACTACATATAAAACAATGCCTTCAGAAATTCACATAAGGCTCTCTTGAGTTTTGGGCCAAGATTAACCTGTGCATGTGTAATGTGAAACATCATGAAGATAAGTAAAGAACATCTGGAGAAAATACAATCAGTGGGAAGCTGTAAACAAGGAATTCTTATAGTTTACACATGGCTAGAAATCACTCATGAGTTCATCTGCTGGAGAGACCTTGCTAAAGGTAGGGAACAATCAGTAGAGACCCTTAAAGAGTCATGCTTTCAAAGTAGGAAAAGCAAAAGATCTGGATTTCAATCATTTCAGTCCTCACCAACATTTATAGAAAACTACACCAAAGAACACAAGAAAATATGTTCTTTTTCAAGGACACAATGGATTTTCATGAAGATAGACTATGTGCAGGCCCATACAACTCCCAATAAGTTTATAAGAATTTAAACCATGCAAACTATTGGGAAATTAAATGGCATACTTAAACTATGGGGCGCCTGGGTGGTTCAGTAGGTTAAGCTTCACACTTGATTTTGGCTCAGGTCATGATCTCAGGGTTGTGTTATCAAGCCCTGCATCTAGCTCTGCACTCAGCACTGAGTCTGCTTGAGATTCTCTCTTTCCCTCTCTCTAAAATAAATAAAATCTTTAAAAATATAAATCATAATCAACAAGAAATCACAAGGGTTATTAGAAAATATTTTGGACAGGGGCTCCTGGGTGGCAGAGCTGATTAAGCGTCTGCCTTTGGCTCAGGTCATAATCCCAGAGTCCTGCATCAAGCCCCGCATCAGGCTCCCTGCTCAGCGGGAAACCCGCTCTCCCTCTCCCTCTGGCTTGTGCACTCACTCTTCTTCTTCTCTATTTCTCTCTCTCTTAAATAGATAAATAAAATTTTTTAAAAATATTTTGGACAAAATGATACTGAAAACATATCAGAACTTGTGAAGTGAAGCTCAGTGTTTCATTTGTACTTTAAATTTATACTTCAATTTATACTTTAAATGCTTATAATTAAAACAGGAAGTATAAAACCAAAGCTTACAGCTAAAACTTAAAACTTAGGCAACAGGAAAATTAACTAAACTCAAACTAATTAAAATAAAGGAAATGATATAGAACAGAAAAATCAATGACATAGAAAGCCGACAAGCAATATTTCTAAAAATCTATGACCAAAAGTTAGTTCCTTGAAAAGATAAATAAAATTGATAAGTCTTTTGCTGGAATGATCAAGAAAAAGAAAGAAGATACAAATTAAGGATATCAAAAATAAAACAAGGGGCAATGCAACATATACTATAGAAACTAAAGTAATAAGACAATAGTATGAACTATTTTATACCAATAAATTTGATAATCTAGATAAAATGTACAAATTCCTTGAAAGATACAAATTACCAAAACTGATCCAAGAGGAAATATAGAATCTGAATAACACTATAACTATGAACAATTGGAATTTGTATTTATAACCTCTCAAATAATATCCTATGTCCTATGGGCTCATTGATAAATTCTATCAAATATTTAAGAAATAAATAATATGAAGCCTACACAATCCTTCACAAAATAGAAGAGAAAGGAAAACATCTCATTTCATTTTATGCAACTAGTCTTACCCTGATAACAAACCAGAAAAGATATTACATAACAATAAAACTAGAAACCAAAGTCTTTATTTAAAAAGAAAAGTCCATAACAAAATGCCAGCAAATCAAATCCAGAAATATATACTTTTGGAAAATGTAAAAAGCCTATTTTACCAGTTTATGTAGATATGAATGCATATAATATTTTATCAGTTTAGGGGGTACAATATAATGATTTCCTACATGTATCTATTGTGAAATGTTTGCCACAATAAGTTTAGTTAACATCCATTTACATAGTTATAATTTTTTCTTGTGATGAGAATTTTCAAGAGCTATCCTCTTAGCAATTTTCAAATACATAATATAGTATCGTTAACTAGTCATCATATTGTATATTGCCTCTCCAGAACTTATTTATATTATAAATAGAAGTTTGTACCATTTGACCACCTTCCCCCCAACTCCCCAACTCTAGCAATTACCAGTATATTCTGTTTCAATGATTTCATATTTTTTAGATCCCAAATATAAGGAAAATTATATGGTATTTGTTTTTCTCTGACTTATTTTACCTACTATAACACCCTCCATGTCCACTGGTATTGTTGCAAATGGCAGCATTTCTCTCTTTTTAAGGCTGAAAAATATTCCGGTGTATATAGGTACCAAAGCATCTTTAACCATTCAACCATTAATGGAGACTTAGGTTGTTGTTTCCATGTCTCAACTACTGTTATGTTATTAATGGTGTGATAAACACAGGAGTGCAAACATCTCTTCAAAGACTATTTTAGTTTTCTTCAGCTATATACCCAGAAGTGGGATTGCTGGATCATATAGTAATCTTATTTTTAATTTTTTTGAGGAATCTCCATACTGTTTTCCATAGTGACTGCACCAATTTATGTTCCCATCAATAATGCACAAAGTTCCCTTTTTTTCTACATTTTTGTAAATACTTGTTATCTCCTGTCCTTTTGATGGTAGGTATTCTAATAGGTGTGAGCTGATCTCACTGTAGTTCTGATTTGCATTTCCCTGAATGGTTAGTGAAGTTCAGCACCTTTTCATATACTTAATGGTCTTCTGTAGGTCTCCTTTGAAAAATGTCTATATGCATCCTCTGTCCACTTTTAAATCTGTTTGTTTTTTTGCTATTAAGTTGTAAAAGTTCTTCATATATTTTAGATATTAACCCCTTATCAAAGCTATATGATTGTGAATACATTCCTTAAGTTGCCCTTTCATCTTTTTGATAGTTGCCATTACTGTACAGAAGCTTTTTAGTTTGCTATAGTCCCAGTTGTTTATTTTTGTTTTTACTGCATTTGCTTTTGGTGTCAAACCTAAAAAATCATTGCCAAGGCCAATGTTGAGGTACTTACCACCTATGTTTTCTTCTAGGAGTTTTATGGGTTCAGGTCTTACATTCAAGTATTTAATTCATTTTGCATTAATTTTCACATATGCTGTGAGATACTTGTCCAGTGTCATTCTTTTGCATGTGGCACTTCAGTATTCCCAGTGCCATTCATTGGAGAGACTGTTCTTTCCCCATTATATATTCTTGGTTCCTTTGTCATAAATTGACCATATATGCATGGACCATTTATTTCTGGTCTATTCTATTTCATTAATTGGGTCTCTGTTTTTATGTTGAAGCCATATTGTTTTCATTGCTACAGCTTTGTAACACAGTTTGAAGTCAGGGAGTATATCTCTAACTTTATTTTTCCTTCTCAAGATGGCTTTGGCTATTTAGGGTCTTTTATGGTTCCATGCAATTTTTAGGATTGCTTTTACTATTTCTGTGGAAATTTAACAGGGACTGCACTGAGTCTACAGATTCCTTTGGATAGTACAGACATTTCTTTTTTTTTTTTCTTATGATTTTATTTATTTATTTGACAGACAGAGATCACAAGTAGGCAGGGAGGCAGGCTGAGAGAGAGGAGGAAGCAGGCTCCCTGCTGTGAGCAGAGAGCCCTATTCGGGGCTCAATCCCAGGACCCTGGGATCATGACCTGAGCTGAAGGCAAAGGCTTTAACCCACTGAGCCACCCAGGTGCCCCTGGATAGTACAGACATTTTAACAATACTAAGTCTTCTGTGCATAAGCTTTCTATCTATGTCTTCAATTTCCATTGTCAATGTCTTATTGTTTTCACTGTACAGATACCTCACATCCTTGGTTAATTTACTCCTAAGTACTTTTTCTTTTTGGTGCAATTACAAGGGGATTGTTTTCCTAATTTCTCTGATAGTTCATTGTTAATATATGAAAACAACTGATTCTTGTATATTTATTGTATCTTGCCACTTTACTGAATTTGTTTATTACTTCTAATATTATTTTGGCAGAGTCTTTAGGATTTTCTCCATATAATATGTCATCTGAAAATAGGTGTACTTCCTTCCCAATTTGGATTCTTTTTTTTTTTTTCCTTGCCTAACTGTTCTAGCTAGGACTTCTAATACTATGTTGAAAAGTAACAAGAGTGAACATCCTTGTTGCTGATTTCAGAGGGAAAGTTTTCAGCCTTTCATCATTGAAAATGATGTTAGCTGTCAGCTTATCATATGTGACCTCTATTATGTTGAGGTATATTCCTACTACATCCACTTTGGTGAGAATTTATCATGAGTAGATTTTGAATTCTGTCAAATGCTTTTCCTCTTGAGTGATCATGTGATTTTTGATAGCTTGCACAATCACAAAGGCCTGAAAGACAACTGAGTTCAGGCCAAGCTGATATGGTTATGATGGCAACATAGCAAGACCCTGAACTCCTCTCTTCCACAAACTAAATCTACACCTATTTATAAAGCAACTTTTTTCCAAAGAATAACTGAGGGCTGACTTAACGGCTTCAAAAGATGGACCACACAGAGAACAGCAAGAGAGATGAACACACAGTAACAAAAGGAACCACCATTCCTGATGCTGTGAACTACACTGAGAAGTATAGGTCTGAGGGATCATGAGCACATTAGTTTAAAGCTATAGTTTAAAAGGGCATTCGGAGAGAGGAGTTAAAGTGAAAGTGTAGTAGGAGCACCCTGGGATTGCCTCATCCTTTGAACACAGCTAGATTAACATCAAATCATTTGGATAAGAAATGAATCTGAGGATTGGGAGAATGATCTGCATGGTCAGAGGGAGAGAACATGGAAAGTATGAGGCACATAGACTTGAACTGGGGAGAGAAAAGCCATGGTATGCAGTGGAGAGGGAGCCCTTTCTGCAGAGAGAATAGAGAGAGAAAGAGAGGGAGAGAGAGAGTATCCGTCAGGTTTGCATAGAAAAACACCTCTCCCGGGGCACCTGGGTGGCTCAGTAGGTTAAAGCCTCTGCCTTCAGCTCAGGTCATGATCCCAGGGTCCTGGGATCAAGCCCCAAATCGGGCTCTCTGCTCACAGTGGGGAGCCTGCTTCCTCCTCTCTCTCAGCCTGCCTCCCTGCCTACTTGTGATCTCTGTCTGTCAAATAAATAAATAAAATCTTTAAGGAAAAAAAAAAAGAAAGAAAGAAAAACACCTCTCCAAAACCAGTGAGTGAGGAGTTGAAAGGAACTAAGTATTGCAAATTTCTGCGAGCAGTGTGTGGAGCTCAAATTCTGAGGTTTTGAAAGTGACTGACTTTCACTGGAGTCGAGACAAGGTGGGTGCTTCTAAAAAAAAAAAAAAAGGACACCTCAGGCCTGGGAGTGGAAAGCATGGTGTAAGGATCCTCTGGGTCACACTGGGAGAAAACATTCCCCTTCTAGGTGTATATTTGGAAAAGGGTATATTGCCTCTCCAAGGACAAAAGCCCCTGCAGGTGCCATCAAGCAGCCTGTCATCTGCAGGGGAAAGAGATGCACTCAAAGGACATAAAACCTGACTGCAGCTTTTCACTGTGGTTCACCATAGATTCTGGGCACCTGTGCAGGTATATGACTGTTTTTCTGGGATGAAACAGGACCAGACACAGCAAGGCTCTCTGATGGAAGAGGGGAGCAAGTCTATACCATGCCAGATCATTTAGGATTTGGAGTTTTGAATCCCAGCTGCACTCCAGGAGCTAAAAGGCAGGAGAGCTGTGGTTCCAGGCACACCAACAGCCCTAGGCACAAATGGGGCAAGGGCAGGGATCTGACAAAAGCCTGGGACACAATAAGGGAGATTGTTTACTCTTTTGTGAGGACTTCTTAGACAATAGTAGGTACAAGATCCCCTATCCTAGAAGGAAAGAGTGAGGTGCTACCATTTTGTCCCGCTGTGGAGGTGAGAGCCACTACAACAACCCCCACCCACCCACTATGTCCTGCAAGTGCCTGGTTACTAGGCAAGTCTGACTGTGAGGGAGAACAGCAGGTGCTCCCCCAGAAGACCAACACTGGTACCCCACATGCACCAAGTCTACTTATGAGAGAGTGGTCCAAAGTGTCAGCTTCAGTTCTGGTGAAAATAGAACCAGCCTTTATTATTTTTCTTTTTCTCTTTGGAATCAGACTTACAGTTTTTTTGTTTATTTCTTGTTTTTTTGGTTTGTTTGTTTTTAATAGCTTTTCTCTTTTTTTGGATCAGGTATTTCTCCCCCACCTTTTCTTTTTCTTTGGAATCAGGCTTAGAGTTCCATGTTTGTCTGTTTGGGTTTTTTTGTTATTGCTCTTCCTTTTCTTTTTCTTTTTCAGATCAGGGTTTTGTTTTTTGTTTTTGTTTTTCATAACCAGGCTTATTTTAAGAAACAAATCAAAGCACATCTAGTTAAAGATCCAAATACTCCACACTGTAAGCAAGGAGGAACTCTACATAGGACTGGCCTGTGGGAAAGAGCAGCCAAAACACAACAGCAGAGTACACACAGCATATACCAGAAACACTTACCAAAGTATCAGGCCCTGGACAGTTTATGACCCCTTCTCACTATAGCATCACTCTCAGGAACACACAAAAAAATGATAAGACAGAGGAATTCTCCCCAAAAGAAAGAGGAATAAGAAATCACAGCCAGGGATTTTCTCAAAACAGATATAAGCAATACATCTGAACAAGAACTTAGAGCAACAGTCATAGAATGCAGCTGGGCTTGAACGAAGCATAGATTACACTGGATGTAATCACAGTGAGGGTGGAAGAAGCAGAGGAATGGATACGTGACATAGTAGACAAAATTATGGAAAATAATGAAGCTGAAAATAAGAGGGGGGAAAAGCTATTAGATCATGAAGGTAGATTTAGGGAACTCTGTGATTCCAGAAAGTGCAATATCTGTAGCATAGGAATTCCAGAACTGAAGAGTAGAGTTGGAAAAGGGGGCAGAAGGTTTATTTGAACAAATTATAGCTGAGAACTTCCCTAATCTGGGGGAAAGAAACAGGCATTCAAATCTAAGAGGCATAAAGAACTTCTCTCAAAACCAACAAAAACAGGTTAACATCTAGACATATCATAGTGAAATTTGCAAAATGCAAAGAAAAAGAGAATTCTGAAAGGAGCTAGGGACAAAAGATTCTCAACCTACAATAGTAAACACAGAAAGTTAGCAGCAGACCTGTTTATAGAAACCTGGAAGGCCAGAAGTACTGGCATGATATATTCAACATGCTAAATGGGAAAAATATGCAATCAAGAATACTTTAACCAGTAAAGCTGTCATTCAGAATAGAAGGAAAGATAAAGAGTTTCCAAAACAAACAAAAACTAAAGGAGTTCATGAACACTAAATCAGTTCTGCAAGAAATGTTAAAAGGGAGCCCTTGAATGGGAAAGAGACCGAAAGCAACAAAGACTAGAAAGAAACAGAGGCAGTCTATAGGAATAATGACTTTACAAGTAATATAATGGCACTACATTTATATCTATCAATAATTACTCTGAATGTAAATGGACTAAATGCTCCAGTCAAAATACATATGGAATCAGAATGGATCAAAAGAAAAAAGACCCATTGATACGCTGCTTACAAGAGACAAATTTTAGACCTAAGACACCTCCAGATTGAAAGTGAGAGGGTGGAGAATAATTTATCATGCTAGTAGACATCAAAAGAAAGTTGGAGTAGCCATATTTATATCAGACAAACTAGATTTTAAACCAAAGTCTGTAACAAGAGATGAACAAGGACACCATATCATAATAAACAAGAACATCTAACAATTTTAATAAATATTTATGTCCCCAACTTGGGAGCAGCCAAAGAAAGTCATTAATAACAACCCAATAATAATAGGGGGTTTTAACACCCCATTCACAACAATGGACAAATTATCTAAACAGAAGATCAACAAAGAAATGATGGCTTTGAATAACACACTGGACCAGATGGACTTAACAGATATATTCAAACATTTCATCCTAAAACAGCAGGATATACATTCTTTTCAAGTGCACATAGAACATTCTCCAGAAGAGATCACATAGTGGGCCACAAATCAGGCTTTTACTGGTACAAAATGACTGAGATCACACCATGCATTTTTTCAGACTACAACGCTATGAAACATGAAATCAACCACAGGAAAAAAATTGGAAAGACCACAAATGCATGAAAGTTAAACAATATCCTACTAAAGAATGAATGGGTTAAATAGGAAATTAAAGAAGAAATTTTTAAAATATATGGAAAAAATACATGGAAAGCATGTATTTTTAAAAATACATGGAAGCAAATGAAAATGAAAACTCAACAGTCCAAAACCTTCAGGATGCAGCAAAGGCAGTCATGAGAGGGAAGTATTAACAATACAGGCCTTCCTCAAGAAGAAAAGTCTCAGATACAAAACCTAACCTTATACCTAAAGGAGCTACCCTACAAGCAATTTCACTACTGGGTGTTTACCCCAAAGATACAAATGCAGTGATCTGAAGGGACACCTCCACCCAAATGTTTATAGCAACAATGTCCACAATAGCCAAACTATGGAAAGAACCCAGATGTCCATCAGATGAATGGATAAAGAAGATGTGTGTGTATGTGTGTTTGTGTATGCACACACATGCACATGCATGAATGTGTGTGAATGATGAAATACTACACAGCCATCAAAAATGAAATCTTGCCATCTGCAACAATGTGGATGGAACTAGAGGCTATTATGTTAAGCAAAATATGTCAATTAGAGAAAGATAATTATCCTATGATCTCACGGATATGTGGAATTTAAGAAACAAGGCAGAGGATCATAGGGGAAAAGAGGAAAAATGAAACAAGATGAAACCAGAGAGGGAGGCAACCATAAGGGACTCTTAATCTCAGGAAACAAACTGAGGGTTGCTGGAGGGTTGTAGAAGAACAGGGTAATAGAGTGATCGACATTGGGGAGGGTATGTGTTATAATGAGCACTGGGTATTACATAAGACTGAATCACAGACCTGTACCTCTGAAACAAATAATACATTATATGTTAATTAATTGAATTTAAATTTTTAAATCCAAAAAAATAAAATTTAATTTAATTTTTAAAAAAGAGCCAAAGCAATCTTGAAAACAGGAAAGCAAAGCTGGAGGCATCACAATTCCAGACTTCAAGTTATATTACAAAGCTTTAGTGATCAAGACAGTATGGTACTGGCACAAAAACAGATACATAGATCAAAAGAATGAGTAGAAAATCCAGAAGTGAACCCACAACTACATGGTCAATTTATCTTTAACAAAGCAGGAAAAAATATCCAAAGGAAAAAAGTCTCTTTAACAAATGGTTTTGGGAAAACTGGATAGCACCATGCATAAGAATGAAACTAGACCCATACACAAAAATAAATTCCAATAGATGAAAGACCTAAATGTAAGACAGGAAACCATTAAAATGCTAGAGGAGAAAACAGGCAGCAACCTCTTTAACCTTGGCTGCAGCAACTTCTTACTAGACACATCTCCAGAGTCAAAGAAAACAAAAGCAATAATGAACTGTTGGGACCTCATCAGGATAAAGGACACAGTGAAGGAAACAATCAGTAAAACTAAAAGGCAACCAATGGAATGGGAGAAGATACTTGCATAGGGCTAGTATCCAGAATCTATAAAGAACTCATCAAAATCAACACCCAAAAAAGTAAATAACCCAATTAAGAAAAGAGCAGAAGACATGAATAGACATTTCACCATAGAAGACATATGAATGGCCAATAGACACATGAAAAGATGCTCCATAGGGGCACCTGGGTGGCTTAGTGGGTTAAAGCCTCTGCCTTTGGATCAGGTCATGATTCCAGGGTCCTGGGATCGAGCCCTGCATCAGGCTCTCTGGGAGCCTGCTTCACTTCCTCTCTCTGCCTACCTGTGATCTCTGTCTGTCAAATGGATAAATAAAATCTTAAAAAAAAAATTTAAAAAAAAGATGCTCCATATCACTCATCATCAGGGAAACAGAAATCAAACCCATGAGATATCACCACATACCCATAAGAATGGCTAAAATTAACAACTCAGGAAAGAACAGATGTTGGCAAGCATACAGAGAAAGGGGACCCCTTTTACACTGTTGGCGGGATGCAAACTGATGCAGCCATTCTGAAAGAATATAGAGGTACCTTATACAAGGCCAGAATTACCCTGATACCAAAGCCAAAGACCTTTCATAAAAACAAAATTATATGGAACACCTGGGGTCTCCATGGGTTAAGAGTCTGCCTTTGACTCAGGTCATGACCATAGGGTCCTAGGATTAAGTCCTGCACTGGGCTTCTTACTCGGCAGGGGAGCCTGCTTCTCCCTCTGCCTGCTGCTCCCCCTGCTTGTGCACTCTTCCTCTCTCTGACAAATAAAGAAAATCTTTTAAAAACTGTATGGTATTTTTCTTTCTCTGACTTCTTTCACTTAGCATAATACTCTCTAGCTCCATCCACGTCACTGCAAATGGCAAGACTGCATTCTTTTTGATGGCTAAGTAATAGCCCATTAACAGAGAGATAGATGATAGGTAGGTAGATGATAGGTAGGTTAATAAAGAGATAGATGATAGGTAGGTAGGTGGATTGTTAGATAGATGATAGATAATCACTTCTTTCTCCATTCATCAGTCAACAGACATTTGGGCTCTTTCTCCATAATTTGGCTATTGTTGATAGTGTAGATATAAACATTAGAGTACATGTACTGCTTCAAATCAACATTTTTGTGTCCTTTGGATAAATACAAAGTGGTGTAATTGCTGGGTTGTAGGTAGTTCTTTTTTTAACTTTCTGAGGAACCTCCATGCTGTTTTCTGGAGTGGCTGCACCAGTTTGCATTCTTTTTTTTTTTTAAGATTTTATTTATTTGACAGAGATCACAAGCAGGTAGAGAGGCAGGCAGAGAGAAAGGGGGGGGGGGAGCAGGATCCCTGCTGAGCAGAGAACCCGATGCGGGGCTCGATCCCAGGACCCTGAGATCATGACCTGAGCTGAAGGCAGAGGCTTAACCCACTGAGCCACACAGGTGCCCACCAGTTTGCATTCTTAACCACAATGTCAAAAAGTTCCCCTTTCTCTGCATCCTCACCAACATGTTGTTAAGTTATTAATTTTAGTCATTCTGACAGGTAAGAGGTGGTATCTCATCATAGTTTTGATTTGTATTTCCCTGGTGACGAGTGACATGAAACATCTTTTCATGTGTCGGTTAGCCATCTGTATGTCTCCTTTGGAGAAGAAGATATCTATTCTCCTGTTGGAAAAGGAGACGTGTCTATTCATGTCTTCTGCCTATTTTTTAACTGGATTATTTATTTTTGGGGTGTTCAGTTGTCTAAGTTCTTTATATGTTTGGATACTAACCCTTTATCAAATAGGTCATTTGCAAGTATCTTCTCCCATTCCATTGGTTGCCTTTTAGTTTTGTTGATTGTTCTGTTCACTGTGCAGAAGCTTTTTATTTGGTGAAGTCCCATTAGTTTATTTTTGGTATTGTTCCCCTTGCCTCAGCTGACCTATCTGGAAAAAAATTGCTACAGCTGATGTTAAAGAGATTATTGCCTGTCTTCTCCTCTAGCATTTTAATGGTTTTCTGTCTTACATTTAGGTCTTTCATCTATTGGAATTTATTTTTGTGTATGGTGTAAGGAAGTGGTCTAGTTTCATTCTTTTGCATGGTGCTGTCCAATTTTCCCAACACCATTTGTTAAAGAGACTTTTTCCTTTGGATATTCTTTCCTACTTTGTTAAAGATAAATTGACCTTGTAGTTGTGGGTTTATTTCTGGGTTTTCTACTCTGTTCTTTTGATCTGTTTTTGCACCAGTACCATACTGTCTTGATCACTAAAGCTTTGTAATATAACTTGAAGTCTGGAATTGTGATGCCTCCAGCTTTGCTTTTCTGTTTTCAAGATTGCTTTGGCTATTCAGGGTCTTTGGTAGTCCCATACAAATTTTAGGATTATTTGTTCTAGCTCTGTGAAAAAATGCTGGTGGTACTTTGATTGGGATTGCATCAAATGTGTAGATTCCTTTGGGTAACATAGACATTTTAACAATATTCATTCTTCCAATCCATGAGGATGGATTGTTTCTCCATTTCTTTGGCTTCTTTCATCTATGTCTTAGAGTTTTTGGAATACAGATCTTTTCCTCCTTTGATTAGGTTTACTACTAGGTATGTTATGGTTTTTCTTTCTTTTCTTTTTTTTTTGGTGCAATCGTAAAAGGGATTAATTTCTTAATTTCTCTTTCTGCTGCTTCATTATGGAATACAACAGATTTCTGTAGGTTGATTTTGTATCCTGCAACTTTACTAAATTCCTGTATCAGTTCTAGCAATTTTTTGGTGAAGTCTTTTGAGTTTTCTATACAGAGTATTAGGTCATTATCTGCAAATAGTAAAAGTTTAACTTCTTCCTTGGTAATTTGGATGCCTTTTATTTCTTTATTTTGTCTGATTGCTGTGGTTAGGAATTTAAGAAACAAAACAAACAAACCTGTGGGGGGTGGGGGAGAAGGAGAACAAAACCAAGAAACAGACACTTAACTACTGAGAACAAACTGATGATTACTGGAGGAGATGTGAGTAGGGGGGATGGGTTAAATAGGTAATGGAGATATAAGGACAGCACTTGTGATTGGCCCCAGGTGTTGAACTTAAGTGTTGAATCACTAAATCCTACACCTGAAACCAATATTACAGTGTATGCCAACTAGCTGGAATTTAAATAAAAATTTGGGGGAAAAAAAACACTAGAGGCTAATATCCCTGATGAACATGGATAAAAAAATCCTCAACTAAATAATAGCCAACTGAATTCAACAATACATTAAAAAGATATTCCTCAAGAGTAAGTAGGACTTATTTTAGGGATGCAGGGTTGGTTCTATATTCACAAATCAATCCACATAATTCACCACATTGACAAAGTAAAGGATGAAAACCATATGATCATTTCAATAAGTACAGAAAAAGCATTTGACAAAATCCATCATGCACCCATGATTAAAAAAACTCAACACAGTGGGTGTAGAGGGAACCTTATCATAATAAAGGCATGTATGGAAAAACCCATGGCCATCATCATACTCAACAGTAAAAAAAAAAAAAAAAGAGAGAGAGAGAGAGAGAGCTTTTCCTCTAAGATAAGGAACAAGAGAGAGAGGTCTACTCTCACCTTTCATTCGGCATAGTACTGGAAGTCCTAACCAGAGCAATCATACAAGAAAAAGAAAATATATCCAAATTGATAAGGAGAGAGCAAACCTGTCACTATTTGCAGATGATAGGCAAGTATACATAGAAAATCTTCAAAACTCTATCAAAAAAACTATCAGAATAAATGAATTTAGTAAATTCACAGGGTATGCAAAATTAATATAGAGAATTTGTTCCATTTCTATACACTAATTTAAAAATATCAGAAAGAGAAATTAAGAAAACACTACATGAGGATATAGACAAAAAGAATTATCATGGACTGTTTGTGAGACCACAAGTTGGTGCACCCACCATAGAAAACAGATCGGAGGTTTCTCAAAAAATTAAAAATGAAAATACCTTGCAATTTAGTAATTCCATTACTGGATATTTACCCAAATAAAACACTAATTCAAAAAGATATATGCACCCCTGTTTTTACTGCAGCATTATTTACCAAAATATAAATATGTACATTTACCAAAATATAAATATATATATATTTATATTTTGTATATATGTGTGTGTGTATATATATATATATATATATATATATATGGCAGTAACTGAAGTGTCCATCCATAGATGATGGGTTAAGAAGATGTGGCATATATATAATATTACTCAGCCGTAAAAAAGAATGAGATCTTGCCATTTCCAACAACATGGATGGACCAAGAAGGTATCATGCTAAATGAAATAAGTCAGAAAGAGAAAGACAAATATGACATTATTTCACTTCTATGTGGAATCTAAAAATAAAATGTACAAACAAAGAAACAAATAGCAAAATTAGACCCATAAGCACAGAAAACAAACTATAGTTACCAGATCAGAGAGGGATTGGGGAATAGGTAAAATGGATGAAGGGTACTGGCAGGTACAGGCTTCCAGTTATGGAATGTATAAGCTATCAGGGTGAAAGGTACAGCATAGGAAATACAGTCAATGGTACTGTAAGAGCATTGTATGGGGACAAATGGTAGCTACACTTATGAGTATTGCATAATGTATAGAGTTGTCAAATGTACTATGTTGTACACCTGAAATTAACATTGTGTATCAACCATACTTCAATTAAAAAATAAAGTTTGAACAGTTAGTGTATTAGACCCAGCAATTCCACTCCTAGGTATCTATGCAAGAAAACTGAAAACACATGTCCACACAAAAATTACACTAATGTTAACAGCAACATTATTCATAATGATGAAAAAATGGAAATAACCTAAATGTATTTCAACTGATGAACTGATAAATATGATATGGATCATTTGGTCATAGAAAGAAATGAAGTACTGATACATGCTACAACATGGATGAAATTAAAGTCCATGAAGCAAAAAAAGCTGGCCATAAAGGCCACAGAATCCATGTATATAAGATGTCTTGAACAGACAAATTAGAGACAAACAAATGGTTGCTTAGGGTTAAGGAGAACCTGGAGGGCTCAGTCAGTTAAGTGTCCAACTATTGATTTTGGCTCAGGTTGTGGTCTAACTGTCATGAGATCGAGCCCCCCATCAGGGCCCACACTGTGCATTGAACCTGTTTAAGATTCTCTCTCCCTCTTCCTTTGCTTTTCTCCCTCCTAACCCCACTCATGCTCGTTCTTTAAAAAAAAAAAAAGTGGTTACTTAGGGCTAAGAATGGGAGTTTGGGTAAATGAAGAGTGACTGCTAATGAGTGGCATTTTTGGGGGGGGTAATGATTTTATAAGATAGTGGTAATGTTGCACACCACAGAATATACAGGAAAATGAATCGAATTGGACATTAAATGAATGAATTCTATGATATGCACATTATGTCTCCATAAAGTTGCTATAAAAGTTAAGAAATACAAATAAGAAAAAAGAAAGAAAAAATCCTGTAAGGTCCATAATCCTATCACCTAGAGAAAACCACTGTCGCATTTTATTGATACTGTCCCAAATTATACTGTTACCCTAAGTGCTTTTTCATTAATAATATATTGTAAACATCTTTCCATGTCAATAAACCCACCTCAACATAAAACAAAAGAGAGAGAGAGACTGAGTCCAGGCCAGGGTGAACATCTACATGAGAACACTCCATAAAGATTGGGAAAGGTGACTATTTTCTCTAATATGCAGAAACAAACACATAGAGCCAAGGAAAATGAAGAAGAAGAAAAATACATTCTAAATGAAAGAACAAGATAAAATTCCAGAAAAAGACCTTAATGAAATGAAGATAAGTGATTTACCTGATAAAGAGTTTAATATAATGTTCATAGAGATGATCACCAAGGTCAGGAAAACAATGCATGAAGAAAGTGAGTATTTCAACAGAGATAGAAAACATAAGAAAGCACCAAATAGAAAACACACAAGTGAAGAATATGATAATTGAATGGATATGTTAAAAAATAGGGTTCAACACTAAGCTAGATCAAACAGAAGAAAGGATTGATAAACTCAAAAACAGGTCAATAGAATTCATCCAATCAGAAGAGCAAAAGAAAAGGGAATTAGAAAGAGTGAACATAGCTTAAGGGACTTAAAAGACATCAACAAGCAAATTAATCTTCACATTACAGGGGTCCCAAATGAAGAAACGTGGTCAAAAGTCTTATTCAAATAATGGCTGAAAAATTATTTAACCTGGGGAAAGAAATAGACATCCAGATCCAGGATGCCCAGAAAGTTTAAAACAAATCTGAAAAGACCCACACCAAGACACAGTGTAATAAATTGTCAAACATTAAAGACAAAGAGATCTTTAAAACAGCAAGAGAAATACAACTTGATATATATCTATTATAGATATATATCAAGAGAAATACAACTTGATATATACCTAGATATCTATCTAGATATATATATGTAAGAGAAATAAGACTATCAGCAGATTTTTTTTTTTTTAGCAGAAACTTTGCAGGCCAGCAAAGAGAGGCATAATAAATTCAAGTACTAAAAGAAAAAGTCTGCCAACCAAAAATAACCTACCCAGAAAAGCTGTCCTTCAGCATTGGGGAAATAAGGTTTTCCAGACAAAAAAAAAAAAGCTGAAGGAGTTCGTTACCATTAGCCCAGCCTTTCAAGAAATGCTGAAATCACTTCTTCAAGCTGAAGTGAAAGGACACTAACTAGTAATAGGCAAGCATATATAAGTATAAATTTCATTGATATAGACAAATATATAGTTAAATTCGGAATACTCTAATATTAATGGTGGTGGGTAAATCATTTATAAATTTAGCATAAAGGCCAAAAGGCAAAAGTATTAAAAATAACCACAATGATTTTTAATGGATATATAAGGTAAAAAGATGTAAATTGTGACATCAAAAACAAAGTGTTGGAGGAGTTAAAGATACAGCTTTAGCATGTGTTCAAAGGTAAGTTATTACCACGTTAAAATAGACTGATATATTTTATGTAAGTCTCATAGTAACCACAAAGCAAAAACCTATAATGGATACAAAAAAACAAAGAGAAAGAATCCAAACATACAATAAAACGAGGTCATCCAGACAAAAAAAAAAAAAAAAAAAACAAACCAATAAGGAAATCTTGAACTTAAATAACAAATTAGAACAGTTGGACTTAACAAATACTTATAGACATTCCATTCAATAGTAGCAGAATATACATTTTTAAATGCACATGGAATATTCTCCGGGATAAAGCACATTAGGCCACAAAACAAGTCTTAAGTAACTTAAAAAGCTTGAAATTATATCAAGTATCTTTTCTAACTTCAAAGGTATAAAACTAGAAATCAATTACAAGAAGGAAACTGTAAAAGAAAAAAAGAAGGAAACTGTAAAATTCATAAATATGTGGAGATTAAAAAACATACTTTGAATAATGAATAAAGGAAAAAATCAAAACTGAAATAAAAAATACCTTGCAACAAGTAAAAAAGAAATAAAACATACCTAAAACTTATAGGATGCAAGAGAGCAGTTTTAATAGGAAAGTTTATAGTGATAAATGCTTATATCAGGAAACAAAAAAAAATCTTGAACCAACTTAACCTTATACCTCAATGAACTAGGGAAAAAGAGCACAAAGCACAAAGTAAGTGGAAGGAAGGAAATAACAAAAATCAAAGTAGAAATAAATGAAATAGAGACTTAAAAGATAATAGAAAAGATCAATGAAATTAAGACATGGGAATATTTTTTTTAAATAAAAACAAAATTGATAAACTTCTAACTAGACTCATAAAGAAAATAGAGAGGACTGGGTGCCTGAGTGGCTCCGTTGGTTAAGCATCTCCCTTCAGCTCAGGTCATGATCCCAGGGTCCTAGGATTGAGTCCCACATGGGGCTCCCTGCTCAGTAGGGAGCCTCTTCTCCCTCTGTCTCTGTTCCTTCTCCCTGCTCATGCTCTCTCTCTCTCTCTCTCTATCTCACTCTCTCTCAAATAAATAAATAAAAACTTATTTTTAAAAAAAAGAAAGAAAATGAGAGGACTCAAATAAAATCAGAAATCAAGGAGGAGCTACTACAACTGATACCACAGAAACACAAATGATCCTAAGAGACTACTATGAATAATTATATACCACCAAATTGGACTACCTAGAAGAAATGAGTAAGTTCCTAAAAATAACAACCTATGAAGTCCAAATCATGAAGAAATAGAACACATCAAATTACTAGTAAGGAGACTGAATCAGTAATCAAAAACCTCTCAACAAACAAAAGTCTAGGATCAGATTGTTTCACTGGTGAGTTATATCAAATATTTAAAGAATTAATACAAATTCTGCTCAAACTCTTCCAAAAATAACAGAAGAGGGAAAATTTACAGATTGTTTTATGAGGTCAGCATTAACCTGATACCAAATCAGACAAGAATACTACAAAAGAAGAAAAAAAATTCCAGCAATATTTTTAAAAGGAGAATACACCATGATCAAGTGAAATTTATCCTAGAACTCCTGATTTAACAATAACTGTGACCCACAATATTAAAAAATAAAATTTTAAAACCATACAGTCATCTCAATATGCATATAAAAATCATTTGATAAAAGTCAGTACCTATCCTTCATCGAAAAAAACATTAATTTTTTTTAATAAACTAAGAACTGAAGGGAATTTCATCAACCTAACAAAGTGCTTCTAAAGGTCTGATGTCACATTTGATAATGGAAGACTGAATGTTTCTCCTCAGATTAGCAATAAGATATGGAGGTTCACTCTCTCCTAGACAGTACAATGAGTCAAGAAATAAAAGACAGAGATTGGAAAGGAAGAATCTTCTTTCTCACGTAAAACATGACCATATTCATAAAAAAGAAAAAAAAAAGTGCTACTTGATCTAGTAAGTGAGCTTAGCAAGATCACTGGAATAAGGGGTGTCTGGGTGGCTCAGCTGGTTGTGTCTGCTTTCAGCTCAAGGCATGATCCCAGGATCCTGGGATCAAGCTGCACACTCAGCAAGGAGCCTGCTTCTTTCTCACATTTTCCTTGCTTGTGCACACACACACACACACACACACATTCTCTCTCTCTCTCTCAAATAAATAAAATATTTTTTAAAAAGATCACCATGTTAAAGATAAATATAATAAAATCAGTGGAAAGAGTTCCCACTTCTAAGAAGAGGGAATAGACTTATATATTCCTATCTTCCCTGACAAATGTAAATAAAACCCCTAAACATTATATATAAAACATGAGAAGATTCTGAAATGTAAAAAGAAGACCACAGACCACAAAGAACCTTGGGACCCAAGGAAGTATATGATGGTAAAATCTCTAGACTTTCTTATTGCCTCATACATCTCACATGTGGAGCTAAAGAAAATGGCCACTAGAAATACCAAAGGGTTTAGACAATAAAAGCCCAACTAAATCATGCTCTTTCCATTCTTGATCTTAGTAAGACAGAAAACTTTTAAGATAATAAACGTTCTATTCTAGTCACACTGCATGCACACACATGACCCAACCTCCACACAGCCAGCAAAGGTCAAGTAGGGAGTCTATACTTTTACCCCCAGCAGACTTTAACAAGGTGACACAACCCTTATAGGGATGGTATTAAAGGAGGTGAGTGCTGGTGACCATGACCTCATCTCTAGGGTGTGATAACAAGCCTCCCTATCACAGTTGCAATGGAGACACCATAGGGAACCTGGACTTCTACCCTTGTCCAGTAGTAACAAGGCGATCCACCACTCCTTGTTGAGGTGGTGTCTGAGGAAGCCTAGTGGACAGTGAAGACTTTTTAACCATCCTCCACAATATCAGTAGAAGACAACTAAAGAGCAAAGTTATTAGAGACAGCCCTAGTAGGGATCTAGAACTCCAACTGCTGACCAGCAAGTGCCCCTTCCTTCCTCAGGTGTCAACTGTGGAAAAAATGGGTAACCTGGACTTCTATACCCATGAGATGGCATTCCCCCTTATCCTGCTCAAGTCAGAGAAAGCCAGCTAAAACTGAATATATATATATAAGATTCAGAGTCTCATAATACTCCAAATGTCCAGATTTCAATAAAAAATCATTTGTCATACCAAGAATCAGGATGACCTCAACTTGAATAAGAAAAGAATGATTACCAGTTTCCAAATCCAAGATGATAGAGATGTTAGAATAATATGACAATTTTAAAGCAGCCATTTATAGAGTGCTTCAACAATTAGAAAGGTGCTTAAAACAAATGGAAAAATAGAGTTCAGAAAGAAATGGAAGATACAAAGAACCAAATGGAAATTTTAGAGCTGTTAAGTACAGTAACCAAAATAACACTTAATGGATAGGCTCAACACCAGAATGGAGGAGTCAGAGAAAAGAAAAATTAATTTGAAGATAGAACAATAGAAATTATCCAATCTGAATAACAAAAAAAAACACTACAAACAAACCATATATATATATATATATATATTTTTTTTTTTTAATCCCACACAGAGCCTCAGAGATCTCACATTTGTGTCATTGGAATCCAAAAGGAAAGGTAAAAGAGGACAGGGCTTCAAAAAAGCTATGAGAAATAATAGCTGGAAACGTACCAAATTTCGGCAAGAGATATAGGCATACAGACTCAAGAAGTTTTATGAATCCCAAAAAGGATAAATTCAAAGATGTACCAAGATACATTATAGTCAAACTTCTGAAAACTAAGGAGAAAAAAAAGTCTTGAAAGCAGCAAGATAAAAATAACACCTTATATATAGGGGAGGGAAGCAATTTGAACAGCAGATTGGTCATAAGAAACTATGGAGTCCAGCAGAAAGAAGAACAATACTTTTCACATGTTGAAAAAGAGAAATGTTGGCACAGAATTTTACATCTAGTAAGAATATCCTTCCAGAATGAAGGAGAGATCAAGTCATTCTTAGATGAAGGAAAGCTAAGAATTTGTCACCAGCATACCAACCCTAAAAGAATGGCTGAAGGAAGTTTTCTAAGCAGAAATGAAATGATAGAAGAAGGAACTCTGGAACATTAAGAAGGAAGAGATTAAAATTTTAATAGTAAAAATATTGGCAAATACGTTTTACTTCCATGGTCTATGTTATGTTTTGATGATTAAAAAAAACTACAACACTGTCTGATATAGTTCTAAAACATGTCTAGAGAAAATATTAATACAATTATACTATAAATAATGGAAACAAGAGGATTTGGGGGGTGTAAAGGGACTTTAGAGCAGTTAAGTTTTTTATATTTCATTCAAACTGATAAAATGTCAACACCAGTAGACTGTGTAAGTTGTGTACACATAATGTAATAATATCTAGGGAAAATGCTTAAAAAATGATGTACAAAGTTATACTCTCAGAATCATTATAATCATGTTGGAACTCTAAAATATTTAAGTAAACCGCAGGAAATTATGAAAAAATAAAATAAAAACAAAACAAAACAAAAAAACCCACAGAGAACATTCTCTTTGATGGCCGAGTAATATTCCATTTTATATATATACCACATCTTCTTTATTCATTCGTCTATGGGCTGACATCTGGGCTCTTTCCATATTTTGCAACAATGCTGGATGGAACTAGAGGGTATTATACCAAGCAAAATAAGTCAGAGAAAGAAAAATATCATATATGATTTCACTCGTATGTGGAATTTAAGAAACAAAACAGATGAATATAGGGAAAGGGAAGGAAAAATAAAGTAAGATGGAAATTGAGAAGGAAGAAAACCATAAGAGATGCTGAACTCCTGGAAACTAACTGAGGGTTGCTGGAGGGAAGGCTGGTGGAGGGAAGGGATAATTGGGGGAAAGGCCTTAAGGAGAGCACATGATGAAATGTGCACTGGGTCTTATATGCAACTGATGAATCAATAAATTATACCTCTGAAACTATACAAAACTATATGGAGAACAGAAGACAAAATAAAAAAATAGCAGATATAAGCCTGAAATATCAATAATTACTTGTGTAAATATATAAATAAATCCATGTGTAAATTACATAAGTGTAAATGGTCTAAATCTAAAAACTGAAGACCTGAGATTAACAGAGTGGATGAAAAAACATAACCCCACTATATACTGGTAATCAAAGACAAACTTCAAACAATAATATAGGCAGGTTAAAGTAAAAGAATGAAAACCAATATATCTTTTGAATACTGAATTCTTTCTATTTAAGATCTGGAGCAAGTTGTAGATGTCCCACTGTATTTCAACATTATACTGGAAATACTAGCCAGCCTGACAAGAAAATAAGAGAAATAAAAGGCAAATGAATGGGACAAAAATTAAACTATCCCTATTTACAGGTGACAAGATTGTCTACACAGAAAATTCTAAGGAACCTACCAAAAAACTCAGAATAAAACCGTTCAGCAAGGCCACAGGATACCAGATAAACATACAAAGAAATCAATTGTATTTCTATACTAACAATGAACATGAACACATAAGATACCAAATTAAAAGCCCAATATCATTTACATTGCCAAAAAAGTGAAATAATTATGTCTAGTTCGAACAAAATATGTGTAGGACTTTTACACTAAGAACAAAACACTGATGAAAGAAATCAAAGAATATCTAAATAAATGGAGAATCATACCATGTCTACAGATTAGAGGCTCAACATAATAAATATGTCAAGATTTTATTCATAAATACAAACAAAAGTATTCTAAAATTTAGATAGAAAGGCAACGTAACTGGAATGGTTAAACAATTTAGGGATAAAAAAATACAGTGAGAGAAGCAATTTCAAGATCTATTACACAGCTACGGTAATCAAGGCAGTGTGTTTTCAGCAAAGGAACAGTCACAGAGATCAAAAATGGAACAGAACATGAACTTAGAATAGACACACACCAATATGCCCAGATGATTTTTGACAAAGGTGAAAATTGCAAAGCCAATTGCAAAAAAGGAGAGAGCCTTTTCAACAAATGTGCTGGAGCAATTGAAAATCCGCAGGCAAAAAAACAAAAAGAGAGAAAAAAAAACACCTAACTCTCACACCTTATACAAAAGTTAACACCAAATGGATAATATACTTAAATGTAAAAGGTAAAACTGTAAAACTTTTAGAAAAAAAATAGGAAAAAATCATTGGGGATTAGGGCTAGGCAGAGGTTCTTAGACTTGACAGCAAAAATAAGATTGATAGAAGGAAAAATTGATAAAGTGGGTTTAACAAAATTAAAACCTTTCACTCTGCAAAAGACCCTATTAAGGGAATGAAAAGACAAGCTACAGCCTGGGAGAAAATATTTGAAAACCACATAACCAACAAAGAACTAGTATCTAAAACATACAAAGAACTCTCAGAACTTAATAGCAAAATAACAAACAATCTTATTTGAACACGGGGAAAGACATGAAGAGACATTTCACCAAGCATATGTAGGTGGCAAATAAAACAAACCCCCCAAAAAAAGTGCTTTTAAATAAAAGTACCTCACACCAGAGTTTTTAAAAGTCAACTGTAAATGATGAGAGACCTAAAGGTGAAAACCAACAGTGTAAGATAATAAAACATTAGGAAAAATAACCTGATGTTAGAATAGATAGGAATTTCTTATCCTTAAAAATCACTGAGTCTATTCACAAAATGGAATTCCTGGGCCCAAAACCCTAAGTATGGAAGTTCCCCCCGGTATCACTACCAGATGATCTGTCTTCAATACTCCATCTCTGTTTCAGTTTCAAAGATACTTGGAAACTCATATTAAAATGAAAAAGTTTAGGTAAAGAAAGAAAAAGAAAGGGAAGCGAAAAGGAAAGGAAAGGGAAAGAAAGAGGGAAGGAAAGGGAAAGAAAGGAAGGAAGGAAGGGAAGAAAGAAGGAAGGAAACAAAAATGCACTCACAGTTCCTCCCATTCTTTTTTTCGTTGCTGAATCTTAAGTTGGGCCCTTTCAGCTTTTAATATAAGTTTCCTTGTTTTCTCAATTTGATTTTCCACCATAATTTCACTCAGGGTTTTAGGCCGAAACTTCTTCCCTTTTTCTATAATTGATTCTTCTGGCACACTAATGTTCCCACCTGTACAGAGAGTCAACATTTTTTTTTCCAATCTTCTTGAAACATCAAAATGAAATTCTCAATTTTTTTAAACCTGCCATATTCTAAAAAACAGAATATAATGAATCTATAAATCACAATTTGTTTAACAACTACCATGAATTTAACCCCATAATAAGTATTTTAGAATAACAAAATAAAGAAATCGAAGTCACAGTATTTGCTCTAAAGGACCTTATTGAAAAGTTGGCAAGACGAGACATATCAAATAATTAGAAAATAAGATAAATAATGAGGGTCCACTGACAGACGAACTCAGAAGTTGGGTGGGAATACTTGCGATATGGTGGGAGAAGGGAAAAACAAGCAGGTCCTATTTAACATATATAATTTGAGGTGGCATGTACTGACTGCAGTGGTCTGTGGCAATTTGAAAAATTGGTCAGAAACACACAATCAGGGGTGCCTGGGTGGCTCAGTGGGTTAAAGCCTCTGCCTTCGGCTCAGGTCATGATCCCAGGGTCCTGGGATCGAGCCCCACATCGGACTCTCTGCTCTGCAGGGAGCCTGCTTCCTCCTCTCTCTCTCTCTGCCTGCCTCTCTGCCTACTTGTGATCTCTATCAAATAAATAAATAAAATCTTAAAAAAAAAAAAAAGAAACACACAATCAAACCTATTATTCCAGAATTATACATTTACTGAGGCAATTTCTTACTGTATGTTCAAGCTACAAGAGAGATATGCTTTAGATATATATTTTGGAAAAAAGTTAAATAAATAGGGGATGGTCATATAATTATAACTCATAATTTCAACTTTCATATTTCAAATATATGGGAATTTGGAAAAGCAGGAGTTTAATGTGGCTTGGGTCATTTTATAAGAAAAGTATAATTCAATCTGGAATCTCTAAGAACTTGTAGAAATCAGAGAGGAGAGGAATGAATTGGTCACTCCAGTAGAAGCCTGGGTATAAAAGTATCAGGCGTAATTAGGGAGCAGTGAGCAAGATAATAGGCTAAAAATACCAGCAGAACAGTATGAAAATGCACCATTAATAAGAAACAGAATAGGGATATACTATGGAAAGATTAAATACCAGGAAAATGATTTCAGAATTTATCTGAAAGGAGCCATTAAACTTTTCTCAATGAAGAGGATAAGCAACATTAATGTCAGTATTGTATCATGGGCACTAGCTGTGCTGTCCTTTATTTTTGATTGGGCTCTCTGAGTCATTCCCAGAATTCTTGCCTTCCTCCTAGTCATCTGCAGTCACCCTGTGGGCAGTTACAAGAGCAGGTTGCAGCAATTAAGAGGTACTCTTTTCACACCTGAATTCTCAGCTCATCATTCTGTTTAAAATATATGCTCTTAGAAAATAGATTGAAATGTCATCTCCTATCCCCACACCCTGGGGTAGGGTCTAAGAATCAGCAAAGAAACACTGCCTAGAAACTAGCAACTAGAGAAAGCCTAAATTTAAGAAAGGTAGATGTTGGTAGTAAGAAATTAGCAGCATCAAGTACTCTAACCCACTCAGTCACATAACCAGGGTGGGTTTTCCTTAGCAATCTGCATTAAAGAGCTGGTGTGGAACATTTGCTGGAGGAACACGGCCTCCCATTCTCAGCCATATCACACATCCCTATCATTCTTGATTATTATTCGAAAGGAATAAAGGGAGACAACAGATGAAGCTCAAGCCATCAAAAAGCGTTCAAAGGTTCTGCCTACAAAAAGACAAATTCAGTTTTGAAAACTTAATAAGTAAGGATTTAAAAGCCTTCTTGTTATTTAGGCTACCTGTATCTTTCTGGCTATCTTTCCTTCCAGCTCCTTCTTTTTCCAACCTCTCCAATTTGCTTGTTCTTCTGTCTGACAGACTTGTTCGCTTGGACTTGGAATACTTAGAGGGCTTCACAAGCCTATAGGAGGTTATCTTGTGATCACTTTGTATGGCATGAACCACAATAGTATCACTTTCCAATGACTCACGAAATCTGAAAAAATATAACAAGTATTTGCAATAGTCACCATCTAAATCAATTATACCATTTTATAGTTCTGCATGATTAATAAAATAAGACCACAATGCACTATGCTTATAAATATTATATTGTGCTAGATCCAAAATTTGACAATGCATTAACCAATATGATGTGATAGAAATTGCATAGGACTCAGTTAAAGAGCAAGTAGAATTTTCTTTCTAATGGAAACACTTAACAAACTATTATTAATCAGTATGATGCCATTGTTTTGCTAATGTATAGAAAAATGAAAAACTTTCAGGCAGACTGTAATTTAATGGTAAGTGGATCATATCAAATTCTGACAAAAAGTAATCCACCTATCTATTATGTCATATGAGATATCATGTGTGTGTGTGTGTCTCATATATGTTACCCTTTTGCCTCTACAAAAAATATTAAACTCAGGAATTTATATTATTAGTTAGTTCACTTTTCTTTTACAGCCCACAGGAATTTATTCTTTATCAATTAATGGTTAATTGTTGTTATTTTGCGGGGGGGGGGACTCGTTCATAATTATTCCCCATTCTTTAATTTTAGAATTTAACTTACTTATGTATATAGCAATTATTCCTAGTTTATCTGCCTTTCTTACTTTTTAAATCCAATCCTTTGAAATCTATTTCTTCTTTTAAAATGGTTATTTCTAATTTTCCCTTTTCTCTTATAGTATAGTATCTTTCTCATCACTATAAGACTTATTCTTTTTATCTTTCTGCCTGCTAGAGTTTTACTCTAAATTTTATTCTTCCCATAAAACACAGAAAACATGAAGGAAAATATGGATAGTTTTGGTCCCATCAAAATTTAAAACTTCTGCATAGTTAGAAAAATGTGAGCAAAGTTTAAGGCAAATGGTAGAGTACAAGAAAGCATTTCCAATATGTATAATTAAAAAATGAGTTGTGGGTACATATTCCCTGCTTCTGACAGCTTCTGGGGTGATATAAGGTCCCAAAGATAATGACTGCATGTGTGTTTGATCCTGGGAACAGAGGCTCCTGGCCTTACCAAAAACTACCTGCTCCAGCATAGTACAGGAACCAAAGACTCAAACAAATGAAAGCAAAAGGCAGGCTGGGACAATGAGCCCCACCAGTTTAAGACTCATATTTGCCATATATATATAGACTCACAAATATAGTATGAATATTTGTTAAAGCCAAAAATAGGATATATTATGTTGAAGGTTCTTCCTGAGAACTCCTTAGCTACTTTCATCTCTTGGCAGTCATCTAGATATAATTCCAAGATTCAAACATTCAGGTATTAATATGAAGTAACAAGTACCATGAATCACAGAGCAGGGTACCAGAGAGGAAACTGCTGTATAGGGAGAGATCTCTGAAAATCTCTCTTCCAGGCTTCACATGATTATTCATCACTGTATGCATGTGATGAGTCCACCTGAAGCTGGGGAAAGAATCACCAAAAGAGAACAGGCAGAATAATCCCCAGGCCTCACACAGGTTGGAATAGCTTGTGTTCTCCCCAAGCTCCATGATACATAGAACATAGGATACAGTATTCAAAAGGATTTTATCTTAGCAGTGAGGAAAAATAAGCTCTAAAGGCTGCCTAACACAGATTAAAAACAAGACTCAAAAACTAAGATTATTTCCAAGAAACTTAACTGAATCCCAAAATAAGACTCAAGAATATTTAAAAGTGACAAAAACCCAGCACCCACAATGTGACATTCATGTCTGACATCCAGTCAAAATTTTTCAGGAAGGCAAAGAAGCAGAAAAATATAACCCAAAATAAAGAAAAATTTTTCAACCAACAGAAATAGACCCAGAAAACACAGATGATATAACTAGCAGACAAGCACATTAAAGCAGTTATTATAATATATTTTTATATTTTCAGGAAATAGAGAAAAGCATGAGCACATTAAAGTGAATGAAATCCTTACTTATGACACTAGGAAATCAATAAATAATGATTAATAAATTCATATAAATACATTGTTTAGTTATAACCACTAAGAAATTAAAAGTGGATTCTCTTTAAGATCTATCACATTTATGGATTAAAATACTCAGTATTTATTTTTAAAATCTATTATACCAAAGTTGACCTACAGAGTCAGTGTAATTCCAGTCAAAATCTTAGCAGGTATTTTGATGAAAATTGACAAGTTGCAAAGGACCTATGTAATACTGAAGATGAAGAACAAAGAGGATTTACAATATCAGATGTTAAGAACAATTAAAAATAGTGTTATACTAGCACAAAGACAGGTCAATGGAATAGTATGAAGAGTTCAGAAATGAATATATAAAAATATATAGTATATTTATATGTATATAAAATATTTACATATAAATATATGTATATAACATACATGTATTATGTGTATATCATACATATACACACATACATATGTACATACATATATATGTATATATGTAAATATATAGTTACTTCATTTATGACAAAACTATCACTATAATCTAATGAGGAAAGGATGGTCTTTTCAACAAATGATATTGTCAATTGAATATCCATTGAGAAACAAATGACATCTCCATCTTACACCATCCCAAAAAAAAATCAATACAGATAATGACCCCTGCTTGTGCTCTCTCACTCTTTCTGTCAAATAAATAAAATCTTTAAAAAAAATAGCTTTTGAATAATACACAGAAGAATTATTTCATGAACTAGGAATAGGCACAGATTCCTTAATTACAGCATAAAAACATGAACCATAAAAGAAAAATATTGATAAAATTAACTTTAATAAAGTTAAAAGCTTCTACTCCAAAAAAGACACCATTAAGAGAATGAAAACAAAGCCACAGATTAGAGCAAGATATTTTACATGCATACAAAAACACACATGCATCATATATATACATGTATCACAAATACATGTGTCATATATCTACAAAAGATTCCTATCTAGAGGAGAGGCAAGATGGCAGAGGATTAGGAGACTTAAATTTTGGTCCCAGGAATTCAGCTAGATAGTTATCAAACCATTCCGAACACCTACAAACTCAACAGGAGATCAAAGAAAAGAATAGCAGCAATTCTAGGAACAGAAAAGCGACCACTTTCTGGAAGGTAGGACTTGCAGAGAAGTGAATCCGAGATGATATACAGGAAGATAGACCGCAGTGGGAGGGGCCAGCTCACTGCAAGCTGTAGAGCAGCGGAGCACAAAATTGGAACCAGAAATCTGCTCCACTGAGGGACATTGATCCAGAAGCTAAGTGGGTGTGGAGCGCTCATGGGAACAGTGTGGTCTCAGGTCCCTCAGGGTCACAGAAAGACGGGGGGTGCCTGAGTGCATCAGAGTCCCAGGTATCAGAGAGGGGAGAACAGCTGGAGAGACGGAGCTGAGGAATGGGCTCTCAGCTTGGGGTTACCTTAAACCATGATCCAAGGCACAGTCAGGCCACCTCTCTTACAGCAGAGACCCAACAAGTGGCAGATCCAGAGAGACTCACCTTCTTCCTCAGGGAGGGACAGCATGGGAGTGCACGGCAGGAATCTACTGGGTTTGGAAACTCTGAACAGAGCAGATGCCAGAGATAGAAATGATTGTTCACAGACCAGTGAGTACGGAGTGCAGCCAGAGGCCAGGGAGATAGGAGGGATTGACTGCTTTTCTCTGAGGGTGCACTGAAGAGGGAGGGCCAAGCTCTCAGCTCCTATGGGAGGAGATTATGACGCCGCTATTCTCATTCCCGTCCTCCAAAGCTATATGGAAAGCATTCAGGGAACAAAATCACCTGAAAATGAACCTGAGCAAATAATTGCCTGGCCCCTGTAAAGGGCAGTATAATTCTGCCTGGGGCAAAGACATTTGAGAATCACTGCAACAGGCCCCTCCCCCAGAAGATCAGCAAGAACATCCAGCCAAGAAGAAGTTCACAAATCAATGAGAACCATGGAACTCCAGAGATAGGGGAATGTAGCATGTAGAATTCATGGTTTTTTTTCCATGATTCTTTGGTCTTTCAAAGTTAAACTTTTTAAATTTTATTTTTTCCTTATTCTATTTTTAAAATTTTTCCTCTTTCCTAATTTAACCTTCTTAACTATTTTATCTTATCTATACCTTTTTAAAAATACTTTTAAAATTTTTATTGTTATCGTCACATTCTATCCCTTCATTGTATTTAATCTTATTTTTTGTATACATATAAGTTTTTCTTTCCTTAAAATTTTTGGATACAATTTCATCTAACAGATCAAAATGTACCCTAAATCTAGTGTAAGGCTTTGTTCTAGTCTCTAGCCTGATCAGATTCTCTCCTTTTTTCTAATTTTTCCTTTTGTCTTTTTTCAACCAACTTCTTATCAATTCCTTTTATAGAATCTTTTTTAAATTTTCACCTTTACAGTCATATTCCATCCCTTCATCATGATTACCCTTATTTTTGTGTATATATGTGTGTGTGTGTGTGTGTGTGTGTGTGTGAGAGAGATATAGATAGATAGATAGATAGATAGATTCTTCTTTCTTTAAAATTTGGGGAGGCAGTTTCTTCTAACACACCAAAATATACCTAAATCAAGTGTGTAGCTCTGTTCTAATCATATATATACATATATATGTATATATATATATATTTATGGTATATATAATAATTTTATATATGTATATTTTATATATAATTCATTATATTGTACTATATATTATATATATTTTATACATGTATATTATATGTAAATAAAAAATATATATTATATATATATATTATATATATATATTTTTTCCTTTCTCCTTTCTTCTCCCCCTGGTTTTGGGTCTTTTCTGATTAGGTTAGTGTCTATTTTTCTGGGGTCATTGCTATCTTTTAGTAATTTGTTCTCTCATTCATCTAACTCTTATCTGGATAAAATGACAAAGTGGAAAAACTTACCTCAAAAAAAAGAACAAGAGGCAGTACTAACAGCTAGGGACTTAATCAATACAGACATTATTAGTAAGATGTCAGAACCAGAGTTCAGAATGAAGATTATCAAGATGTTAGCTGGGCTTGAAAAAAGCATAGAAGATATTAGAGAATCCCTTTCTGGAGAAATAAAAGCCCTTTCTGGAGAAATAAAAGCCCTTTCTGGAGAAATAAAAGAACTAAAATCTAAACAAGTTGAAATCAAAAAGCTATTAATGACATGCAATCAGAAATGGAGGCTCTTGCTGCTAGGATAAATGAGGCAGAAGAGAGAATTATGATATAGAAGACCAAATGATGGAGAAAGGAAGCTGAGAAAAAGAGATAAACAACTACTGGACCATGAGGGGAGAATTTGAGAGATAAATGATACCATAAGATGAAACAATATTAGAATAATTGGGATCCCAGAAGAAGAAGAAAGAGAAAGAAGGGTATATTGGAGCAAATTATAGCAGAGAATTTACCTAATTTGGGGAAGGGAACAAGCATCAAAATCCAGGAGGCACAGAGATACCCCCTCAAAATCAATAAAATAGGTAAACATCCCATCATCTAATAATAAACTTAGACGTCTCAGTGACAAAGAGAAAATCCTGAAAGCAGCTCTGAACAAGAGGTCTGTAACATACAACAGCAGAAATATTAGATTGGCAATAGACCTACCACAAAGACCTGAGAGGCCAGGAAGGACTGGCACAATATATTCAGAGCAATAAATGAGAAAATTATGCAGCCAAGAATACTATACCCAGCTAGGCTGTCATTGAAAATAGAAGGAGAAATAAAAACCTTCTGAGACAAAAACTAAAAGAATTTGCAAACACCAAACCAGCCCTACAGGAAATTTTTAAAGGGGTCCTCCTAGCAAAGAGAAAGCTTAAAAGTAACAGACCAGAAAGGATCAGAGACAATATACAGTCACAATCACCTTACAGACAATACAATGTCACTAAATTCATACCTTTCAATCATTACTCTGAATGTAAATGCACTAAATGCCCCAATCAAAAGACACAGGGTGTCAGAATGGATAAAAACACAAGACCCATCGATATGCTGCCAATTGAATGAAGAAATGAATGAATGAAGAAAATCATTTTAGACCCAAAAACACCTCCAGATTTAAAGTGAAGAAGTGGTAAACAATTTACCATGCTAATGGACATCAAAAGAAAGCTGGGGTGGCAATCCTTATATCAGACAAATTAGATTTTAAGCCAAAGATTATAATAAGAGATGAGGAAGGACACTATGACATACTTAAATGGTATGTCCAACAAGAAGATCTAACAATTTTAAATATCTCTGCCCCTAACCGAGGAGCAGCCAATTATATAAACCAATTAATAACAAAATCAAAGAAACACATTGACAATAATACAATAGTAGGGAACTTTAACACCCCCCAACCATCACTGAAATGGACAGATGATCCAAGCAAAAGATCAACAAGGAAATAAAGCCTTTAAATGACACACTGGACCAGATGGACATCACATCACAGATATATTCAGAACATTCCATCCAAAAACAACAGAATACACATTCTTCTCTGGTGCACATGGAACATTCTCCAGAATGGATCACATCCTGAGTCACAAATCAGGTCTCAACTGGTACCAAAAGATTGCAATCATTCCCTGCATATTTTCAGACCACAGTGTTCTGAAGCTAGAACTGAATCACAAGAGGAAAAATGGAAAGAACTCAAACACATGGAGATTAAAGAGCATCCTACTACAGAATGAATGGGTCAACCAGGAAATTAAAGAAGAATTGAAAAAAATCATGGAAACAAAAGAAAATGAAAACACCACTGTTCTTTGGGACACAGCAAAGGCAGTCCTGAGAGGAACATATATAGGAATACAAGCCTACCTCAAGAAACAAGAAAGGTCTCAAATACACAACCTAATCCTATACCTAAAGGACCTGGGGAAAGAACAGCAAAGAAAGCCTAAACCCCACAGGAGAAGAGAAATAATAAAGATCAAGGCAGAAACCAATGAAATAGAAACCAAAACAACAGTAGAACAGATCAGCGAAAGTAGGAGCTGGTTCTTTGAAAGAATTAGTAAGATTGATAAACCCCTGGCCAGACTTTTCCAAAAGAAAAGAGAAAGGACCCAAATTAATAAAATCATGAATGAAAGAGGAGAGATCACAACCAACACCAAAGAAATACAAACAATTATAAAGAACACATTGTGAGCAGCTATACACCAGCAAATTTAACAATCTGGAAGAAATGGATGCATTCCTAGAGACATATAAGCTACCAAAACTGGACCGGGAAGAAAAAAAAACCTGAACATATGCATAACCAGTAAGGAAATTGAAGCGGTCATCAAAAATCTCCCAACAAACAAGAAGCCCAGGGCCAGATGGCTTCCTAGGGGAATTCTACCAACCATTTAAACAAGTATTAGTACCTATTCTCCTGAAACTGTTCCAAAAAATAGAAATGGAAGGAAAACTTCCAGACTCATCTTATGAGGCCAGCATTACCTTGATCCCAAAATCAAAGACCCATCAAAGAGAACGACCGACCAATGTACCTGATGAACACAGATGCAAAAATTCTCAACAAAATACTAGCCAATAGGATCCAACAGTACATTAAAAGGGTTATTCGCCACAACCAAGTGAGATTTATTCCTGGACTGCAAGGTTGGTTCAAAATCTGCAAATCAATGTGATACAATACATTAATATTAGAAAGAACAAGAACCATATGATACTCTCAATAGATGCTGAAAAAGCATTTGACAAAATACTGCATCTTTTCGATCAAAACCCTTCACAGTGTATGGATATGGGTTACATACCTCAATGTCATCAAAGCCATCTATGAAAAACCACAGTGAATATCATCCTCAGTGGGGAAAAACTGAGAGCTTTTCCCCTAAGGTCAGGAATATGGCAGGACTGTCCACTATCTCCACTGCTATTCAACATAGTACTAGAAGTCCTAGCCTCACCAATCAGACAACAAAAAGAAATAAAAGTCATCTGAATCAGCAAGGAAGAAGTCAAACTCTCACTCTTTGCAGATGATATGATACTATATGTGGAAAACTCAAAAGACTCCACTCCAAAACTGCTAGAAATCATACAGGAATTCAGTAAAGTGTCAGGATATAAAATCAATGCACAGAAATCAGTTGCTTTTCTATACACCAACAGCAAGACAGAAGAAAGAGAAATTAAGGAGTCGATCCCATTTACAATTGCATCCAGAACCATAGGATACCTACGAATAAACCTAACCAAAGAGGCAAAGAATCTGTACTCAGAAAACTAGAAAGTACTCATGAAAGAAATGGAGGAAGACATAAAGAAATGGAAAAATGTTCCATGCTCATGGACTGGAAGAACAAATATTGTGAAAATGACTATGCTACCTAGAGCAATCTACAATTTTAATGCAATCTCTATCAAAATACCATCAACATTTTTCAAAGAAATGGAGCAAATAATCCTAAAATTTATATGGAACCAGAAAAGACCCCGTATAGCCAGGGGAATGTCGGAAAAGAAAACCAAAGTTGGCAGCATCACAATTCCAGAGTTCAAACTCTATTACAAAGCTGTCATCATCAAGAAAGTATGGTACTGGCACAAAAACAGACACATAGACCAATGGAACAGAATAGAGAGCCCAGAAATGGAACCTCAACTCTTATGGCTAACTAATCTTCAACAAAGCAGGAAAGAATGTCCAATGGAAAACATTTTCTTCAACAAATGGTGTTGGGAAAATTGGACAGCCACATGCAGAAGAATGAAACTGGACCATTTCCTTACACCACCCACAAAAATAGACTCCAAATGGATGAAAGGCCTCAATGTGAGACAGGAATCCATCAAATCCTTGAGGAGAACACAGGCAGCAACCTCTTCGACCTCAGCTGCAACAACATCTTCCTAGAAACATCATCAAAGGCAAGGGAAGCAAGGGCAAAAATGAACTATTGGGACTTCATCAAGATCAAAACCTTTTGCACAGCAAAGCACACAGTCAACAAAACCAAAAGACAACTGACAGAATGGGAAAAGATATTTGCAAATGACATATCAGATAAAGAGCTAGTATCCAAAATCTATAAAGAACTTAGCAAACTCAACACCCGAAGAACAAAAAACCCAATCAAGAAATGGGCAGAAAAATTATCAAGACAGGAAACAACGTGTGTTGGAGAGGATGTGGAGAAAGGGGAACCCTCTCACACTGTTGGTGGGAATGCAAGTTGGTGCAGCCACTTTGGAGAACAGTGTGGAGATTCCTCAAGAAATTAAAAATAGAGCTTCCTTATGACCCAGCAATAGCACTACTGGGTATTTACCCCAAAGATACAGATATAGTGAAAAGAAGGGCCATCTGCACCCCAATGTTTATAGCAACAATGGCCACGGTCACCAAACTGTGGAAAGACCCAAGATGTCCTTCAATGGACGAATGGATAAGGAAGATGTGGTCCATATACACTATGGAGTATTATGCCTCCATCAGAAAGGATGAATACCCAACTTTTGTAGCAACATGGACGGGACTGGAAGAGATTATGCTGAGTGAAATAAGTCAAGCAGAGAGAGTCAATTATCATATGGTTTCACTTATTTGTGGAGCATAACAAATAACATGGAGGACATGGGGAGATGGAGAGGAGAAAGGAGTTGAGGGAAATTGGAAGGGGAGGTGAACCATGAGAGACTATGGACTCTGAAAAACAACCTGAGGGTTTTGAAGGGGCAGGGGGTGGGAGATTGGGGGAGCCAGGTGGTGGGTATTAAGGAGGGCACGTATTGCATGGAGCACTGGGTATGGTGCATAAACAATGAATACTGTTACACTGAAAAGAAATTAAAAAAAAGAAGAAGAAGAAGAAGAAATGGGCAGAAGACATGAACAGACTATTCTGAAAAGACATCCAAATGGCCAACAGACACATGAAAAAGTGTTCAACATCACTGGACATCAGGGAATTACAAATCAAAACCACAATGAGATACCACCTCACACCAGTCAGAACGCTAAAATTAACCAGTCAGGAAATGACAGGTGTTGGCTTGGATGCAGAGAAAGGTGAACGCTCCTCCACTGTTGGTGACAGTGTAAGCTGGTACAGCTACTTGGAAAACAGTATGGAGGTTCCTCAAAAAGTTAAGAATAGAGCTACCCTACAACCCAGCAATCACACTCTTTGGTGTTTACCCTAAAGATACAAACATAGTGATCTGAAGGGGCACATGCACCCAAGTGTTTATAGCAGCAATGTCCACAATAGCTAAACTGTGGAAAGAACCTAGATGTCCATCAACAGATGAATGGATAAAGAAGAGGTGGTATACTTAAACAATGGAATACTATGCAGCCATCTAAATGAATGGTATCTTGCCATTTACAACAACATAGATGGAACTAGAGGGTATTATGCTAAGCGAAATAAGTCAGTCAGAGAAAGACAATTATCATATGATCTCTCTGATATGAGGAATTTTGAGAATAGGTCAGGGATTCATAGGGGGAATGGAGGGAAAAATGAAACAAGATGGGACCAGGGAGGGAGACAAACTATAAAAGATTCTTAATCTCAGGAAACAAACTGAGGGCTGCTGGGCCAGAGGGGAGGGATGGGGTGGCTGGTTTATGGATATTGAGAAGGGTATGTGCTATGGTGAGTGCTGTGAATTGTGTAAGACTGATGATTCAAAGACCTATACCCCTGGGGAAATAATACATTATATGTTAATTTAAAAAAGAATGAATGAATGAAAAAGAAGGAGGAGGAGGAGGAGAAAAGATTCCTATCTAGAAGATATGAATAATTCTTACAACCCAATTTTTAAAATGAACAAAAAACTTGAACCCCTAGAAAAGAGAATACACAAGTAACAAATAAATATAAGAAAACAATCTAAAATCACCACTCATCAGTGAAATACCAACTTAAATCACCCTGAGATACTACTATAGAATGGCTAAAATTCAAAGAAATGACAATATCAAATTACAAGCATGAGTGTTATGGGTTGAATTTTATCCACCCAGAAAGAGATTTTGAAATCTCCCAGTATCTCAAAGTGTGACCTTACATGGAAATAGGGTCTTGACAGAATAATCAAGTTAAAATGAGATTAGAACAGTCCTAATCCAACATTACTGGTATGTTTATAAAAAGTGGGAACTTGGGCATGCTCAGAGAGAAGATTATGTGAAAAAACACAGAGAGAACACCACTTGAAGGCAGAAGATTTAGAATAATTCATCTATGGAAGGAAAACTAAAGATTGCTGGCAAAACACTAGAAGCTCAGAGAGGCATGGAGCAGATACTCCCTCCCAGGTCTCTGAGGAAACTATTAAATAGTATTTTTCATGGAATTAGAACAAGTAATCCTAAAACTTATAGGAAACCACAAAGACATTTGTTGAGAAAAAAACAATGGAGCTGGATGTAGAACAATCCCAGATTTTATGATATGGTACAAAACTATGGTAATTAAAACAATATGGTCCTGGCACAAAAGTAGACACATAGATCAACAGAACAGAATGGAAAGCCCAGAAATAAACCCATGCTTATATGGTCAATTAATCTACAACAAAGGAAACAAGAATACACATGGGAAAGACAGTCTGTTCAACAAATGGTGCTGGGAAAACTAGATAGCTACATGTAAAAGAATGAAAATGAAACATTTTTTTAACATCATACACAAAAATAAACTCGAAATGGATTACAGACCTAAATGTGAGACCTAAAACCATAAAACTCCTGAAAGAAAATATAGGCAGTAATCTCTTGGATATCCACCATTAACAACATATATATGGATAAGTCTCTTCAGGCAAGGGAAACAAAAGCAAAAGTAAATTGTTCAGACTACACCAAAATAAAAAGCTTTTGCACAGCAAAGGAAACCATCAACAAAACATAAAGGTAACCCAATGAATGAGAGAAGACATCTGCACATAATAATCCATGGAGTTAACATCCAAAATATATAAGGAACTTATACAACACCAAAAAACCCCAAACAATTCAATTTTTAAAGGGGCAAAGGATTGGAGACCTGGCTCACTCAGTTAGTGGAGCATGTGACTCTTGATCTCAGGGTCATCAGTTCAAGACCTAAGTTGGGCATAGAACTTACTTCAAAAAAAATTTTATTTAATGGACAGAGGACCTGAACAGACATTTTCTCAAAGAAGACATACAGATGGCCAATAGACACAGGAAAAGATGCTCAACATCACTAATCACCAGGGAAATACAAAAACCACAATGAAATATCAACTCACATCTGTCAGAATGGCTAGCATCAAAATAAATAAATAAATAAATAAATAAATAACAAGTGTTGGTGAGGATGTGGGGGAAAAAAGGGACCTTCATACCCTGTTGGTGGGAATGTAAGTTGGTACAACTACTGTGGAAAACAGTATGGAGGTTCATCAAAAAATGAACAATAGAAATACCATATGACTGGGACGCCTGGGTGGCTCAGTTGGTTAAGCAGCTGCCTTCGGCTCAGGTCATGATCCCAGCGTCCTGGGATCGAGTCCCACATCGGGCTCCTTGCTCGGCAGGGAGCCTGCTTCTCCCTCTGCCTCTGCCTGCCATTCTGTCTGCCTGTGCTCGCTCTCTCTCCCTCTCTCTCTCTGGCAAATAAATAAATAAAATCTTTAAAAAAAAAAAAAAAACTATAGTGACTTAAAAAAAAAAAAAAAAAAGAAATACCATATGACCCAGTAATTCCAATACTGGCTATTTACCCAAAGAAAACAAAAACACTAATTTGAAGATACATGCACCCCAAGGCTTATTACTGTATTATTTACAATAGCCAAGATATGGAAGCAACCCAAGATATTACTTAAAAAAGAAAAAATAGATTAACAAACTTTCAATTACAAAATAAATAAGTCATGGAGTTGAATAGTACAGCACAGAGAATATAGTCAATAACATGGTAATAGTATATGGTGACTATACTTATTGTGGTGAGTACTAAGTAATGCACAGAATTGTTGAATCAATAGGTTGTACACCTCAAACGAATATATGTCAACTATACTTCAATGTAAATAAATAAAAACATATCTTGCCTCAAAAAAAAAGTAACAAACACAAAAAAACCCACCCCAACTCAACCAATGATTTGATTTTATCCTTCCAGCCTCCAGAAGTTTTGTCTGTTATTTTAAGCCAACCATGTATTTTACTTTGTTATGGAAGCCCTGGGAAGCTAATACAATGGGGAGCGATTGGAATTCTCATACACTGATGGTCATGGTATAAATTGGTTGAACGATTTTGGAAACACACTGTTTGGCAGTGTCTAGTAAAGTCAAACATGCATACAATCTATGACCCAGAATTTCCACTCCTGATTATAAAGCAAACAAATACGTTCTTATGTCCACCAAAAAACATGCACAAGAATGATCATAGCAGCACTATTATAGCCAAAAAATAGAACAACTGAAATACCCATCAACAGTAGAATGAGTAAATAAAACATGGCATAAACATAGAAAACAATAACAAAATAATGAAAAGGAATAAACTACTGCTACCTGCAACAATGCAGATAATCTTGGGCCAATGCTAAGTAAAAGAAGCCAAATATAAAAAAGTTCATACTACAACATTCAATTTGTATGATGAAATTCATGGACAAAATTGTGATAAACATTCATCTCTGGAGAGTTGATACTTACTGGAAGGGGCCACAAGGAAACTTTTTGGAGTGCTATATATGTTCTTAATCTGGGTAGTGGTGATATATAATTATAAAAATTTATCAAGTTGTTCAGTTAAAATTTATGCACTTTACTGAATGTAAATTGCATCTCAAAAAGGCAAAAAAAAAAAAGACAATTTCCTCATGGGGAGTCCTATTGGTAGATGAGAGAGATTGGAAAGTTGTCTTTCATTAGAAGTCTTTTGATTCTAGCTTATTTTTTTATTTTTTAAAGATGTATATGCTCAAGTGTGCCTGTGTAGCTCAGTCGTTTAGTGTCTGCCTTCAGCTCAGGTCATGATCCCAGGGTTCTGGGATGGAGCCCCCATCATTGGCTCCCAGCTCAGCGGGAAGCCTGCTTCTCCTTCTCCCACTCCCCTTGCTTGTGGAACACACTGTCTCTCTCTCTCTCTCTCTCTGTGTCAAATAAATAAATAAAATCTTTTAAAAAAAAGATGTACATGCTCATGTGCTAACTAGATATAAAATAAATGACTTGCCAAAACCAGATAATAAATTTATTACATAATTTGGTTTATAAAAAATCATTTTTATTTTTAAAATTTTTATACTATTTTTTAATGCCAGCATAGTTAATACAGTGTTATATTAGCTTCAGGTGTACAATACAAGTGATTTCAATACTTCCATACATCACCTGGTGCTCATCACAACAAGTGCCCTCTGTAAGCCCCATCACCTGTCTCACACATCCCTCCTTCCACCTCCTCTCTAGTACCCATCAGTTCACTCCCTATAGTTGAGTCTATTACCCTTTGCTCATTTGTTTTTTAAATTCCACAAGTGAAATCATGGTATATGTCTTCCTCTGACTGCTTATTTTGCTTAGCATTACTCTCTAGTCCATCCATGTCATTTCAAATGGCAAGATTTCATTCTTTTTTATGGCTGAATATTCCATTGTATACATACACCACATCTTCTTTACTCATTCATCTATCTATGGACTTGGGCTGCTTCCATAATTTGGCTATTGTAAAAAAAAAAAATGCTGCTATAAACATAGGGGTGTATGTATCCCTCTGAATTAGTTTTTTTTCTTTTTTTATTTCTTGGGTAAATACCCAGTAGTGTGATTACTGGTAGCTCTAGCTTTAACTTTTTGAGGAACCTCCATACTGCTTTCCATAGTAGCTGCACCAATTTGCATTCCCAACAGTTCACAAAATTTCTTTTTCTCCACATCACTGTCAATACTTGCTGTTCTTGTGTTTTTTATTTTAGCCATTCTGACAGGTATGAGGTGATATCCCATCACATTTTTTATTTGAATTTCCCTGATGATGGGAGATGTTGAGCATCTTTTCACGTGTCTGTTGGCCATCTGGACATCTTTGGAGAAATGTCTGTTCATGTATTCTCATTTTTAAATCAGTTTTTCAGTGTTGAGTTGAAAAATCTTATTTATTTATTTATTTATTATTTTTGAGAGAGAGAGAGAGAGAGAGCAAGCAGGTGAGGAGGAGCAGAGAGAGAGAATCTCAAGCAGGGTCCATGTATGGAGCCCGACATAGGGCTCAATCTCATGATCATGACCTCAGCTGAAATCAAGAGTCAGATGCTTAACTGACTGAGCCACCCTGGTGCTCTGAAAAATCTAATTGTTAAATTCCCCAGATTTGAATTTCTCAGAAAGCTCAAGAAGATATCAGTAGCAGTGACAAAAGTATTCCTTGAGATTTCAAGAGTTAGTAGTTACTCTAGAACACCTCTTACCTGACCACTTCGATTAAGCCACTGTGAACAACTCCATTCAAATATATGTTCTCAAACATCTTAACTTGCAGGAAATATGGATCCTACCTATTCTGTAGTTTCATGAGGCCAATCTGATGTTTCTCTTTTTCCCAAGCTAATTCTTTTTCCACTTGTTGAATTTTAAAAGCTGTTTTCCTGCCAATCTCAGCACGAATTTTGGAATCTATATCAAAATCCTGCAAAGAGTAGATTTGTTCAACAAAATGGGTACTTTTATCCATGTGTATTATCAATCTTATTTCATACACAGATACATATTAAGCTTTGTACTCAATTTCATGTTGCATTACAATTCTCTCCCAAATATCACAAACTCTCTGTTCTAGAAAAAAAATACTTAAAATTTTATTTCCACAAAATATGGAGAAAAGTTCTCAGAACTAATACCACAAATAAGGTTATATATTAAAAGATTTTCCCACAATAAAAACAATGAATAACAGAATATTTGGAGAGTGTCCAGAGTTAAAAAATAATAGTAATTCCACCATCCCAAAGCAACTACTGGCACATAGTCAGCTAGGCACAGAATAGACATTCATGGCATATCTTCCCATATGACCTCACCCAGGAAAGACAGCTAAGTCTTTGGTGTCTTTTTGAGGTTGCCAATTCTAGCTGGATGTCCTTCACCAAGGGAGCCATTTCTCCCATAAGGATACTTAGGGGGCTAATGTCTTTTGCCTTTACTCTTGAAAAAACACCAGGGCACACATTCAGACTAAATTGTAAGTACTAATTAATCTTTCCAGGGGTGTTTCTGTTTTCAGTAATGATATATATAAAATGCTTAGCCACAGAACTCACCTCATGTGTTGTTTATTTTGAATTATTTTACCCATATTCTAATAAATGTCAATTTTTTTCTATAGTAAAATAGATAAATATCTTTTAAACATTATGGGTTGGCCTTTTAATCAGTATGAATTATCCATTATTATTTCACCAAAGCATTTTTCACATGAATTGGCTAGGTGACTCGAAAATTATAAGTATAGTCAGGATGTAAATTCTGGCTTTTTATTTGATTAGGTTCTTGACACCAATTCTACTTAGGAAGAAATATACAATGAAAAGAAAAAAACTAGCAGGCAGATGGGGATTTGTAATAAGTCAGAAAAGAAAAAAAAAATACAAAATTAGCCTGAACAATTCGTTAATTCTCCCCATAGCTACAAAGATACTAAGTCATCTTTTAAAAATCCTGTGAGCCTATCAGTTACTATCTTTTACAACAGATCTGGTGATTATAGAAATAGAATCACAGAGAATTAAAATATATGTGTACCTTTACAGTGGTTGGATATCTGGCTTAGGTACAGTATGGGTTGATAACCAGATTCAAATCTGTATTTATATCTTACCTTGTTACCACCCCGCCCCCGAAAAGTGAGGTAGCTAAATCTGGAAGTAAACTTTGTGTTATATAAGGAGGCTCTTCGGTATCCAAACCAAGTTGGGTATCAAGTTCTATATTTCAGCTGCTGCCAACATGCTGACCTGATAAGGGGAAGCTTAAAGATGATTTTAAGGAGTCCCTACTTTATCAGCAGAATAGTCTTGATCCAAAAAAAACTGTATGTTAAAAATTAAAGTCAAATTTATTTTAGGCTTACTGTTCGCTTAAACTGCATATGCTTTGGCAATCCTTGATTCATTTCTAGAAGTTTCCAAAATTCATTCCTCAAAGCTTTGAGTTTTTCTCTCTTCCCAGCCTTTATTTCTTCCACTTCTTTCATTAACTTGTCATGTTGTCTTTTTCTTCTAGCATTCTCAATACTGAAAACAGAAATTGAAAAGGATAATGAGATACAGAAACAGCAAAAGAGGAAACGAGGACTCAATAATTTGGAAATTTTTTTGTTTTGGTCAAATTCTATAAAATGCGATTTTGCAACAGCTCAGGGCTAATTAGTGTTTATCAAAAATTTCCATACCTATAGGCTTTGGGATCTTCAATATCTTCTGGAATTGGCTCTGTTTCAATTCCAAACTGTAGAAAGGGGAGAAATGGTTAATCTTTTAAATTGCATATTTCTCTTAAAATATCTAATATGAAGTAAACTGAGTTTTTTCCTCTGACAATTTCTGTTATAGGCCTGCAAAGTACTTTTGCAAGAAATAAACTAGGGAAAATTAGGAGGAAAACTGCAATTGATTAAACTTATGTTTCTGCTTTATTTAAAGAGGTAGGTAGAAAAAAGTCCTGAAAACTAACGGGTATGCAAAATATTAATATTACTATAATTCTGCTCCAAAATTTGAATTGCTAATATCATGAGTTATTAACAAAGAATACACATAAATTTTCTAAGTCATTTGTTTTAAAATTCTGTTTTTTAGCTTATGCCCCTTTATACATGCCTAAGTCTCCCTAAATACCTTACATATATACAGGAAGATTTTAAAATATATATTTTTAAATTATTTTTTGAGTATCATTGATATACAATATTTTTTAAACTTTAAGCATTTCACTTGAGCTTACTTAAAAAAAAAAAAAAGACATACAGTGACATATGCAGGAATAATACAGTTCCCCTCCTTGAGAAAGAAAGAGGAAATCAGAAATATGAATCTCCTTTTAGTAAGCAAATTAGCTTAAGGGAACTATGAAGTAAATCACTCAAAATTACTTTGCTTATTCGGGTGCTATGCTATAAAATTTAAGGAAGGAGAATTATAATCCAGTGAACCAAATGAAGTCTGAGATTGTTAGCTAATCAGTTCCTAAGTAAAATTGAACTTGTTTATTCTCTATTCTTTTTCATAACAGATAGGTCTCTGGTTTGTTGCCATTCCTTATGAAGAAATGTGGACTATTTTTTGAAGAAGTTGTATTATTACAGTTGTAGTTTTTACACATATGAAATGTAAATCTACATATTTTTGTGTAGGATAAGGTTCAGAACTTTATTTTTTTTCAAGTAATCTCTACACCCAACGTGGGGCTCAAACTCACAATCCAGGGATCAAGAGTTACATACTCTACTGACTGAACCATCCAGGTACCCCAAAGTTTAGAACTTTAGTAAAAGTGAAGTCATAAGACATGACCAGTAGAAGAGACATTGATGGCTAATACATTGTAATTACTGTTAATCACTTATGACATAACTTGATTGAATTTTATTTTTCTATTCTTTTGTTTTCCAGAGCCAAGCCCCTTGGTTTTCCATTAGCAACTGTGATCTCCAGGATACCCAACCAACTATCTCTTGGCCTCAGCTGTTTATAATAAATTTTTTGAGTTAAACAGAGTTGCTACCAACTGTGCCAAAATACAGGCCAATTGTTCTTAATCCCAGCTGCACATTGGAGTCATTGGGGCTGAGACCAAGAAGGAGGCTAGATATTTTATAAAATACCAATACCTGGCCCTCACTTTCAGATATTCTGATTTAATTGCTCCTGGCTGGGGCTCAAGAATCTGCACTTTTAAGGGCTTCCCAGCAGATTCTAAAGTAAGATCCTTAGACCTATGCAGAGCTTAGTACTCTATTTATTCAGTTTTTTCTGATTCTGTCTTCCTAAAAGCAGAGTCCACATCAGGGACATAAGAAATACTGATTAAATTCATATATAAAAGGATGCTATTATACAAATGTGAAATGGGTTTTTTCTGTCCAATATAGATTTCCATAGGAAGAGCTAGCACTAGGTAGAAAGAAAAAGATTCTCTTGTTCTTACACTTTCCCCTTCTGTAATTCTTCTTTCTGAGCAGGAGCTCTTTGGACAACAGTCCATTCTCCTAATTTTGCTTCTATTAATAGAAATGAAAATTTACCTGCTCAAATCTGCCCTACTTTTTTGTATCTTCTTTTAAAGTTGGTTACCTATTAAATGGAATGCCAGTGTATTCACAGGAATTTTAACTATGGTCTTTTTAATACAATTCCCTCTTCTTGAGGAACAATTCAAATGGTTATTAGTGATTTTTTTCCCAAAGGAACTACTTTATCATGTGGTAGGGCAAATGGATATAATTTGGGGATGAATCTTCATTACAAATCCAACAATACACTCGGCTTAAGAATAGGATAATTTAACTGAATCTTTGGTCATGATCCATATTGTCATATTCTAATATTAAAAATTACCACTTTTACAACTCCTTTCAAACACACAAATTATGGTATACTTCCCATATATGCCCGTTCATTAAGTGAATAAATGAAAAGCAAAATATATATCTGAAAAAGTTGTACATTTTGAAAACAAAGAAATTTAACCCAGAAAGTGATTGATATAGAAAAAAATTACTCAGTCTTTTTAAATTGGGGAATTCTATACCTTCAGTGTTATAGGGGAATTCAGTGACTAATATTTAATAACAGAGACACCAGAAAGTCAAAATTCTAACAAGAATAGACTATAAGGTAAATGAGTTTTCAATTTTTAAAGGAAGTAATTTTGACATCATTACTTTAAAATTAATTTCTTTATCATTGTTATTAGTTACATACCCTAGGAGATGGCACTTCAGCTTTGATGTCTTTCTTTAGCTCAAATTCAGAAAAAATGGTGAAAACAAAGATATTACTATCTGCTCCAGTAGTCACCAAGAAACGGTCATCAAAACTAGTACAGATGCCTTTAATACATCCATAATTATTGTCATGGATATTGAAGTGCCAGTAGTCCTCTGTATTAATCAATGAAGGCTTATTTTGACTTAGGATATAGACTCGGATTGCTCCATTTTGCATTCCACAAAACATCATATCTTGGTGAATGCTAGGAAACATAAATTGTTCTTCATATTAATCTGAAAATGTTTAATTTTAAATTAATTGACAAATGGCTAAATTTTATTAACAAAAATGTTATAGACTACATTGTGCCCCCCCATTCAAATTTTGAAGCCCTAAGGAACTATGGCAGCCCTAGCAAACTGTACAAAAGAGTAAAAGGAAAAGAAAAGCCAATTTGAAATTTGGAGCTATTATATTTGATCTTCAAAAGAATGACTGGCATATATGCTTCTCAATTATTAAATCTCAATTTGTGACTATTTATCACAAATAATATTTGTGATTTATTATTGTGATAATATATCACAAATAAATCACATCATGATAATAATATCACAAATAAATCACAAATGTGATTATCAATCATTTAAAAATCTCAATTTGTGATTTCTCCAGAATCATAGCAACACTGAACCTTCATTATTTGACCAAGCAGTAGCATACCCCTGAGTAAATCCCTACAAACCTATTGTGTGAAAAACAAATTCTGACAGAATATTTGATAAAGGGACTTGAAATATAGTTTTGGAATTAGCTTTGATTCTATTCATTTATTCAATTTATTTAACTAGAAAATGTTCGTATACTTCTCCAATTGGACAGATCTTCTAAAATGAACAATATTCATGATGGGCAACAACACAGGCATAAATGGGATTGGTTTTTTTAAGGCTTTCTGAAATTTAGTTCACCTGAAAGTGATAGTTTGGATGGGATTATCCTCTGTATCTTCAAGAAGACGAAAATCAAAAGGTTCATCTTTCCTTTTTGTGATAGCAGTACTCTGGTCATACAAGGGGAACTCACAGTGATATAGAAAACCAGCATCATAGCCACCCTGGAAAAGAGAAAAATAACATGGAAAGTAGTATTAAAATATAAGATACATATGACCACATAATGATTTTTATATTATTTTAAATTTTAAAACCTAAAATAGAGGTCTTAAAACATCTATTTTGATATGATTTCTATGATTATAGATAAGGTTTTATAAAGTATCTCCACTGTCTATTTATATGCAACTATACAATTATATAATAATAAAACACCTTACAGTAATTTGCTTTCCACTTAGAAGTTATTATAAGAGAGATACCACTTCCGATTACCTACTGAATTCCATTTTATTTCAGGTATTATTTTGCATTTAGTATTCAGTAATAGAGTTGTGTAGGACATGGTGTTCAGAGCTAGTTTTGAGTCTAGTGCATTGCTCTTCTCCTGGAGGCAATGGGCAGTTCTGGAAGTGGCAGCTTAGAGGCTTAGAAGCTCAGCAGAGCATTCTGTTGCCTCATGGGCTTAGGAAGAAGAAAAGAAATCACAGGATCCTCCAAGGAGAAGGAGACACAGTAAACACACCTTCCAGTGGGCTTTCCATTGCAACCCTGGAGCACACTACACACTGCATGTATGAGTCTCAATCACTGAATAGATGAAAGTGATCTAGGATTTCTAGCTGCTTTCCAGCACCAAAAATAAATTTCCAGGAGACAATGACAACATATCTCAACAAATGCTACAGTTTTTCACATACAAGGTCAATTATTCAATTAAAAAAAAAAAAAAACAACTAGGCATACTGGCTAAGATAAGACTTGATTATCTTAAATCAAAGGACAAACAAGATTATGGTGGGAATATAAACTGGTGCAGACACCCTAAAGCCAATACAGTGGTTCCTCAAAAAGTTAAAAATTGAACTACTCTACAGCCCAGCAGTTGCACTATAGGTATTTATCCAAAGGATACAAACATAATGATTTGAAGGGAAACATGCACTCCAATGTTTATAGCAACAAGGCCCACAATAGCCAAAATATGGAAAGAGCCCAGATGTCCATCAACAGATGAATGGATAAAGAAGATGTAGTATTGGGGCGCCTGGGTGGCTCAGTGGGTTAAAGCCTCTGCCTTCAGCTCAGGTCATGATCCCAGATGTCCTGGGATCAAACCCCGCACCGGGCTCTCTGCTCAGCAGGGAGCCTGCTTCCTCCTCTCTCTCTCTGCCTTCCCCTCTGCCTACTTGTGATCTCTGTCAAATAAATAAATAAATAAATCTTTAAAAAAAAAAAAAAAGAAGAAGATGTAGTATGTATACATATAATGGAATACTACCCAGCCATTTAAAAAATGAAATCTTGCTATTTGCAATGATATGGATGGAACTAGAGGTATAATGCTAAGTGAAATGAGTCATTCAGAGAAAGACAAATACCATATGATTTCACTCATATGTGGAATTTAAGAAACAAAACAGATGAACATAGGGAAAGGGAAGGAAAAATAAGATGAAAACAGAAAATGAGGCTAACCTTAAGACTCTTGACTACAGGAAACAAATTGACGGTTGCTGGAGGGGAGGTGGGGGGGATGTTATAACTGGGTGATGGGCATGTAAAGAGCACTGGGTGTTATATGCAACTGAGGAATCACTAAATTCTACCCCTGAAACTAATAATACACTATATGTTAACAAAATTGAATTTAAATAGATTTTAAAAAGACAAATCAAAGTTATGAGATATTGAGATATTTACAAAATGGACTTCAAATAACCAAGATTAGTATATTTAAAGATTCTGAAGCCAAATGGAAAATTTAAGAAGCCATCTGGAATCTATAAAAAAAATTAAATGGAAAAAATTAAATTCTAGAACAAATAAAATGACAAATTACAATCAGTAGATGAGTTTGAAAGCAACTAGACACAGCAGAGTTATAAAGCTGGAACAGAGATCAGATAAAGCAGTCAGGCCAAGGCAGGAGAAAGAAAAGAAAAATGGAAAATACCCCCCCCCCCCGAAAAAGGCCAGTGTGTGTGTAAAGTACATACAGGACATAGTAATAAGGGTTAATATACAGAAAACTGAAATCCCAGCAGAAACAAGTAAAAAGATGGGCCAGAGCAATATTATGGTAGATAACGGCTGTGAGTTTTCCAAAACTGAATAAAACTATATTGGGATTCAAGAAATGCTATGACCACCAGCAAGATAAATATGAAGAAACGACATGCTTTAACACAAAATTTTAAGCAAAGAGAAAAAGACATACTAGGTGTCAAAGAAACAATAAAAAGAGATTATGCTGAGTGAAATAAGCAGAGAGAGTCAATTATCATATATTTTCACTTATTTGTGGAGCATAAGAAATAACACGGAGGACATGGGGAGATGGAGAGGAGAAGGGAGTTGGGGGAAATTGGACGGGGAGATGAACGGTGAGAGACTATGGACTCTGAAAAACAATCTGAGGGTTTTGAAGTGGTGGGGGTTGGGAGTTTGGGTGAGCCTGGTGGTGGGTATTATGGAGGGCATGCATTGCATGGAGCACTGGGTGTGGTGCATAAACAAAGAATTCTAGTACACTGAAAAGAAATCTAATAAATAGATAAATAAATAATGCAGCTGGTAGAATGAAAGACAAAAGAGGATTAAAAGATATCAAAGTTTGAAAACAAAATTTCCAACAAAAATATAATTTTTGGGCGCCTGGGTGGCTCAGTGGGTTAAGCCGCTGCCTTCGGCTCAGGTCGTGATCTCAGGGTCCTGGGATCGAGTCCCACATCGGGCTCCCTGCTCAGCAGGGAGCCTGCTTCTTTCTCTCTCTCTCTCTCTCTCTCTCTGCCTGCCTCTCTGTCTACTTGTGATCTCTCTCTGTCAAATAAATAAATAGAATGTTTAAAAATATATATATATATAATTTTTTAAAAAAGGCAAAATGAGGACACTTGAAGAACCCTCCAAAACCCCCCAAACAGAGAATTTGTTACTAGCAGACCTACATTAAATATATAACATATATTATATATTTAAAGCAGAAGATACAATTACAAAGATATAGAAAGGAATTAACAACAAGAAAAAGGATAAACCAAAGTAATATCAACAACATAATAGTAAAATACCTTTTGGGGATACAAATATATATATATATAGAGAGAGAGAGATAGAAAATATAGGACAATGGGGAGGGAGAGGATACATGGCATTAAAGTGCTCTAAGATCTTTTTTCTCTGAAATTAAAAGAATAAATTTATATCAAATTATATTAATTTAAAGGTGCATATTATCTTCAGGATCACCTCTAAAAGGAGGAGTGGAAGGGAAGGAAAGAGAGGTTAAGGAAAAATCTGAAGTACTAGAGCATGTTTATAAGATAAGAATTTAGTGAAGAGAAGGAAGTGGATGACACAGGAGACTGAGTGGCTTACTGCAGGAATAAACTATTGGAGGAAGGAATACAGGTGGGATCAAAAGGCTTCAGGAAGAGCGTCCTTGGACAGTTGCAGCAGACCATCATCAACTGGAACAACAGGCAACAACAGGCAGGGCAGACAAAACTTGTATGGATCCTTACAGGGTGTCAGATCTATTTAAGACAAGTCAAGGAAGGGGCACCTGGGTGGCTCAGTGGGTTAAGCCTCTGCCTTCAGCTCAGGTCATGATCCCAGGGTCCTGGGATCGAGCCCCACATCAGGCTCTCTGCTCAGCAGGGAGCCTGCTTCCTTTCCTCTCTCTGCCTGCCTCTCTGCCTACCTGTGATTTCTGTCTGTCAAAATAAATAAAATCTTAAAAAAAAAAAAAAAGACAAGGGAAATTTTATTTTCTCAGTGAAATGTGAGAGAAGGTTATCTTAGAAGGCAAGGGAGGGTGCAGCATGTCTGAGGGGAGGAAGAATTACATCAGTAATTCAGCCAAGTGGCAGAGCCAACAGGGCTGGGCAGGAGAATGGGCCAGCAGCATGAGCATGGACTTGAGAACTGCAGTCACAACCTCACAGAAAGACCGGTCTTCTACACAGTGTATTTGGTTGCAGGCACGGAGCTGGCAAATATCTGCATCAAGCAGAATCAGTGGCACTACCTCTGTCAACTGTACCTTAATCTTGCATGCTGGTGGAGCTTAATGGTTAAAATCATGGACTCGAGGCCCAAACTGCCTGAGTCCACATCCTGGTTCCATTTCTCATTAGTTATATGACCTTGGATAAGTGACAGAACCTCTCCCTGCCTTGGTTTCTTCTTATGCAACATGCAAATTATAAGAGGATTTATTTTATAGGGTGGTTAAGTAAATTACTTACAAGGATGCTCTGTACGGAATAAATAGGTTTCCATATTCCACAAATAAAAATACCAGATACCCAGTTAAATATGAATTTCAGGTAACAAATACACCTAGGGCAAGTATGTCTCATATAATATTTATTGGGCAATCCTAAGAATAAGCAGTGAATGTGTTTGTTAAATAATAATTTTTGCATGTGTTTTAAGGATACTAGAATGCTATTACATTGTATTACAGTTGTTTCTGTGCCTCTCTCCTCCTGATATGAAGGAATTTCCTGAGGGCAGGAAACATGCCTTATTTATCCTTATGCCCTTGAACCCCACACAATAGTAGTCATCAACCATTGTTTCATAAAGATGGACAAAGCATCACTACTTTCTATCCTTTTTGCTGCTTGCCTCCCTAGAAGTTGCTAATAAAGATGTTTGTCTAGGAAAAAATGAACACGGGGAGAAGTTAATGCTCACTACTCCTTGTAGTAACAATCCTTGGCTAGTCAGTGTTCTGGCCTGGCCAAAGAGCTGGGATAGGTTGTGCATAAATGGTAATCTCTCATTTACAGATATACCTCAGAGATAATAGGGGTTTAATTCCAGACCACCTCAATAAAGCTACTATTGCAATAAAGTGAGTCAAATGATTTTTTGTTTCCCAGTGCATATGAAAGTTATGTTTACAATATACCATAGTCTATTAAGTATGTAATAGCATTATGTCTAAGAAAAAAATGTACATACCTTAATTTAAAAATACTTTATTGCCCAAAACTTCTAACCGTAATCTGAGCTTTGAGCAAGTCTTAATCTTCTTGCTGATGGAGGGTCTCACCTCAACATTGATGGCTGCTGACTGATCAGGGTGGTGGTTGCTGAAGGCTGGGGTGGCCACAGCCATTTCTTAAAATAAGGCAATAATGAAGTTTGCTGCATCCATTGACTTTTCCTTTCATGAATTTCTCTGTTGCATGCAATGTTGTTAGTTAACATTTTACTCAGGGTAGAACTTCTTTCAAAATTGGAGTCAATCCTCTCAAACCTTGCTGCAGCTTATCAAATAGGTTTATGCAATATTCTAAATCCTTTGTTGCCATTTCAACCATCTTCACGGCATCTTCACAAGGAGTAGATGTCATCTCAAGAAACCACTCTTTTTTTACCCATCTATAAGAAGCAACTCCTCATCTGTTACCATTTTTATCATGGGATTGTAGCCAATTCAGTCCCATCTTCAGGGTCCATTTATAATTCTAGTTCTCTTGCTATTTCTAACTGCAGTTTCTTCCTCCACTCAAGTCCCGAACCCCTCAGAGTCATCCATGAGGGTTGGAATCAGCTTCTTCCAAGAAATCCTGTTAATGTTGATATTTTGACCTCTTCCCATGAATCTAGAATGGTGAATCCTTTCCAGAAGTTTTTCCATTGACTTTGCCCAGATCCGTTAGAGGAATTGCAATCTATGGCACGCATAGCCTTACAAAGCATATTTCTTAGATAATAAGACTTGAAAGTTTAAATTACTCCCTGATTCACAGGCTGCAAAATGGATGTTGCGCTAGCAGGCATGAAAATAACATTAATCTCACTGTATGTCTCCATCAGAGTTCTTGGGTGACCAGATGCATTGTCAATGAGCAGTAATATTTTGAAAGAATCTTTTTTTCTGAGGAGTAGGTCTCAACAGTGGGCTTAAAATATCCAGTAAACCATGTTGTAAACAGATGTGCTGTCCTCTAGCTTTGTTGTTCCATTTATAGAGCACTGGCATAAACTTAATGTAATTCCTAAGGTCCAGGATTTTCAGAATGGTAAATGAGCACTGGCTTCAACTTAAGTCACCAGCTGCATTAGCCTTTGACAAGAAAAACAACCTATTCTTTGAAGCCAGGCATTGACTTCTCTCTGAAAGTCCTAGATGGTATTTTCTTCTGCAATGAGACTGGTTCAACTACACTGAAAATCTCTTGCTCAGGGCCCCTGGGTGGCTGAGTCGATTAAGTGTCTACTTTAGGCTCAGCTTGTGATCCCAGGGTCCTGGGATTGAGCCCCATGTCAGGCTCCCTGCTCAGTGGGAAGTCTGCTTCTCCCTCTCTCTCTCTGCTGCTCTCCCTGCTCATTCGCTCACTCTCTATCTCTCAAGTAAATAAATAAAATATTTTTTTAAAACAGTCTCTTGTTCAGTGTAGCTATCTTCATGAATTACCTTAGCCAGATCTTCTGAAGAACTTGCTACAGCTTCTACATCAGCACTTACTACTTTGCCTTACACTTCTGTGTTATGGAGAAGGCTTCTTTCCTTCTTTTCTGAAACCTTATGAACCAAACTCTGCTAAATTCCAACTTTTCTTCTATAGCTTCCTCACCTCTCTCAGCCTTCGTAGAATTAGAGATTTAGGGCCCTGCTCTAGATTAGGCTTTGGCTTAAGGGAATGTTGTGGCTGGTTTGATCTTCTATCCAGACCACTGAGAATTTCTCCATATTGGCAATAAGCCTGTTTTTCTTTCTTAGTATTCATGTGTTCACTAGACTAGCACTTTTAATCTCCTTCAAGAACTTTTTGTTTGCATTCACAAGTTGGCCAACTGTTTGGCACAAGAAGTCTAGTTTTTGGCCTATCTTGGCTTTTGACCTGCCTTCCTCACTGAGCTTAATCATTCTAGCTTTTGATTTAAAGTGAGAAGCGTGTGACTCTTGCTTTCACTTGAACAATTAGAAGCCATTGTAAGGTTGTTAACTGGCCTGATTTCAATATTATTATATCTCAGAGAATAGGAAAGCCCAAGAAGAGGGAGAGAGGCAAGGGAATGGCTGGTTAGTGGAGCAGTCAAAACACACACCATATTTATCATTAAATTTGTGGTCTAATATGGGTGTGGTTCATGACTCCCTCCAACAACTACAATAGCAACAAAGATCAATGACCACAGATCATAACAACAAAGAATAATAATGAGAAAGTTTGAAATACTGCAAGAATTACAAAATGTGACACAGAAACATAATGTGAGCCAATGTTTTTGGGAAAATGATGCCAGTAAACTTGCTCAACACAGGATTGCCACAAACCAATTGGTGACAATCAAAGTATCTGTGAAGTGCAATAAAATAGGGTATGCCTGTATACTTTTATGTCAATTATTACTTTTTTTGGTGAATGGAGATGAAATTTGTGACAAATTTATAATGAAGGAAATCTTGCTTTGCAATTGATCAATATCTTATGATAGGAGTAGAAAATGTATAATTAGAGGATATAGTTGTCACAATACTGTAACAATTCTTGGTGTCTATCTCCCTGATACCCATTTTTCTCTTCTTCTTTACTAGCCAAATCTCAATTTTGTTCAGAATGGCAATGTGACCAACCTAAAAACAGCCATCTTCCCAAACTTTCACGTGGCCACACAGCACAGCTGCAAATAACAAAATGCAAGCAAAAGTTTACAGGATAGTTTGCCCATTATTTTCAAAATGTCACTTAGTTGCACAATTTAAAAGGCCGTAGCAACTGGAAGAATCCTTAGCCCTTTGCTCTTCTATCTTTAATTCTTCTCCCCTTTGACCTCCTGGAACATGTATGATTGTTATAGATGATAGCATAATAAGCAGACATAAAAGAGACATCAAGATGTTATAAAAACTGTAACTCACATTCATTCACCACAGTTCACACCTTCAATAGTAGTTAATAAATGGCCTTACCATAAGTTAGAAAGTAACAGTGTGTTGGAAAATCATGATCATGAACTATATTTGATTAGAGCTGAGATAAAATTTATGTATTACATTGTTACTCACCAAAGAAACCCAGAACTTCCCTGGCTCAGAGTAAAATCCACAGAGGATGTGACAGGGAGTTGATGGAATAAAGATTTCAGGTAATGGCTCCTCTTCCTCGTCGTTGTCCTCCTCCTCCTCTACTTGGAGTTCCTTTTCTCCATCTTCTCCCATCTCTGCTGCTAGCTGCTTCCTCCTTTCTTCCTTCTCCTTCTTCTTCAAATCCCTTAATGTCTTTCTCTTTTCTATTTCTATTAATCGCTTTTGCAAGAGACATTAAGATAGAAAAACAACTGTAAATCATTAATTTACAGTAAGGGGATGACAAAATGAAAAATAGATTAGGGTTCTAGAAAAACTCACAGCTCTAATATAAAATGATGTCATTTAAAAATAATTATCAATTTGGGGATATATTTCATCATTAACATTTTTAAATCATTTCTGTATTAACCCCTTCAATCCTAATTTTAAAGAAATTATTTTCTCATTTTTTTTCCTAGCAGAAGAGCGAAATACAGTTTCTTCCAGTCTATCACCATCAACCCATGAATTAGGTAGATCAAAATAAGCCCTGAGATAAGTTGTTCCTATTTTTAGTAATACTCTTAGACCCCGTGCATCTTTCAGACCTTTCAAAAGCCACCTAACACTGGCATCCCTACCTCCCATCTTTTCCCTCTTTATTTCTTTTTTATCCCTCATAATTATCCAATTTATATGATCTCATCACATCAATCCCCTCCTCAAAATCACATGGTGGGAGGGGTGACTGAACAGCCTCTTCCCAACAAAAGGAGACACAGTAATGAACGAAACCTCTATCCCCAAATGCTCTGAACTGCAGTGGGAATGGATAGTACTGAGAGAGCAGGAATAGATTTGTCTGCCTTGGGACACAGGAAAAAAAAAAAAAAAAAAAGGCAAGGTTTAGGGATGCCTGGGTACCTCAATGGTTTAAAGCCTCTGTCTCTGGCTCAGGTCATGATCCCAGAATCCTGGGATCGAGCCCCACATCAGGCTCTCTGCTCAGCAGGGAGCCTGCTTCCTCCTCTCTCTCTGCCTGCCTCTCTGCCTACTTGTGCTCTCTGTCAAATAAATAAAATTAAAAAAATAAAAGGCAAGGTTTAAAAGAGAAACAAGTAAAAGTCGAAAGATTTATATGATCTGAAGAGAAACCAGAATATATCCAAAATCTATAAAGAACTTATCAAACTCAACACCCAAAGAACAAATCCAACCAAGAAATGGGCAGAAGACATGAACAGACATTTCTCCAAAGAAGACATCCAAATGGCCACCAGACGCATGAAAAAATGTTCAACATCACTTGGCATCAGGGAAATACAAATGAAAACCACAATGAAATACATCTCACACCAGTCAGAATGGCTAAAATTAACAAGTCAGGAAATGACAGATGTTGATGATATAGAAAAAGGGGAACTCTCCTACACTGCTGGTGGGAAAGTAAGCTGGAGCAGCCACTCTGGAAAACAATATGGAGGGTCCTCAGAAAGTTGAAACAGAGCTACCCTACAACCCAGAACTACTAGGTATTTACCCTAAAGATACAAATGTAGTGATCCAAAGGGGCATCTGCACCCCAATGTTTATAGCACCAATGTCTACAATGGCCAAACTGTGGAAAGAGCCCAGATGTCTATCTTGACAGGTGAATAGATAAAGATGTGGTATGTATCTATACAATGGAATATTACTCAGCCATCAAAAAAAATGAAATCTTGCCATTTGCAACAACAAGGATGGAACTAGAGGGTATCATGCTAAGCAAAATAAGTCAGTCAGAGAAAGACAACTGTCATATGATCTCACTGATGTGGAATTTAAGAAACAAAACAGAGGATCATAGGGGAAGAGAGGAAGAAATTAAATAAGATGAAACCAGAGAGGGAGGCAAACCATAAGAGACCCTTAATCATAGGAAACAAACTGAGGGTTGCTGGGGGGATGGGGATGGGGATATGGGGTAACTAGGTGATGAACACTGGGGAGGCTATGTGTTATAATGAGTACGGGGGATAATATAAGACTGATGACTCACAGACCTGTACCTCTGAAACAAATAATACATTGTATATTAATTAATTGAATTTAAATAAAAAATAAGTAAAATAGAGCAACTATTTTATTTATTATTTATAAATAAATAAAAGAGCAACTAGTATATAAAACAACCAGTCTTAGAACCCTGCCAAACTGCAGGGAGATGCTGAAAATCTCTGCAGGACAGAAAGGCTGGCAAGTACCACAGTTTATGCTCCCCCTCCACCATGACAGTGTGAATGAGGGGATCAAGATCTGGGCACCCTAACCAGCCTACCACATCAGTGAGCCCAAGGCACCTAGCCCCCACTAGCTCCAGCAATCTCACCAAGGAGGATCCAGGGAGGTATACACCAGGACATCCCTGGAGAGCACTCACCACAGCTCCACCTGTTGCATCACAGTGACACAGGTGCAAAGGATCCCTGAACACTCCAGATCCACACCACATTTGCTTCAGACAGCTTGCTAGGACACCCCCAATACAGAGTGCTCTGGAACCTCCTGGCTGATTCATGCTTTGGCACCAGCTGTCCCACCAGAAAGCCCCCTGTAGATAGCACAGGCATCCCCCAGCTCTGGATCCTATTACTCCATAAGGGCAGCCCCTGTGTAGCATACCCAGGGCCCCCAGCTTGTACCCACTCCACTTTCAGTTGTCCTACCAGGGCACCCTCACTGTGGAACGCTCTTAAACAACCTGGCTTATACCCATTTCCACTTCAGCTGTCTTGATAAGGTGTCTTCTACATGAAAAGCCCAGGGATTCCCTAGCTTACACCCACTTCAGCTTTAGCTGGCCTGACAAGGCACTCCTGCATAGTATGTCCTTGGACACCCTGGCCTGTTCCAGCCTGGCTTGTCACCCCATCAGGCCACTCCAGCTTGCACTGACTTCAGCTTCAGCTGTCCTTCCAGGGCACCCTCTGCATATAGAGCCCCAGGATCCTCCAAATCAGCACCCAGTTCCATTTTAGCTGTCCTGCCAGGATGTCCACTGCATGAAGAGCCCTGGGACTTCCCCACTTACACACACTTCAGCTCCAGTCATCTCACCAGGTCAGACACAGCATGGAATGCCCTGAAACCCTCAACCTACATCATCTGCAGCTCCAGCCAGCCAGAGGAAATTGCCAACTATATATAGGGGAGACCATACACAAGACCATTTCTTCAAATTTAGGAGAAGTAGCTGTCTTACCTAATTCACAGGAACAAACATGAAAATCAAGAAAAATGGGGAGGCAGAGGAATACATTTCAAAAGAAAGAACAACACAAAACCTCCAAAAAAAGAACTAAATAAAAAGGAGATATGCCATATGCTTTAAAAAAAGAGTTCAACCAATGGTCATAAAGATATTCAGCTTGCTAGAGAAAAGAGTAAAAGAACACAGTAGGCCTTCAACAAAGAAAAAATATTTTAAAAAACCAACAATGAAGAATACAATAACAAGTGAAGGGGGAAAAAGAACCACTAAAGGGAATCAACAGATTATGGAGCAGAAGAATGGATCAGTGATCTGGAACATAGGGTAACAGAAAGCATCCAAACTGAACAACAGAAAAAAAAAAAATCAGGATAAGTTCGAAGATCTCTTGACAACATCAAGCAAACAAATATTCACATTATAGGGGTTCCAGGAGAAAAAAAAAAGATGCAGAAAATTCATTTGAAGACATACTAGCTTCAAAACTTCACTAATCTGGGAAGAGAAACAGACATCCAGGTTTAAGAAGCACGGAAAGTTAAAAACAAGATGAACCCATGAAACATCATTATTAAAATGTCAAAGGTTAAAGATAAAGAGATTTGTAGAAGTAGCAAGAAAGTAGCAAGAAGTTACATACAAGGGAAACCCTACAAGGCTATCAGTTTTTCAGCAGAAACTTTGAAGGCCAGAGGGAGTGGCATTATATATTCAAAGTGTTGAAAGGAAAAAACCTACAACCGAGAATACTCTACCTGGCAAGGTTATCATTCAGAATAAAAGGAGAAAGAGTTTCCCAACCAAAGAAAAATTAAAGGGGTTTATCATCACTAAACTGGCCTTACAAAAATGTGAAAGGGATTTCTTTAAGTAAGGAAAAAAAAGCCATAATTAGAAGAAAATTATAAATTAAAAGATGTAAAATATGATGACATATACATAACATATAAAAAGTACAGCATAGGGAATATAGTCAATGGTACTGTACTAGTGTTGTATGGTGACAGGTAGTAGCTACACTTGTGGTGAACACAGCATAATGTACAGTTTTGTTGAATCACTATGTTGTGTACCTGAAACTGATATAACATTGTGTGTCTACTATACTGAAATAAGAATTTCTTCAAAGAACAAATGGGGGTGGGGAGGGAAGAAAAGGGAAAAAGAACTCATAATGGATCTCAATGGTCTTGAATTAAATTGAAATATCTTGGCTGGTATTTAAGGAGCCCAAGTGTTGGTCATAGATTTCTGCACATCCCTCCAACATACTGCATCCCTCTGTCTCAACATTCCAGTCTTCATTTTTTAAAAACACCAGAAAGTCTTACAACTCTGCTTTCCCTCAGGATGTTATTCCAGCTCTTATTGCCTTCCTCTCCTTTTTCATCCTCTCAAAATTCTTCTCATTTTTTTAAATACTAAATGTTCCCTCTATCTAGTCATCTTTGATCCCCTCTTACACCCCCCATCAAACTCATATTTGTTTCACTCCACACCCCTAAAATTATTTTCTTTGCACTGTGATTTTAATATCCATTCACTACTGCCTTCTAATATAGTCGGCTGCTTTCTACCAGCTTATAAGCTCATAAAGTCAGGGTAAATGTCTTATTCTTCTTCATATTTCATCAGCACTTTTATACAATGGAATATTACTCAGCCATAAAAAAAGAATGAAATCTTGCCATTTGCAATGATGTGGATGGAGCTAGAGAATATTATACTAAGTGAAGTCAGTTAGAGAAAGACAAATCCATATGATTTCACTCATATGTAGGGCTTGGAAACAAAACATATGATCATAGGGGGAAGTGAGAGGCAAACCAAGAAACAGACTTTTTTTTTTTCCCCCAGAGGGGCATGCACCAGAGGAAAGGAGATGGGGGATGGGTTAGGTAGAAAATAGGGATTAAGGAGAGCACTTGTGATGAGTACCAGGTGATGTATGAAAGTGTTGAATCGCTATACTGTACACCTGAAACTAAATATTACACTGTATGTTAACTGGAATTTAAATTAAAAAGTCAAGGAAAAAAAGATATTTTAAATTCTAAGAAAAACATTGGGGAGGGTACGTGCTATGGTGAGTGCTGAGAAATGTGTAAGCCTGATAATTCACAGACCTATACCCCTGGGGCAAATAATACATTATATGTTAATAGAAATAATTTTAAAAATTTTCTAAGAAAAAAACACATTAGAAGATAATGCTTCAAGGATATCTCATACCAGAATCTTAGACTTGACACTTGAGAAATGAAAATATTTTATGTCCATGTCTTTGATTTCATAGGAAACTACATCACGATTTTCCTCTTCCTCCTTTATGGTTGGAAGTGGAGTTTCAAGAACATAGCCATTCTCACAGATAATCAGTAAAGTACTGTCAGGCTGAAAAAGAAAGATTAACGTATCATTCACATTTAGGTGAATTTTTAGAAGCATAGCTCAAAAAGATCATAAATCAGGAAAAAATATAATTGCTATGTATACTAACCATTTAAAAAAAAATTTTTAAAGATTTTCATTTATTTATTTGACAGAGAGAGAGAGAGATCCCACAAGCAGGGGGAGCTACAGGCAGAGGGAGAGGAAGAAGCAGGGTCTCCGCTGAGCAGAAAGTCCAATGCAGGGCTCAATCCCAGGACCCTGGGATCATGACCTGAGCAGAAGGCAGACACTTAACCGACTGAGCCATCCAGGTGCCCCTATACTAACCATTTTTTAAATCCTTAATCCCTCACTGCAATAATAAGTCATCTTATTAATCACTATACATAATCACTAATAAACTAAGTGTTAACATTAGATTTAGATTTGTTTCCCTTACAGATGTCATAATACATTTTTTGAGCCAAAAATGCAGCTGTGAAGTATGTTAGTCCAAAAAGCAGAATATTAAAATCAGGTTATCATTCAGAATAAAAGGCGAAGGAAAACCTGCAGTGTGTGGATGGCATATCCAGTCTGAGCAGCCTTTGGTGGATCATTCTCTATCTGCCCCAGTTCATTAAATGTGGATGTTCCCAAGGTTTTTGTCCTCTTCCCTCTTCTCTCACTCCATAAGCATTTCCTGGAAAATCTTATAACTAACATAAGGCTTCATTACCACTCACACACCATTAGATTCCAAATTAATTCATCTCTCTAGGCCAGACCATTCTCTCTTTTTTTAAGATGTTATTTATTTATTTGACAGAGATCACAAATAGGGAGACAGGCAGGTTGGTGGGGGGAGCAGGCTCCCTGATGAGCAGAGAGCCCGATGTGGGGCTTGATCCCAGGACCCTGGATCATGACCTGAGCCAAAGGAAGAGGTCTTAACCCACTGAGCCACCCAGGTGCCCCCAGACCATTCTCTTGATCTCCCAAAATCATATATTTAACCATGTCTGCAAAGTCCCCATCTCGATATTCTATAGACACATTATTCAAAATGTTTCTTCACTCAGTCATTTCATTCTATAATTATTATGTGTGTACTATGTATTTGGCATTTTGTGGGATGCTAAGGGTAAAATTATAAAAGAAAAATACAGTATCTGGCACTATGGAGCTTACCTCCAACAAGAGAGCTTGTCATTTAAAAAATCATATAAATAAATGTAAATTATAACTGTGACAAGTGTTGCAGAGGTGCCACAAGAGCAAAGGAAGCTGTGCAAGGATTCCTGAGAAGGTGGTATCTAAGCTTCAAGGTGAAGGGGGAGTAGAATTACACAATAAGTTAGGGGAAGGTTTGAGGGAGTATGCTTTACAAAGCAAATACCTTGTGCAAATATCCAGTGGCACGTTTGGGCTTACAAGGAAGTTATGGACTTGGATGGTAACACCCAGGTCAAGAGAACAGAATGAAAAGAGAGATTGGAACAGAGCTATAGGGAAACAATACTCAGTAATTGGGTGAGGAAGGCTGAAAAGGAAGGGCAAGATGTAGAATGTGGAACCAGGAGAGCATAAGGTCACAAAAGTTAAAGGGAGATGGTAATTCAGAGAATGTAAGGGTCAACAGAATCAAAGAAAGTAAGAGGTCAAGAAAGATGAGAACTGAAAATGTTAAGTGGACATCAGTGGTTTCTTTACAGGAGCAGACTTGGTAGAATGATGAGACTGGATACTAGTCAAGAGCCTACAGGAATAATCAATCCTCTTGGAAAAGTCAGGAGAAAGATGGGGCAGTAACTAGAGGAGAATGGAAGGTTGAAGAATTTATTTTTTGTTCATGGAAGATACTCAAACACATTTAATACCAATGGAAATGACCCAGTAAACAGGTGAGGTTAAATTTATGACAAGAGAAAATAAGAGTATGAAATCTTAAAAAAATGGAAAACAGTATAATCCAAAGGAGGCGGCAGAACTGCCGTCAAATGGGAATGGAGAGGACATCTCTATTATAAAAAAGGGAAGAGGGCAGGTGGATGCACAGGTAACAGGATTTTATGTTGGGTAGTGGGAAGGTGAGGGATTCTTCTGCAACTTTTCCTCCTAAAGACAAGTTGCCAACAGTTTGCGTGAGACCGAGAGGTCAAACAGAATGCTGTCTTCTAGAGCTTTAGACATTCTTGAAGAGAAGAGGAGACAAAAGTTGAAGTTCAAATTTACAAAAACAATTAGGACTTGAGGGGATCCCAGAGAAAGGGGAATACAGAAAAGTGAACCTGACGTTCTGCTGGGCCTTTGCCTTAAAGCATTTACAGGATTCTAAACTGTCTGGGAACAGAGTTTGTTCATTTCCTTCAAATGTTCCATTAGTTTTCACTTCATCTATTTGAATGCTATTTACTCTTATGCATAGTATTATACTTTCATCTAGGATATCAAAGAGGAAGCAGGGATGTTTAGAATGCAAATCAAAGAAGTTTGGTGAACGAATGAAGGGCAGGGTGGTTAGAGGTAGGGAAAAGGCTGGAATTTTCAAGATTTTCTGGTTATAGCAACAGAGAGGACAGTGGTCCCAGAATAACACAGGCAAAAGAACATGTCTTAGAGAAGCTCATGTGTTTCATTCAAACAGCTCAAAGTTATCCCCAGAAATTCAAAATTCTGCCCCAGAAATTCTGTTAATTCTACCTCCTACATAGCTCTTGTCCGCAGTCTTTCATACACTGGTCAAGTGTCTGGAACATAGCTCCCCAATAGAGGAGCCTCACTGCTGCCCAGAGTGATCATGGTAGTGACCATGGCAGTCAGAATGAGTCTGTGTGTACATGTGGTACACCCTTATTGGAAACACAAATTATAAATAGCGGACAGAAGTTTAATGCATTCAGGAAGGCAGGAGGTCTGACCATTGAGAACTGGTAGAAGCTAACAGCTATGGCTAATTGGGTAGCTGCAGCATGCAGCGTATCAGTTACACATGGTAAATTCCCTTTTTTCTCCATCTTTATTGAAGCTTAACTGAAATATAACACTGTATAAGTTTAAAGTGTACTATGTGATGGTTTGATACATGTATACATTGTGAAATGAGGGTAATTTGCTTTGAAATTAGTAATTCCCAAATATAAGAAATACAAGCACTAATCAGCAGCATGGCCTGAAATAACTTTAGAATTATGTTGGGAGTTTTGGTCTCTTATGCCTATTAAAAAAAATTCAGCTTCAAAAAAAAAATTTAGTTTCTTATTTCAAAATAATTATTGACTCACAGGAAGTTACCAAGATAGTATAGAAAGGAATCATGTACCCTTCACCCAGTTTCTCCCATTGGTTACCTCTTATGCAACAATATCAAAACCAAGAAATTGACATTAATACAGAACATGTGTATAATTCTATGTCATTTTATCACATCTGTAGATTCATGGAACCATTCACGGTAATCAAGATGCAAAACTACCTCATTACCATTAGGATCTTCAAGATGTCCCTTTGTAGTCACGCCCACCTCCTTCCCACCCACCATTTCTAACCTTTTTGGGTTTTTGACTTTGAATCTAGAGAAATTATTAAAGGATGCACATAATATCACATGTTGTGTTCATGCTTTAAAACCCAGGTCCCTTTGCAGCTTTCATTTCCTTCTCCTAAATCACCAGCACCCACCTTCTCTCCAACTACACATATTCCACCATTTCCTCAAGGTTAAGGCAGAATAATACAAAATAACAACTTATGTTAACTTATGCCCTTCTTTGTATTTCCCTTCTCTATATTTATAGCACATATTGTCTATACCAGTGATATTTTAGTCACCATTTCCCTTGTGAAACCTTGTACTGTTCAGGGATAGTTATTTAACTTCTAAAATAGGTACATTTTTTTTATCTCTTTCAGAAGAGATTGCTTTGTACTGCTTATTGACTCCATCGTCAGTGACTAGCAAAGATGAAAACAATGAATATTTTTTTAAAAAGCTTTTTCTAGATACTATATTGTTGTAGCCCTTTTCTTTAGACAAGTTCAAGGTAGATTAATAGATGTTACTTCAATAATTCTGACACCTCCATACAGTTCATTGTATTATTATCCTAGAACCCAGGACAGCACCTGGTTTAGAAATTAAATCAACATTCGGATGACAGAATTATCTAATGCTCAAACTTAGGGAAAAGAGAGGCATTAAATAAGATCAGTAACCAATCCTGAATCACCAACTGTTGTTAGGAAAAGAGTCAGTGGACGATTCAAAGAGAAAATATAGGTGGAAAGGGGCAGAAACAAAGAGATAAAGATGAGGGCAAGGACATTCAGACCTTGGAACTGAACTTTTGAATGTCAAAAGGACTGATAGACCCAAGTCAACACATTCTGACATGTGTATCTCAATAAAGTCATCAGTGTTAAAGCAAAGCCTGATATAACCCAAAGTTTTGGGAAGGGAATCATGACCAACAATTTAGAGAATGGAAGAGAGAAGAGGTAATGGGTGTGATGTGGGACTCCTCAGTAATGCTCTACTAGCCAAGCTAAGAGCATCCCTGGCCCCTCACTGCAGGACCCAGGAATGTGGCTAATAATTCCACCTGTTGTTCTCTCTTCCAGATCACTTCATTATGCTGTAATTGAGATTTAAACATGAAGACAAATACTAATTACTTACATGGGAGTTCGAAGACCATACTAACTGGCGAACAGGTCCAGGAGTAGTAATATACCCTATTGGCTTATAATCCTTTTCTACCTCAAAGAAGAAGACGGTTTGATCTTTACTCTAAGAAAAAGAGAAATACCCAAGAAATATGGGGTTTTTAAAAAATCTATTCCATAGAGTACAGAGTAGCACTTACTAGCTATAGTATATCCTCTATATAACTATACCCACAATAATTATATTTCCCAGATTATTCTGGGAAAATTCTTATTTCAAATATTTGCTTCATTTCCCCCATGAGAACATTTGACAAACCAAGTGTTCCAGGATGTGTTTCTGAAAGAATGATCACTATACATTACCTATACATAGGTTAACTCAAAAAATTCCACAAAGCATATGCTCACTTACTAATACATTAAAAATGTACAAGTTTATTCTCATCACTTAAGGCAATTCTGTTTAAGAACATACCTATGTGATAAAATATTGGTTATACATAACACAGGATCATAACTCCCAGTTAAAAACTTCTATTCATTTAAAATAAGCATTAGAACTCAATTTATAAGAAAATTTTGAGATGTCATGCACAGACTAAAAGAATATGATCATAAAGAAACAAACTATGGGTTTTTCTCTAAAATGTACATCAGCAAATAAGCTATCATCAAGTAGAAAGACAAATAAAAATAAGTTTAACCATGAAAGCTCAATAGGAAACAAAAAGAAATCTACCACTTACCCCTGTAGCTAGAATTTCTCCATCACGTTCATAAGCTAAGGCAGTGACACGAGCAGTATGGGGTTTGAAAACCTGTTTCAAATTAATATCTGCATCAGAAATTTTCTTCCGTCCTGCAAAAATTGTGAGTCCTTTTGGATCGTAAAGTTCAAGAATTCGAACCACCCCATCTTCGAATCCTGCAATAATCTGTGCTCCGGTGTAGCTTACCTTGGATAAAAATTAAATGCAACATATATGAAATTAGTTGATTAAGAAAGTTGTACTATGTAACAGATAACTCTGTATTTTATTTAGCCAAGTAATTTAACGTTGACTTCTCGTTGGTAAGTCCTTATACAACTTTCTGGTAACCTCCATCTATTCTAGTTCTTTATCACTGCTGCTGATGAGATGGGTAGACAATGGCAATCCAAACACTCAAGAAGCAAATGTTGGTGTAGCAGCTTGTCTACCATGTGCCAGGCACCTATCACCAGCAACTCAAGGGTGAGCATAAACAGTTTGTCCCCGGTTTCACAGAATTTATGGTCTAGGGGGAGGACAGACATTAATCATGCAGATGAGTATAAACTTATGAACAGAAATAAATGCTAAAGGAAAGACACAATATCTGAGGGCATATAACAAAGAAAGCTTACCTAGACCAAGGAAGAGATGGTGGAGCGGAGACCAGAAAGATGCCCAGAAATTAAGTTCAGGGAGATGGGAGAAGCATGCCTGGGAGAGGATATAGCTTGTGGAAAGGTCATGTGCAGAAAAGAAGCTAAAGAGAGAGTTAAGCAAGGCCCAGGTCACAAAGTGGCTTACATGTCACATTAAGGATAGTCTTCATTCCAAGAGCAGTGAAAAGCCATTGAAATGTTTTTAGTTGGGGGTTTGGGTATGTTGTGTGCATGTGTATTCATGTGTGTGTCTGTGTGTATAGAGGGTAACATGATCAGATTTGCTATTTTGGAAAAGCCATCTTAGCTTCATTGTGCAAAACAGAACTGAGATGGCCTAGATAGGATTCAGGGAGACCTTTGGAAAGACCTTTAAAGCAATGGCTGCCTTACTCCAGGAGAGTGATTGTGGTCACTTGGTCTAAGATGGTGTCATGGAGAGGAAGGATATGGGCATAGTTTAGAGAAAGCTATAATGACCCTATTTGGTGATGACTGAATACAGAAGGAGAAGAAGGGAGGTGTCAAGGATGACTGAGACATTTACTGAGATAGCAAACAGTGGAAGGGAGCCAAGTGTCTGTGTGGTTTGTTGTTGCTATTATTGTTTTGGTGGCCAGCAGAGTATCATGAATCTAGTCTTGGACGTGTTGGGTTTGAGGTCCCCTGGAGATCTCAAAATGAGGAAAGCACATAGCCTGCAGCTCAGAGAAGTCTGGGCTAAAGAAAAATATCTAGCAGTGTTCCAATATACTAAATCTGCTGTCTTGGGAGGCATTCAGGAGAAAGGCAAGAGCCCTGATATTCTTTAGAGCAGAGTGATCATCACCAAGACCAGGCAGTTAGGAGAGTCTTGGTAATAAGAAAAAACTATTCCATCCAACTCCTGTTGAATATTGTTCATTCAATAAATATTTGCTATGTGTCCAAATGTATATAGAGGCACTAGAGGTTCAAAGTAAAATAGAATGTAATTGTCACCCATGAAGAACAGTCTGGTGGGAAAGAGACAATAAAGCAATTCATCTTAGCGCATTGTGTAAAAGTTCATAAAATTAGTATATACATAGTCCTTTAAAAAAAAAAAAATCACAGAGGAAGGAGTGCCTAGCTCTACCTGAATGAAGGTAGGGTCACAGAGGGCTATGCAGAGAGGATGTCTGACCTGAGCTGAGCCATAAAGATATGGAGTTTTCTAGAGAAGCAAAAGGGTCTAAAGATGAGGCATTTAATTCTAGCATGGTATCCAATGATCAGTACTTGGATAGGAGGCTAAAAAAGGAAACATTCTATGGACATTGCACAGCCATCTGTATAAATGATTTAATTATATGGCTATAATTGAAATACTTCAGGTAAGAATGTAAATGAAGCGGGATAAAGAGTCAGCCTGGTTTGGTAAACAAACACTCTGTGGGTTTCTCCTTATTCTAAACTTTTCATTGTTCTGCCTCTAATCCCAGGCCTGAGTTCTTACTTCCGGTCTTGATTCCATCCATTTCCACATGTATCTTGGTCCTGGAACAATTTCTCTTTGATTTCAACCCAAAACAGTAAGGATAAAAATTCCTCAAATACTCCCATGATATTTTAAAAACTTGGCTGCATATTCTTTGGCATGTCCCCCATAAAGAGATGCCATTTAGGTCCCTCCCCTCCTTGAATCTGGGTGGGCCTTGTGACTGCTTCACTCAGGTGAGTACAGTACAACTGACATTAGATGACTTCCAAGTCTCATTCTAAAAGGCCCACAGCATCTGCCTGTTTATTGGAACATTAGATCTTAGAGCCCTGAGCTGCCATTTAAGAAGTATGTGCCTACCCTGAGGCCACTATGCTGTGATGAAGCAGAAGCCCCATGAGGAAGCTTTTAGGTAGGCACTCCTTTTAGGTAGGCACTCCTCCTAACAGCCCAGCTTAGCCCAGTCTTCAGTCTAGGTGCCAGACTGATGATAAAGAAGGCTTTACATGATTCCAGGACCCAGACACAATGAAGCAGAGACAATCCACAGCTATTGTCACTGGTCTGATTTCCCAATCCAGACAGCATATGAGCAAAATAAAAAGACTGCTGTTTTATGCCACTACTTTTTGCAGTAGTTCGGTACATAGCAATAGATAACTAGGACAACTCCCTATCTGCCTAAAATTTTTTCCATAGGCCTTATTATCTAATATAACATACGTTATTTATTTTTCTTTATTGTCCATTTCTGCCTCCTCTCTCCCACTAAAGTGTAAGATGCATGTGGGCAAGTATTTTTGTCTTTCTGTTCATTGCTATAGTCCCAAAAGCTAGACCAAGACCCAGCACATTGCAGGCAGGCTGGGAATATAAATAGAAGAAATGAAGTCATAATCAGCTAGATGATAGATACACAAAGTTCTGTTGAGTAATTATTTTATAATATGAAATGATTACTAACTTGCAAGTGGCATAAAAATAGATTTTTATTAAAACAGGACCAAAACCACAAAAGCAAGGTCATATGATTTCTATCAAATTCTGAATGAGTGAACAAACTAAGTTAAAAGTTTTATTCTTCTCCAAAATCCAGAGTCATAAAATAGATTTCTAAGAAATAGCACTGATATATTATATTTACCAATACATTCCAGCAGAAGTTTGTTACCATTAACTCACCAGTTGGGGTACCCAAGCAAGGGCAGTACCTCCCTGTTTGAATTTCATCTGAGCCAAAGGCGTTTTGCTAGCAAAATCATAGATTCGAACAGAGCCTACAGAAAGACAGTTTTAAAAGAAACAAATTATATATATATGTCATCTTTTAAAATAAACTTGGCTCACTTAACATGTTAAGCATTATAACAAGAAATTTCATACATAAATAAACTAATACTTTAATAAGTTTTCTTTAGTCAAAAATTTACATGAATACCCTCAACCAGGTAACTTGTAATCATGGATAATAAAGCAAACAACTGATGATTGACTGATGGATTAATTTCACCTTGCATAGCCCACAAAGATTCACCACGCATCAAGGAAGGAGGAAGGTGAGAAAAAAAAAAAAAAAAAGGAAAGGCATGAATGTGGATAATACCAAAATGAATGGCATTTTTGTAACTTACCATATCCTTAATCCTTCACAATAACCAAGGCTGATGTACTTTAGTTCCTCTCTCCTCCACAAAAACTCACTTCACTTGCATCGAGAGGCTTACCTTTTGGAAAAGTTCTCAGATGCTTTTCATCAAACACATATAAAATTTGGGGTGGAAAACAAAACAAAAAAGACCAGATGTATTTTCATTTGGAGTTCCTACTCACAATCCAAGGCAGTAGTGGCCATGAGGTAAGTGAGGGGAGAGACTGCCAAGGCTTCAACAGCTCCAGAATGGAAGGAGAAGAGGCAGTCTGGATCTTGAGTCTGATAATAAAAAGAAATCCCATTAGATCTTAAAGAAAAGTTAACATCAAATTAAGGTCAAGTTTTTAAAAACATATAAATAAAACCCTATAACACATGTGTGATTTTATCTGAATAGAAATTTTTTTTAAGGTTTTATTTATTTATTTGACAGACAGAGATCACAAGTAGGCAAAGAGGCAGGCAGAGAGAGAGGAGGAAGCAGGCTCCTCGCTGAGCAGAGAGCCCGACGCGGGGCTTGATCCCAGGACCCTGGGATCATGACCCGAGCCGAAGGCAGAGGCTTTAACCCACTGAGCCACCCAGGCGCCCCTGAATAGAAATTTTTAAAAGCATAATAGGTTGGGGTGCCTGGGTGTCTCAGTCAGTTAAGCATCTGACCCTCAGTTTCTGCTCAGGTCATGATCTCAGGGCAGGGAGATCAAGTCCCATGTCAGGCTCCATGCTCAGCAGGGAGTCTACTTGAGATTCTCTCTCTCCCTCTCCCCTTATCCCTCCCATCTCTAAAATAATAAATAAATCATTTTAAAAAACAAAAGCATAAAAGGCTAGAAAGAGTTCTGGACTTTGGAATTAGGAGAAACAGTACTGGCTTCATACTTGAAGGCTTTCCATTTCCTCACCAGTAAAATGAGGTGATGGCAACTGTCCACCCATTCATCAGGGTAGCTATGAGGGATGCAGAAGATAAAATAAATGAAAATACCATAAGTTTATGATAACTGTAAAGCACTGGATAACATGAGGCATTATCATTACCACTTTTCTAGTAAAGTTTGCTGAGATAGTTCATTTTTTAAATAAAATCAGAGAGAGAATAAATTCTCAGGACTAGGACATGTTGGACAAGTTTTTGATGGGAACAATGATCAAATATAGAGAAAGACAAAATATTTTTTAAAGAAGAATAACAGACTTTTGTTATAAGAATTAGGGGGAAAAAAGAGACAACTTACAATATTTGAAAAACTAAGGTCAAGTTTCCATATGGCTCCATTGGCATCCTAAAAAATTAAATAACCAAGACTAGTTCATCATTTTTAACTCTTATCAAATGAAAAGAATTTTCTTCTAGTTAAAGAACAAACAATAATATCAAAACCTTACATATGTTTTAAAGTGTGACAAAAATGTAACAAAAGCAATTGCTATATATCTTATAACACACAATAAAGGAAACATTTTCATAATACATATATAGTCAGTTTAATATAATAAGAATGCTAATTGGTTTTTTGTGTATAAAGTACAGGTTAACTAAATACCAAAATTCAGGTAGTCTTCATTGACTTATCAATAGTAGTCTTAATAGTAAAATGGACTTATAATGACAATAAATTAGGTTATGATTTTAATTTTTTGTCTAGGTAACTTTAAAGAGCCAGAGGGAAGAACACAACTTACCTGAGCTAGCCAAAAATTACTTCCAATCTCTTTCATTTTTATCATAGAGAAGAGTTTGACATTCTTGCCTACTTGAAGTTCATTAATGGGTTCGATCTCTAACAATCCAGTATCATCAATAGAATCAGCAGTGTCTACGGTCTCAAAATCCCAGATCTTATAAAATAAGAAAATACTTTAATCAATGAGCAGTTTCTGAATTTATATTTTCTATAAGAGGCCCTGATTGATGGCAGAGGAGTAGGAGACCTTAGTTTCATCTGGTCCCAGGAATTCAGCTAGGTAGCTATCAAATCACTCTGAACATCTGTGAACTCAACTGAAGATATAGAAAAAGAATAGCTGCAACTCTACAAATAGAACAGTGACCATTTCCTGCAGGGTAGGTGTGGAGAAGTGAATTCAAGGCGATATATGGAAGGACAGACCATGGGGTTGGGGGAGGAATCTTCCATAAGCCAGCTACCAGAAAGTGATATAGCAGCACAGCACAAAATCAGAACTTTTAGAAGTCTGCTCCTGTGAGGGATGTCCTGCCTGAAAGGTGATCAGGTGGTAAAACAGGCAGAATCTTAGCTGGGACAGTATGGTCTCAGAATCCCCAAAGTCACAGGAAGACCTGTGGTGCCTGAGAGCTGCAGAGCTCCTAGGCATTGGAGTGAGGAAGCCAGCTCCTATCAGTGAGCCCAGGAGAGGGCTCTCAGCTCAGGGTTGCCATAAACCATGAACTGTTGCACAGTCAATCCACTGCTCTCTGAATAGGAGCCCAACAAGTGGCAGAACTGGGGAGACCGTTCTTCCTCCCCGAGGAAGAGTGGCATGGGGGTGTGCCAGAGAGGTTGCAGGGTTTAGAGACTCAAAAACAGGGTTGCATGCCTGAGGTTGAAATGCTCCATCACTGGCTAAGTGAGCACAGAGTGTGGATGGAGACCAAGGAGATGGGAGTGATGGACTGCTTTTCTCTGAGGGCTCACTGAGGAGTGGGGCTCCAAGCTCTAGGCTCTGGGGCTGGAGATTGGGAGGCCACCATGTTCATTCTCATCCTCTAAAGCTGTGTGGAAATTCTTCAGGAACAAAAGCCACACAAAGCAATTCTCAGGAGCTGCTTACTTAGCCTGGCCCCCTGCCATAGGCAGTGAAATTTAGCCTGGGGCAAAGACACCTGAGAATCAGCAAAACAGGCTCTTTCCCCAGAAGATCAGCAAAAATGTCCAGTTAAGAACAAGTTCGCTGCAAAATTCCAGTGCTAGGGGAAAATAGTCTATAGAATTCATGGGGGTTTTGCCCATGATTCTTTAGTCTTTCATTTTTAATTTTTTTCTCTTTCTCCTTTCAACCAATTTCTTATTTTATCAACTCTTTTTTAAAATTCTTTTTAATTTTAATTTTTATAGTAACATTCTATCTTTTCAATGTATTTAATTTTATTTTTGTATACATATAATTTTGTCTTTCTTTACATTTTGGAATGCAGTTTCTTCTAACCAACTAAAATACACCCTGAATCTAGTGTATAGTTCTATTCTCTTCACAGGTCTGATCATATTATTTTTTCTTTTTCTTTTTTTAATCTTTTTTTCTTTTCATTAGTCATTTTTAATTTTCATCTTTACAGTTACATTCCAACCTTTCAGTGTATTATATATTTTCTTTCTTTACAATTTTGAAATCTAGTTTCTTCTAATATACCAAAACACACCCAAATTCTGGTATAAGACTCTGTTCTATTCACCAGCCTGATCATATTCTCTCTCCACCCCCATACTGACCAACACCCCCTCAACACACCCAGTTCAGGTCTCTTCTGATTTGCTCAGTGTGTATTTCTCTGGGGTCATCGTTGCCCTTTAAGTATTTTGTTCTCTTATTCATCTATTCTTCTATGGACAAAATGACAAGATGGAAAAACTCACCTCAAAAAAGAGAGCAAGAGGCACTACTGACTGCCAGGGACCTAATTAATACGGACATTATTAAGATGTTGGAACTACAGTTCAGAATAATTATTATAAAGATACTGGCTGGGGGGCACCTGGGTGGCTCAGTGGGGTAAAGCCTCTGCTTTCAGCTCAGGTCATGATCCCGGAGTCCTGGGATCGAGCCCCGCATCGGGCTCTCTGCTCAGCAGGGAGCCTGCTTTCCCCCTCTCTCTCTGCCTGCCTCTCTGCCTACTTGTAATCACTATCTGTTAAATAAATAAATTTTTTTTTAAATCTTAAAAAAAAAAAAAAAAGATACTGGCTGGGCCTGAAAAAAAAAAAGCATAGAAGACACTAGAGATTCCCTTTCTGGTGAAATAAAACAACTAAAATCTAATCAAGTTGAAATCAAAAAGGCTATTAATGAAATTTAATCAAAAATGAAGGCTCTATGAGGAAAAATGAGGCAGAAGAGAGAGTTAGTGACACAGAATATCAAAATGATGGAGAATAAAGAAGCTAAGAAAAAGATAACAGCTACTGGATCATGAGGGAAGAATTGGAGAGACAAGTGATAACATAAAGTGAAACAATATTAAAATAATTGGACTCCCAGAAGAAGAGGAAAGAGAGAGAGAGAAGCAGAAGGTATATTGGATCAAATTATAATGGAGAACTTCCCTAATATGGGGAAGGAACCAGGCATTCAAGTCCAGGAGGCTCAAAGACCCCTGCTAAAAAAAAAAAAAAAAAAAAAAAAAAATCCAAAAAAAAAAGGTCAGCACTGGGGGGCCTGGGGGGCTCAGACATTAAGCATCTGCCCTCAACTCAGGTCATGATCCCAGGGTCCTGGAATCAAGCCCTGCACTGGGTTCCCTGCTCAGTGGGAGGCCTCCTTCTCCCTCTCCCACTCCCCCTGCTTGTGTTCCCTCCCTTGCTGTCTCTCTGTCAAATAAATAAATAAAATCTTTAAAAAAAAATAGGTCAACACCTCGACATATAATAGTAAAACTTGCAAATCTCAGAGACAAAAAGAAAATTCTAAAAGCAGCTTGAGATAAGAGGTCCATAACCTACAAGGGTAGAAATATTGGACTGGCAGCAGATATATCCACAGAGCCCTGGCAGGACAGAAAGGACTGGCATGATATATTCAGGGTGCTAAATGAGAAAAATATGCAGCCAAGAATATTTTATCCAGCTAGAATGTCATTCAAAATAGGAGAGATAAAAAGTTTCTAGGACAAACAAAAACTAAAAGAATTTGTGATCGCTAAACCAGCCCTTCAAGAAATGTTAAAAGTTGGGGCGCCTGGGTGGCTCAGTGGGTTAAAGCCTCTGCCTTCGGCTCAGGTCATGATCCCAGGGTCCTGGGATTGAGCCCCACATTGGGCTCTCTGCTCAGCAGGGACCCTGCTTCCCCCTCTTTCTACCTGCCTCTCTGCCTACTTGTGATCTCTGTCTGTCAAATAATAAATAAAAATCTTAAAATTTAAAAAAAAAGAAATATTAAAAGTGATCCTTTAAGTGATGAGAGATCCAAAAAGTAATACAGTTCAGAAAGGAACAGAGACAACATACAGAAACAGTGACTTTACAAGTAATACAATAGCACTAAAATCATATCTTTCAATAGCTCTTAATGTAAATGCACTAATTGCCCCCCAGTCAAAAGACACAGGGTATCAGATTGGATTAAAAAGCAAGCCCCATTGATAAGCCATCTTGAAGACTCACTTTAGACCCAAAAACACCTCCAGACTTAAAGTAAAGGGGCAGAAAAACATTTTTCATGCTAATGGGCATCAAAAGAAACCTGGGATGGCAATCCTTATATCAGACAAATTAGATTTTAAATCAAAGACTGTAAAAAGAGATGAGGAAGGATACTATATCATAATTAAAAGGTCTATCCAACAAGAATATTTAACAATTCTAAATATTTTCCCTTAACATGGGTACAGCCAATGACATAAGCAAATTACTAACAAAATCAAAGAAACACATCAATAATAATACAATAATAGTAGGGGACATTGCACCCCACTCACTGCAATGGACAAATCATCTAAGTGGAAGATCAATAAGAAAACAAGGGATTTGAATGACACACTGGACCAGATGGACTTCACAGGTATATTCAGAGCATTCCATCCTAAAGCAAGAGAATACACCTTCTTCTCAAGTATACATGGAACATTCTCCAGAACAGATCACATACTGGGTCACAAATCAGTTCTCAACTAGTACCAAAAGATTGGGATCATTCCCTGCATATTTGTGGACCACATGCTTTGAAACTGGAACTCAATCATAAGAGGAAATTTGCAAAAACAAAAACAAAAACAAAAAAAAAACCCTCATATACATAGAGGCTAAAGAGCATCCTACTAAAAAATGAATGGGTCACCAGGAAATGAAATAAGAATTTAGGGGCATCTGGGTGGCTCAGTCAGTTAGGCATCTGCCTTCAGCTCAGGTGATGGTCTCAGGATCCTGGGATCGAGCCCCACATTGGGCACCCTGCTCAGCAGAGAACCTGCTTCTCACTCTTCTCCCACTACTTCTCTCTCCCTCTCACTACTTCTCTCTCCCTCTCACTACCTCTCTCTCCCTCCCTCTCGCTACCTCTCTTGCTCTCTCTCAGTATCTCTCTCGCTCTCTCTCGGTATCTCTCTCGCTCTCTCTCGGTATCTCTCTCTCTCTCTCTCTCGGCATCTCTTTCTCTCTCTCGGTATCTCTCTCTCTCTCTCTCTCTCTCGGTATCTCTCTCTCTCTCTCTCTCTCTCAGTATCTCTCTCCCTCTTTCTCTCTCTCTTGGTATTTCTCTCTCTTCCTCTCAAATAAAATAAATAAAAATCTAAAAGAAAAGGAATTTTAAAAATTCATGGAAACAAATGAAAATGAAAATACAACTCTTCAAAACCATTAGGATGCAGCAAAGGCAAGCCTTAGAGGGAAGCATATAGCAATACAAACCTTTCTCAAGAATTAAGTTCTCAAATATAAAACCTAACCTTACATCTGAAGGAGCTAGAGGAAGAACAGCAGATAAAGCCTAAACCCAGCAGAAGAGAATTAATAAAGATCAGAGCAGAAATCAATGAAATATAAACCAAAAGAACAGCAGAACAGATCAACAAAACTAAGAGCTGCTTCTCTGAAAGAATTAATAAAACTTATAAACCCCTGGTCAGACTTATCAAAAATTAAAAAGAAAGGACCAAAATAAATAAAATCATGAATGAAAGAGGAAAGATCATGACCAACACTGAAGAAATACAATTATAAGAACATATTATGAGCAACAATATGCCAACAAATTAGGCAATCTAGAAGAAATGGATACATTCCTAGAGACATAAAACTATCATAACTGAAATAGGAAGAAATAGAAAACCTGAACAGACCCACAACCAGCAAGGAAATTGAAGCAGTAATCAAAAACCTCCCAACAAACAAGAGTCCAGGGTCAGATGGCTTCCCAGGGGAATTTTATCAAATATTTAAAGAAGAATTAATACCTATTTTTCTGAAGCTGTTTGAGAAAGAAAGAAAGAAAGAAAGAAAGAAAGAAAGAAAGAAAGAAAGAAAGAAAGAAAGAAAAGGAAAACTTTCAAACTCGTTTGATGAGGCCACCATTACCTTAATCACAAAACCAGATAAAGACCCCACCAAAAGAGAATTACAGACCACTATCCCTGATGAAGATGGATGTCAAAATTCTCACCAAAATACTAGCTAATAGAATCCAGCAGTACATTAAAAGGATTATTCACCGCAACCAAGTGGGATTTATACCTGGGCTGCAAGGGTGGTTCAATATCCATAAAGCAATCAATGTGATATACAACATTAATAAGAGAAGAACAAGAACCATATGATCCCCTCAGTAGATGCAGAAGAAGCATTTTGACAAAGTACACCTTCTTTTTTCATTTAAAGTTTTTATTTATTTGTCAGAGCACAAGCAGAGGAGGGGTAGAGGGAGAGCAGTCTCCATGCTAAGCAAGAAGCCCAATGCAGGCCTTGACCCCAAGACCCTGAAATCATGACCTGACCGAAAGGCAGACGCTTAACTGACTAAGCTACCCAGGTGTCCCTACAGTATCTTTTCTTAAAACTCTTCAATGTGTCATAGAGGGAACATACCTCAATATAATAAACACTACATATAAAAAGCCTATAGCAAATATCATTCACAATGGGGAAAAACCCAGAGCTTTTCCCCTAAGGTCAGGAACATGGTAGAGATGTCCACTATCACTACTGCTGTTAAACACAGTACTAGAAGTCCAAACCTTAGCAATCAGACAATAAAAAGTAATAAAAAGCCACACAATGGGCAAAGAAGTTGTCAAATTTTCACTCTTTGCAGATGACATGATATTCTATGCAGAAAACCCAAAAGACTCCACCCCAAAATTGCTAGAACTCATACAGGAATTCAGCAAAGTGGCAGGATATAATCAATGTACAGAAAGCAATTGCATTTCTATACCCTAACAACGAGACAGAAGAAAGAGAAAGTAAGGCGTCAATTCCATTTACAATTGCACCAAAAACCATAAGATACCTATGAATAAATCTAACCAAAGAGACAAAGAATCTGTACTCAAAAAACTATAGAACACTCATGAAAAAAATTGAAGAAAACAAAGAAATGGAAAAACATTCCAGGCTCATGGATTGGAAGAACAAATACTGTCAAATGTCTATGCTACCTAGAGCAATCTACATTCAGTGCAATTCCTATCAAAATACCATCAACATTTTTCACAGCAGTAGGACAAACAATCCTAAACTTTGTATGAAACCAGAAAAGACCCCAAATAGCCAAAGGAAAGTTGAAAAAAGAAAAAGCCAAAGCCAGTGGTATCACAATTCCAGACTTAAAACTCTATCACAAAGCTGTAATAATCAAAACAGTATGGTACTGGCACAAAAACAGACACATAAATCAGTGGAACAGACTAGAGAACCCAAACCCTCAACTCTACAGCCAACTAATCTTCCATAAAGCAGGAAAGAACATCCAGTGGGAAAAAAAGCAGTCTTTTCAACAAATGGTGTTGAGAAAATTAGACAGGCACAAAAACAGACACATAAATCAGTGGAACAGACTAGAGAACCCAGAAATGAACCCTCAACTCTACAGCCAACTAATCTTCCATAAAGCAGGAAAGAACATCCAGTGGGAAAAAAGCAGTCTTTTCAACAAATGGTGTTGAGAAAATTAGACAACCACATGCAGAAGAATGAAACTGGATCGTTTCCTTACACCACACACAAAAACAGACTCAAAATGGATGAAAGACCTAAATGTGAGATAGAAATCCTTCAAAATCCGTGGGGATAACACAGGGAGCAACCTCTTCGACCTTGGCCATGACAACTTCTTGCTAGAAACATCACCAAAGGCAAGGGAAACAAAGGCAGAACTGAACTATTGAGACTTCATCAAGACCAAAAGCTTTTGCACAGCAAAGGAAACAGTCAACAAAACCAAAAGACAACTGACAGAATGGGAAAAGATATTTACAAATGCCTTATCAGACAAAGGGTTAGTATCCAAGATTTATAAGGAACTTATCAAACTCAACACCCAAAGAACTAATCGAATCAAGAAATGCGCAGAAGGCATGAACAGACATTTCTCCAAATACCTACAAATGGCCAATAGACACATGAGAAAATGCTCAACACCACTCAGCATTAGGGAAATACAAATCAAAACCATGATGAGATACCACCTCACACTAGTCAGAATGGCTAAAATTAACAAGTCAGGAAACAACAGACATTGGCAAAGATGCTGAGAAAGGGGAACCCTCTTAAACTGTTGGTAGGAAGGCAAGCTGGTGCAGCCACTCTCGAAAACAGCATGGAAGTTCCTCAAAAAGTTGAAAATAGAGCTACCCTACAACCCAGCAATTGTACTACAAGGTATTTACCCCCAAAATACAAATGCAGTGATCCAAAGGGGCATATGTACCCCAATGTTTATAGCATCAATGTCTACAATGTCCACATCAATGTTCAAAGTATGGAAGGAGCCCAGATGTCCATTGACAGATGAATGGATAAAGAAGATATGGTGTATACACACATACCACACATACACACACAAACATACACACACACACACACAAAATGGAATACTATCCAGGCATCAAAAAAATGAAATCTTGCCATTTTCAACAATGTGGTTGGAACTAGAGGGTACTATGCTAAGCGAAATAAGTCAATCAGAGAAAGACAATTATCATATGATCTCACTCATATGTGGAATTTAAGAAACAAAACAGAGGATTATAGGGGCGCCTGGGTGGCTCAGTGGGTTAAGCCTCTGCCTTCGGCTCAGGTCATGATCCCAGGGTGCTGGGATCGAGCTCCGCATCGGGCTCTCTGCTCAGCAGGGAGCCTGCTTCCTCCTCTCTCTCTGCCTGCCTCTCTGCCTACTTGTGATGTCTCTCTCTGTCCAATAAATAAATAAAATCTTAAAAAAAAAAAAACAGAGGATTATAGGAGAAAAGAAGTAAAAAAATAAAACAAGACAAAATAAGAGAGAGAGATAAGCCATAAGAGACTCTTAATCATAGGAAACAACTTCAGAGGGGAGGGGGTCAGAGGATGGGGGAGCTGGGTAATGGACATTGATGTGAGGTATTGAACACTGGGTATAAAACTGGTGAATCATGGGGTGCCTGGGTGGCTCAGTGGGTTAAAGCCTCTGCCTTCGGCTCAGGTCATGATCCCAGGGTCCTGGGATCGAGCCCCACATCGGGCTCTCTGCTCAGCGGGGAGCCTGCTTCCTCCTCTCTGCCTCTCTGCCTACGTGTGATCTGTCTGTCAAATAAATAACTAAATAAATTAAAAAAAAAACTGGTGAATCACTGTTCTCTACCTCTGAAATTAATAATGCATTATATGTTGACTGAATTAAAAATTTAAAAAATTAAGAAAAAGAAAGAAAATATCCTGATTTTATTTTTCCAAAAGTCATTTCTTCTTCTTCATGCAAATTAACAACAAGTAGGTGTAATGGGAACACCAGCCAAAACGTGATCCCTGGGATATTGCTTCCAACTGAAAAATAATAAATTGTAATAGTTTCCTCCATATACGGAGATTAGTGAGAACATACAGCCTGAATAAGAATTCTAATTTGCCCAATGTAAACTTTATGTCAAGGTATTTGTCAGGTCTTTCTGGATATAAAGTGGCCCTAAGGAGTAAATGGTTCCATTATTCAGCGAGACACAATAATGAGCCAGGTTTTGATTTTACCAGTGATCCCCTGGAAAGGGGAAATAGGCCTTCTTAATGATTCAAGCACAATCTTCATTATAAGAGGAGAAAATGGATGTAGAGGATGTCTTCAAGGAAAATGGTTCTCATTATTGATTTAGACTATACCATTCAGGTAAAGATTATTGTCCTGGGACAGGAGAACAGAATGCTATGGAAAGCACGAGAGAACACAGATTCACCTCACGAAACAGAGAGATTAAGAAAGACTTCTCTGTGAAGTACCAAAGCTACCCTGGATGAATCCATTGACACACCCCACCCTTTTAACCTAGACTCGACAACTCAGCCTTTGAGAAAGTATCTTTCAAAGAGATTTGGTGTTGTCTCCTACGCTACCCTTGTGGGGGAGAGGCCCAAGTCCCAGGTTAGAACTAACTCCTGGGAATGGGGTAGGTTTTTCCTAAAGGATTAGATGTAGAGATTTACTGTGTAAAAGACTAAAGAAATTAGGGCGAAATTTTTAAAAGAAGCCAGTTTAGAAATTGGTGGTGTTCATGAAGGGACCCTCTGTGAAGTATTTGACTTCTTTTCTCTTGAGGTTTCCTTCCAGTTGGAATTTTGACATTTTGGGGTGACATATATCTCAGAAGCATAGTGAATATACTATATGACAAACAAAAGGACATAAAAATTTCCCAGAACAATGAGTAAAATCTAACAAAATTAAATTTAATATGGTAAATGTAAAAATGTATACTTGGGTTCAAAAACCAATGGCAAGAAGATAAGAGTGGGATACATAGGGCTTAAACAGTGTATTAAACATAATAAGCACAATAGGTATCACAGAATGACCAGACTATTTTCAAAAATATAGTCTTTCTTCTCATAATAATGCTTCCTAAAGAACACCCCGAGAATACTACCACTCTCTTATGAAAGGCACCAGCAGGGATATGTACCAACAGGACCACAAGGCAAATCAGCAGCCTCCAGCTTTGCCAGGAACAACTGGGTACATACACATGAGTGGGTAGGAGAAGAGGTAGGACAACAATCAGGAGCACTTAGATGTTGGAGCTCTGTTCCAGCCTAGCCCACACTATAGACAGGATAGTGTCTACAGGTGAGGACAAGTGAGTTCACCAGTGTAAGGAGCAAGGAGAGGGGAGCTGCCATAGGCAAACCTCATCAGCTCACTTTTCAGTGTATTTCTAATCGGTAACCTCAGTCAAAAATAAGAAGTGTTTGGTAATTTTGTCCCTAGAAAATGGCCCATTCATACTGTGTGTTTTGAAAGGACATCAGTATCCACTATGTTCTGCTAAAATAGGTTTTCATTTTCTGAAACTACTATGTCAACGACAGAATCAAAATAACAAAAGGTACCCTCATAAAATGCACCCCAAAGATGCTGTAAATTAACTTTGACTAGAATTTAAATATTTACCACAAGGAAAACATTATCTAAAATACATTGGTGCTGGGAATCAATGACACTGATCTTTTTCATAAAGTGACCTTTGTGAGAAAGAAGAATCTGGTCAAACAGGGTGATCTGGAAGGCTTTGATGTGGGTGCTACTGACCTAGTGTCAATAAAACTTACCCTAATACATCCATCTGCCCCAATGGTGATAACTTCGCCCTCATCCAGCATTATCTGGTTAATGGGACCCTGATGACAAGACTTCCTTGCAGCTCGACAGAGCTCAACCTTGATGAGGCCACCTTCCCACAACAGCATGTTGCCCCACTCGGATCCTGAGAGCACCTGGCAGGTATGCAGAAAGGAAGGAATGTGCATTAAAAACATACATACATGGATATTTAGCTCTCAAAAGGCAGGTGAGAATTATTTTTATAGCTTAGCTCTCTCGATTATGAAAGTTTAAAAAAAAGTATAGAAAAATAAGAAACTATAAATATGAAAATTCGCCACTTTGGAAACAACAACTAATCACATTCAGATGTATTTCTTCCTAGCATTATGGGTAGTTTTACATCATTGTAATTAGGCTGTGCATTGCTAGTAATTTCTCAAATATACCTATAATAGCTTTCTTTGTACATCTCTTAAAGGCATAATCCAGGAGTAGAATTACTGGGTCAAAAATGAGAGATGTGTTTAAACTCTTGATAGACAAGATTCTATTTTTTTTCTTCTGTTTTGTTTTTTATTTTTTTAATTTCTTTTCAGTGTTCCAGAATTCATTGTTTATGCACCACACCCAGTGCTCCATGCAATATGTGTCTTCCATAATATCCACCACCAGGCTCACCCAACTTCCCACACCCCGCCCCTCCAAAACCCTCAGATTGTTTTTCAGAGTCCATAGTCTCTCATGGTTCATTTCCCCCTCCAATTTCCCCCAACTCCCTTCTATTTTTTTTATTATGTTCAATCAGCCAGCATATAATACATCAATAGTTTTTGATGTAGTGCTCAACAATTCATTAGCTACATGTAATACCCAGTGCTCATCACACATATCCTCCTTAATACCCATCTCCCAGTTACCCTATCCCCCCACCCCACTCCCTTCTGTAACCCTCAGCTTGTTTCCCAGAGTCTCTCATGGTTTGTCTCCCTCTCTGATTTCCCCCCATTCAGTTTTCTCTCCCTCGCCCTGTGGTCCTTTGCACTATTCCTTATGTTCCACATATGAGTGAAACCATGTAGTAAATATCTTTCTCTCCTTGATGTATTTCACTTAGCATAATACCCTCCAGTTCCATCCATGTGGATGCAAATGGAGGGTATTCATCCTTTCAATTCTAGTTTTTAAGAGTGATAATATTAAATGTTATAAGGTGTTTCAAAAATTGTGAGGCCATTACTGAACTCAGCGGATTATAGCATAATAATATCCAATTTCAAACAAGAATAATCATTTGAAACCAGCTCCTATTTATCCATTTTATCCAGCACTTCCCCAAGTGTGTACCACCAAACACTAGTTCTTAGGACGTTTAACTTGTATTAGATAATAAGTCGTACTAATTAAGTATTGACTCTGTGCCAAGTGCTGTTTGAGCATTTTATATATATTAAGTTATTTAATCCTAAAAACCCATATGAACCTGGCACATTTATTGGGGGTACCACATACAGTTATGCAGGTTGGTTATTTATTTTCCCAGAAAAGTCAGGCCAACAGGAGCCCTAACAATTACTATTCCCATTTTACAAAGGAGAAAACTGAACAGAACAGTTAAGTGGCTTGTACAAAATACCCAAAGCAGTCAGGATTTTAAACCAGGAAACTTCACTCAAAAGTTCCTGTCCTGGGCCACCTGGGTGGCTCAGTGGGTTAAAGCCTCTGCCTTCAGCTCAGGTCATGATCCCAGGGTCTTGGGATCGAGCCCCACATCGGGATCTCTGCTCAGCAGGGAGCCTGCTTTCTCTTCTCTCTCTGCCTGCCTCTCTGCCTACTTGTGATTTCTGTCTGTCAAATAAATAAATAAAATCTTTAAAAAAAAAGTTCCTGTCCTAACACTACTTCCAAAGACATATGCTTGGATAAACAAAATCAAACAAGTTTCTTTTCTCTAAGACTCTCTGGAGACTTTAACATAGAAGCGTTCACTAGAAATCACTGAGAGGAATTTTTAGATACAAAGGAATCTGACCAAGAAAGTCTTATTTTCACAGAGCTTCTGTGCAGACTAATGTTCCATGAAACACCTTGGGAAGCTCAGATCTAGTTCTTGCCTGCCTCCTCCTCATCGGCGCCCCAGTTCCTTCTCACCTAGACTAATTTACTCAGTCTTTTCTACCTCCCCAGTCCACTCATCTTACCCATTCTGCTTGTTTGACTTATCACCAAACCTCAGCTCACTTTCAGTAGTCACTATTTAGACTTGCTTTCTTCTGTCCAGTAACAAAACCACCAGAAACCACCCATGCCTGGCCGGCATTCCCTTCTGAAAGGTCATGCATGCTTAGCTTTCTTTTTCCATTTGTCCTGAAAAATGAAATGAAAGTGACATCTTCCTTATTGGCTCATCCCCTTGACTCCAGATTTCCCTTCCCTCTATTCATTTGGCATTTTGTGGCCAGATTGATATAGAACTTCATTTGCAACTCTACTCTTCCAATGTATGATAGTTCTGCCTGGCTATGTACCTACTTATACATAGGACCCAACTATACCTCTCAATCTAATTTCCCACTCTTTGCCAACATGAATGCTCTTTCCTGAGTAGCCTTCCAAATATAGGATACTATTCCTAACTCTAAACATTTCCTTTTGTGTCTCTCATTTTAAATGGCTTCTTTTCTCCTTTACATACAACGCAAACACTACTGAAACTTTCAAAGATATATCTTATGGCATGTTTTGCTTTTGGTTTTTTGTTTGTTTGTTTTTAAGGTTTTATTTATCTATTTGAGAGAGAGAGAGAGCAGGGCAGAAGCAGAGGGAGAGGGAGAGGGAGTTAATCTCCAGCAGACTCTCCACTGAGCACAGAGCCCTACCTGAGGCTGGATCCCAGCCCCCTGAGATCATGCCATGAGCAAAAACCAAGAGTCAGATGCTTAACTGACTGAACCACCCAGGAACCCCTTGTGGCCTGTTTTTAACAATCTCTATCTTACTTTAATTTCATGCATTATTCAGAATTTGAAACTAAAATTATTTGTGATCATTTTATAGCTTTGGATATATGTTTATTTATTTAACTAGCATCCAAGGCTTTTTATTTCCTCCCATACAACATGATTCCAAATTGAGAATATCTACTAGGTAGATGACCAGTCCCCTTTGGTTCCTCAAAGTAATATTTGTATACTAGCATTTACTTTTAACGGAGATGTTCACAAATAATACTATATAACTCATCCTAATAGGAAGCCAAATATAATATTAATGGAGAATTGATCCTATAGCAATATGCCCACAAATTTTTACAAAAGGAAGAGAGAAAATAAACTAACAATGTTATAGAATAAACTACCAGATTAAAGTTGGCATGCATCTCTAGGTGACACTGTGAAGTGGCTCAATATTCCTAAATAATAATCTGACAATGAAAGAAAAATCCACAAGACTGTATACAACCTTTGAGCCAGTATGTCCTTTCGGAGCATCATGACAAAAGAGGAGGGACAGATAAACATTATAAACAATGCAACTCCATGATGATGAATAACAATGTATTACTATGTTAATTTATTAAAATGCTTGCATACTTTATATATGCATGTATAATATTTAGTAAACAAAACCAAGAAAGGATATTTACATATGGATTATGACAATTCCCTAGAACTATATTAATTAAAATTGATAATCTGAAGAGCCAAAATTAAACATTCATTATATTTACAATGATAGTGTCCATCATTAATAACATTGGCAGGGCTTTTTAGAAAGTCTAATGGGCTTTCATATATTTTCATTTTGAAAACATGATTTTATTATTGTGGAATAGTGGCTGTACTCACCTTCCCATCTGGGAGCTGCATGTAACCTTCTATATCAGTAGTGGCTGTTTTGCCAAATCGACCCAATGAGCCCTGAAGCTTGAGACCTGTGAATGTTAGAGCCATTTCCCAGAACCTACAAACAAGAGACTGAATGTATCTCAAAGAGGCTTTATCTAGGTTATCTATCTATGCTTATTCTCCCCAAGTGTTTACATGTTTCAGAGTCACATATATTATTTCATTTGCTCATTCATTAACTAATATGTATTAAGTATCAACAACCTGTCGGACAAAGTTCTAGGCAATATAAATTCAGAATTGAGCAAAATAGACAAATTCCCTGCCTTTGTGGATATTTTATCTTGTCCTGCTGTTCTATACAACTGACCCTAGCCAAGTTTGACTATTTTAATTTAGATTTAACGTAATTAACACTAAACCAAATTTAAAACTCTGTGTTTCAGTCAGACTAGCCAGTTTCAAGTACTCAATAGCAAAAATGTAGCTAGTGTCTATTAGATTGGACAACGTAAAACATTTCCATCTTGGCAGAAAGTTGTTCTATTGAATAATACCATTTTAGAAGATGCAAAAGTTTTCAAAAAAACTTCTGACTTACTTGTGTAGTTTAAGAGTCATTTCTTAACACTGTGCTCTCATTCTCTCACGTATAAAATGAGACTACTAATAGCACCTACCTCGTAAACTTGTTGAAAAACTCTTAGAACAGTGGCTTATACATAAAAGCGATGAATAAATGTTAGTTATTACTAACATTTCTTATTAATAGTCTAAGCAAGTGAACAGACGATGAAGAACATATAGAAAAAGAATTTGGCCTGCCAACTAGATATAAAATAGATAATGGATGGTATCAACAAGCCAATAATATGAAGCCAAAAGCTTAAACAACCAACACCCTTCTCCATGGCTATGACAGGACCCCTGATCATACATTTCCATATACTCTGTTTCTTCTATAGCACTTCACACATGAAATTATTTGATTTCTCAAATAGACACAAGGCAAAGAAAATATGCATTCTACTAAATGATGGGAAAATGTAAAGAGAAATGTTTAGCCTAAAGCTAGCAGATTACTTGAGAATTCCCCCAAATTTCCATCTTAAAATCTGTTCAATTAATCTATATCTCTAATGAATAAATAAGAAGAGAGCCAGGTTTAAATTGGAATAAGAGCAACTTAGGATAAAAATGTCTTTCTCGAAAAGGACACTGGAAATCTAGTTATGAGCAGCTCGGAGATGGTGATAGAAGGTTGTTAAATAAATGCATAAGACAGGGTAGAATGAAGACAGAAAAAGACAAAATCATTCCATCCTGGAAAAGAGAGCAGAGTATGAAAGAGTGAAAAGGACATGGAGTTTAAAGCCAGAGCCCTGAGATCAAGAATAGGCTCTGTTAAAATTTAGTATCGAGGGTCCTGTGTTAGGATGTCAAAATGACTTAGCCATCATACAATATTGCTACCACAGGGGCACCTGGGTGGCTCAGTGGGTTAAGCCTCTGCCTTCAGCTCAGGTCATGATCTCAGCGTCCTGGGATCGAGCCCTGCATCGGGCTCTCTGCTCAGCTAAGAGCCTGTTTCCCCCCCTCTCTCTCTCTGCCTGCCTCTCTGCCTACTTGTGACCTCTCTCTCTCTCTGTCAAATAAATAAATAAAATTTTTAAAAAGCCAATATTGTTCCCACACATTTTAAAGTGGATCTGAAAACTCAATATGCCATGTTAGTAAGCATTATACAAACTCTTTTAGGTGGTAAAGCCTGTAAGAAGGCAGCAGGCTAAATTCTTTTTAGCTATACTGGCTTCAGTCATAAAAGCCCCATATCCAATTAGAAAAGCAGCACTACAGTTAGTTTTGAAGAGAACACATTTAAAAATTATCCTAATGTTAACATCAGCACAAATGTCTCCAGCTGGCTGATCCTTTCAGACAATATCCTTAATGATAATCTACCAGCACCTGTACCAGTCACACAACCTACTTGATGTGGCCTGATCCCGATGTAGTAAGCTGCTCATCATCTTCGGGATTGAAAGTAACCTTAAAAACATCCTGGGAAAAAGCTTTTGTCCTCAGTATGGGCTGTTCTTCTTTCCAATTCCAGATGGTCAGTGTGTAATCAGGGCTGCTGCCAACAGAGGCTAGCAAGGTACCACTGTTGTCAAAATCCACATAAGCATAGCCCAGCTCAGTCCCATCTGAAAGGATGAATGAGAGTCTAATGAACAAAGGCAACGTTTATTTCACTTTCAAAAGTATATTATTTAAAAGAAAAAAGGAGGGAAAGAGAGCAAGTGAGCACCCTTGGTGATAAGTATTGATGAAAGAACACCAAGAATTCCCAAAGAAAGGATCCAAAAATCATGCATCACCCTTGGCTTTAGAATGAATTACATAACAGGAGGGGGGAAAGTGAAGAAATCCTAGTCACATTTTGCATGAGAACACACTCCCTTTTATGAAGTGGGGGAGGGGGGTACAAAATCATGTTAGATGGCAGAAAGAGATCAATCTGTAATTAGAAATTTGCCACTGAAAAATTCATCAAATAAAAACGGAGGACTTCAGATTTCTGGTTATGCATGTAAGGAGCTTGAAAGTCATCATTTTATCCTAACAACAAATAAAAATCTGAACACAGTAAAAAATCAACAATTCTTTGTGGATTCGTAAGTGAGGGAAGGACATGGGGCAAATGGCTGCTCCCAGGACAGGAGAGACTGGTGGGTGAGATGCATTTGCATCTTACCACAGCAGGAACATCCAAATAGCAGAGAGAATCAGTGTCAGGGTAATACAACCTTAAGTTTTAACTGAAGAATTGCTGGGGGCTCAGTGTGGACAAGTCTGAGAATTAAAAACTCCAGGAGGACCCAGTCATAGGTGGGCCCCAACAATATTGTGAGATGTATCCCCAGGAGCTTGACCAGGTTCCCACAGTAAATACAAGAAAAACACCTCCAGCTTTCAGAGGGAGAGGGAGAAAAGAAACCATTTTGAAACACACCAGAACACTCCGTTCTTAATAAAGCCTGTCCTCAAGAGAAACTAATTACCAGAGCCTAACTAACCTGGGGAAGGAACTCTAACCCCCTCTAATTAATGTGGTTTTGCAATACAGGTGAGGTTCGGTGGCTGGTGTCCAGATCCAATGACAAAGAATTGTTGAGATGTCTTTGGTGCACAATGGTGCTTTTATTAAAGCACAGAACGGGACCCATGGGCAGAAAGTGCTACTGCACCAGCATTGTGAAGGATGGCTGATTATATACAATTGGGCTCAGGGAGTAAGGAAAAGGGAGGTTTTCAAAAGAACTTTCATATGCTAAAGAAGACCCACAAGATACCAAAGGCTTTGCCATTGTCAAATTACCTTTGTTTTTCCTTCTTGTAGAAATCAACATTAAGATAGTTGGGAGCTTCCTGGAGAAACATACACTCTGCTGCTTCAATGGCTGCAGGTTATAAGGTCATTTAATTGTACCTACACGTCCTTCTGGAAACTAGGTTATTGATAGAAATGCTTTGTTCTTGTAGATTGCCAAGGCATTTGTAAACAGAGAGAGACTCATGTCTTGCAGGATTGTGCTTTCTATAAGTTAACTATTTGTTTTTCCTTTCCTTAGCTTTAAGGCAGCCAGGGATGTCTAAAGAATGTCACATATATCCCATGGGGAGGGGGAGATTTGTGGGGTATAAGCTTCTGCTTTGTCCTCGGCTTGCCTTCTGTTCCCTCATCATAAGCATCCTTTCCCACCAAAGGGGGAGAAAACAACTCAGAAACATTTGTGAATTTCAGTTCAGAGGCAGAGGCTCACTAAAAATTTGAGACCTCATCGGAGGACTAGAGCACTTCCCTTTCCCCTACACCTTACCACCAAGTTATAAAAGGCCTATTTACAGCAATTATTTGTCCCAACTACACCATGTCTGACTATCAAGAAAAAATTACAGAGACAAAACAAGCATCAGAACCCAATATGGCACAGATGTTGGAATTATCAGACTGGGAATTTAAAAGAACTATGATTAATATGCTAAGGGTTCTTTTTTTTTTTTTTAAGATTTTATTTATTTATTTGACAGGCAGAGATCACCAGTAGGCAGAGAGGCAGGCAGAGAGAGAGAGAGGAGGAAGCAGGCTCCCTGTGGCGCAGAGAGCCAGACGCAGGGCTCGATCCCAAGACCCTGAGATCATGACCTGAGCCAAAGGCAGAGGCTTTAACCCTCTGAGCCACCCAGGTGCCCCAATATGCTAAGGGTTCTAATGAGTAAAATAGACAATATGCAAGAACCAATGGGCAATGTAAGCAGAGAAATGGAAATCTTAAGAAGGTACCAAAAGGAAATGGTAGAGATAAAAAACATTATAACAGAAATGAAAAATGTCTTTGGTGGGCTCCTTAATAAATTGGACACAGCTGAGGAAATAATCTCTGGACTACCGAACAGATCAAAAAAATCTTCTGAAAACTGTAGAGCAAAGAAAACAAAGACTGATAAAAACGGAAAAGAATATCTAAGAACTATGGAACAACTACAAAAATGTAATGTATGTAGAAGGTGAAGAAAAAGAGAAAGGAACAGAAGAAATATTTGAAAAAGTAATGACTGAGAATTTGCTGCAAATTAATATCAGACACCAAACCACAGATCCAGGAAGCTCAGAGAATACCGACTAGAATAATGCCCAGAAACTACAGAAAATGAAGATAAAGAAATCCTAAAAAAAAAAAAAAAAGAAAGAAAAAAAAAGCCAAAGGGGAGAAAAACCTTACTATAGAAGAATGAAAAACTATATCCAACTTGTCAGAAACCATATAAGCAAGAAGAATGGACTGAAATATTTAAAGGAAAGGAAGGAAAAAACTCCACCAACCTAGAATTCTGTACCCTGTGCAATTATTCTTCAAAAGTGACAGATAAAGACTGTGCAATTATTCTTAAAAAGTGACAGATAAAGACTTTCTCAGACAAACATTGAAGGGATTTGTTGCCAGGAGACCTGCTTTGCCAGAAATGTTAAAAAGAAGTTTTCTAAACATAAGGCAAATAACATAGGTCAGAAACTCAGATATATGTAAAGAGATGAAGAGAACTGAAGAAGGAGTAAGTGAAAGTACAATAAAAAACTTCTGATATTCTTAATTTACATAACAAATAACAGTTTGTTCAAGAAAAGAAAACTACAAAACAGTATCTTTCATGAACACTGATGTAAAAATCCTCAACAAAATATTAGCAAATTGAATCTAACAATGTATAAAAAAGATTGGATTATTATTTTGTGGATATCAACAAACTGATTTTAAAGTTCATACAGACAGGCAAAAGACCCAGAATAGTCAACATAATATTAAGTGAAAAGAACAAAGTTGGACTGATAATACCTGACTTCAAAAATTCCTATAAAGCTACAGTAATCAAGACAGTGTGACATTGGGAAAGAGTAGATCAATGCAACAGAAAAGAAAACCCAAATATAGACCAACAGAAATATAGACCAATCAAAAATCAATTGATTTTTGAAAGAAGGCAATATAACAGAACAAAGACAATCCCTTCAATAAATGGCACTGGAATAGCGGGACATCCATAAACAACAAATAAACAAGCAAAAAATAAAATAATGTAAACATAGACCTTATACCCTTCACAAAAAATTAATTCAAAATGGATCATAGGTCCTAATAGAAAATGCAAAACCGTAAAACTCCTAGAAGATAATGTAGAAGAAAACCTAGATGACCTCAGGTGTTGGTGATGCCTTTTTAGATTTCACACCAAAGACAGGATCCATGAAAGCAATCACTGATAAGCCAAACTTCATTAAAATGAAAAGTTCCTCTGAGAAGGGCAATATCAAGAAAATGACATAACAAGACACAGACTGGGAGAAAATATTTGTAAAAGGCATATGTGATAAAGGACTGTTCCCCAAAATATACAAAGAACTCAACGCTCAATAATGAGAAATTAAAAACTTGATTACAAAATGGGCCAAAAACCTTAACAGACAGCCTCACCAAAAATATGCAGATAACACATAAACATATAAAAAGACGTTCCACAACCTGTCATCAGGGAAACACAAATTTTAAAAAAATGGAGCTACCACTAATACACCTATTTAGAATGGACAAAATCCAAATGATTGACAACACTGAATGCTGGTGAGGATGTGGAGCAACAGAAACTCTCACTCACCGCTGGTGGGAATGCAAAGTGGTACGGCCACCTTGGAAGACAGTTTGGCAGTTTCTTACAAAACTAAGCAGACCCTTACCATAGGCTCCGGTAATTGGTATATACCCAAAGTAGTTGAAAATGTATGTTCACACAAAAGCCTGTACTCAGATATTTATTGCAGCTTTATTCATAATTGCCAAGATTTGGAAACAACTAAGATGCCCTCAATATGCGAATGAATAAACAGTGGTACTTCCAGACAATGGAATACTATTCAGCACTAAAAAGAAATCGGCGATCAAGCCATGAAAAGACAGGGAGGAAACTTCAATTCATATTTCTAAGTGAAAGAAGCCTATCTGAGAAGGTTACGCACTGTATGATTCCAACTATATGACATTCTGGAAAAGGCAAAACTGCGGGGACAATAAAAAGATCAGTGGTTGGGGCGCCTGGGTGGCTCAGTGGGTTAAGCCTCTGCCTCGGCTCAGGTCATGGTCTCAGGGTCCTGGGATTGGGCCCCACATCGGGTACTCTGCTTGGCGGTGAGCCTGCTTCCCCCCTCTCTCTGTCTGCCTCTCTGCCTACTTGTGATCTCTCTCTCTCTCTCTGTCAAATAAATAAATAAAATCTTTTAAAAAAAAAAAAAAGATCAGTGGTTGCCAGTGGGGACAGTCATGAATAGGCAGGGCATAGAGGATTCTTAGGACAGTGAAAATACACTGTAGGAGATGATAAGGATGGATATACATCATTAGACATTTGTCTAAACCCATAGAATACAACACAAGAGTAAAACCCAGGGACACTGTGGACTCTGGGTGACTATAATGCACTAACAGAGACTAGTCCTCAGTAAAAATGTATCTGGTAAGTGATGTTAATAATGGGGAATGTTATGCATATGTGAAAGAAGAGGGCTATGGGTTATCTCTGAAACTTCCTCTCAATTTTATTGCAAATCTTAAACTGCTCTGAAAAGTAGTCCATTTAAAAAACTAACTACTAGAAGTAATTATATGGAGAACAAAATTTATGAGAGAACTGTGGTGATTAATTTCATTTGTGGTTATTTTAATCCAGGTGGCCCTTATTCAATCAGATGAAAGTCCTTAAAAGCAAAACTGAGATCTCCCTGAGGAAGATGAAATTCTACCTGAACATGTAGCATCAACCCAGCCCAAGAAAGTCCAGCCTAGGGGTGCCTGAGTGGCTGTCAGTTAAACAGTTGCCTTGAGCTCAGATCATTCATCCCAGAGTCCTGGGATCAAGCCCCACATCGGGCTCCCTGCTTGGCAGGAAGCCTGCTTCTCCCCTCCTGCTCCCCCTGCCTGTGCTCACTCTTTCTCTCTTTCTCTCTCTCTATGTCAAATAAATAAATAAAATCTTAAAAAAATAAATATTGTCCAGCCCACCAGCCTGCCCTACAACCTTCAGACCTGCTAGCCCCCACAAGTGCATAAGACAATTCCTTTAAATAAAGTGTTTCTGAAAGACCCTGAATATTGTTAACCTTGAACATGGAATATTTTAGAGGATGTACTGAGCTCACCTTGAAGGATTCTGTAGGGCTTCAAAGAAGGATACTCATAGATGATAATCTTTGGGAAAACTCCTTTTTCAGCTACTGTGAAGTAAGTTTTATCAGGATGTACCTATAAAGAGTAAAATCTCACTTAAATAATAAAAGGAGAATTTTCTTATAGTCCTATTAATGTAGTATTTGGCATATGTGATTTTATAATTTATTAGGATCCCCTTCAATAGAAGACTAAAAAATGGGCATCTGATAAGTACATGGTAATGGATGTGATTTAAAATGACACCTAGGGTGCCTGGGTGGTTCAGTGGGTTAAAGCCTTTGCCTTCTCGGCTCAGGTCATGATCCTAGGGTCCTGAGAACAAGCCCCACATGGATAGGGGAAATCTCTGCTCAGCAGGGAGCCTGCTTCCCCCCTCTCTTTCTCTCTGCCTGCCTCTTTGCCTACTTGTGATCTCTGTCAAGTAAATAGATAAAATCTTTAAAAATAAAAAAAATAAAATGAAACCTAAGGGAATGCTCATTTTAAGTTTTACTTTTGTTAATAGAACCATCTCTACCCCTACAATTTTTTTTAATTGCCATCAGAAGAGCTAGAACAATGGTTCTCAATCATTAGCACACATCAGAACCACAGGAGGGCTTACTAAGGCACAGAAGGCAAGCCCTACCACCCAGAGTTTCTGATTCAGTGTATCAGGGCTGGGCCCCCAAAATTTGCATTTCTATCACTAACAAGTTCCAGGTGATGTTGCTGCTGCCAGCCCCGGCACCACGCTTTGAGAACAACTAAGTTAGATGAATTGTTTACCCTCCATATATAAATCAGACTATCTTTTTGTACAGAAAAATCCATGTTTCCAGAGTAGGTTACATCTCAGTTTTTAAAAATGCACCTTGGACAAATTCACTGCAAATGTCTATAAACTTACTAGAAGTGAGAAAGATATAATATTTCCAAGCCAGACGCAGAGGCAAATAGAGTAAAAATGCCCCAGGTAAACTATTTGTGTCAGCATTTCAAGTGATAGCAGTATAAATCTTACAGAATTATATGTTTATTCCTGGTATTTTTATTCATTGGTAAGCCAATGTGCAGGAAGGGTCAATGGATATTTTAAAAATAAAAATAGGCTCTTAAAAAAATCAACTATTTAAGACACATATTGTGCTTTATAAATTCTATTTCAGTTACCATTTTGCAACTCCTGATTTTAAACCTGTGGAAGAGGAGCTTTCCTCAGAGGATATAGGTTACACTGTAGATTTTGGTACCCAAAATAACACTGTTGCTTTTTCTTCTCCCCACCCATGGCGCCATAAGACCTATAATAAGGTCTTCCTGCTGACACCTCTTCCACTCAAGTAAACATCCATCACTTCAGCTCGAAACAAAGCTTGGGTTTATAGGATACACACTCAGTGAGAGAAGAACACTTATTGCGTGCTTATTATGTGTCCCAGACACTGTGTGTGTTTTATGTGAATTAATTCCCTTAAATTTTACATCAACTTTGTGAGTTTGGCTACCAGTATCATTCCCACCATTTTGATGAGGAAATAGGCACAGCAAGGCTAAGTAACTTGAAGTCATACAGCTGGCAAATGTCAGAGGTCGAATTCAAGCCAGGTGTTGGAAGCCAAGAAGAAAGTAGAACTAAAAAATTGGAGTTACGAAGGACTTGGGGGAAACAGATTACAACTACATCTTTCTAGATGCCCATTTACAGAACAATATTGGGTAGGATATGTGGTCACAGAAATCTGAAAGGGAATTCAGGCAAATCTTTTACCCCTCCAGGTCTGGTCTATAGTAAGTGAAAAGGTTGCAGCCCTCAGATCAGAAACTCTGTGGGGCTGGGCTTGGTGTTTTATTTTTAATGGAGATGTGGAATTAATGAGTTATTTACTTTTTATTCAACATACAGATTCACCCTATCTTTTCTGAAAGATAGTTGATATGTCCCCAGAACCCACTTCTCACAGGTTTCTCACTGCTTTGCAAGAACACTTCTCATCCACAAATGGTAAACTGTTTCAGGGGAAAATGAAGTGATGAGGACAGCTGAGGAAAGGCCCCTGCCACTAGCCAGGCTCTGACAGCCCCAGCACGCATGGACATCCAATTGCCCAGAGTCCAGGAGGATGATAAGGACTGCCATTCTTGACCACAGAACACCTCACCTACTGACCTCAGACCAAATCATTGTACAACAAAATAGAAATTTCAAGTCTACATAATGGGAGAAAAAAAGAAGTGCCAGTTTCCTGTTTCTCAGCACTCTGCAGGTGATGTGGACCTCAGGGTACATGACCCCTCAGGGTGACCCCTAACTGACTTCCCTCCACAGAACTCAGGACCCTCAAGTTGGGCCTGTGAATATTTGCACACAGCTGGTGCCACGGTATCACGTACTTGCATGGATCTAGATTTTTGGTTTTTTGCTTTTTAATATGAGTCTTGTCTCTTTAGATGGATTTTAAACTCTTTGAATTCAGAGAGGTCATGAACCTTTTATCATTTAAATACCTGCATATTCTGAGTACTGTTGGACACACAATGTAATATAATAAATTCTTGTTGGGGTACCTGGGTGGTTCGGTCGGTTGAGCATCTGACTTTGGCTCAGGTCATGATCTCAGGGCTCTGGGGTTCTGGGATTGAGCCCCCACATCAGACTCGACACCCAGTGGGGGAGTCTGCTTGTCCCTCTCCCCACCCCCACCACCTTCCTCCCCCACTTCTGTTCTCTCTCTCTCTCTCTCTCTCTCTCAAATCAATAAAACCTTAAAACAATAATCCTAATTAGTTCATTAATTCTTGCTGGGGGCAGGGACTTTACCATGCCACATGCTATGTACAGATCAATGATCAAGAAAGAAATAATCATGAGACTCTCCTCACTCTTCCCTCTCACCAGGTCCTGTTTTGATAGCCACTCTAAGTTCTGTTTGTGGATCTCGGACTTTCTTTACCTTCTGCATTCCCATTCATGTCCCTGCTTCACTTCTCAGAGCAAGAATCTTCAAAACCTCTCCACTCACCTCCCTTTCTAAATACCCTACCAGGTCCCATCTAATGTAATCAAAATTATTTCCCACTACCCCCTGCTAGCTTGGCCCAGTCTCTCCATTGGATCTGCACCAGGCTTTCTGTGGGAAGCCCTCCACCTCTGCAGGGCGTGGTGATGTGGGCCCTGCACCTGCCAGTTCTGTCTGGGCTGCTCACACCTGACAGGCAGGGCGAGAGCAGGGCAGACTTCTATTTAGACCATGATCCTTCTAAAAAACTCTTTGAACATCTACTATGGAAGTGCTGCTTGTATGTGCCCCAAATCCTGTGTGTTTCTCCTCCTTTCCCTGTCTCACACAGACTACTCTGAACAGGGGCCCCTCTCATGACTCTAAAGACACCCAGAGGTGTTTCTCGGGTTGTTATTGGTGAGAGCAGAGCTAAGGACACCTACTTTTAAGGATCACACCCGAGTAGAAAAACAGTCAAGGGAAAAATTCAGGTACGGGGCCAAGTGCTATAGAGAGCTCTCAAGTAAGAGACAGCTAAAAAGGTATTCTTTGGATTCGGCTACTCAGCGGGCCACTGGTCACTTTAGTAAAGGCAATTTCAGTGAGGTGGGAGGGGAAAAGACAAACTTGGCTATGAAGGGAAAAGCCAGCAAGTAAAGACAAGGCATGGTTGGTTTAGAAGTGCTTTTATGAAGACATAAGTTGGTTTTATGAAGACCAACTTATGTCTTCATAAAAGGTGTATGTCTTCATAAAGGTGTATAGAGTTGGTTTAGTGTGCTTTTATATGCTGAGGATGAAAAGAAGGAGCAGCCAAAGAACTAAGAAAGGCGACTGATGGAGACAGGCACCTGAGGAGGAAGGAAGACACAGCCTCCAAATCACATGCAAATCTTTTTGTCAACTGCTCACAAATTACTGGATGTACAATGTATACTTGATCTCCTAATGTTCAATTTTATACCTACATCTTATCTGGCACTTATCTCTATTTATGATTTGAATTATCATTTGTGCTATTCATCTGAGTATTTTTGCAGAATGGAAACAAAGTGTTCATTATGAAAAAGCTGCAGGACAGTTGGAAGCCACTTAACCTCTATCAGCTCCAGTTTCCTTATCTGCAAAATGAGATGATCGTATCATTAACATAATGTTGTAGTACTGCACAGAGACCAGGTCAGCGAATGGAATGGCTGTAATAGTCGAATTGAAAATGCCTAAATCCCGCAATACTATCTATGGTATTGGCACCTAAGAGCTGGGTTGGTCCAAGAAGAAACAGATACAAAAAGATAGATTTTTTTTTCCAAAGTTACCAACAGCATACCCCAATGACACCAATTCCTCTACCACTGCTACTTCGCAGGTACATCTGTTCCTTGGTTTTCAAATTCAGAAAGATCAGCTGGTTCCCAGCTATGTAGATCACAGTATTGCTGTCCAGAAGTTGTAGGTTGGCCCGCTTTCTGCAGTCATAACCAAAGGAATGACTGAGGGAAAGTTGTTAAGGAAAAGGAGTGTAACAAAGTAAGCATCCTAGAGACAGGAAACATAATGAAATAAATGTATTTTTTAAAGCTGTGCCATTAGGCAAAGGGTGGGTGTTGAAGTAGTTGAATTATACTTTGAAACTCAGTTTTTATTTATTACCAATGCAACTTTGTTTTTCAATGAAGTGAAAATTCTTATACTCTGATTTAGTTGATATTTTAATTTTCGTAGGGAGATCCTGAAAGTAGATTCATTTTATAAAAGGTAAGCATTATATAGGCCTCTTCCTTGAATTTGAAAGGGGAGATGTTTAAAATTCTGACAGAATGTTTCTAAGTTCTGACAAACCAGTGATAATGTGACTAATATAATAAATCCACATAAATGTAATTGAAATTTAATTCACATGAGCAAATTATGAAAATGAACTAAATAATATTTAGTATATAAGTATGTATAATCAATTTGCTAACATTTCCTGAGCTCATTAGTATGTATAGGTGTGTAGATGAGTGTGTGTGTACACATTTATCCTATAGAGTAAATCTGAGCTAATCCAAAATAGAGGTTAAAATAACCTAAGTTTTTATAATACATCTTTTAAATGTATATTGTTACTACATTCAAGTTCAAATTAATATAATCCAAAATATAAATGTATTAAGTAGATGAGACTAATCTATAAAAAATGTGATTTGCAAAAGAAATGTAATACATAGTGAAACTTAAGTAGATGGATTCATATTTTCTAAGAACTCACTGGTGAACACAGACGCTAAAGGATCATTGAAGAAATCTTAATTTTTGAGCCCTTCTGTAAAAAATAAATTCTGATTTTAGGGGATTACTCTTATTTGTAAGTGAATATTTTTAGGGAAAGAAACTATGTAGAATTTTTAACAAAAGTATCTATAATTGTAAAAAAGAGAAAATCTTAATGCAATTTGAATTGTGAAGTATATACAAATTACAACTAACTATATGTAACTACACCTAGCTCATTGCCTAAGAATTAAATTGAAAAAGAGAACATTTCAGAGCTTTTGATCTGTTCAAGAAAACTGAGTTTTATCAATTTAATAAAGACATAAACACCTAAAATTGAACCTTATATAAAGAGCAAATGAATGTGTGATCCAAAGATCTTGTTGAAGCTGTTCAGTCCTCAGGGAAACTATCTGAGGCCTCCTTACAAAGAAGAGTGGGAACCACAGGCTCTTTATCTTCATAGTGCCTGGTATGGGGCAGGAGGCTTCACCTACACGCCTTTTCCCTTTCCCCAAACTGCTATTTTCTCCTTTCCTTCCTTCTCTCCTTTCTCTGTTCCCAGGTACCAGTGTAACACTTTGGAGGGCTTAAAGCTATGTCTATAGCCATGAGTAGAAGTAGGCTACCATCCCTTCACTGACATGGATGGCAGCTGGGAATCAGACATGTGATCATTTATCCAATATTATCATCCCTAATTTCAGGGTCGGGGAGAGACTCCCTTTTACTTGCTGCTGCTGTCCAATGCAGAATGGGTAAGATTGTTACTTCCCAAACTCTCCCCTTTCAAATCACAACCTGCTTCTTCTCACAAGGTCATCTCTATTTCCCAGACTGCTGAGTGCAGTGTCTTGAGCCTCAGGCATTCAGTAAATGTCCGTTGGGTGAAATAGTTAATTAATGTATAACTAGAGTCCAATCCTTCTCTTTTAAACCCAGAAGACAGTGGCAGCCACTAACCAGAGCTTTGAAGATGTTAAATTGTGTTCTGCTATAGTTTCAACTCCTTTCCCGTTTTATCCCATCCTCTCCTCTGGCTTGCACCTTCTTAACTTCCTATCAGAGACCCAGGGCCTTCATTGTTTGTTCATGGGCATCTAGGACCCTCACTTTAAAATTACATTTAAGGGACTCCTGGGTGGTTCAGTCAATTAAGCGGCTGCCTTTGGCTCAGGTCATCATCCCAGGGTCCTAGGACTGGGACTGAGTCCTGCATCAGGCTCCTTGCTCAGCGGGGAGCCTGCTTCTCCCTCTGCCTACTGCTCCCCCGGCTTGTGCTCGCTCTCTCTGACAAATACATACAATCTTTAAAAAAATAAAACAAAATAAATAATAATAAAAAAATATATATATAAATAATAAAAAAATAAAACAAAAAACACTTATATAAATTATACTATGGTTTTGGTGCTATTTAATAAATGACATATTTCTTGATTGATTTATAAAACACAAACTTTAAAATTGAAGTAGACTCAACACGATTACTAAAGTACAAAAGACTATATAGGGGATACATGACAGCTGACTTCTTGGAGCTTCTCATTCTTGGAGAGTAGAAGTGTCTAATGCGGGATAGTCCAGAGGGTCAGCTTTTGACTCAAGGTCTGGAACAGCTAATAATGTAATCTTTCCAAAAATGGGACAAGCTACTTTGTGACTTCCCTGGTGTTGAAAGTGTTCACAAAAAGTCTATAGCTTATAGAGCCACTCATCCATCATGAAAAGAAGGAATTCACACCTCAAGTCAAATGTCAAGGTCACTCTGACTCTTATTTGGAATCTAGGCATATCTCTTTAATACAGAGATCCCTGTATCCTGGAGCAGCAAGTCCCCAGTATTGGGGGCTGGGAGAGAACAAGACCATCAAAAGTACCTGGGAAGGGATGCCTGGGTGGCTCAGTTGGTTAATCCACTGCCTTTGACCCAGGTCATGATCCTAGAGTCCTGAGATCGAGTCCCACATGGGGCTCCTGGCTTGGCCAGGAGCCTGCTTCTCCCTCTGCCTGCTCTGCCTGCTCTGCCTGCCTCTCCCCCTGCTTGTGCTCAGTCTCTCTCTCTCTCTCTGATAAACAAATAAATAAAATCTTAAAACAAAAAAAAGTACCTGGGAAGGTTTTTTAGACTACAAGTGCCCAAGTCCCTCTCCCCACAGATATAATGCAGTAGGTCCAGGAAAGGTCTCAGACCATGTGTATTTCAGGAAAAGCTTCCAGGTGACACTGATAAACCACCTCATTTGAAACAAATAGGCTAAAAGAAAGGCAACAGCATAACTTTTATCAGCAACTTGTCCAAAGACCACATACGCAAAAAAGTCCTCAGGAGAGAAAACTCCCAAGTTATAAGATTCAGGGTGAATTAGTTTTAGTTACACCTGGGATTGAAATAGAAAGTCATAATAACATGTTCTATCTTTATGTAAAAAGCAAAATTGAGTTATGAAGTACACAGCCCTCCTCTTTAAGCACACCTTGTATAAGAGGCCAGTTAGTGGTCTAGGCCATGTGGTCCTCTCCAGCACCCATCTAAGGGTAAGCCTGCTAAACTGCCAGCAAGAGCATGAATGGAAATCTTCTCCCAACTCCACCTGAAAAACCTAATGTTGTACAGTGACAGCAACCTTAAATCCTCTTGTTGATTATCCCCACGTTTAAATTTTTTCATGGACTCTTACCCTGCAGACCAATTAAAACTTGTTATTTTGGACCCTTCTTCCTCAGGGTTGTCTTCTCTGATATTCATCTGATAAATAGTGTGTCAGTACCCCTGCCTGCCAATGACATCAGTGTTTTAAGAAATCAATGAATTTAACTTGCTAGGCATTGAGAAAGGGATGCCAGGCTGGTAGAGGTGGGAAACCAGGATAAGAGGCCTTCTGGTCTCCTGCACATCCTATCTCATGAAAGAACAAGCAGAAAAGCATCATTTCTCTTTATGGTTATTTGGCATCAACAAAAGCTTGATTAAATTAAGATCATGTATTTCTATTTCAACTTCTCTAAGGGCCAAGCTTCTTAGAATCACCTAAGACAGGGATTGGCAAACTTTTCCTGGAAAGGGCCAGACAATAAACATTCTAGGCTTTTTGAGCCAGGTGGCCTCTGTTATAACTACTTAATTCTGCCCTTGTAGTGCAATGGCAGCCACAGACAAAATGTAAATGAATGAGAATTTCTGTGTTCCAATAAAACTTTATTCATGAAAACAGACCAGAGGCCAGATTTGGTCCGTGGGCTAGTTTGCCGACCCCTGACCTAAGAAGCTGAAATCCAAAAACTATACACATATAACTGGAGTGGATACACAAGTGTGAGAAGATCCAGTGGTATGTTCGAATCCGGAGTCACAAAAGGCATCGAAATAAGTTCCGTATAGTCGTAGAAGAAGTTCTCTGAGATTTTCTTCTTAACTTCTTCCTCCACCTCTTCGGAGGCTGGAGCAAGGGCTTCCACATACTGAGAGTCTAAAAAATTAAAAGATTTTAACTAAGAAGAGCGTCTGGTGAATCCTAAAATTGCATTTCACAAAGACAGGCGGCAGGTACCTAGGACATAATACTCCAGGAGTAAGTACCACCAGTGGCCTGAACGTGGGATGCCACCCACCAATGAGCATGCAAGGAAGAGCCGACATGCCTGTGTGCATCAGGGTGAACGCAGAGCTCTGGTCATGGTTTCTGTAGTCTCAAAGAGCAACTGTAGTCTCAAAGAGCAACTCCTAATCAGTTCCAAGTCAGAGTGAGAATTCACTAATCTTAGTCCATCTAGTTCCCAGGAAACCAAGTATGAGAGTTTGGTATGTGATCCTCAGAAATGTAATATACAGCTCCAAAGCCTCTAAATCACCCTGCTAAAGCATGTTCCATGCTTTTCCTTTTATCACCTGACATACCCTGCAAGTTTTTATTTCTATGAATTTTTAACTGTTCGGTTTGGGCAATTTGTCTTTAAAACAGTTACTATTACTGTGAGAAAACTAACAATACTTACTTACCTCCAATGTTATCCATATAGTCATAGTGAAATGAACCTGAACTTCCTTCCAAACGTTCCGTATCATAATCATCATCCTCTAAATATGATTCTCCCCCTTCAACAAATGTTTCATCTGTGGCATCCTCTCTCACAGCAACTATTAAAAGTAATTTGTTTTAATAATTCCTACATTTTGAATTAAACATTTCCTTATTTCCAAAGTAGCTAATATTTTTTTATCACAACAGAAGTAAATTTTAAAAAAACTATGGTAAGATATCTGGAAAACCTACAAATATTTGGAAATCAAAGAACATTTAAAAATAATGCATGGGTCAAGGAGAAATCAACAAGGAAACTTAAAAATATTTCAAACTAACTGATAATTAAAATATAACATGTTAAAATTTGTGGGATGCAACTAAGGCAATGCTTAGAGGGAAATCTCTAGTTTTGTACACTTAGAAGAAGAAAAGTCAAAACTCAAACACCTAAAGCTCTACCTCAAGAATCTAGAAAAAGTAAAAAGAAATAATAGAAATAACAAAAATGAAAGCAAGGATCAATTAAATAAAAGTCAAATAAACAATAGAGAAAATGAGCAAAACCAAAATCCTATTCTTTGACAAGATTGGCCAAATGGAGAAACTCCCAGCTAGACCAATCAAGAACAAAGAGAGAGACAATACAAATCTCCAACATCAGGAATGAAAATACATCCTAGAGTTATACCAACAAATTTTATAATTTAAAATAAATGTACAAATTCTATGAAACATACAAAGTTACAAAACTTAAAAAAGAAATAAACAACTTTCTGTTTATTAAAGAAATTGGATTCCTTAGAAATTTTCCATCTGTTTGTATTTTCTTCAATTTCTTTCATCAATGTTCTATAGTTTTCAGAGTACAGGTCTTTCACCTTCTTAGTTAAGTTTATTTCTAGGTACTTTATTCTTTTTGGTGTAATTGTAAATGGGATTATTTTCTTAATTTCATTTTCTGCTACTTTGTTAACAGTGTAGAGAAAAACAACTGATTTCTGGGTATTAATTGTGCATCCTGCAACTTTACTGAATTCATTTTTTACTTCTAATATTTTTTTGTGGATTCCTTAGGGTTTTCTATGTATAATATCATGTTACCTGTGAATAGTGACAGTTTGACTTCTTTCTTAACAATATGGATGACTTTTATTTCTTTTTCTTGTCTGATTGCTGTGGCTAGGACTTCCAGTGCTATGTTGAACAAAAATGGCAAGAGTGGACATCCTCATCCTGTTCCTGATCTTAGAGGAAAAGCTCTGTTTTTCTGTTTTTAAGCCATGGATTTTCCATATATGGCCCATATTATGTCGAGGTATGTTCTCTCTAAACACACTGTGTTCAGAGTTTTTATTGTAAATGGATGTTGGATTTTAGATGTCAAATTCTTTTTCTGCATCTACTAACATATTATGATTTTTATCCTTTGTTTTGTTAAGTCAATCAAATAACATTGATTGATGTGCAAATAGTGAACCATCCTCGTATCCTGGGAATAAATCCCACTTCATCATGGTGAATGATCCTTTCACCATTATTGACTGTGTTTTGCAAACATGTTGTTAAGGATTTTCGCATTTATGTTCATCAGGGATATTGGCCTGTAGTTTTCTTTTTTCGTAGAATCTGTCTGGTTTTGGTGTCAGGATATTTCTGTTCTATTTGCAGTATATTCTTCTACTTGTTATCCAATTTAATCCTCAAACAACTCACAATTATCATCTTAATGGGTGAGTAAATTGAGGCTCAAAGAGGTGAAATAATCTACCCCAGATCGAACATCTCTAAGTGGTAGACCCAGGCCTCAAACCTAGAGCCCAATTCTTTCTACTATACTGTATTAGAAAAGTTAATTAAAGACTGCAGACTTCACAAGAGAGAGCACGAACAGATTTGCAAAGAGGTCATTATCAACATAGAGATGACAGTAACGTCTAAGGGCCAGGAACTGAAGATTAAATGGTTAAAACACAGTCTCTGCTCTTAACAAACTTAGAATTTAGTAACAGAGTTAAACAAGTAAACCATCTCTGCTGCACAAACTTAAATGCTCTTCAAAAGTGATTTTTCCTAAATTTAATAATAAAAATCTAAGTGTATATTATAATCTTTACTTACATCTTGATGCAGACTTCAAGGAGCTCAGAGACCGTTTCCCATCACTCTTTGATTTATCTAATCTCCTCCCATCAGTATCCTGATCCCCTGGTTCCTTCATTTCCTCTGTAAGCACAAAATCGAGATGAGAAAGGGAACAGCTGTGGAAAAAAAAATCATTTACAGATATCTTTCCCCTAACAAATTCTACAAGCACCAAATACCATGTGTGTTGATAATTGTATGTTTGCATAGTATCCAAGTGACTTAATGGGCAGGAGGTATAGCCACCAGCAGAGACCTCTGCAGAATGGCAGAATATAGTCAGTCCCTTTTTCTAGGCCAACTTACTGTAATGCCCTCTGATTTTCCAGAAGTCTGCAGTGAAATGCCATTCCAGTCTATCTTTTCTCAAATATTCCATCATTAAAGTTAATCCCCTCCCATCCTTACTTTGGTTCATCCCCTCCATTTCCTCTTCTCATCACTCCATCATTTAACTCGTCTGGTGTTACTAATTAATTTCAGTTTTTAAATATTTGTTGAGCATACCTGCTATGTTATCAAGTCTTATGGTAGACACTAAATTATGGTACTGAACTAGAAACGTGATTCCTAACTTTGTGGAGTTTGTTCAGAAAGATAGATATTAAATGATCAATTAAAATATAGTAAGTGCTACAAAAAGGAAAGAATAGGGTCCTGTGGGCATGTCTGGCAAGATGACAACCCATATCCTCAAGTTCAGGAAGAAGTACTGGAGACAAGGGTGATGAGTAGAGGTTGGCCAGGCCTAGAACACACAGAATGTATTAGGCAGAGGGAACTTGAGAGAGAGTGCTGTGTCTGTGAAGGGCTGAAAGCAGTCTGTTGTGAGTATGAAAGTGAAACAGGCAGTGAAGAGGAGGCTGGTAGCAGATGATAGAACCATCTCTAAGCTTTTGTTAGGGAGTTTACAACTTATTTCTATGGCAACTGAAAGTCACTGAAAGGTTTTAAGGAGGGAAGTGACACAGCAGGTTTTCCCTGTCCTCCCTCTATTGCAGCTCTTTGTCTTTTGAAAACACCTGCTATATCCTCCTTATAAGTCTTGGCTTCTCCACCAATCACACTACTGGGTATTTACCCTAAAGATAGAAATGTAGTGATCCAAAGGGGCCTATCCACCTGAATATTTATAGCAGCAAAGTCCACAATAGCCAAACTATGGAAAGAACCTAGATGTCCATCAATAGATGAATGGATCAAGAAGAGGTGGTATATATATACAATGGAATACTATGCAGCCATGAAAAGAAATGAAATCTTGCCATTTGCAAGGACATGTATGGAACTAGAGGGTATTATGCTGAGCGAAATAAGTCAATCAGAGAAAGACAATTATCATATGATCTCTCTGATATGAGGAATTTAAGAGGCATGGCAGGGGTTTGTGGGGAGAAGAGAAGGAAAAAATGAAACAAGATGGGATCGGGATGGAGACAAACCATAAGAGACTCTTAATCTCATGAAACAAACCAAGGGTTGCTGGGGGTGGGGTGAGGGAGAGGGTGGTTGGGTTATGGACATTGGGGAAGGTATGTGCTATGGTGAGTGCTGAATTGTGTAAGACTGATGGTTCACAGACCTGTACCCCTGGGGCAAATAATACATTATATGTTAATAAAAATAATTTTTATAAAAACAGGAGAGTTTGAGATGTTATAATATAGTAACTATTATTCTCAACAAATACACACCAGTTACACAATTAAAAAAAAAAAAGTCTTGGCTTCTCTATGCTAAACATCACATATCCTCCACCTCCTTCTACTGCAGGACTGGCAAGCAGAATAGAACAACAGTTCTATTTGACTCAGATCTGTGGTTCGATTCAGGTTTGAATCTCAGTTTTGCCACATAAGCTTTCCATGAATTCAGTTGTAAACAGGAGTGAAGTAAAAACAACTTACAAGACTGCTATGAGAATCAATTGAACTAGTGCATTGTTTTCCTTTCCTGGTCTGTGAAGAAAGCTAGTATTCTGAAAGCAGATGGGATACACACTACATGGTTGGTGGAGAGGGCAGTGTGAACACCACCTCCTTTCATCTGTATCTTGGGGGTCATTCTATCTGCTTTCTTGCAGTGACATCATGATGATGCCCTGCCTTGATTTGGGGGACAATAGTGCAGGGTCCAAATGTTTTTCTTAAAAGCTATTATCAGGAAACATAGGTCCTAAAATGACACTTATATTACTAAATTTTGTTTAGCACTTTGGGGCCATTTTTCTGGGTTACCAAAATGACGTTTTGCCATTTAAAAAGTGTACGTGTGTGTGTGTGTGTGTGTGTTTTCCCTTAATGTTCTCCCTTTCTTCTTTCTTCCTCACTCTCTTCCTTCTTTCCTTCCTTCCTCTCACCTGATTATAAAATATATGCCCACTGGGATTGGGAAGTGTGTAGGAATCAAATGATAAAAAAAATCTTAAGTAGCAAGATCCTTTAAAATCAATCTTTTTTTTTTTTTTAAAGATTTTATTTATCTATTCGACAGACAGAGATCACAAATAGGCAGAGAGGCAGGCAGAGAGAGGAGGAAGCAGGCTCCCCGCTGAGCAGAGATCCTGATGTGGGGCTCGATCCCAGGACCCTGAGATCATGACCAGAGCCGAAGGCAGAGGCTTTACCCACTGAGCCACCCCGGCGCCCCAAGATCCTTTAAAATCAAATTCTATCATCCAGGACATTTCCTTTTCCTTCCAGTTTGGATATACAGACTTGCTTTCTACATTTATACAAGTCATGGATTTGAAAATAATTAAACAATTGTAACAATGAAATAATTTTTAAAGATCAATATTGCAAGCTAATATCAGTTACTGCAGCGTGGTTGCACATTATCCCACCCTGTGGGTAACGGTTTAGGGAGCTACAAACATACCTAAATGCCATATTTTCCCTCCCTTTAAAGGTTCTTTATAATGTACATTTACCAACTCAATTCTTAAAACTACTGAGCCCACTTATATCAAATGGTATTACACTAGGCATTGCCGAAGACATAAAAAAGAGCAACAGTGAGCCCTTGACCTTAAATACTTTACAATCTAGAAGAAGAAATTGACAATTCTCTTGGAATATAGTCTCAGAATAAGCTTATCTAAACCACTGATCCAGATACGGGGCTGACCACAATAAGGATGGTCTGAAAGTCCTGCCTGGAGAGCAACTATAGCTAAGGGTTTCCTTGATAAAAATCAACATGTAAACTATTGGAAAGAAAATAAACTATTCTCTCGGTTGCCGTGTCACAGGCCCTAAATAAGCGGAGCAGAGCAGGCTCTGGGTTTGCCAACCAAAGTAAATGGATATCCTATGGCTGTTGATCAGTTAAGAACTGAGAGATAACTGTCCGTCTGCAAATTTCAGTAACACTTCAGTCTATAAACAGGTATTGCTTTATTTTCTATTGCCAGCATACAAATTTCACAACCTAAGATAACACCCATTTCTTCTCTCACACTTTTTTGGGTCAGAAATCCAGGCACACTCCGTGGGTTCTCTTGAGTTTCGCGAGGTCAAAACAACGTGTTGGCAGAGCTACTTTCATTTCTGCCGGCTCTGAGGAAAAATCTTTTTCTAGGCTTATTCAGATTATTGACAGAATTCAGTTCCATGTGGTTGTACGACCAAAGTCCCTGTTTTCTTGTTGACTGTAGGCCAGGAGTTGTTCTGTTTCCAGAGGCTGCGTGGCTCATGGACCCCTTCAAAGGCAGCAATGGTAGGTCAAGTACCTCTCAATGGTTTTAATCTCATAGTTTTCTTTTCTGCTTCCTATCACTAAAAATTTCATGAAATCATTTTCTGTCCTTTACTCTTCTCTTTTCCAAATACATTTATTTTGAACATACTGTAACTGATCATTAACAGGATACATATATTCTAATAAAGACTTGTAAGACCTAATAAATCTACTTATAAGTTTATTATAAAGTGAATAAGAAACAATTACAGTAAACAATTATGGTAACAAATACAATAACCATTATGGTAATGCCGGTCTGGAAACAAAGGGTTTAAGCCACAACCAAAGGTAAACTGGTGTCAAGACAAAAGTGTAACCAGGTGGTGGGTATTGGGGAGGGCACGTATTGCCTGGAGCACTGGGTGTGGTGCAAAAACAATGAATATTGTTACACTGAAAAGAAATTTAAAAAAAAAGTGTACTCTTTATCCCACACTATTATAAGCAATATATTCCTCAAGTGGCTAACATGACCATGCAATAAATTTTAATATCACAAACACAGTTACTATCAGGTTGTGTGCAGTATGGAAGAAAATACTGGAACCCAAGGAATTTTCCCAGTGTTCTGAACTAGCACTGCTATACAAAAAATACTGAGATCTTTTCTCAGCTCTTCTGGTTCAGAAAGGGGGGCTGACGAACCTGTGAAAGGTACCTGAGCAGGTGAGGTAGGAGGGGCTCCTGATGTAGAGTTTGTCAGTGTAACTGGTGAGATGGAATAAGGTGATTTTTATCCATTTGGTTGGTTGGTTAGGTTGGGGTTGTTTAGAATCAAGGAACTGGGAGGTTGACTGTAAATTGCTGAGGCTCTGGAGCCAGAATGGCTTGGGTTCACATCCTAGTTTGGCGGAGGAGAGGGGTTAGCTTGGGCAAGGGACAAGTCGTTAGCATCCCTTAACTCTTAGTCCATTTATATGTAAAATGAAGGTGATAAATAAGGTTGTCTGGCAGAGTCACTGTAAGTATTAAATGAGATCTTTTATACCGAGAGTTCTCAACACCGGCTGCACTTTCAAATCACCTGGACGACTTTCATAGCATATCATTCTCAGGCTCTTACTCCCTAGGTAATTCTTTTGTGCAACCCAAGATAAGAAGCTGGGCTTAAGGACCAGGGGTTTACATAACACAGGAGGTACTCAAAAACAGTTGTTATTCTTATCATAATTACTACAAATTCTCTCCAACACAGCCAAAGCTCAATAAATGTGACCATGGAATCTTCAGACAGTTGAAAGAGGTCTTATCTAGTCCAACCTCCCACCCAGTGAGAGTCACACATCTACAACATTAAGCTCAGCACTGTTAGAAAAGCAGTCTAGTGTGTTGGTCAGGCTGAGAACTGGCTAGAGTCAGCCTATCTGTGCTTACAGCCCGGCTCTCCTTCTTACACCTCCTGTGAGGTGTTAAACAGGTGTTTAGCCCCTCTGTGCCTTGGTTTTCTCATCTGTAAAGTACCTACTTCATAAGGTAAAGTACCTACTTCATAAAGCTGTTCTGAGATCTCACTGAGTTAATACAGTAGAGCTTTAAGAGTAGTGCCTGACACATAGAAAGTCAGTATACAAAATGGTTGAAGGGATAAATTTATTCATTCTTGAGTAAATGAACAAATGAAGGAACACTTCAAGGGATGATCAGTCAGCTTCGATTCAAATTTTTCAGGTTAGTGAGTAAGCACATTCTGTTAATGCTCAGCTCTAGTTCTTAGTTATTTTATACTAAGCTGAAATCTGCTTCCCTGCAACTTAGATCCATTTGGTCTTTGTTCTTCTGGGGACATATACAAGTTTTCCTGTGTACTATAACCATTCAAGTAATTGTAGCTACTTTACTTTTCTCCCTAGATCCTCTCTTTTCCAGCTATAGCATCCCAATTCTTTCGATTACCCCTCACCAACCTGGTTTCAACTCTTTTCAGCATCCTGATAGCTCAAGAAGTTCCTTTCCAATGCATTGAATATCCCTCCCAATTTTGTATCTTCTTTGAGGGATCCAGAAATTCTCCGAAAGAGATGAACTGTTACTCTACTTGCTGGGAACAGTGTATTGCTTTAAGGCAGCCTAATACTACATTATTTTCTGGGGGCTGGGTGGTAGCTCATCATATGCTGACTCATCATAATCAGTTTGTAACCAGCCAGAACGACTACAGCACACTTTGTGTGTTCTCAACCATGTCCCATCTCATACAACTGAACAAGCTAGGCTTGGGAGGCTATTTGTGAGTTCTCTTAAATGTCCTTTTATTAGATTGAGCTCCACTGATCCACCCTATGGCTAATTCCGTTAACCAACTCACTGAGTAGACTATCGAGTGTTGAGTCAACCCTGAGGACGTATAAAGGAAAAAAAAATATATCATAGTACATAGTGGTGCAAAGGCATATTGTTGCTACAAGGAGGTTGGCTGGAAACCAGAATGGTCCTGAACGCAACATTAGTTAGATTCATTCCCCAGATTCCAGGGTCCTCAGTCTCACAAACTCAGACACTCCCATCTCCACAGTGTGCCAGAGCTGACCATGTTAAGACTCAGAGATTGTCACATAAAACAGATGCTCAGTTTCTACTTAACAAAGTGAAACACCACTGTGCGAAGAATAATAATACTCCATGTATTTTGAATGTTTACCATGTGTCAAACACAGTTCTAAGGATTCTGCACATACTGTTACACATGTTTCTCCAAACAACTCAATGAGTTACATGCAATTTCCAGATGAGAACACAGAGCAGTTACTCTGAACCTTCCCTCTCGCACACCCATGCAGTTGGTTTCTATGTCCCGTTGCCAAGTGAACAGTCATTGAGCCTTTTGAATTCATCCTCTCCCTTCTACTCCCAGTGTTACCACCCTCATCTGGTTATGTCATCTCACCTGAACCATTACCACAGCCTCACACCTTGTCTCTCCCTTCTCTAGTCCATTTCTACCCTGCCTCTTGTAGTTCCAATACACAGCTTTTAGGGTGCTACTTTTCCTGTTTGAAACCTGTAACGGCTCCTCATGCCACAGAATAAGAACTCTGGTTCCTTGGCATGGCACAGAGGTCTCTCATCTCCACTTTCCCCCTTCCTTGCCTCTCCTTAGTCCCTTCTCCTCCTCCAAAGTCCTAGCATCCACATGGGACAACTCACCATGGGCTGGACACACCGAGTACGTGTATGCTCCTATATCTGCTTGTATGCAACAAGTATTTACTCTGCACCGACTTTACCTGCAATATCCTAATTAGTAACAAGAACCCCATGAAATAAGCATTATCATCTTTCTTTTTAGACATTAGGAAACTGAAGAGCAGAGGGGTCAACTTGACATGTGTCACACAGCTAAGTGTGGGGCCATCTGGTTTGCTTGACCCCAGAACCCAGGCACTTTCCCACCAGACTCCCTGCTTCTGGCTTAGACCCGTCTAACTGGCACTCCTGGGGTCTGCTGTCTTCCGCTCCAGTCGGATTAGGAGCTCCTGGCAGGCAGGAACCGTGTCCACTTTGTAACCACAACGTCTAGCTCTATGCCCGCCAAAGACGGTCACTTCAGCGCTTGTTAAACCGACTCGTACCAAAGATGAAGGACTATGTCTCAGCGAGCCTGGAGAACGCTGGTTCAGCCTGAGAGAAGTCCAAGTGGGGCTCACTGCTCCTTGACTCGCCAACAGATCTGAGGGGGAAGTTGTGAACTGCCCTGCTGCGGGCCTCCAAACTTACCCGAAGCACCGAGCACGGCCGCGCGTTCCTAGTCCCGGCGCCAGCCCCAGGTCTCCGTTTACGGCGGTCACCGGGCAACGCCGCCCCTCCTCCCGGTGGGCGGAACCGGATGGGCGGTGAGGCGCATGCGCCACCCAAAGGCGGCAGCGCAGGGAGGGGGGAATCCCCCGCGGAGGCTCCGGGACTCTGAATCGCCTTGGGCTTTGGTTCCAGTTGTTTCCAGGCACGTGACTCGGGTTCAAGCCGAACAGAAAAGCGCAACATTCTATCAGATTATTATCTCATTTTAGTTTTATATCCAGTTTATACTATTATAATTATCCCAAGAATGTTATATCAATAAACAAAATGACTTTTGAATACTTAGATACCTGCTCGGCAATTAAAAAATGGCCCCTGGGGGCCCTGATTGCACACTACCGCCGCAAAGATACATCCTGAGGCCTTTTTATTGAGCTGTTTATTTGCCTCTGTTATCTCCGTTGACTTCTACATGATTTTATGTTGTGGGATCCTTGGTCTCATGATGCGGGGTGCGCAAAGTAGAGGCCTACCCAGAATTTCTGGGTTCCGCAGTTTGCTCCTTAGCGGCTCTGTGGTGCAGTAGTCACTCGTTAGCAAACATTGTTTTAAAATGGCTACCTGGTACACCTGAAACTGATAACTATCCTGTATGTTAACTGGACTTTAAATAAAAACTTAGGAAACACTGGGTACAGTGTTGCGATAAGTGACAAAGCACTTTGTATCCAGAATGCATAGTGGATTCTTACAACTGAATAAGGGGAAAAAAAAAAAAAAAAAAAAAACTTAGAATCTAATTTTTCAAATGGGCAAAGGGCTTTAACTACTTCACCTTATCAGAGGTCTGAGTGGCCAGCAAACACAGTAGCCCTTTGCGAAATGCACACCACAATGCACATACACCACACCCGCCGCAATGGGTACAATTTTTAAAACTGCCAGAACCCAATGTGGAAGATATGCAGCAACTGGAACTCTCAGAGACTGCTGTTGGAATCTAATGGAACAACGACTTTGGAAAACCATTTGGCAGTTCCTTTAAAAGTTAAACTTATACCAGGCCATTCCTTGTCCGAGGTATTTATCCAAGAAAAACAAAAACTTCTGTCCATACAAAGCCTTGTCCGTGAACCTTGACAGCAGCTATGCTTGATAGCCAGAAACTGGAAAGAAACCCAACGGTCATTGACAGGGAAATGGATAAATACCCATACAATGGGATACTACTCAGAAGTGAAAAAGGAGGAAACTGACACACACAACATGAATGAATCTCAGCTATAATAAGTGAAAGAGCCAGACACAAAACAGTACAATTGTATGATTCCTTTTAGATAAATCTATGATGACAAAAAGCACATCAGTTTTTGCCCAAGGCTAGAGTAAAGGGAGGGTTGCACTGAAGGGACAGGAGGAATCTTTTGGAGATGACCGAAATGTCTTGTAGTGGTAGTTTCAGCTGCCAAAAGTCAATTAATTATTCTTTTTAAGTTTAGATAGTTAATTATATATACATTATTTCTCAATAAAGTTGATTTTTTAAAGGCTGTGTTCTATTTTGTATTTATTGGTTTCCATGTTACACAATTTTCCAAAAACTTTATTCCATGCATTTGTTGGTAGTACTGAAATGTTCTCTTTAGTCAAGTATTCTTGACTTTTAAAGTCTCCTGACTTAAAAGATTGTCTTTACTGTTAATTATCAAATGGTATATCCAGGGTGTCTGAAAAGTCAGAAAACACAGGATAAACTTATTTTTAAACAGCATGTTAGTTACATTTTCAAATAATATTCTCAATATGTTTTCTTTCAACCTCCAAACATCTTCAGGTGAAATATCTCTAAATTTAAAGCACTGAGTCCAATGTTAATTTGAGAAAACCAGAAAGAATTCACTACATAGTATCTTTAAAAATCTGGAAACACAAGGAAATAGTGTATTTGTGCACCAAAAAACTGGCAATCATCATTATGGAATGCTTATTATGAGTCAGGTCCTGTCCTTAACATATTTACATATACTCACCTCTCTTACTCCTCACAACCCTGTAAGATATATCAAGTCTGACTCTCAAATGGAAAAATGAGATAATGTACTCAGGGACACAGCCCAAGTGGCAGAATTGGCATTTGCATCCAAGCTTTGTGATAGCAATACTTGCAGACTTAGCCGCTGTGCTGGATCAACTATTGTTAAGTTAGGAGGAGTCCAATAATTATATTTTAAAAAGAGGGGTGCCAGGGCACCTGGGTGGCTCAATGGATTAAGCCTCTGCCTCCAGCTCGGTCATGATCTCAGGGTCCTAGGATCGAGCCCTGCAGTGGGCTCTCTGCTCAGCAGGGAGCCTGCTAACCCCCCCCCACCCCCGTCTCTGCCTGCCTCCCTGCCTACTTGTGATCTCTCTCTGTTAAATAAAGAAAATCTAAAAAAAAAGGGGGGGGGGTGACTCAGTTAAGCATCTGACTTTTGATTTTGGCTCAAGTCATGATCTCAGGGTCGTGGGATTGAGCCCTGCATTGGGCTCTGTGCTGAGCATGGAGCCTGATTAAGATTCTCTCTCTCCCTCTCCCTTGAGACCCTCTCCCCTGATTATGTGTTCACTCTCTAAAAAGAAAAAAAAAAAGAGCTTCAAGTCCTGGCTTTACCTCATACACCCTGGCATTAGACAACTTACTTCATCTCCAGGGCTCAATTTCCTCATCTGTAAAGGGGAGGTGGGTGGCATTTAAAGGTGTCTAACTCAGTTTTACTGGAGATTTTTATGAGATAACCACAGTTACGGCTCAATAAAGATATCTATAATTATTATTGTTGTTATGATTTTGTACTTGCATACCATAGTCACTGTAAGATGGCAGCTTTGTGCAAAGACTTCTTATGTCCCATCCCAGGGCCCCCACGCCTAAGTTGTGTGACTTTGAGAGGGTATTTACCCCTCCTGGTACTGCAGTTTCTTTATCTGCAAAAGAAGGTAATAGTATCTACCTCATAAAGGTATCTTAAAATCATGAAAAGTGGCTAAAAGAGTGCCTGGCACTTACGAAACAGTAAATTATTATTAAATTCTGCTAACTTAAAATGATCTCACTATACAGCATAGGAATGATTGTATCATTAACTGAGGATTTGATTATCTTGTTTCTCTCCCAAGCTGTAATATGGAAAAGTGCAAATCTTATTCAAGTTTAGCAAGTGATATAGCAGCTTTCTGGGGCATTTTTTTTTTTTTAAGATTTTATTTATTTGAGAGAGAGTGTGCGTACAAGCAGGGTGGGGCAAAGGGACAGGGAGAAGCAGGCTCCTGCTGAGCCGGGAGCCTGGGCCTTCATCTCAGGACCACGGGATCATGACCTGAGCCAAAGGCAGAATGGACTGAGCCACCCAGGCATCCCTGGGGCATTTTGGAGAAGTCCTATGTTAGCCAAAAACTTGAGTCCTAACACAGGAAATAGAAGTGATCTGAGTTTGGACTAGAAAAGTGAATACAAATGTAGTACATCATTCACCCCTCTGAGATGCTAAGATCAATGGTTCCCAAACTGAAGCATGCATCGGAATCACATGAGGGGCCTATTAAAACAGACATTTTCTGATCAATGGGTCTAGGGCATGGCCCATGAATTTCACTTCTAACAAGTACCCCGGTGATCCTGACACTGCTGGGCAGGGCTATACTTTGAAATCCACTGGTGCAGCCAGCTCTGAAAGCTGATAGAGGGCCCAAAGTAGTGTTACTTAAAACCAAATATGCACCAATTTATGATTTGGGGGTAATAAATATCTTCATAATGTTTCCCAAGCTTGGCTATACACTGGAATCATCCGAGGAGGTTTCTTAAAATGTTGTTTCTGTCCTACTCCCAGGTCTAAGTTAACTAGTCTAGAGTGAGACTTGGCCATTGGGAATTTTAGAAGGTCCCTATATGACCCTAAGGGCAACCAAAGCTGAGAAGCATTGCTTTAGAAAGCCTAAGAGAGCAAGCTCTTTTCCCTGTTACCTATTATTCTTGGGAATTTTTTTTTAACCTACTTTTGAAGTTTATCAATTAAAACAATTATTAGCAGGATGGATACTTAAATATCAGTTCCACAGATTGCCAATGAGCACTAGTTCTCAACTTTGGCTACACATTAAATCACCTTAAGCAGCTTTTTAAAAAATGTCATGTTAAGGGATATCTAAGTGGCTCAGCTGGGTAAGCGTTTGGCTTCAGCTCAGGTAATAATCCCAGGGTCCTGGGACAGAGTCCTGCGTCCAGCTCCCTGCTCACTAGGGAGCCTGCTTCTCCCCCTGCATGCTGCTTCCCCTGCTTGTGCTCTTACACATGCGCTCTCAGGTGGACAGATAGACAGACAGATAGATAAATGTCATGCCAACGGCTCACTTCCCAGGTAGCTGGTTTGGTCTTTTTTCCGTGCTCCCAAAGTCGAGATCCATTGCTTTTGAAGTTTAAAGGAATAAGAGGGGAAAAAATAAACAGCCAACCAGTTGAGGAACATTAAGAGAAATTAAGTCCAAAGAATACATTCACATAAAAAAAAAAAAAAAAGAATACATTCACATGAAATCTTGCCATTTGCAACAATGTAGATAGAACTAGAGGACACTAAGAGAAGTCAGTCGGTCAGAGAAAGACAAATACCTTATGATCTCGCTTATATGTGTAATTTAAGAAACAAATGAGCGAAGGGGAAAAAGAAAAAGAGACAGAAAGGCACACCAAGAAACAGACCATTAACTATAGTGAACAAACTGATGGTTACCAGCAGGGAGGTGGGTAGGGGGAATGGGTGAAATGGGTGATGGGGATTGGGGAGGGCACTTGTGATGAGCACCAGGTAATGTATGGAAGTGTTGAATCACTATATTGTACATCTGAAACTAATACTACATTGCATGTTAACTAACTGGAATTTAAATAAAAACTTCAAAAATTTAAAAACAAAAACAAAAACAAAAACAAAAAAAAAAAACAATGCATTCACAGACCAAGAAGAAAACTTGACATTTCAATATTAGGAATGGTATTAAAATGGCTTTATATTCCAGGCAGGGATAGTATTTATTAAACACCAAGTTTTTAAAAAGTACATTACAGATGGAAGAACCTGCAATAATGCAAATGAATACAGATGACTTCATGTAAATAACATCAATGATACCAGGGAAGAATTATATTTTTGCCACCACAATGAAGAGGCCCAAATGAAAGTTGCATTTGACACTTCAAAGAATACGAATAACTCAGGAGGGACAGTGTTGTCTGAGAAATTTCCCCAAGTAGTTTCAATGTGTTTCCCCTGCCCTACTCCCACTACACCAGGTTGAGAATTCCCATCCCACAGGGAAAGAACAGAGATAATTTTTAAAAGGAAGTTTAAAATAAAAGCCAGTATCTGAGAGCCAAACAGGTGCTTTGGAGAAAACAATCTTGAATGTGTTGTAGATTCAGGGCTGGGAAAGTTGATAGCAAACTTTTGTACTCATTTCTGTTTCAAACACTAAATATACCAATAAATCAATGTCACTGCATTTAGACACAAGCTCTATGATCATTATTTATTTGACGTACATTACAATTATTGATGACATTTTCCCATTCAAAGCCTATCTAAGAATTTTATAATCTATACGTCCACTCTTAGCTGCATAAACAAATGTGAATAGACACCCCCGCACCTATTTTTTAAAGCTGTACATTCCACTTGATGGAAAAAGCCATGGACAACAGTAACTTCCTACCCAAAAAGAAATCAAAGGGAGGGCTCAATTTTTCTGAAAGCCAGACTTTAATCACCCAGAGCCATTTTATTATAAGTTATATACAAAGCAACTTAGTTCTTTAGGGAAAAATAAAAGAAATACATCACTAAGATATACTAGACAAAAAAAGAAAACCTGAATAAAGATGAAAAAGGTAAAAATGTTAATTACTCAGCAAAACCTTACAATACTTATGAAATTATGAGAATATAAAACTTTAATTTAACTAAAATCAAAATTTAATTCACAGAAGGTTGTACATTGGTTAGTTGTTGGAAATCTATTTGAAAAGATCCAAGATTTAAATAATTGCTTTATTCTTTGTTCCATATGTACTAAGTTACAAGATCTTTGTAGGTTATACCTAAAAGGATAAGAAAACCTGAAAGCAGAAGCAGGGAAAGAAAGGGGAGTGAGAGCTCAAGAATATACTGCTGAAAAATTCTATACAACGAACTTCACTTATGACACGTGGGTAGAAAGAGCAAACCAGCCTTCTTCATTCTGTTTTTCCGTCTGTTGAACAAAGATGCAAGGTGGATTTAGAAAGTAATCAGAAACATGAGCCCAGTCAAGGTTTATAATTATTTAGACCAAGTACATAGAATCAAAGTTATCTTATATCATCACAGGATATTGAAAATTAAACTGCTACTGGCAATTTTTATTTCCTAACAGAGCCACTCCCAAATAACTGATTCCCCTGGTCAACAGATCCCCTGATTGATTGAGAAAACCTAAATTTTAAATAAAAGATGAATCCAGTATTTTATACAAACTATAGGTACAAACTTTTAAAATAGCAAAGTTATTTGATCTTAGTAAATTAAATTTGTTACTAAATTCCAGAGACTAAGGGCAAATTATATAAAACAGTCTACTTTAAAACTTTTTTAGGGGCGCCTGGGTGGCTCAGTTGGTTAAGTGTCTGAGTCTTGATTTCAGCTCAGGTCATGATCTCAGGGTGGTGGGATGGAGCCCCATGCTGGGCTCCACACTCAGCAGAGAATCTGCCTGAGGTTCTCTCTCCTCTCCCTCTGCCTCTACCTCTCTTATGTGTGTGCACACATGTGTGCTCTCTCTCTTTTAAATAAATAAGTAAATCTTTATTTAAAAAACTTTTTTAGGATATAAGAAACAGCAAAGAACAAATCTTGTAGTGCTAGACAATTGGGATATTTGAGAATAACAATCTGGGCTATAAATACTCAATATTTACTGAAGCACTCACTACTTAATCCAATCTACAGCAAATCAGAACACATGAAGAATATGTATGACACTGATTAACCGCAACTTCTCTAACCAGTGACACACTCAAATACAGCACACTAGGGTAAAGTGACAAGAAAAGTGGCCCCAGGGCCCAGAATATCCCAATCCCACACAGCCAAAGCAAGCACCAAGGGACTTCAAGGCACGCCTGTATGTCCTGTCGCATTAGTGGAATGCTTTGCCTGAAACCAGTGATTTCCAGTGTATGTTGAAATCCTATTGAATTTTACCTTATTCCTTAGCTACCCTAGAACACAAAAGAAACTATATGGCTTAATGTTTTTTTTCTAGTAAAGGTGAGTTAGGAATTCTTTTCTTCTGAGAATTTTGTCACCTGTAGGATAACAAGACCAATTAAGAATGGAAATCACTAGGGGCACCTGGGTGTCTCAGTGGGTTAAGCCTCTGCCTTCACCTCAGGTCATGATCTCAGGGTCCTGAGATCGAGTCCTGCATCGGGCTCTCTGCTTGGCAGGGAGCCTGCCTCCTCCTGTCTCTCTCTCTGCCTGCCTCTCTGCCTGCTTGGTCTCTCTCTGTCAAATAAATAAATAAAATCTTTAAAAAAAAAAAAAAGAATGGAAATCACTAAATCAACCACCTTCCCTGATCCCTACACAAATTTAACAATTACATTTTATCACATACCTTTGTTCTTAGATTAACAGGTGTGAATCGCCCACTTCCTGAGGTGGCGTTTAATGGAGAACAAGAATTACTAGTAGCCCCTGAAGATCTATTTATGAGAAATAAAAGAGAGTGAGAGTGTGATCTATCATCATTAACCTTCAAAAATTATATAAGACTGACAAATCTCAGTACTGGCAATGGCTGAGTTAAGTCTAAATGAGGTAATTATTTGTAACATATTTTAACCACCCTAAGTTGTTTGTTTGTTTGCTTTTAATTAATAGACTTCCATTTTTAGGGCAGTTTTAGGTTTACAAAAGGACCAAATGTAAAGTACAGAGAGCTCCAATATAGCTCTCATCTCCCCCACAGTTTCCCCTATTATTAACACTTTGCATCAGGTTACTACATTTATCACAACTGATGAGATAATATTGATACAGTATCCATTAAATCCATAGCTTGCATCAGGGCTCACCCTTTTGTTATACATTCTATGGGTTTTGACGAGTATATAATGACAATTTCCACCATCAAGTATCATGCTGTAACATTTTGAACATTAAAGGGGAAAGATGCATGTGCAAGGGCAGGGATAAGGCTGGAAGAGTAAGGAGCCCTGGAACAGCACCGCAGTGTCTCAGTAAGCACAGAGAGTGGAGACAGAAGAGCCAGGTCCACCCTCAGTGCCACCTTTTACCAACCATGTGACCCATCTAAGCAAAACACTCAAGTAGCTCAATGAGCTTCAGTTTATTATAAAGGAGAAAAATGCTACTGGTCACTTTACCCACCCTGTCTGTCAGAGGTTATCTCCTAATTTTATAACCTATAAAGTGCTCCATATATGTGCTATTATCCTATTTTTGTTCTCAACAGCCAACCCACACTGTTCTACTTAAGACCTATTCCTCACTCCCCTTCTTTTTCCCCAGAAATTCTTCTCTCCAATTGCTTTATTTTCTCTACATGAGTGAGTCTGTCTGAACCTAAGTTAGATACTATGCACTTTCTTTTTTCACAGATAGAATGAAAAACCACATTTTTTATTTTTTAAAGTAACTGTTCACATTGTAACCCTACCTTCTGGTATTTATCCCACTGGTAGGAGAGACAGTACTGCATTTTGAGCTTTCTGGGGCTTCAGCTCCTGGAATAGATACTTCAATTGTCCTCTTTCCTCCTTCTAAAATATAAAAATAAATATTAGTTTCATTATCTTTCATTAAAATAAAATAAAAATTTAACTTGATTTCTATCTTACTGCAAATTGCACATTACAAATTTGGAGGTTCTTTCTATATTTTCATTATGGCCCACAGACACCTTTGAAGGATTTTTTGTTTGTTTCTCAAAATGAACTGTGAGACAAGAAACTTTAGTTACTAGTGTCAATTCAGTAGCATGCCAGTTCATAGAAAGCCAGAATCTTCAGACAAGTGGTATCATGTCAGATCTGGAAGTGAAAAACAGAAATTAAGAGCTAGCCCTAAAAATCTTAAGATTTTTGTCACAAAGAACTTATCTAAAATTTTCAAAAAACATTAAAAAGAAAAAGGAAAATTTCTGAAGTCATTCAATAAAACTTTAAATCCTCTAAATCTATTACATTATTAGATTCCTGAAGGCATTAGCTTAGGAGGGGAAAGTTGGCTGAAGAGCTCATATAGCCAATGGCAAGTATAATTGTATTCATTTTCAATATTTCACAAGTAGATTATCACTTAACAAACATTTACTATTTATTAATGAAAAACCTAATGTCTATCATGGGCAGTTTCACAGAGGCTCCTAGGAATCAGTACTTAAGAGCTTTATTGGGTAATGAAATCATATTTAATTGTACGACATTTTCCTCCATTACCCTAGAAAACAAAAGAGGTTTTGCATGGCATATGATTATTTATATCTTTATCATCACAGTGCATAAAGGTACCCATGAAACCAAAAATTTTACTTTTAAAAAGGAATATCTTGGAGAAATCATCAAAAAAGAGTATTTTGGAGATATAACCACTGGAATGAAAAGAACTCCATTTAGGGGCGCCTGGGTGGCTCAGTGGGTTAAGCCTCTGTCTCTGACTCAGGTCATGATCTCAGGATCCTGGGATCAAGCCCCGAATCGGGCTCTCTGCTCAGCTGGGAGCCCGCTTCCCCCTCTCTCTCTGCTTGCCTCTCTGCCTACTTATAATCTCTCTCTGTCAAATAAATAAATAAAATCTCTCTGTCAAATAAATAAATAAATAAAATCTTTAAAAAAAAAAGAATGCAGTTTGCAAATTTACCAATTTGTTTTAGAACTTCAGACAAATCACTTCTTTTCCTTCAGTTTACTTATGTATCAAAAAGCTGTAAGACCAGCTCTGTATACTCTCAGGGTGTGTTGAGAACTAATTAAGATAATAGAAACAAAGTACTTTTAAACTTAAAGACAACTGAAACAGAAGATGTCTAATGTATTACAAAATTATTCTTAAGAGTAATTTGGCTTATTCTTCTTCATTGCACTTAGCGCTAAAGACATTATCTCCTAATGCTGGACAGGGATTTGTCCTGTTTGAAGCAGTTTTCCAAAGGCCCAGAGCAGGGTGGCAGGTAGTAGATGTTCAAACGTATCGAGTGCTTTAATCAGAAGTTGCCTCTACACTTCATGACTATGAAGAACAACTATAAAGAAGCTAGAATAAGCAAAGAGAAAAGACCCTGGGGAAATGCATTATCTGTCATATTCATGTAATTTTCAAGAGTCTGCTTTCTAGGTCTGGAGTTTCAAAAAAGAAATGATTTGTAACTGAGAGAAAAAGTCTTATAGGGTAGGTAGGTGGGAGGATGGGTGAAACAGGTGAAGGCGATTAAGAGCACACTAAGTAATCACTGAGTAATGTAGAGAATTGTTGGATCACTGTATCATACACCTGAAACTAATATAACACTGTATGTTAACTATACTGGAATTAAAAAAAATTTAAGTCTTATTGGCAGATACCTTAAAGATAGCCTACTTCAACCAGCCTCAGGACAGATGAATCCCTCTAAAACACCTCAGAGAACATACTACTTAGGATATAATTATTTTCTATCCCTCACAATTAGAACCTTCTTTTATACGGGGCCAAAATTAGTCTCTCTATAGCCTTCATACAGCTCTATCCCTTGAGGGTCTTAGTAATTCAATTTTTGCCAAAGAACAACTTAAGATCTACTTCATTTCATCCATACTTTTTTGTTTGTAAATGTTATGACAACTAATTTTTCAGTCACTAGCCTATGATTCAGAAGCCCCTCTGGTTTATCACACTCCTAAATAAAATAACAGAATGGGAAGTTTAATTTACAAATAAAAATGTTTTAATTGGTTTTAGTAAAATAACTTATAATTTGTTGCTGATGAAATTCTAAATTATCATTTTGATGCTAATGTTTTATATTTAGCCACTGCATAGGTCCTAAGTGAATCATACACTATAATGAATCCCATTTACACATCAGGCAACTTAAGAACTAAGAACTTAGACACCAAAGATTAACTGCAGGCACCATGGTACAGCTTTCTACCAGGAGAGTGGCCTTCTAGTCTTATTTCTGTTACTTATTCTGAGACTTAGGTCTGTTTCTTTCAATGTGAAATTGAAGACATTGAAATATATGCTTTGAGATTTCTTTCAGCTCAATACATACTTGCAAAATCAAGAAAGTAAAAACTCTCATGTGTCTGGCTTTTAAATCATGAATTTGTGACCAACCAGTCCATGCTCTGAGAGGTGATGGAATGGGTGATACTGGTGGAGAGGAAAGATTCAGACCAATAAGTTTCTGCTGCTCTATTAACTGCAAGAGTTTTCCACGAGCCTCCATACTCTGCCGATTCAATTCTGCAATCCGCTCCTCCATGCTACTTGATGTTAGAGGTTGTGTTGCTGGAAAGGTCTTAAAAAAAAAAAAAAAAAAGGCACAAATTCCACATTAAAAACAATCCAAAAATTTTAACTTTTTGTAAAACTGAGCTCTTCCACTAAGAGCCACATAGTTAGTATTCACGACCCTTACTATATGTAAACTTGAATAGTAGGCAAAGAATAAAAGTCATTTAATTGAAAAATTAGGGCTAAAGGAAAGGGATACCAATCTTCTGATACTGGCACCACATAATCCCTCTAGTCCCACTGTCCATGGAGAACGTCTGTGGGACAAAGCTTCCCTTCATCTCTTTGTGTTTGTTGAGGTACACAAAAGGTCCCATGAGCAAAGAGAGTACTGCTAGTGACCTGACTTCTAAGTAACAGGTCTATTAATGATAGATCTGTGGTGTGAATCTCAGTATAGAAAAGAGGATCTGTTATCCTCGAGAGATGCTTCTACCATCCCAATCATCATACATGTACCATGAGTTATTTGGCAAAGATTTCTAGGAATCTTATCACTCTTCTTGACCAGTGGTCAGCCACCCCAAGCCATGTTTGGCCTCAGATATCTAATTTGAGAAATGTGGTGACTAGAAAAGAATATGAAAGGTAGAGTAAAAAAGCCACCCAAGGAATATAACATAAATTTAATATGAAAATTCCTGAGACAAATACATGTGTCATTCTTGATTATTTCATTTAGTTAAATACGTCTCTTTGAGGAAAAAAAAAATTCCTAATAGAAATCACTAATTTGTAACATACACTCATTAATTTTTAAAAAGAAAGATAAACAAAACATTTTAAAGATCACTCTGAAATTCAGATTATGACAAAGAGAGTGGTGAAGACAATAACAGATTATCCTCACTAGCCTGATCTGTATACTAATTAGAAAAGCAGGCAAGCTCAATTTTCAACTCTGCTGCCTTTTTAAAACCAAGAGCTAGTTACCTGCTTCAAATAATTGTCAAAATTCTGCAAATGCAGAAATACCTCCAATGACTCAAAATTAAGGCAATCTGTACTTACACACATCTATACCGATGGCAGCTGCCCACTCCTAATACTTCTTCCTGGTAAAAGATTGCCAGTCCCCTCTGACTATTACTCTGTGACTCCACACTCATACTGCCCTTATTTCCCATGAGTCTGTGCTGACAGAGGTGGCCGTTAAGCCCACCCCCATCTCTTCCTAAACTTCCTTATGGAAGCCCTCAATCTATCATTGGTAAAGCCCTTTATAAAAGCAATCACCTCTGGAATCCTTAATCCATAAAGCTGCCCAGCTCCTTCCCACTGCCACTGTGGCTCACAAAGTGTTAAAATGACGTGTCTCCCATCACTGTGACCAGCATAAGAACATGTTATAAACAGTCACTAGCTGGAATTTAGAATCTCTTTTCTCCCCAGGAACAAGAAAATGAAGATTTAAGTTACCTGGTTAGCCTACAAAATTCCTTCACTATAATAGGCAGACTTTTCTATTCAAAGCATAATCCTCAGTCCGGTACCATCTGAGAACTTGTCAAAAATGCACAGGTACTATCTCAGAACTGCTCAATCAGAAACTGCATTTTAGCAAGATCTCCAGATGATTCATACATAAAGTCTGACTTTAATAATCCTTTAAAACATCATTTCTACAGGAAAATGCATTGTGTGTCCTAAAGAATTAACTCCTCATGAATTGAGGCCCAGCTACACATAATTCTCTTGTATGAGCCCTATGAGAGTAAAAATGCTTTCAATTAAAATGTAGCTGTATAGCAGGCTTTCAAACTCAAACTAATTTTGCATTTTATATTTATAACTTCATTTGCAGCTTAATTTCAGCTTTTCTACACATTTTACCTTTGTCTTATTTTCCTCATTCATTTTCATCGTTTTCTATTTTATGTTGTCCTCTTTTACTGTATGTGTTAAATAAACTGATAAATAACTTTTCTTTTTTTTTTTTGTGATGAGGACATGACAAAGCATAAGCCTTCTAGTAGCAGCCTCAAAGATATCCAGGAACCCTTTGTTCCAGCAAAGTACTTAAATTCCTAAATGTCCTTAGTCAACCCTTAACTGGTACTCACTGCAGTCATGTTGCTCACATGACTTGTCTCTTGTTTGTTTAATTCCCGAACTCCATCCCCTTGCTCTCCTCCTGGCCCAATAATATTATTCAGATGTGCCTTGATAGCTGAATTCTGCAGGGTTAACTCAGCAATTCGTGCCATGATGTCTTTTCTTTGTATTAATGCTTCATTTGTTCTAAGCTGCTGCCCATCTCCCAGTACCGGGGTCTCTTCTGAGAACTCGGAGATTCTGGCCTGCTGAGTGTTTGAATGGGAACTACAGAAGGGCTGGGAGAGGTTAACAAAAGGAGCCTGGGCTTTGTTCTCCAGATCTTCCCCCATGTGAGACACCCTCCACCTCTGAGTGAAGAGACGACTCTCTTCACTTGAATTCTGATTGTCTGTGTCAGTAGGGAAGGCCGTCTTTTCCCAATTTTGTTCCTTCTCAATTATTTCCACAGTTGGAGGAATTCGTGGAGCAGGACGAGTTTGAACAGTCCTCCTCAATACTGTAGATAAAATTAAAACAGAATAAACATGCATCATTTAGCCACAGACTGGCTCTACAATCATCTCATTACTCATCATGGTAGTTAGAAATGTATTTCAAGAGACGGGTCTGGTTTCTGAATGCCTAAATTATTTTAGCAGGGAATATACCACCAATGCCACCTCAAACAATCAAATACAGAGACTTTTATAATCCTTAAGGCTTTATCAGTATCCTTGTAAAAAAAAAAAAGTCTGCCAAGTTCACATTTTAATACATGTATTAACTCGTATCTGGGAATACTGGGGGTGTAGGGAGTATAAATACCTACTGAAGATAGGAAAGGCGTCTCTGAAGAAGTAAAATTTAAAAATGATTACATATGTGGCAGAAAGCAGAGCAAAGAACAGTACAGGCAGAGAGAACAACATATGTGAATGCCCAAAAATAGGAAAGAGCAAAGAAATGAGGCCAATTTAGTGTAATTAACAAGGGAGAACAGGAAAAATATGAGATTGGAGTGGTGTACAGAAATATTTCTCACTCAAGCCATGTTTGGAATTTTGTAATTTAATCCAAGATCAATGAAATATGGAGAAGGTTTGACAATGACTCAATTTATATTTCTTAAATGCTGTGTTAATTGGAAGATCCAAAAATGGAAGTAGGGAGACCAGTAAGCCATTGTGGTGGTTTAGGAGAAAGATGATGATAGCTCCAACGAGGGTATGTTGGCTATAGAGATGGAGAGAAGTGGGTACACTTGAGAAAAAAAAATTTTTTGAGAAAAAAATTTAGAACTAAGAGTGATAAACTGGAAGTGGGGAGTAAGGGAAACACACAGATCAAGAGGGCATATGCAACTGAGTGGGCAGTGATACGATTTACAGAGATGGAGAAGATAAGAACAGATTTGGGGGAAGGGAAGCTATCAAGAATTCCACTTTGAACAGGATAAGCTTAAGTGCCTGATGATTTATCCAAATATTCCCCCAGGCAAATGGGCTCATGGGTCAGAAACTTAAGACTCATCTAGGTGAAGATACAAAACTGAAAGTCACTGGAATATAGACAGTATTGGGAGCAATGAGAATGGTTGAGATTATTTAGAGAAAAAAAATTGAACGAGAAAAGAAACCAACACCGACACATGAGAAAATCAACATGCAGAGCTGCATAAAGAGGAGAAGCTAGCAAAGCAGACTGAAGTGGGGCAGCCAGAATAGTTAGAGAAATATTACAAGAACGTGGTATGAAGGAAACCAAAAGGGAGTGGTTAACCACATACAATACTACTGTAAGACCTAGAAACACAAAGAAGAAAAGTACACTGGAGTTACTAACCTGAAGGCCACTGAAGCCCATAGCAGGAGTAGTTTAGGGGAAATGACCTAACAGAGAGAGAACTGGGGAGACAGATGCTCCTAGTTCAAACTACAGACTCACCTTCTTTCACTGACAACAAGGAAATAAAAAAATTAATAAACTCATATCAGTGAAGATTATGATCTAGGAAGAAAGTCATTAGCAAATGAGATTATTCTGACACATTTCTGAAAGACTAAAAGTGGATGGGAAGTGTATGAAAGAATGAATTGAGCAGAAGCCACAGTTTAGAACATGTATATGTTACAAGAAAGCGATAGGTAAAAGCCAGTCTTTCTGGGAGAACCGGAAAAAGGCCACTAGTTCAAAGCTGACTGTGCAGAAGGAGAAAGTGAGAAGTAGGCTGAAAATTGGAGAATAACTTGAAAGTTAATCTACTTTATTGTTATGTTGGTCAAGCTGTGCTCACTACTTGCCCCAGTCATCCTCAAAAGTGAAAAAATAGCATTGGGGAGGGCAATTGTGGTAGCCCCAGTGAAACAGCTGGATCCTACTTACATACCCTAAAAGCAAGCCTGCAGTTAATGAAGCGTGTCCATATATCAAAACAACTGCTGAAGGGAAAGTCTATTGGGAAAAAAGACCTAGGCCAACCTACACCCCAGAAGAGAAAACCTATGCCAACTACCTATAACATTCGGTCCAGTCCTTTATTCTTTTTTTTTTTTTAAGATTTTATTTATTTATTTGACAGAGAGAGATCACAAGTAGACGGAGAGGCAGGCAGAGAGAGAGAGAGAGAGAGAGAGAGAGAAGCAGACTCCCTGCCGAGCAGAGAGCCCGATGCGGGACTCGATCCCAGGACCCCGAGATCATGACCTGAGCCGAAGCAGCGGCTCAACCCACTGAGCCACCCAGGCGCCCAGTCCTTTATTCTTAACTATGATAGGCAATGAAGGATCACCAGACATATAAGGAAAATCAACAGCACAAAACAGAAAAACTAGGATAGGAAAACAGAACAAAAGACAGAAGACGAGAAGGGAAAATTCAGATACAAAAGATAATGTAATAAAATTCTAAAGGGTATACTCAGAACAGAAGGAAAAGTCAGATACAAAAGATAATGTAATAAAATTCTAAAGGGTATACTCAGAAGAGTGTTTCTGGAAGATAATGCATTTATTTTGTTTTGTTGTGCTGTTTGTTGTTGTTATTTTTAATTTTTATTTATTTATTTGAGAGAGAAAGAGAAGTAGACTCCCTGCTGGGCAAGGAGCCTGGCTCCCGAATCGATCCCAGGGCCCTGGAGCCATGACCTGAGCTGAAGGAAGCCGTTTAACCAACTGAGCCACCCAGGTGCCCCAAGATAATGCATTTGTAATAAGCATCAAAGAAAAAAGGACAATCAAACACTAAGAAAGGGCTATTGCTTAGAAATTAAAAATATAACTTGGTGAAATTTTAAAAAAAATAAAAGACAGGGTTGAATATAAAGTGAAAAAAAAAAAAAATCTTCCAGAATATAAGAAGGAGGATCTAAGGCTAAATACATAAGAAAATGGTCCAGAAGGTCAATATACTATTTTTTAAAACTGCAGAATGTCATGTGTCTTTATGTCCAAAAGGTCCCACTGGTGCCTCATAGTGCAATGAGAAAGGGAAAAAGAAAAAAGAAAAAAAAAACCCACACATTTAGACACACCTTATGCAAGGTCAGAATAAAAATAAAGGAATTCTAAAGCTTCCACAAAGAAAAAGTAGATCAAATACAAAGAAATAAAAGTTAGATATTACATCATACATCTGAACTGCAATACCAGATAGTAAAAATCAATAGAACAATGCCTCAAATTTCTCAGGGTAAAGGATTATGGACCTAGAATTCTATATCTAGGCAAATTATCAACCACGTATAACAGAAAAAGGAAAAATGTTCTCAGATTTTTAAGAACTTAGGGATTTACCTTCTATACACCCATTCTAATGATTTCTTTCAGAAACCTGAGGGAGAAAACCAAAGAGGAATAAATGGAATCCAGGAAATAGTAGATATAACCCCAGGAGCGTGACCTTAGCAAGTCCCAGGATAAGAGGTGTGTGGCGGGCCCGAGTGAGAAATCAGTGCAGATTGGAGCAGGGTGGAAGAGCTCTGGGAATTATCTCTGGAATGAAAGCGGATTCCACGCCACACACAGTATAACTAAAGGACCAGAAGCTATTATTCATGTGTAAACAAGAGAGTAAAGCACATTATTCTTGTGTAAACAAGACGGTAAAAGCAATTCCAAACTCCAGGCAAAACAAAAACCAAGGAAGAAAGTCAGTATAAATATAGAGCAAACTTAAATATTCTGAACAACTGATTAAGTGAAATAAATTCACTTTGATCTTCATACTAGGAACTTTTTCCTTCCTGTGGCACAAAGACTGATAGTAACAATAGATTGAGAAACAAAAAAACAGTCACTTGTTTTCAAGTTTCAGTAACCATCTATAGACAAGACACAGAAGACGTAAGTGTAGTAATGGAACAAAGGAAATGTCACCAAACTCAACACAGTAAAAGGAAATATAGACTGAGTGAAGGTGTGAAGTGGAAGCACAGGAGAGCCAGAAGGGAAGCAGAGCTAGTATCCCTGTCTTTCATAATGGAAAACCAAGCGCTACTGCATAGCGTTAACAAAGAGATAGAAAGTATTTGAAGTCACAAAAGTTAAGCAATAGAAGAATTAAAAATTAAAATATAATCATCCAAACTAGATAGAGAAGGAAAGTAGGAGTTAATGTTAATTAAACCCTCTTCTTTAATAAAGGACAGTCTATAATTATTGCATAAAGTTAAAATTTAAGAGAAAATATATAAAAATATATTAATTATGGAGACTACCACAAGATAAGAAGAAATCAAATTGGGAAAAAATGCTTCCCTCTTAGGGCAGGCCTAAAGATGAAAGAGGAAAAGACCTTTGTATGTGCCTTTTTTAACCACATCAAAATATAAATTAGAATTGACACTTGAAAATGAAGAATGAATGGGAGATAAGAAAATGAAAACAGCATATATATACTACTCTTTCAAAAAGTGTGGCTGTAAAAGATAGTAGAAGTCAATCAGTAGCTAACGGAAATGATCTATGATGGGAAATTCTAGGGCAATGCTGTCCATTACGAGAGTCTCTGGACATACGCAGTTACTCAAATTCAAATTCAAATTAATTAAAGTGAAATAAAATTAATAATTCAGTTCTTCAGTCACATTAGCCACATTTAAAGTGCCCACGGATGCTAGCAGCTACCAATATGAATGGAGCAGACACAGAACATTTTCATCATCACAGAAAGTTCTATTGAACAGAGCTATTCCAGAGTATAACTAAAGGCTGATAAAGGGCTCTATGTACCTCCCACCTTTATCTGAACAATTTTTTATATGTGGGCATTCTAAATAAAAGTCTGAAAAATATGATGACAAAACTTCACCAACTAAGAATACATGTTCAAAGGTTATTCCATCTGCACACTGTAAAAGAAATGTGTGGCATTATTTTCAAGGCAAACCTGCTAACAAAGAGGTGTCTATAACAGCCCCCAAATAATTTGCTTTAGTGGACATTTAGTATATTTGTAATCAGAGTAAATATACTTATGGTAATTGTTTCTTTAAAAGAATTTGGGGTGCCTGGGTGGCTGAGTTCCTTAGGCATTCAACTCGATCTCAGCTCAGGTCTTGATCTCAGGGTTGTGAGTTCAAGCCCATGTTGGACCCCACACTGGGGGTGGAGCCTACTTTAAAAAAAAAAAAGAACAACCACAACAACTTCAAGCTATCTTCCTATCACCAGTGGGAAATACTTTATAATATCTCAAGAGATCATTAGATGAGCATATTAATTCCATGTAAACATTTGAAAGCTTACTTTGAGAATGAAAATCTAACCTGAACAGAAATCAGAACTGAAATCATATCTCCGATTCAGAGTTAACAATTCTCTCTAGGCTCTAAAGAGAAGATACCATTTCATAGAACTATAGAGCCAGATGAACATTAAAGATAAAAGAAAAATCTCTCATTCTGAAGCTAGAAAAATGAATGTAGAGACGGTAAGTGTCTTAGCTCCATGCCTCCCAGCTAGTCGCCTGATGGGCCAAGATTCTAGCACTTCTGACCCTCAGCCTAGCACTGTCTCCCTATACCAGAAAGACTTGACAGACTTTACAGTCACATAATAAATGCCAAAACAAATCTTATCATCGCAAGAACTTGTCACTTTCTTTAACTCTTATGGCCCCTTCAGGTACTTTATTGAAAAGAAGGTACAGAAAATCTGACCAAATTTCTAAGTTCCAATGACAATAAAAGTTATTATTCTGTTCCCCTGTGTAAGAATGTAAACACTCAAAGAAATAAAAAATGTATGCAAATCATGGCTGAATAACATTTTTCTAAAAACACTGGAGGAGAATCTAAGGTAGTTTTTTGACTGAAGAATTATTAAAAAAAAAGGTTCTATAGCTCAAAAAAAAAATGCACAGGTGGACAAATAAACATAATTTTCCAAACAATGAAACACTCCATGGTACTTCTGAAGAAGTACCCCAAGTTAAGAATCTCTGAGCTAAGGATAAACAATAATTTTTAGGGCGGCTAGGTGGTTCAGTGGGTTAAAGCCTCTGCCTTCAGCTCAGGTCATGATCTCAGGGTCCCGGGATCGAGGCCCACATCGGGCTCTCTGCTCAGCGGGGAGCCTGCTTCTCCCTCTCTCTCTATCTGACTCTCTGCCTATTTGTGATTTCTGTCTGTCAAATAAATAAACAAAATCTTAAAAAAAAAAAAACAATTTTTAAAATTTTTTATTCTAAACTCTATATTGTCCTGCAAAAAGTGACCTGAAAGCTATTTTTAATTGTTGATCAACTTTCATTATAAAATTACCTCAACTGACTAAGCTAAAGAAATTTCAGTGAGAAAGAGGTTAATAACCAAATCTGACTTACAAAATCCTTATAGTCACAGTTCTTACCTTTCCTTGGCTAAATTTCATTACTCTCTCTCTGGAGTATAATCTCTTGTTTCTTACCCTTTCCTATGCTCCTGGCCCACAGGGAAAGGAGGATTTCCCGTACTCTACATTTTAATGCTGAGGACTCTAATCCTTTGATCTGATATAATATTTACAATGTCTAATAGAACAGATACATAATGAAATTTAATGTGACATTTCACCACAGGTGTAACACACATGATATACACAACCCTGAAAAATCCTCCTTTAGCTTAAAGTTTATGTGTGGCAATCAATATCTTTCAGAATTCCCTTTACTGGGTAACAATGGACACAGTATGTTGCATATATAAAGCATAAAAAAACAACCGTCAGGCAGCTTTAGAAGAAGCCTGCTTACCATCCTGCAAGGGAGAGAATCCTGAGTTGCTCTTCTGCCTGGGTGGTGTCAACAACACAGCCGGCTCAAATATATGTGCGGGAAAACTGTTAGTCAGATTCACACTATCCGGGGGAGTTGGCACCTGAGACAGTTTAACAGGCAAGTCTTCCTGTGTGAATCCAGCCGCTTCCTCCCCTCTGAACGCCAATGGCATGGAGACATTAGCATTTACAACAGGGCCCTCTGAAGAAGATGAGAGGCTGTCAGCACTTGTAACTACAGATACACTGCAGGTATTTATACTTACATGCATTTCCACAGAAAGCTAAATCACATGGACTCTAGAGTCTTCACTTTCTAGGCCATATCGTTCTTTAGCTGTAACTCACAGGAAAGGCTCCCAAGGGGCCAGCACTGGGAAGAAGGGGCTGCTTTTGAAAAAAGCACTTAGTCCCTGAGACCTGCCTCAGCCATTGAGTTTATCTCATGCAAGTTAAATTTTAGTCAGCCACTTCTCAGAATCCCTCATGAGAAAACACTCCTAAATACATAAAATACTTACCACACACAGATACTCATCAAAGTGTTACTAAGAAGCAAAAAACATGAAAAAGCCTAACTGTCCTATTCAGACTCTGACATAGGATGGCACAGGAAGTGAAGAAAGGCTTTCCAAATACCACCACAAATGAAAAAAAGTTAGAAATTTCTAAAACTCAGTATTTCTTTTTCTTTCCAAGACCATCTCCTCTCCTCCTGAACCTGGTGCACAGTGATGAAAAGTTTTGGCACTAAAGCCCCAGTGGTCTAGGAAGCAAATTCTGCTACTTTCTAGTTGTATGATCTTGCTAAGCTACCAACCTCTCAAAGCCTTGGTTTTCTCATCCTGAAAGTAGGGATAACAATAATACTTACCTCATTAGATTATCACGAGGACTAAATGAGATAATACACATAAAACACTTAAAAAGTGCCTGGCATAGTGCAAGAACCCAACAAATATTAGCTGGAAATAGCGATGGCAACTGTCATTGTGACAATGTTATCTATGTATACATGACCAATAACATACAAGTTTACAGTTTTGTTCACTCTGTGTTTAATGCCAACCTGGGATGATAAGACCATACTCACCCAGATTGTCTATCATTTTCCTGCTTATGGATCCCCTTTCGGATGCCTGATACTCTTTGTTGCTTTTTATCACAGGACAGTTCTTCATGGCATGTGTCAGCGATATAAGTTGTTCATCTGTTGTGACCATGTACTGCTGAAGTCTTGCCTGGAGAAAAAAGAATGAAATAATATCATTGCAATATCAGACCTCAGATCATTACCTAGACATGCAGAGCTGTATCACCACTTTAACTCCTTTAGGAACTTCAAACTTTCGTTCAAATACTAAAGTCATGCATTTGCAAGAACACATAATCATAAATGTTTTAAAAGTCCCATGACAGAGGAATGGTCAAATGTATCACAGAATATTATTAATTAATAAATACACTACCGTACAACAATAAGAATTAACCTTTTTACAGTGCTTTTGATCTATAAAACCTCTTTATATAAATGGTATCAACTGACTCAAGCTAATTTAACAGAGTATTACACAGGCACTTACACTGATAAACATGACCCAGTAAGAAGTTACGTAATGTATATAAAATAAGGTTAAGAAAAAATATATACACTGAGATAAGAGGTATTATACACATATACATATATATGTATATATATGCAAAATGTATAGACATTTTATAAAAATCACAGATGGTCAGAATTGTTAGTGGGACTACTGAATAAAGTATACTAAACAATTTCATACCGGCTCAAATTGTTCCCAAATTCCACAATCATCTCTAATGACCTATTCAGCATCTCCATCTAGAACTCACATATGCTTCTCAAACTGAACATGTACAAAACCAAACTCCCCCTGAACATTCCCAACTCATCAACAGCAACTGCATCCTTCTAAATGCTCAGCCCCTAACTTTGGAATCCCCCTTGACTCCTCTCACATCCTTTCCTTTACCCCATATCCAAATCCAACCCATCGGAAAATCCTACTGTTTGCCTTCAAAATAGATGAATGATATGGTCACTTTTCACAACTTCACCCAAAGATTGCTTCTGTGTTCATGACTGTATCTCCTGCACCAAGAACAGCGCCGGCCCAAATCAATACGATTTGTTGAGCCAACTAGTACATTTTACTTATTTTTATTTTCAATTAGTACATTTTAAAACTGCTCACCTTCCCAAGAGAATTGATAACCTAAGTTCACACAAATACTTGTACATGAATGTTCATAGCAGCATTATTCACTCATAGGACACGAAAAGGTAGAAACTACTAAAAATGTCAACTGATGAATGGATAACCAAAATGAGGTCTATTCCTATAATGGAATATTAGTGGAAAATAAAAAGGAATGAAGTACTGACACATGCTACAACATAGTTAAGCTCTGAAAACATTATGCTAAGTGAAAGAGATCAGATACAAAAGATTACATATTGCATAATTCCATTTATATGGAATATCCACATTTGGCATATCTTTAGAAACACAAAGTGGATTTATAATTGCCAGGAGCTGTAAGGAGGAGAGGACAAAGAGTGACTGCTAACAAGCTTGGGGTTTCTCTTTGGGGTAAGGAAAACATTCTGGAATTAGATAACGGTGCTGGTGTACAACTCTGTGAATATACTAAAAACCACTGAATTGTACACTTCTATAAGATAATTAAATGGTATGTGAAATGGATAGATCAATAAAAAAATTGCATGTCTTATATCTAATGTCCATTGATACAACACAACTTGCCTACTATGGCTTTTCCAGTCTCTTTTGGCTAACAAATAAAAGTAATAACAACCATCACTGGAGAACAAAGAGATGAATAAAACCATCTCTGCTCAAGCAGCTCAGTCTTTTTTTTTTTTTAAGATTTTATTTATTCATTTTTCAGAGAGAGAAAGCACAAGCACAAGCAGGGGGAGCGACAGAGGAAGAAGCAGGCCTCCTGCTGGGCAGGGAGGCCGATGCCGGACTTGATCCCAAGACCCTTGGATCATGACCTGTATGACCTTTGGCTCAGGTATACATGACCATGTATACCTGAGCCAAAGGCAGATGCCTAATTGACTGAGTCACCCAGGCACCCCTCAAGCAGCTCAGTCTTGATGACAGGTATACATGTATGTGTAACACAATTTGGTAACTGCAGTGAAAGCAATACCCAGAGAGAACAGAAAGAGCACAAATTAAGAATGTTTAATGCACCACTGAGGCAGTATTAATTGGTTTCTAGAAGAAATACTGTGTCTTTAAAAAAAAAAAATAAAAGGAGCAATTAGCTAGACAAGTGACAAAAAGGACTTATCTAATAAATATGAAGATACTGCAAACAACTTTAAATGGCATATGATTACAGGAAGCTTTCTAAATTGTATCCTCTGCTGTTTTGAAATTAGAAGTAGCTATCACAACATTTATTTCACATTTTGGATAAACTGCTATAATATTGGTAGTTACCATTTCAATGTAGATTCTGTCTTTCCCAATAATAGTATGTTTTTTAAAGACAGCAGACTTTTCTGTATGTTATTTGTACTTCAAGTTTCTACTATAGTACCTCCAATATAATAAATGTTCTATAAAAGCTACTGTTGATGATAATAAAGAAGAGATAAGTAATCACATCCACACAACTAAACCAAAGGCAACTAAAAGAAAATCTTACATACTCTTAAAGATACCTTATTTTACTAAATGGAGAAAAGTTGGGATCTCATCTAAGTACCTGGGTAGCAGTATTTTCTTCTCTAAGGAGAAGAATTTCAGCTGTAAGAGCATCAATGAGCTCTCGATGATCACCTAACATTTGTTCCAGGTGCTGCCTCGTCTCTACTTCTTTACGCAGTTGGACCTCACTCTACAAAAAAAAGAAAACAAAAAAAACTTCCATCAATAATAAGATAAAATTCCCATCCAAAAATAAACTCCCATCAAAAGCATCAAATACTGAAAACTAAGAGTTTCTATTCAAAACTGTCAAAGAAAATAATACAAAGTATATGTGACAGTAATGAGAATGACATTTTTATTAAAAGGTTTATATTGCATTAAAATGAAATGCTGTGTCCTTTTCCCTTCTTTATATAGAACATAATAAACAGAATGGTATACAGGCTTAAATAAGTACAAATTTTTGCCCAATAAAGTGGAGGGAAGGACATATACATATTGCTTGAATATACACAGACCATCTCTAGAAGGATACACCTGTATCTGGCAATGACTGCTGGCTACAGGGAAGCAAACTAGTTAAATGGAAGTTAAGGGTGGGAATGAGAATTTTTATCTATAACCTTCTGTTTCTTGGAATTTCATGCCATGTGATTATGATCACCAATCCAACAACTAAGTTTGTTCAAATAAAATAAAAAATAAATGGCAACAGGCTTAAATGGTTTTAACTTTGTAGAGCAAGTGATTAGCTAAAAAGTGGAAGCTACTAAATCTGCAATGCTTTCGGAGAACCGAAAGTACATTCCTGGAGAGCCCTAATTTAAGGATAGAAGAATGATAAGACTTTCGTAAGTCTGACAGTACAATAAATATTTCACTAAAAAGTAATTTTAGGAAGACAGCTCCAGAGAAATTGAAACATCAGAATTAGAGTGATGAACCAACTATTTTAATAATAAAATGTCCTTGAACATTTTCTGTTGTATTTGTTTAACAAATTTAAATGTATAAAACATAAGATAACAGTTTAAATAGGTTTTTTGAAAGATGAAATGTAGAGCTAGCTCTAATTCCTCAGCATTCTGAAGACTGGTTATTCAAAAATTAATTACAGAAATAATTCTTGCTTCTCTTAGAAATTATTTTCAGAACAACAAAAGATCTACTTCAGACAAAGCCCAAGTAGTCACACAGATAACGTGAAGAATTTTCCTCATCTGTGTCTACAGATTACAGGCATGCCACTCTCCAAACTAAAGTAGGAGTAGGAACACAGAGAAAAGCAATAGAACAAGGACACATTTAGTAGTTCTACTGAACTTAATACTTCCAAACAATATATTCAATGTCAGCATAAGACATGATTTTATTTATAGATTTACCTTACTAATTACAATTTACTACAGCTTGTATTAAAATCAACATCACTTATACTATAGGATACATAAATTGGTATGTAAAGGGAAATTAAGAGGTAAAACCTTACTGCAGATAATCTAAAACTGAGATATTTTAAACAAAGCTATTCAAATTTTACTATTCTTCATTTGGAAATTGCAATAAATTAAGTGTAGAGGAAAAAAAAACCCAAATGTTTCTACCAGCACTCTGTAGAGGAGAATAACCTCTTGTTCTTACCTCTTTAAGGTACCGAACCAGGCGACAGAGGGAACCCACCAGTGACAGAGTAAAGCCTGTAAGCCCCTGACTACTCTGCAGTCCTTTGACCTCGCGTCCCGTCCACCGTTCGTATTCTTCCATTTCATGTTCCACTTCATTGATCATGTGTTTGAGGACATCTAGGCTGGAATTATTGCTGTTTGGTAAGTCTGTGGAGGCTGTGCTAGCTGTTAACACATTCTTCTTCTGCTTGGAAGGAGCACTGGAATCCAGTTTTCCTTTCACTGATAATGACAGAAGTCACCCTATTAGAAGACCAGGAAAAGCTATACCAGCAAGCTACTAGAAAAAACACTGACTGATATTCACAGTTTACAAAAGGTTTTTATAAAAGTTATCACCATTTCTCATAAAAAATGCAGTCTAAATCAGGCTTACACTATCTATAATGAATGTACTAGAACCACCTTTCTACAGAGTTACATTGTTATACTTGGAGGCATTTCTTAGCTACCATTCAGAAAAGTCTAATCAGCGGGCTCCAACTAGATGGGTTTAAAGGGAAAAACTTTACTAAGAGATAAAGGAAGCTGTATCAAGTTATGCGTTTAACAATTCATCTTTGTAAATTGAGGGACTGAACCTTTCTTTAACAACTGTTTTTGCTTCCTTGAGTTCAGCACTTGTCCCACAACATAGCTTGAGTCTGGAGTCTCAGTAGATTCTTCAGATTGAAGCCTGGTCTGGACTCTCTTGACAGCGCTGGTAGCATTCAGAGCAGCTAAAGGAAAAAACATTTCCAAAAGAATCTCAAGTGAACAGGAAAAAAAAGTTTTAAGCATTCCAATTAACAGATCAATCAGTATTTCATTCATTAGGTAAAGTCAGTCAAAACCCAAATAATATTCCTTTAAACATTACTATGTTTAAGGAAGAACATAATAAAACAAGTTACTGTTCTGTGAGAAATAATACAATGGGGGAACAAACCATTTTGTTCTCCTGATGGAGGGGCAGGTGGTGGAGTTCCTGGAGGGTTTTGGGATTGTGTTGTTATTTTCTGCTGAATATCAGTCCACAGTTTATTAATTAACTCAGAATTATCTTCCTTCAGTTGGTGGAGAAATCTATAAAATATGGGGCAACAAAGCTATATCAGAATTAATAAATGCTATCACTTAAACTGCTCAACTGCTTAAATGTTTGATTGATAGCACTTTTAATAATTCAAAATCAAAGAAAAAAATACATTTTGCTTTAACTGGTAAGACAGGTAGCTAAAATGCCAGTCTTCTTAGTGTTAGAAGGAATCATTCCATCTTCCTCCCAGTTTCCCACCAACCTTGGCTCCTGCTCGAAGGAAAAATCTGTCCTTTCTGAATTTTTGTGGTATGGGCCCCATTCTCTTCTCTTTCTCCCAGAGAAAGTACATGGCTTGGTCCTTTCTGGTTTCTCTCTGTGAAGGAGGCTGTCCTCAGAACACAGTCTATGCTCATCACTGAAGTAAAATGACTAGAGCAGACTCTGCCCTGAGTCCCTGGGAGCAGGGAGAAGGAGTGGGAAGAAGAGCTGTAGTATAGGGAGTTAGAGAACTAAACCTTTTGCTATAATCATCTTTAGCACTGGTAAGGCTTATACTTTATTCTCCAACCATCTGATTCCTTTATCTATTTCTCAGTTGGACTGAGACTTAAAAGGGGTAGATGACAAAAAAGTAGAACAACCCAGATGCCCATCAACTGATGGGTGGAGAAGTGAAATGTACTACACCCACACAACCATAAAAAGGAATGGAGTGGAGATACATGCTACAACATGGATGAATCTTGAGAACATGCCAAGTGAAAGACACCAGACACAAAAGACCACATACGGAATGATTCTACACATATGAAATGTCCAGAATAGGCAAATCTACAGAGATAGAGAAGAGACTAATCCAGTAGATTAGATAGGGCTGAAGGGCTTGGGAGGGAATGGGATTTGACTATTAAAGAATACGGGGTTTCTTCTGGGTACTGAAAATGTTCTAAAATTGACTAGAGATTGCATAACTCTGCATATACTAGAAATCATTGAATGTTATACTTTAAGTGGATGGACTGGTATGTGGACTATAAATCAATAAAGCTGTTACCAAAAAAAAAAAAAAAAGACGAATGGGGAAATCTTATTTAGTGGCTCCACAAATCTCAACCTAAGGGAGTTGCTTTCATGCAAATTATGGATAGTACATTGCACATTAGCTGCTGCTACAAAATATATTTAGCAAAAGGCCTATAATGCAATCCATTCAAAGGGGGCTAGTTATCAAAGCATCAGAAAGACTCCTTTGTAAGTGTTAGTTCAAAGTCCAAGCTTCCAGCTAAATCCTAAGAAAAGTGTTGTAACAAGATTTCTGTATAAGTTAGGAAAATCCAAAACAGTCTGAACTCACATTACTGTCTCTAATGTTTATACTTTTTTAAGAGTCAGGTTATGTGACAACAACAAGGAAAGTAATATAATACTACCTATGACAACTTTAAGAATGGCCTCCCTAAAGATACTTATAATTGAATCCCTAGAATCTGTGAATGTTACCTTATCTGACTAAAAAGGGACTTTGCGGATGTGATTAAGTTAGGAAGGATGTTGAGATAGACGACCTTGGATTATCTGGATGGGCCCTAAATGCAATCAAGTGCATCCTTATAAGAGGGAGAGACACAAGGAGACTCTGACACACACAGACATAGAGGGTGCTGTGATGATGGAGGCAGAGACGGGAATTATACTGACTCAAGGCCAAGGAAGGCCAGCAGCCACAAGAACTTGGAAGAGACAAGGAATGGATTTCCCCCTACAGTACCCAGAGGGAATGTGAATGGCCCTCCAACACCTTGATTTCAGCCTAGTGAAACTGATTTCAGATTTCTGGCCTCCAGAACTGTGAGAGAATAAATTTCTGTTGTTTTAAGTCATCAAGTTTATGGTAATTTGTTATAGCAGCCATAGAAAACTAATGTAGACTCTGGCACCTAGATACGAGGTGCTAGTGTAACAAAATATCAAAAAATGTTTACCAAAAAAAGCTCTGAAATGAGAATGGGTGAGGCTGGAAGAATTTTTAGGTAAATATTAGAAAAATCCTAGGTTGTCTTACACAGGCTATTCATAGAAATATGGATGTTACAGACCCTTCCACTGTGGACCCAGGAGGAAGTGAGGAGCATGGCAGAGAAAGGCTCTATCATCATGAATGGAATACTGGTAGCAATATGAGCATTAAGGGAGCTTCTGGTGAAGGCTCACAAGGAAATGAGGAACATGTGATTGGAAACTGGAAGAAAGGCAATCCTTATTATAAAGTACCAGAAAACATAACCGAGTTGTGTGGAAAGCAGAACTTGTAAACAATGAACTTGGATACTTAGCTGTGGAGATTTCCAGCAAAAGTGTTGAAGGTACAGCCTGCTTTCTTACTGTTGCTTAGAGTGAAATGTAGGAGGAAAGAGATACACTGCAGGAAGAACTGTTAAGCCAAAAGGAACCAGAACTTGGTGATTTGGGAAATTTTCAGCCTGCCCAGAACGCAAAAGATGCTCAAATTAGGAGATACCACACTGTTAGCCGTGGAAAGAAGGACAAGTGTATGGCTAGACAATGTTTTGCTAATCTGAAAGAGATTAGACATCTGACTCATAGATCCCCTTAATGATCTCAGCAGATAGCAACATAGATGGAATTATCCAGGGAAGATCTCTGGAGGGCCTCTTTGTCTAATGTCATCCAACATACAAAGGAAACACACAAGGTCATTTGAGAATGTTATACCAGCAGAAATACTGCAGCTTGGACTGAAAGAGACAGAGATAGGATAAAATGAAGGAAGAATCAGACTCCCAAAATTCTACAGTCAGCAAACAGGCTGATATGAATAAGTTAAGAATCTTGGGATGTGAGGTTATTCTGGGGGGGCCCTAAATGGTATCATGTATATTTTTATAAAAGAGAGGCAAAGGAGGAGTTGAACATGCACACAGAGGGAAAGGTGATGTGAACTCAGAGGCAGAAATTGGAATGATGCAGCTGTCACAAGCCAAGGAAGACCAACAGCCATCAAAACCTGGAAGGGGCAAAGAAGGCAAAGAACAGATTCTCCTCTAGAACCTTTGGAGGAAGTGTAGCCCTCCCAAAACCTTGATTTTGGTCCAATGAAACCGATTTCAGATTTCTCCAGAATTGTGAGAGAATAAATTTCTGTTGTTTTAGGTCACACAGGAATATGTATTCATAGAAATTTTCAAATCAAAAGGCACTTAGTCTCCAGATCCCAAGTCTAATGCATCTCCTGATACCTCATGTTTAATAGTAAACAAGTAACATTTTGAGACATTAGGTATTCAAAACTGGAAACCACACAACTACTGAGATAAAACCCAGACTCACACAACTCACACAACTAATGAGATAAAACCCAACCAAATAAAAAACAGTAACTTGATTCAAATGTAAAGAATAAAAGCAATATTGCACAAGATTAGTTATATTTGGGTTCTGAAAGAAGCTTATCTTAAAAGATGATACATGTTAAGATAATACATCTTAAAAGATGATACATGTTTCCAAGTGTCCTTAAGGAAACAGCAACCAGCTAAATTTGAATCACTCCACACATCCTCCAAAACCCAAGAGACAGGGCAACAAGAGGAGCAAAAATAGCTCATAACCCATACCTTCTACATGACTGGAAAACAGATGATACTACTAACTTCAAATTACCTATAAGTAGAAAAATACACACTATACTCCAGCAAAGATATTTCCTGAGCTCCTGTCAGAAGCCCTAGCAGGGAGTGAGGGCAGCTGAAAATGACCAAACAGGTCATTTAAAAAAAAAAAAGGAAAAGAAAAAGAAAATGACCAAACCAAGAAGAAAGCAAAGAGTCTACTGGTGACAGAATCACCTCCAGAAAAAAGAAGTCCACTCTAAATAGCAAATACTCAGAAAGGAAGGTCACTCACACACACACACACACACACACACACACGCACGCATATCCCAAACTTGGGCAGTCAAAATACTACTAAAAAGTGCATAGAACTCAAGGTGGTAGGTCTTGGAAAGACACCACTTCTTGATGTCAACAGGAAGAAAGAAGAGTTCTTAGGAGGCTGAGTGCTAAAGGAAAAAAAAAAAAAAAAAAAAGGTATTACCTTAACATGTTTAACAAGGGAGAACAGTTCAAGACAAAAAAGAACAGTATTGGAGTATAAACCAACTTTCACCTGCTGATACTTTAAAAAAAAGAAAAAGCATCCATTAAAATAACTGTACTTCACTCTAATTGAGAGAAGACCTACCCCAAACTCCCAACCCTGTCCATAAAATGTACAAACTAAAACAGTCTGCATCATACAAGACAATATAATAGAAAATGTAATTGAAATATTCTAGCCAATGAAAATTTTTCCCCTACCAAGAACAGAAGAAAACTAACAAAACTCTTTAAATGGAATTCAGTATACTTAAACAAGCATTTGGAGATATAGATCTTGAATCAGAAGTTCTAAAACTAAGAGCAGAGATGGACAAAAACCAGGAACAAAATAAGAATTGACTGAACTCAGGAAAGAATATAAAGAAAAAGAAAAACTCAAAAATGAAGATTAAATTACAATGCGTCCAATGGATAATCATTAAATAAACATTTAATAAGGAAGACTGAAGATTATAGGAAAACAACAACAAAAAATAAAGAATAAAAGGTTAGAGAGAAAGTATTTGAAATAGAAAACAAGAGATATCACTTTTATGTATGTAAAAGGAGTCTCTGAAAAAGAAAAAAAACAATGATATCAAAATAATATCTAAAACTATAACCCAAGGAAACTTACTTCCAGGAAAAAAAAAAAAAAGAAAAAAAGAAAGAAAAAGAACCGAATCTACAAAAAAGCCAACTGTGTTGGAAAAACTGACCTGAAAAAGTAAACTCAAAACACAGCTTAGCAATATTTAAATTTTAAAGATAAAAGAATAAATTTTAAATATAAAGGACATCAATACATAAAAATGCCTAATTATTTATAAGGGCAAGAAAAATATTCTAGCATCAGACCAGTCAAAACAACATTCAAAGTAAGCCAAGAATGGAGGAACACTTTCAAGGAAATTAAGGAAACAAAATATTAAAGATTTTATATCCAGCCAAGCTATCCTTCAAATATCAAAGCTACAGGAAAACTTTTAAGCTTTCAAGAACTCAGAGAATAGAACTCATAAACCCTATACCATGAGCTTTGTCTAAATGAGTGATCCAACCAAAAGTTAACTAGGAAAACATCATAAAAGGACTGATGATGAGCATTTAATACATTTAACTATAGATCCAAGACTAAAACAAAAATGGCAATAATAGGGAAGAATAATATGTAAATGTTTTATGTCCTGTCAAGGCAAAAAAAAAAAAATGCAGCTAAAAGAGGAGAAAGACTGAGAGAAAAAGAGAAAGAATGAGAATATAGAATAAATTATTTGTTGCATAGGTCATAGGTGGAAGTCAAAGCACACCATTTAAAACTAACACACCTGAGAGCAAAAGATTGAAGAAAATAGGGGACTAAAGGGCTCTATAAAAGGTAGATATAAAGACAACCAGCCAGAACAAAATTACAAACTTCCTAAATATCAAAAGAAATTTTTAAGAGAACACAAAAAACATTACATAGAGAAAGAAAACTATAATTATAGTATAATATACATAGTACTATAAAATAAGTTGACATCGAACACATCTACTATATCAATAAATATTACAAGCTTACTTGACCAATTTAAAAAAAAAAAAGACTTTTAACTGGCTAAAATGCAAGACCCAACTCAATGTTAAATACAAAAGATACACCTAGTACACAATAATTCAGAAAAGCTAAAATAAAAGAATGAGCAAAGATGAACCAGGCAATCAGAAACAAGAAGGCAGAGGTTTCATTCCTGATACCAAACAAAATAGAACTGAAGCCAAAAGGCATTAAATATGACAAAGGACACTTTATGATGCTAAAAGCCATAATTCACAATGAAAATACAATACTTATGGATATCCATGTACCAAAAAACACACCAATCAGGTATTTAACTTTAAATAGAATTAAATATACTTAAACATCATATGCAAAGAAAAATAGAAACACACTAACAGAGACTTTAATACACTACTCTCAATATAAGATAGTGACAAAAGTAAGTAAAGACACAGAAAAAGTAAACAACATCATCAATGAAGCAGATCTTAAGGATATACAGATAGACCTTTATACCCTGGTAATATAGAATATACCTTCTTTCCAAGCACACAAATGGAACATTTACAAAAATTTAATCATATATTAGGCCACAAAGAAAACATCATTAAGTTCCACAAGTAGAAATATTATAAACACATTGTACACCTTAAACTTACACAATATTATGTTAATAATATCTCAATAAAGCTGGGAAACAAAGGAAATAGCCTTGGAGAAAAGGGAAACCCTGTAAATATTTATCCATATATACATACCGATCTACGTTAGTTTTTGACTGAGAGTTTATAGAGTTATCCAACTCATTCCCACTTTCTTCAGATTGGCTGTTAACAGTTCCTTCTCCTTCATCATCTACTTCGTTAAGAGCCTTTCTCAACATAACAATAAAAATACAAATACAAGTTGGTTATATGTACACTCATCCTTTGTTTCTTTTTGTCATTACAATAGAGAGGTCCCTCCTTCTACTGCTAACATCTCCACAAGTGCTCTAGGACCTAAACCCTCTCACCTCCTTCCACTCCCATCAAGTGCCCCATCCTTCTCCTGCATCTTCAACCTCTCTACACTGGCTTTAGCTCATCCGCATTTAAATGTGAACAAGTCTCTCTCACCGTATCTTTTCTCTTTCACCACCAAACTTGAAAGAATCTTACACACACCCCCACCCCCACCCCACACCGCTTCTCATTTACCACCTATGCCCTACAACCTTGCTTCTGCCCTACCTTTCCACTCAAACTGCTGTCTACAAGGTCAACATCTTTTTTTTTATTTGTTCCTAAATCAAATAGATATTTTTCAGTCTCTGCCTTCTCTTTCTTCTCTAATTGATTGGACATTAATGACCATTCCTTTCTTTCTTTCAAGATCTTCTTGATACATTCTTCCTTTTAACTCCCAAGATACCGTATTTCCCTGGTTTTTATTCTATTCTTTTGGCTCTTCCTTCCCATCTCCTTCATTGATTCTTTTCTTTCTGCCCTTTCTTAATACTCAAGGTCCTCCCCTTTGGACCTTTTATCTTCTCATTTGACTCCCTTTCTGAAAGATTGTATCTAGTTCCAAAGCTGCAATTACAAGTCAAATGCTGTGAATTCTCGAATTTCTATCTTCGCCCAGATTTCTCAGGATTCCTAGACAATTATATTCAACTGCCTAAGATATTCCTAGTAGACATCCTACACACATAAACGTAACATGTCCAAAACTAGTCAACTTCCTAAGCCCCTCCTACCATTCTTCCAGAAGCCTTATTCCCGATATTACCTAAGACCATAAGCATATCGCCATCTACTGAGATGCTCAAACCAACAAACTGGGAGTTATCCTTTTTTCTCATCCGTCACATCCAATCAGCTACCAAATGCTGTCAATTCTATCATTTTTTAATCTCTCAAACCCATCTCTCTTCCCTTCTACCTCCTTCTTTTACTGCCATTGCTTAGGTTAGGCCCTCACCACTTCTCACTAAAATGCTAACCTAAGTCTTCTAACCAGATCCTCTCACCAGTCTTGTCCTTCCCAAACCCTTCTTCCACTCTACAATTGATTTCATCATGACTCCATTCTTCCTAAAATTCTTTGGTGGCTCTCCTCTTACTTTCTCGTTCTTTAGCCCTTCATTACCTAGCTCCTCCCTATCTCTCTAGCCCCAGCTCTTGCCATTTTCCCTTCCCCATAACAGAGACCATAATTATCTGAAAGCTAACATTTTTTTTATTAACATATATTATTTGTTTCAGAGGTACAAGTCTGTGATTCTTCAGTCTTACACAATTCACAGCACTCACCATAGCACATATCCTCCCCAATTTCCATCACCCAGCCACCTCATCCCTCCCACCCCTCTCCACTCCAGCAACCCTCAGTTTGTCTCCTGAGACCAAGAGTCTCTTAAGGTTTGTCTTCCTCGCTGGTTTTGTTTTGTTTCATTTTTCCCTTCCTTTCTCTATGATCCTCTGTTTTATTTCTCAAATTCCTCAAATCAGTGAGGTCATATGATAATTGTACCTCTCTGATTGACTTAATCTCGCTTAGCATAATACTCTCTAGTTCCATCCAGGTCGTTGCAAATGGCAAGCTTTCAGGTTTTTTGATGGCTGCATAATATCCCATAATATTCCACTCCATTCCATTCCATGCCATACCACATCTTCTTTATCCATTGATCTGTTGATGAACATCTAGGCACTTTCCATAGTTTGGGTATTGAGCTATAAACACTGGGGTGTACATGCCCCTTCAGATTGAGAAAAGACCTACTATAAACATTGGGGTGCACATGCCCCTTCCGATCACTACATTCGTATCTTTGGGGTAAATACCCAGTAGTGCTATTGCTGGGTCATAGGGTAGCTCTATTTTCAACTTTTTGAGGAATCTCCATACTACTTTCCAATATGGCTACACCAGCTTGCACCAATTTAGCTTTACTCAAGTTACATAGTAACGTAGGAGGATTCCCCTGAAAGCTAACATTTTTAGTAAGTGCCAAAACATAATGGCTTTTGGCTATTTAAAACATGTAACATTCTACTTAATTGCCTTTGTGAGCAGAAAACAGTAGACTTAAGTTGTTTTTTGTTTTTTGGTTTTTTTAAATGATTCTGGACCTTGTAATTCCCTAGGATCATCCCTCTAACTGATGATTCTCCTTTTTTCATAGGACATATAAATAACCTAGGAAATTGCACTAAACAGGTGTTGAGTCCTCATCAGTCCTAAAAAGTTGTTTTATTTTAATATTAAATTCTTCATGAGCTTTAAAAAATGTTTCCCATTTCAAAATTCTAAGCATTTTGATTAATTAAGAGTTTCAGTTAGGTTGGGATACATTTTAATTAATATTTTACTACTATATTATAATTTTCCCATGTAACTGGTCAATAAATTCCAAGTTTCCTGGGTAGCTACTTTCTAAACACACCTATTAAAAGAGACTATTAACATTTAATGACGAACTAGTATCTGGAATCACGATAGACATAACTTACCTCAGCTGATCCTCACAACAACCATAGTAAGTATATTCTACTCCCATTTAACAATAACAACAACAAAACCAAAAATACTCTGAGTGAACTCAGATACCTTAAGAAATCAACCCAAGATCCAACAGCTAGTACTAACAGAATGTAAACACAGATCCACCTGACTCTAAAGTGGAAGTTAAGAGACTCCCCACTGTTTCTATAATGGCAGATGGAGCGAATGCCATCTCTGATGCTAAGTGATCTTGGACAAGGCACTTAATTTTTCTGAAGCTCAGTTTTTTCACCTGCTAACTGGAGGTAATGATAGTACCTACATCATAAGTAAGTACTCAATAAATGGTTAGCTATTACTATCCAGTCCTGTTTTGTTTGGTACAAATATAACTCACCCAAAGTGTAATACACTTGAGGAAGAACAATTCTAGCAACCATACTTGGTATTTGTTGATATTTTAAGCTTTTGAAAAGTTTACCACAATGCCTACATAAATTTAATTTCAACATAAGCATGATGGCTCTAAGGACAGAATATTACCTGAGGCTCCATGATGGATTCACTAAGAACGGACTGCGTGTCAGGGTCTTGATTTACCACAATAGGACCCTGAGAGGAATCAGGAGCCATAGTTACATTTGGAAACCCTGCAGAAGGAAAAGAAGACATGATGATTTTACTTTATTTATTTAAACTGACTTTACAAGCACTATACACTGCCACAGGTTTGTATTATCAAATAAAAATCTTAAATGATAATAATAGCAGCTCACACTTACACAATACTTACTATATGCCAGGCACTTTTCTAAATGCTTTTACATATATTAATTCACTTTACCCTCACAAAATCTGATGAGGTTGTTACTATTATTATTTTATAGACCAGCAAATTGAAACTCAGAGACATGAGGCAAATGGCCCAAAGTCACAATAATAAATGGTTAAGCCAGGATTCAAACCTTAAACTAAAAACTAATGATCTGTTTTTAGGGATTAAAGTAAACAATGGATTATATACACATTAAAGTGAATAATGCTATATATCTGACAAAAGGCAAAGTCTCTGTCAGAGAGAGACTGAAGTAGCTTTAGGCTTCAAAATTTAGCTTTACTCAAGTTACATACAAATACAGACACTTTGTACATACGGTAACCTAACATTAATAAACTGGAAACTAAGTCATATTTATAATAAAATTTTGTATATTACACCATGAGATATACTAGTAAATAATGACTTACCTCTATTTAGCTCCATAACTTGTAATAGTTAATATTCTTAGTGAAAAGCAAACAAATTATACTGAATCTATGCCTAACAACTCCTGTATGCTATCCACTCTAGACTACTTGTACTATAAATAATGTGATGCCCGAAAAAAGGTTTCATGTTCTTCCAAACAGCCATTGTAGGCTATGATTAATAAGAAAAAGAAGCTTTTGTTTGAACGAAATACATTACCTGTGCGCCTACGGGGAAAATCAACAAACAGATCTTTTGCTTCAGCCATCAAATGATCAGATTTTTCTAATACCTCCTGCATCTGGTATTGATCAGAAAGAATCTAGACATGTGTTAAAGATAAATATTATTATTCAGGAAAAAATCTATATATACTATGAAATCACAAAGGAAAAGTCCATGCAAAGGTTCAGAGAATAAAAACAACCTAAGCCACCATCCTCCCAAAATCCTTCAGTGGCAATATCCAAAAGTACCAGGAGATGGCGCTATTACAATAATTAGATTTCAGATGCTTGGTTACAATCCAAGTAAGAAATACATTATTAAACTGTGACCTAATATACACGCAAATGTAAATGTATAACAAAATAAAAGTCTTACTTAACCTTACTTTTTGAGAACCATTCTGATATTTTCTTTTAGTTTCTATTTTTTAAAATAATAGCTACAACACACTAAATTTAGCAATCCACTAACAAGTTGTAATCCACAGTTTGAAAAACACTGATTAAAGATATAAAACTCTGAGCCATATATTCAGAGGGTTTCAACCTTTAAAGTGATTTCATAATCCACTAATGGATCATGATCAACAACTTAAGAGACTATGGGGTAAGATATGAGTTTTGGGGCATCAAACAAAAAAGTGATAGCTCTGTATTTACAAACAAGGTGGACTTTTATTCCTGGGGGGATGAGAACTCAAAAAATACCATTACAGTAGCGCCTCTGATTAGGCACTTTCAACTCAGGAACTTTCTTAATTATAAGCAAGGAGCACAGGCAAGTCAACTCTACCCACCACCACCAGATGGCATTCTTAAACTGAGAGGAGTCATAAAACGAAACTGCCTGGTTTCCAACACTGATTCAAAACAATAAAGCGGAGCTTCTGGCAACAAATGCTCTTACCAGAAATCTCTCTAGCCCATGGAAACAAATATATAATATGATTTCAGTTATTGTTTTAAGACATTGAGAGAAATAAAAAGAGTCACATTCCAACTTTTTCCCTTTCTTCTCCTGCTGTGGCCAATCAGATTGGATGGCTCAGTTGGTGAGAATCAAGTCCTTAATTTGTTCCTTCCACAGAGTAAGTTTTGGAATGATATAAGGCAAAGAGCACATTCAGAGCCAGAAGACTAGGATCCAGCCAAGGGATACTAAGCAAAATCCAACCCTCTTTAAGCTTAGGTTCCTAATATGTAAATGAAGATACTGCCACCTTCCCCTACCCCAAAGGGCTGTTGTAAGAATGTGGACACACTGAATACCTGTACCATTCTAGAGATATTTGGAATGTTGCTACAACTTAAATTATATTATCCCATGAACCAAATTTCTATCCCTGGTTAGTGATCTTGCAAGTACACCCAATAGAGCTTAGGCAAGAGAGTAAATGGAGCATTATAATCTATCACTTAAACTAGAAAAATTACACACAGAATATTTCCTAATGGCAGTTTTGAGTTTACTATCAAAAAAAAATTACTGACCTTCCATCAAAATAAAGAGATATAATTGAAAAAAGCAGATAGTAGAGGAATAATTTTATCATACCAAGACCTGATTATCAATTATAATGAGGTCTCCAGGAAAGACATTACACTGTTGCACTTTGCCAGTCTCTGCCCAGCCTTCTTGGGGCAGATGGGTTGAGAGGCCAGAGATCAGGGTACTGGCTTTCTTTTGCTCTCTCTAGATTTATTCATCACTCCTCTCTGATAAAACCCATCCTCCTGGGGTGCCTGGGTGGCTCAGTGGGTTAAGCCTATGCCTTCGGCTCAGGTCATTGTCTCAAAGTCTCGGGATCGAGCCTCGCATCAGGCTCTCTGTGCAGCAGAGAGCCTGCTTCCCCTCTCTGCCTACCTCTCTGCCTACTTGTGCACTCTCTCTCTGTCAAATAAAGAAATAAAAATCTTTATTAAAAAAAAAAAATCCTCTTGATAAGTAAACCAATCTCTGCAAGCCCATCTGTATACATTACTTCCCAGATGGGTTCACAGAGCACAAAGTCAAATTTATGAAGAGTGGTAGACATCCTGGATTCACAAAAGATCAGCCAAGATCCCTTCAAAAACACTAACAAAAACTTTTAATTCTAGCACTTTTGTTCTCTGATAATAAAAACCAGACAGAAATAGCAAATTACAGAGAGACCTGGGAAGTTATTAGACTTTTAAAATTTATAAAATCTTTATCGAAGTTTCCCTCTCTCTGATCTAATTTGGACCCTCATTTGCTTGATTCCCAAGACATGAGTGCATCATACAGCGAATGATTATGCTAGCCAAAGAGCTTTTCTCTTAACTTTGTTAATCTAGGTAGGAGTCCAGTTCTGGGGGATGGACTGGTAGCTCTAATACATGTTGATACTGCCTAAGTGAATATGCCCAAGAAAGCTTCTTCATTTGGTCCCATCACATCCCTTAACAGAGACACTACAAATTTAGCAACATTGAAATAATAGGTGCACATATCTTTGACTCAGCAGTTCCACTCTTAAGAATTTATCCTACATGGGTGTCTAGGTGGCTCAACCAGTTAAGCAGCTGCCTTCTGATCAGGTCATGATCTCAGGGTCCTGGGGTCAAGTCCCATATCGGGCTCTCTGCTCAGTGGGAAGTATGCTTCTCCTTCTCACTCTCCCTCTGTGCTCTCCCTCTCTCTCAAACAAATAAATAAATAAAATCTTTTAAAAAAAATTTGTTCTACAAATATAGTTTTACATGTACTTAAAACCACATTCAAGGGTATTCATTGTATTATTTCCAGTGACAAATGAGGCAACAATCTGTGGGTGACAGACCTGCTACTTACCCACCAATTTCCTGTCTTTTCATTTTCCTTTTAACAGAATTCCCAAGTTTTAGCCAATTATACACCAAGATCTCCTAACCATGATTCTCAGTGAGAATGGTCATATGATGAAATTCTGGAGAGTGGGATATAAGCCAGAATTTCTGGGTGATATTTAAAGGAGTAGCATGCATTCTCTTTCCCTTTTCATGCTGGCTGGAATACAGCCAAAGGCAGCTGGAACAGCCATTCTCTACTCAGTGATGGAAGCCCTGGAATAAAGGACCACAGAGACCCTACCAACTAGCGGTTACTTCTGAACTGTTTCATAGAAACAGATTTCTATTTTGTTTAAACCACTGTATCTTCTTAACCAGAGGTCTAAACTATAGTCCATGGGGCGCCTGGGTGGCTCAGTGTGTTAAAGCCTCTGCCTTTGGCTCAGGTTATGATCCCAGTGTCGGCTCAGATCATGATCCCAGGGTCTGGGATGGAGCCCCGCATCAGGCTCTCTGCTTAGCAGGGAACCTGCTTCCCTTCCTCTCTGCCTGCCTCTCTGCCTATTTGTGATCTCTGTCTGTCAAATAAATAAATAAATAATCTTTAAAAAAATAAATAAACTATAGTCCAATACACTTCCGAAGTTTTCACAAATAAAGTACTGGATAAATAAATTGTGGTACATCTATATATTACCTGGCCATTAAAAAGAAAAGGGAGATTTCTAAATGCTGACATGGGATAACCTCCAAAATATACTGTTAAATGGAAATACTTGATCTCACTAACTGCAGAGGTTCTCAACCCTGGCAATGAATTAAAATTACATAACAACTGTCTAAAAAAATACCTAAGTAGGGCCACATTACAGGTCCACTAAATCAGATTAGCTGAATACGGATATATCTGAGTCCAGATACTATGATTTTTTTAATGGAAGATCTCAACACTGACTGATCTAATGTGCAGTCAGCGTTGAGAACCATGACACCAGGGCCTGAGGCATGGGACCAGAGGGACACATGAGAGACTTCACTCATCCTCTCCCACCACTCTTCCTTCAGTCCCTCCTTCTACCGTATCTATTCCTTCAGGACATGAGCAGTTCAGGACAAGAGCAGGAGCCACTAGAGATGGGACACAAAAGCCCAGAGTCACCTCAAAAGGGCTGCCTTTTCTCCTGGTCACTGAGAACCTACATAATATTCAAATCCACATACTTTGTCCAAGATTATCAATGGATACTTATCTGTAAAGAACCATATTCTCTCAATCTACTGTTTTTACAAGTCCATATAAACATTTATTTGGGAGACGGAATTCTTCCTGACAATACATTAAGATTGAAACTTTTACCTTTCACTAACAAGCCTAATGAATTCTTCGAAAGACAGAGCAATTTAAAGCTGTAGTGAAAGGTTACCCAGAACAGCCAAATGCCATAAGCTTCAACAATGAACAAGAAGCGACACTACAAAGTATATTTCTTTTTCAATGATTTCATCCCAAATCAAAGGTTTTTTTGCTGTAGCTTCCTCTTATTTGCCATACTATTTATTCCTACACATCTGACTACTTATCCAAATACCCTACATCTTGCAAAAGATTTAGCCAAGGACAAGTGGCTTACTAACTAACTTGTTAGACAAGCACACATTTTTTTTTTTGCAAAGTAATTAATCTAATAGCACTGTGTGTGAACTAAGAAAAATAATTATAGCAGTTTATATATGTATATAAGGAACTAATTATATGCCGAGGAATGTACTAGTCAGTTTGTTAGTATATACTGCTGAAATCTCATAACAGTACAATCAGGCAAGTCACATAAACAGTAACTTTCCATGCAGGAACTCAAACCTCCGAACTAGATGCTAATCATCACTCCACTGCTTTTTTCAGAGTCCATGTGTAAATCATTATATAAGGACACAGTCATTTACTGAAGTCCTTCTAATGTGAATCAAATTTGGGAGGAAAGAGAGAAACCTATTTATCATTTTCTTCTCTAACTCTAAAGATAATGCAGTTTAGCATTACCTCCTTCATTATAGACAATCTCCTTCTCTCAAGATTAGAAATTTCTGGTTTCTGCTTCTTCCATTTTCTCTTCAAAGCTTTTTCTTGGAGTTCCCAGTGTACTAATGCTCTGTTCTTTGATTTGTGTATTTCATGACGACGTATCTGTACAAAAGAAAAAAATATAAAAGAATGCTTCAGGAACAAAGAAGTTGCCTATTCAGATGGTGGAACCACCTAATCTAATTCAACTTTAAAAAATTTTTTCTGGTCCAACATGTGTGTATTTATACATATTCACAACCAAAATTTTCAGCCTTCTAAATCTTCAAAAATGATTTAAAAAAAACATATCTTAACTAGGAGACCTAGCAAAAAGACAAAATGAAAAAAAATACTAATTTCTACTTCCATTGGACAGAACTATCCAATAAAATGTTATTTTCCAAACTACGGGCCGGGATTCATTTAACAGGTGGTAAAATCAATTAGTGGGTCAAATCAACATTTTTTTAAATAAAACAGAATACAGAATAGAAAATATTAAGAGTAAATCACACATAAGAAAGTTAAGAATTGGGGTGCCTGGGTGGCTCAGTGGGTTAAAGCCTCTGCCTTCAGCTCGGGTCATGATCCCAGGGTCCTGGGATTGAGCGCCACATCGGGCTCTCTGCTCAGCAGGGAGCCTGCTTCCCTTCCTCTCTCTCTGCCTGCCTCTCTGTCTACTTGTGATCTCTGTCAAAAAATTAAATAAAATCCTTTAAAAAAAAAAAAGAAAGAATTGTTCTGTTAAACTTTTCAGTTACACATATGTGTACTTGTACAATTATACACACACACAGAGTACAATGTAAAAGGCATAAAGTCCACTGACTCATCTTTGGCAAAGACACACCCATTTCATAATACTCACGTCACTACCAAAAACTAACAATGTAGTATTTTTATAGCCCTGCAATGGCTGCAATTTGGAAGTGGGTCACTGGAAATGCAGAACTCCAGAAAAATGGAATTCCTGAAGCAGAGATACAAGCCACAGCTTAAGAGTTACAGGAGAGGAGTTCACTGAAGTGGCTAAGGAATAGGAACAGATATTGGCTTTATAAGCACTCTAGTATTCAGAACTATGAAGATGAATAAAATGTACTGCTTTGTTTTCACCATGTAAATAAGAAATCAGTCCATTAAGAGACCAACAACCAAATACTGTGTAAGGATTCTGAACACAAAAAACAAATGAAGACGCTATTTTTGAGATAACGGGTGATATGAATATGGACTTGGAATCAGAAAACACTAAAAAATTATTGTTACTTTTGCGAGGTGTGATAATGGCATTGTAGTTATAGAAAAAATATCTATATTTTTAAAAAATGTAAATGGAATATGTTGGCACAAAATGACATGTTCTTTGGGATTTGCTTCAAAATGCTATAGTGAAGGAAGGAAAGGGTATGAAAAATGAAGAAACTATGGCAAAATTTTAATAACTATTATATCTGGATAAATAGTACATGGAAGATCTTCATATTTTCATCTCCATTTTCATGTAAATTTGAAATTTTTCATAAAAAATTTTTTAAGTCAGTAGGACATCATTATCCTATTTACTAGGATTAAGATTTCTAGGTCTACAAAGATATACAAGAGATAGCCCTTATCCCTCAAAAGCATTAACAATCTGCCCCAGGAGACTGAGCACATACAGCTGACCCTTTAATGACATGGGTTTGAACTGCTTGAATCCACATATACATGAACTTTTTTCAATAAATATAGTATAGTACCGTAAATGTAATTTCTCTTCCTTATGATCTTAATAACATTTTTTTTCCTCTAGCTTACTTTTTTATATGTTATATGTATATATAACATACAAAACGTATTAAACAGCTACTTATAGTTATTGGTAAGGCTTCCTGTCAACAGTAGGCTATTAGTTAAGTTTCAGGGTAGTCAAAACTTATATAAGAAATTTCTGATTGTGCAGGAGGTGGCACCCTTAACCCCCACATTGTTTAAGGACCAACTGTACATATAAAGATAAATGAAATACATTAGACAGCACATACACAATGCCTCATATACACAGTAAGTATGAGAACAGTTTAGAGGGGATACCAATTGTTGGGCAGCTTCAAAAAAATTCAAAATTAGTACAAAACTATAATAATCAAGACAATGTTGTGTGGCATAGGACAGACATATAGATCAGTGGAATAAAACTGACAGTCCAAACTAAACCCTTATGTTTACAGAAAATTGATTTTTAGCAAGGGTGTCAAGGGAATTCAATGGAGAAAGGACAGTCATTTTAACAAATGGTACATGGACAACAGGCTATCCGTTTAGAGAAGAATGAAGTTGGACCCCTATCTCACTATATACAAAAATTAATTCAAAATGGATCAAAGACCTAAACATAAGTGCTAAAACTGTAAAACTCTTGGAAAGAAACCCAGAAGAAATTGTTGTGAATGTTGGGTTAGACAATGGTTTCTTAGATGAAACAAAAAGCACAGTTGACGGAAAAAAACAGATAAACTGGAGTTTATCAAAATTAAAAATTTTGGTGCTTCAAAGAATACCATCAAGAAAATGAAAAGACAACCAATAGAATGGATAATATTTACAAATCATGTATCTGATAAGGAACTTGGATCCAGAATGCGTGAAGAACTCTTACAACTTAACAATAAAAACACAAGTAATCCAATTCTTAACTGGCTAAGGAATCTGCATAGACATTTCTCCAAAGAAGATAATACAAATGGCCAATAAGCACACAAAAGGATGTTTAACATCATTAGTCCCCAGGGCAAATCAAAAACATAACGAGATTCCACTTTACACCCATTTAGGAAAACTCAAACCAGAATAACACGTGTTGGCAAGGGATATAGAAAAATTGGAACCTTCATGCCTGCTGGTAAGAATGTAAATAGTGCAGCCACTTTGAAAAACAGTTCGGCAGCTCTTCAGAAAGCTAACTGCAGAGATACCATATGACCCAGCAATTCTACTCCCAGGTATACAAGAGAACTGAGAACATATGTTCACACAAAACTTGTACACCAACATTTGGAGCACCCTTATTCATAATAGTCAAAATGTGAAAACAATCCAAATGTCCAGACGGGTATATCCATACAATGTAACAGTATCAGCAATAATAGGGATGAAGTAATGACACATGCTACAACATGGATGGGCCTTGAAGACATTATGTTAGACACTAAAGGACACACATTGTCTTCCATTTACATGAAATGACCAGAATATGGGCGCCTGGGTGGCTCAGTTGGTTAAGTGTCCGCCTTCAGCTCAGATCATGATCCCCGAGTCCTGGGATCAAATCCCACATCAAGCTGCCTGCTCAGCATGGAGTCTGCTTCTGCCTCTCCCTCTGCCCCTTCCACTGCTTGTGTTCATGCTGTCTCTTTGCTGTCGCTCTTTCTCTTAAAAAATACATAAATAAAATCTTTTTAAAAATAATTTAAAAAGGGGCGCCTGGGTGGCTCAGTGGGTTAAAGCCTCTGTCTTCAGCTCAGGTCATGATCCCAGGGTCCTGGGATCGAGACCCACATCGGGCTCTCTGCTCAGCAGGGAGTCTGCTTCCTCTTTTCTCTCTCTCTCTCTGTCTGCCTCTCTGCCTACTTGTGCTGTCTGTCAAATAAATAAATAAAATATTAAAAAAAAAAAAAAAGGATACAGGGTTTCTTTCAGGGAATGACGAAAATGTTCTAAATCAGAAAATATGAATATGAATATATTGAAAACCAATCGATCATACACATTAAAAGGGTGGATTTTATGGTATGTGAATTGTATTTCAATAAAGCTGTTGTTTTTTTTAATCTATAGCAGAAACCTTTTTAAAAGTAAGACTTGAACTAGGATAAGGAAGCAAATTAAGATTTGAATGGGTAGTCAAGAAGGTAGAGAAGGTAGAGAAACTGTTCCAACTAAAAAAAAATCATTTAATTGAGGCTCAAATGTGGAAATATACATGCCATATTCAAGGAATAAATTAGCACATTCACTAGACTGGTATGCTTGCATACAGAAGCAACAGTAAATAAGGCTAGAGATATGTACAGATAGAAGACAAGAGATATATACAGGGCAATACTGGACCAGAGAGATTTGAACAGTGATTTGAAACCAAACCTATCTAATAAAATTTTAATATATGCTAAGTGACATTCCTACATAAAATCAGGAAGTCCAGATGATATGATTTTCAATTTCATATAGACATAAGCTATATGAAATTTCATATAGACATATATTTAGATTAAATATAACTAAACAACTTTCAGGAAGTACCTCTGGTTTCTATTCTGAAGGTCAGAAACCAAGTAGCAAATAAAACATTGAACAAATCTTAACTTTTGATATTAAACTTACCAGATCTTCAGGAGTTGCCCGATGAACTGTTAGATCATTCACAGTATTCTGCAAAAAAAAAAAAAAAAAAAAAAAAAAAAAGGAAAAGAACTTTCTTAAAAAAAAAAAAAAGTTTTTCACAAAATATTAGTATATACTGGATTTTTTTAAAAATAGGATTTCAGTGTTTGTTCACTTTGGGTAATTTTCTTACAGGAAAAATTTTCTTTAAACTAGGTTAAAAAACATTTAAAATCAATTTTAATTTATTTTACATTCATTTTCCTTTTTTTTTTTTCTTAGAAGCCTTCTTTTTTTAACTTTTTAAAGTTTTTTTTTTTTTTAAAGTAACCTCTATACCCAACATGTGGCTCAAACTCATATGACTCTGAGATCAAGAGTTGCACGGTCTACTGACTCAGCCAGCCAGAGACCCCTCAAAGGCCTTTTTTTATTAGTTTAAGCCTGGTGTACCTTTTTTCTCCCTCATGCCAAATGGGCCTCAGTTAAAAGATTATGGACTTAACTAAGCATGCTAACCTCCAAGAAACCTTTCTTTGAAGAGTTAAGGGATTTGTCTGATCATCACATTCTAGCAAGATAAAATTGCTATTTAAAATTGAAATGAAATATTTCTATTTTTACATAATATATAAAACAAATGTGTTTATTTAAATTAAAACAAAATATTAGTTTTATTATTCAAAATTCTTACCATATTTGTTCACATTCTTCAGAGAGTTAAGTCACACCTATGAACTTACATTGTTCACTTATATGTGGTTAGGTATGAGTACATCCTAGATTTTAAAGGCTGAAACAGATTCAAAGTCCTGGGATGAAAACGACTTCCTGTCCAGGAACCAGTATTCTCAATTTAAATATTAATATGGATTCTTTTTAGTTGTCTTATTAAAACATAACAGGCTATTTTTAGGTATCTTACAGAAAATAAGCACTAAATTTACCAAGCAGGTATATATTATATTAAAACAATGAATAAAACAGGGTAGTTATGTAATTCAAAATGAGTAAGTTTAACTAGTTTTCAAACTGCATTCCAAGGAATGAGGTACCTCTAAAGATTCCTAAAAGATAAACTGTGATCACTACAGAGAAGTTAAATTTGAGTGCATGCAAACAACTTGAGCATAGAATGTATCATACATAATAAGGGATAAAGTTTGAGGGCACTGTATAATTTCATAAAATGTGAGAACAGTCACTTATGTAAAAAGGCACTAAACCAATAGGGCAGGTCTACCACATCCCACAACTCCAGGAGCACCACTGGGATTGTGCAATGCATAGCCTACACAGCTTGAAGTAACTGCCCTACAATTTGGCTTCTAGAAAGTGACGTCAGTCATTTTGTTACACAGATTCGGTAAGGCTGGAAATAAAACAAGTTAGTTCTACATCCAACAGATATAAGAGAATTGGATCTGGTGAAATAGCTTCTGACATATTCAAAGACTTAGCTTTTTGGCCATAGTTTATATTTAGCTCAAGAGTTTTCTATACTAAAACTGTTACTCCTTTCATATTAATTTAGAAAAGCACAAGATATAACCATAAGATCTTGAGATTTTTAATAATCATAATAAAATTCAAGTATATAGGGGATATGCCTGGACTTAGTTCTCATGGGAGAAAATATAATGTCATTAATAGTACTACTGCTTAAAATTATTTTCTTCTGAAATTGCCTTTAAATATAATTTACATGCCATTTCAAAAACCATCTCACTATTTTTATCAAAACAGTATTATCCAGTTTGATCTCTCCTCCTTCATTTACCATTTACTCCAAATGACTTAAAACTACTTCCAAGTTTGTCTACAAAAAACAGACTTTTCCAGCACTGGAGATAATGAAAAGCAAATGAGGAAAATGCAATTTCAAATGGTGGGTTTCGATTACGTTTTGAACAATAGCAGCAAATCAGAATAAATACTAAACTCCCACAGTAACCACTCTGAAGTGGATAACTGCTAAGTTATCAAATGCATTTTTTTCCTTTTAATCAGTTTCATTGCCTTAGAATCACACCCTTATAATATTTTATAGCCAATCAGAGGACAACAAAGCAATATAAACATAGGTAAGTCCCCCTGAGCCCCTTCAAAAAGGCTGTCAGTTTGCCCAGAAGTTTCCAAGTCCAAAAGAATCCCTGAGATCCCAAGTAGTCCCTGACTAGCTGCTCTCCACAACAGAAAGAAAAGGCACCTGAAGTGTCACAGTTCAAACTAAAGTACCATGCTCTGAAAAATAAAGATGCCCTTGATAATACTGAACAGTAATCAGAGTGGGAGCTGGGAGTCATATGTCCCAGGTACTTGAGACTTGGCCTGTATCTTAAGAAAACCTTTGTACTGAAACTGACCAGCTTCTGGAGGTAAAAAACAAACAATTCAAGGAGTAAGAGAGCAAGAACCACCCGCTTTCTTTCTTTTTTTTTTTTTTTAAGATTTTATTTATTTATTTGACAGACAGAGATTACAAGTAGGCAGAGAGGCAGGCAGAGAGAAAGGAGGAAGCAGGCTCCCCGCTGAGCAGAGAGCCCGATGCGGGGCTCGAGCCCAGGACCCTGAGATCATGACCCGAGCAGAGGCTTTAACCCACTGAGCCACCCAGGCGCCCCACCACCCACTTTCTCAACCCAAAATGCCACTCATATGATTATGATATCACTGGTTGCTATGGGCAAATCTTAAAATTCAGATTTCACAGAGTAGCTCCAGTTGCCTTAAAGCAGTAAGTTCTCAAAGTTTAAAAAGTGGGACTTCTTAAAAACATACTCCCCACCTTCTTAAGATTTCCTCTTCAAAAGAGGTATAGGTTACGACCTTGACTTGTGTCCTTCCAAGAGCTGGGATATGACTTGCCCAGAAATCCATTCCACTCTATCACGTTCAGAGCACTGTCTCGAGTGACCAGGGCCACATCATCACATCTATTCCCCCAGAGCAATCTTACAGGTTTATTAACCCATCTAGACTTACATCCCATTCTTGCTTCACAGACGTTTTCTTCTTCTTCACCTTCAGCACTTTCCTTCCTCCTCCCCGAGGTCCATAACGGTTCACTCTGACAAGTGACATCTAGAAGTAATAATCATATCAAATTTTTTAAAATACAAGAAAAAGTGGTAACTAAGTATCTCTGGATGGGGACAAAGACATCTAGGAAAAATTTAAGCATAATGAAAGGAATAGTCTTCCAAAATACTTGGTTCTTTCACTTCACAATTAGAAAGCTATACTGATAACCATGATAAAACACGTTTCAAGTTAATAGCTTATATTTATTTGCTTAATAAAGAACTCCAGGAATACAAATTATGATAAAGATCAGAGCTATGACAGCAGGTATAAGCTTGTCATCAGTTACAAACTTCACAATTAACAGAGAAAATGTCAGTAACAGGCTAACAGTCTGAAAGCAAAAGGAAAAAAGGCAAAGAGTTGGAGTTCTTTGTTGAGCATCCTATTACTTAAAATCACTACCATAGATACATATGTGTTTACCTAAAATAAAAGGGGCTAAATTTTAGAGAACAAACAAGTTATATCATTCTAGTATATTCCCACACAGTTCTAAGGGAGGGTGACTGCCGATACTAAACCGGCATTGGAAATTGCCAACATTTGCTTGGCACTCTTAAAACAGCAATGCTAAGGACACTGGACTAAATATTACCCAAAACTAGAAAAAGACTCATAGTTCCTGTACACTAGGATTTTACAAAACATGTATGTGACTTTTAACAAGCAACACATATATATGACTCCCATTCCAAAATTTCATTACACATCTAAATAGTTACAGAACTTTCCAGCGGACCCCCTTTTTTCCAAATTATCCTAAAACAAGGACAGTAGGATCTTCCTTAAGCACACTTTTAAAAAATGATTAAGTAATAAAAAAATCCAAATGCAAGGATTTTCAAGAGGTTCTCCTTAGTCCTCTTTGCTTTGTCTTATCAATCACATTGACTCTTCAAACATGTTATCTATTTTCGGGGTTTACCATCCAGCAAAAGCGGTAAGTCACATTTGAATTAGAGAATAACATTTAATTGTCTTATGGTGATGGTAATGAGGACAGTGGAGGTGGTAATGACTGCATTAACTAACAGAATTAAGGTGCTGTTCTAAGTAAGTTCTTCCACACAGTATTTCCTTTAATCCTAACAGTAAGCCCATTAAGTATTTACTATTTATTACTCATTTTACAGATGAGAAAGCTAAGGGACAAAGAATTTAACTAACAGTGAAGGTCACACAGGAAGTGGCAGAACCATAAATACCATTTTAAAAGATAGGGAATAGAGGGAGAGCCTGGGGGCTCAGTTGGGCTGGGCAACCAAATCTTGGTTTCCCACTCAGGTCAGGATCTCAGGTCAAGAGGTGGAGCCTTGTGTTAAGATGCCACATGCTCAGGGGCGCCTGGGTGGCTCAGTGGGTTAAAACCTCTGCCTTTAGCTCAGGTCATGATCTCAGGGTCCTGGGGTCGAGCCCCACATCGGGCTCTCTGCTCGGCAGGGAGCCTGCTTCTTCCCTCTCTCTCTGCCTGCCTCTCTGCCTACTTGTGATCTCTCTCTATCAAATAAATAAATAAAATATTTAAAAAAAAAAAAAAAAAAAGATGCCACATGCTCAGCGGGGAGTCTTCTTGAAGATTCTCACCTTCTGCCCCTCCCCCCACTCATGTGTGTGCACTCTCAAATAAATAGGAATATCTTTTTTTTTTTTTTTTTTTAATAAACAAACAGAGCACCTGGGTGGCTCTGTCAGTTAACCATCTGCCTTCAGCTTCGGTCATGATCTCAGGGTCCTAGGATCAAAAGGACCCCATCAGGGTGCTCAGTGGGGAGTCTGCTTCTCCCTTTCCTACTGTCCCTTTCCCCTGCATGTACTCTCTCTCTCAAATACATAAATTAAATAATTTTAAAAATAAACAAATAAATAAATAAAAGATATGGAATAGGATAGAACTAAAAATCCAACACAAACCCTTACATTTATGGTCAGTTTCTCTCTTTTTTTTTTTTAATTCTTTATTTAAATTCAATTAGCCAATACATAATACATCATTAGTTTCAGATGTAGTGTTCAATAATTTATCAGTTGTGTATAACACCCAGTGCTCATCACGTGTATGGTCAGTTTATTTTCAACAGAGGTGCCAAGAAACAATTCAATAGGGAAAGGATAGTCTTTTCAATAAATGGTGCTGGGACAACAGGAGATCCATATGAAAAAGAATGAATTAAGACCTTTACCTCACAACATACATAAAAATTAACTAAAAATAAATCACCAATTTCATTTTAAGAGCTAAAAGCATAAAACTCACAATAGAAAATAGAAGCATAAATCTTCATGAAGCAGTGGTTTCTTAGATATAACACTAAAAGCACAAGAAACCAAAGGAAAAAATAGACTCCATCAAAATTTAAAACTTTTGTGCTTCAAAAAATACCATCAAGAAAATGCCATGACAACCATCAGAATGGGAGAAAATATTTGCAAATCCCATCTGATAAAAAACTTGGATCCAGGATTTATAAAAGAAACTTAAAACTCACCAAGAAAAACACAAATATTGCAATTTTTAAATGGCTAAGGGAGCTGAATAAACATTTCTCCAAAGAAGATATAAAATTGGGCAATAAGCACATGAAAAAATGATCAGCATCATTAGTCATTAGAGAAATGCAAATCAAAACCACAATGACGGGGCACCTGGGTGGTTCAGTGGGTTAAAGCCTCTGCCTTCAGTTCAGGTCATGATCCCAGGGTCCTGGGATCAAGCCCCACATAGGGCTCTCTGCTCTGCAGGGAGCCTGTTTCCTCCCCTCTCTCTGCCTGCCTCTCTGCCTACTTGTGATCTCTCTCTGTCAAATAAATAAAATCTTTAAAAAAAAAAAAACACACAATGACATAACACCTCATACCCACTAGAATGATTATAAACAAAAGGGTGGAAATAACAAGAGTTGGTGAGAATGCAGAGAAACGATACTCTTGTATTATTAGTGGGAACGCAAAATAGCATGGCCACTTTGGAAAACAGTTCAGTAGCTTCTGGAAAAGTTAAACACAGTTACCACAATTCTAGTCCTAGGTATACGTCCAAGAATTCAAAACTTATGCCAATACAAAACTTGCACATGAATGTTCATAGCAACATTATATTCTTAATAGACAAAAAGCGGAAAAATCCCAAATGTCTACCAGCGGCTGAATGGATAAATAAAATATGGTGCATCCATACAATGGAATATTACTTAGCAATATAAGGAATGAAGTACTGATATATGCTATAACATAGCATAGGAACCTTGAGAATATTATGGTTAAGAAGCCAGACACCAAAGGCCATATATTATATGATTCTATTTACACAAAATGTCCAGGATAGGCAAATCCATAGAGACAAAAAAGAGACAAGCAGTTGGCAGGGTCTGAAAGGAGGAGGGAATGGATGCTAATGGGTACGGGGTTTCTTTTTGAGGTGATGAAAATGTTCTAAAATGAGTCAGTCAATCAATGCACAACTCTGTAAATTTATTTAAAAGCTCTGAACTACAGACTTCTAAGGGGTAAATTTCATGGTATATAAGTTATATCTTAATAAAGCTGTTATTAAAAAGATATGGAAAATACAACAGTTGTTCAGAAATAGTTTCTAATGTATTTTACTCTCTAACCTACTCTTCAATTTACTCTGCAGAAATAAAGGAGAATAATAAAATGTCACTAAATCTGTTGGATGAATTATATACCCATTAAAATTGTATTAAGAAAAATGTTTAATGACACAACAAAACATAAAATTAAGTGTAAAAAGTAGAATATAGAACTTCAAGTATAGTATATTCTCAATGATGTTAATATACACACACTATTAATAAGCATTTATTTATGCTAAGCATTTCACATTTAATCCCACAACCCTATGAGGCACATTCTGTCTCGAGAGACAATACAGCACAGTGGTTAAGAATAGAGACTGAAATCAGACTGTCTGGGTTCACAACCCAACTTTGCCAGAAATTGTAAAATGGAACTAATTAAATACATAAGTTGCTGAAAACCCCTACCTAGAACATACTAAGTTCTAATTAGGATTAATGACGATGGTGTCATTAACTGGTGTTAGTGGTCTCATTTCCCAAATGAGAAAAATGGGATTTAAAAGATTAAGCACATTATATTGCTCAAAGTCACACAAATAATAATGGGCAGGTGGGAGGTGACATTCAAAATCAGGTCTGACTCAGTAGCAGCATTTTTGCTCACGAGCTCTGTTCCCATGCTTTAATAAAACCACCTTTTTGGGAAAAAAAACAAAAACACAGGTCTCACTAAATGTAATGTACTTCCTAGAAAATGGCACTAATACTGAGTTATCTCTGGTTGGTTCTAGATTTTCCAGATTTTCTACAATGAATCCATTTTACTCTTAAAATAATTCATTTCAAGTTATATTATTTAAAATACTATACTTATTCAGAAGCTGAAATTTTGAAAAACCTCAGCCTCAATTCTGAAATTCTGAAAAACCTCAGCCTCAATTCTGAAAAACCAACCATGAGTCTGACAGATGCAAAAGCTTATGAGCAGTCAAAAAAGGCCCATATACTTCTTTCAATGGTGAGGCCCTCAATATAACAGTATCAGAAATTTAGGAAAAGCAGTATTTTTTAAATCATAGCCATTTGTACACTAATGGTGACTTCTGATGATAAATATAATTATCCAAATGGAACTTTTCTTGAGCAAAGAGATGTGGAAATTTAATATAAACAACTGAACAAATGCCTGAGTATTATTTGTGGCAATGTGAACAAGTCTCAATTTTAGCATAAGAAAATGTAACATCCCAAAAATAACCATATTCACTGACAAAAACTGCAATGAAATGAAGGTAGATGCTATGGTCTGAATGTGTTCCCCCAAAATTCATGTTGAATCCTAAGCCCCAAAAGTGACGGCATTAGGAGGTAGGGCCTTTGGGAAGTGGGGCCTGTGGGAGGCAGAGCCCTCATGAATAGGACTAGTGCTGTCATAAAAGGGGCTCCACAGGGGCGCCTGGGTGGCTCAGTGGGTTAAGCCGCTGCCTTCGGCTCAGGTCATGATCTCGGGGTCCTGGGATCGAGTCCCACATGGGGCTTTTTGCTCAGCAGGGAGCCTGCTTCCCTCTCTCTCTCTCTCTCTGCCTGCCTCTCCATCTACTTGTGATCTCTCTCTGTCAAATAAATTTTTAAAAAGGGTGGGGGGGCTCCACAGATCCCTAACCCCATTCACCATGTGAGGACACACCATGTGGTGGCTATGAACCAGGAAGAGGGCCCTTACCAGAACATGACCATGTTGGAGACTTGATCCTGGACTTCACAGTCTCCAGAACTGTGAGAAAAAAATTTCTCGTTTATAAGCTACCTAGTCTCCGGTATTTTGTTATGGAAGTCTGAATGGACTACAATAGTCTACTACTGTTCTCGTTTTCTTTTTTTTTTTTTTTTTAAACTTCAATTTAGGCTAGCAAAGCTGGCTGTGGTTACTCTTAAGACGACCTGCAATGAATAATGCCATCATATCATCCCTTACCCTTGAGTCTGGACAGGATCTATGACTTACTAGAGGTTTTTTCCCGCTGTGATTTGTTTTATCCAATAAAACAAGGCAAAGGTGAGGAGATGTCATTCCTGTGATTACATTATGTCACACAAGTCTCTGTCTTAGGAAAGTAGAGCAAGAGAGTCTCTCCTGCTGGTTTTGAAGAAGCCGACTGCCACTTGTGACTGCCATATGGCAGAGAACTCTGACAGCTGTGGGCAGCCCCCAGCAGAAAAGTCAATAAAAAGACTCCTATGGCATACAGCCACAGGGAAATGAATTCTGCCAATAACCTAAGTGAGGTGAGCCTGGAAGCAGACTTTTCCCAAGCTGGGTTCTAGATGAGAACGCAGACCACCAACACATTAATCATAACTTTGTGAGAACCTAAGCACCCTACCGAGCTAAACCATGTCCAAATTCCTGCCTCACAGAAACTGTGAGATAATGAGTATTGTTTTAAGCCACTAGGTTTGTGATCATTTGTTACACAGTATAGGAGACTAATATGCTAGCCAACGCTCAATTCCAGCCTGTGTGTGCTAAGATCACAGAGGGAGAACTAAGCTGTAATGTAGGAACAACCCTTGCACTGAAAAGTGTTCCCTTGAACATCTCCAATACAAGTGGGCATATTTTTCTTAACCCAGGATCAGACTTCGTGGTCTAACAAAGAGATTTTGAGTCATTTACAGATATCAGATATCGTAGAGGAGCTGTAGTTCATATGCTGAAATGTGAGACTATTGAGATATTCTGATGGTTTTTAGTACTAAGGAGTACAAAATCAGCATAGACCAGAAAATCTAGGCCTGTTTGGAGAAAATCTAAAATATTAATACTTTCCTAACTGTAAATTGTTGGTGCCTTCTTACCTCTTCTCAAGCCTTTTCCAAAGCTAAAGACTCCCACTCCTGGAAGCCTCCCCCTCCCTTGGTTTCCATGACACTTTTTCTCTCAGTTTCTCTTCTATTCATCTCCCCTTTTCTTTGCAGGCTCTGTTGGCCCCTCCTCAGATACCACATAATCAAAAACTTCACGCAGTTCTATCTCAACCCTCTTATCTTTACATTGGACACCCTCTCTCTTCATCCAATAATTGTTTTTTATAAGCTATCATATGCCAGACACTGATTGGCATTGAAGATAAAGCAGTAAACAGGTCTAATATGGTACAAGCTCTCATGGAGAGCTCTCTTACTTTTACTTTCTTACTAGAAAGTAAGAAAGGTGTTCACATCTTCCCTCAGTGACCTTACTCATACCCTTGAACAAAGCTACAAGTGCACGGGGCACATAAACACACTGTTAAAGTGAGCCCCAAATCAAGGATCCACATTATTCCTCAACATACCAAATGCTCATTTCCAACTGCCTTCTGTGTGTATCTCCCAAATATCTCACATACAATATAGTCAAAATATAGCTTATCATCCATGCCCCTCCCCACCAACCTCTAGTTCTTGATATACAATTGGCATGCTCAGTAAATGTCTAAACTCAACTGAACTTACAGAATTACCATCCTCCTGGTTGCTCCAGTTTAAAACCTTAGTTAGCATCATCTTCTATTCCTTCCTGTCTCTTAGCCAATCAGATACCGGAATCTATTCATTCTTTCCCTGAAATATCTCTCTCATCTGTCCCCTCTTCATCTCTACTAGGAATGTTTTCGTCCAAGCTCTTTCTCCTAATTGAACTCCTTCACTCATATGCTACTTCGTTATCCATTATTTCAACAAATATTTTGAAAACACCTGTCAAGAGCCAGGCACAAAATACAAGAAAGTAAAATAGTCTGCACCTTCACAGAGCTTAGGGTTTATCAGAAGACCACAATTAAAATGAGTAATTACAATAAAAAGAAGTAAATTCAGTGTCATGTGAATACCTAACTTACTCTACACAGTACAAAAAGACCACTACATCCCTGTAATTGCTCCCAAAATGTTTAAGCTGAGAGTTAAAGTATGAATAAAGCTAGAAGTGGGGGAAAGAATGTTCCTGGTGGGAGAAAAAGCATTTACAAAGGGTTTGAGAAGTTCAGTTTGATCAACAAATTTGAAAAGGTGAGAGGCTAGAAAGAGGTTAAAAAAGAAAGGCAGAGGACATATCACGGCCTTCTAAGCTACAGCAATTTGAACACTATCCTAAAGAAGCCACAGAAGCCACTGGAGGATTTTAGGGAAGGAGAGTTATGATGAGATTTAGCAAATCCACTCTAGCTGGTGGAAAACTGACCAAAGGGAAACAGGACCTCTTTCCAAAAACTGTCCCTGAAATCAATCCTTTATCCTGATATCAGGACAGAGTATAACTCTCAGCCCTTTACTTTCTTCCCCAAAAGATTTTAATAGCTCGTCCCTACAGAGAGGACTCCAACTCAGCTACGCACGAGGACCCTCTGCCCTCCTTGAGGCAAGGCTGACCTTCCCTTCCAGTCTTTGCTCCTCTCAACCTCCCACACATATAACTCCCGCTCACAAGTTGTTCCACCCATCCTTTCTGTTCTGCGGGGAACCCCTTCAGACTTTCGCTCCCTTCTCCACGCGGTTAACTCCACTCACTCCTCAAAACTCATTCCGGCGGCTCCTCCTGATAAACTCTTTCCTGACCATCCAGTCGACTGAAATGACACTCCCTGTCCCCCGGTACCCTGGGTATTCTGTCTCCCGCTACACTGCAAATTCCTTGATAGATACAATAGGGTACCCCCCAACTTCAGCTCTCTCCCCGAAAGCGCTGCGCACACTCAGAGTGCACCTAAGGGGAGCGCGCTAGACACCAACACACCCACTCATCCTGACACACACAAACAGTCGCAAAACACAGAGTCGCGGTGCCCTTTCCCTACTAAGGATCCTCCACCCAGGCGCCTAAAGCCCTAGGGAACAGAAGAGAGACGCCACCACCGTTTTCCCCGTCCTGCAGACCGGCCCCTAAGACGCGCTGGGGCTACAGGCTGCAGGTCCCTGCCACCTCGTCGCAACCTGCCTTTCCGTTTCCCGACGGCCTCCTCCACCTCCACTAAAACTTCAGGCTTCAGAACTGCCCGGCCCGCCACAGGATAACGCAGCCGACAACTTCCGGGATGTTGCCTAGGCTACCCGAGCCCCGCCCCACTCCCTGGCGTATATCCGGTGAGACCAGTGCGCAGGCGCCTCCCACAGGCTGGCAGAAATTGTGGGAAAAGGCTTCTGTGCGTCCTTCTTTCCTGTGCTCTGTGTAAGATTCAGGGCAAGGCTTTGGAGGCTAGGCGTGTGGCACTAGCCAGTTTCTCGTGAATTCTCTCCACAACAGGCTTCACATACAACATTTACTTGCTTTCACCTTTTTTTTTTTTTCCAAGAATGTATATACTGCCTACCAATGTGCCATAGACAATAGTAGGCCCTGCGGGATCTAGAAACACTCAAGATCTCTGTCATCAGTAAGATCTCTGTATCAGTTTACTGCATAGTAGTAAACAGCTATCAACAACACCAGTGTAAAATTAGAACTGTGACAAGTACTAGAAGATACTAGATACTAAATTTATAGGAGTATTTGTAGGAATTACTCAGGAAATCTGAAAAGTAGATGAGTCAGCTACCAGGGAAGAATAAAACAACCCTGCAGAGGGAGGCACATAAGCGAAGCTGTGTGGCAAGTGCAAAGAACTGGAACAAGTTCAGTATATCTGAAGATGAGAGAGCAGTGGGAGCATGGTGTAAGGAAAGCTGGTGTAATAAGGCTAGAGCCAGGACAGGAAGAGCTGTGTGGGCCATGTTAAGGACTTTACAAGCATTTTATTTGAAAATAGACCTAATTTGCTCCAATATGACAACTTCCTTTAGTCCTTGGTTTTCTACTGTTAAGACACATCCATACAGGGACAAGCAAATATGTTCAGCACCTTCTAGATGCTAAGAACTGCCTTCTAATAGTTTCCACTCTGACTGGGGAAGTTGATGTAGATATATTTGATGATCTATCAATATAATCATTCCCTATATACATCCTCAACTCCCTGCCCCTCTCTGAATTACTGTAATACTGGGCAAAGCCACAACTCTGGCCTTAGCAAAACTATATACTAAGTGCCTGCACCTTTGCAACTGAAACTGAAAAAAGAAAAACACCCAACCATGTTGACTTTCAATTCATAATCACTAATTTTATTTTTTTAAAGATTTTATTTTTTTTGTTTGACACAGAGAGAGAGAGAGAGAGAGAGATCATAAGTAGGCAGAGAGGCAGAGAGGGAGGTGGAAGCAGGCTTCCTGCTGAGCAGAGAGTCCAGTGCAGGGCTGGACCACAGGACCCTGAGATCATGACCTGAGCCAAAGGCCAAGGCCTAACTCACTAAGCCACCCAGGTGCCCCAAAATCACTAATTTTAAATGTGCCCTTAAAGATGCCCAAAAACCATATTAAACTTCACCCTCCATTGATTTCTCCTACCCTTCTACATGACAACTTTATACTGTCTCTCACATCCAACATATCTTCCTCTATCCTCAGTTTCAGGCAGTGGTCTTGCTTCCTAATTCATTGGACACTGAAGCAATCTGAAGAGAATTTCCGTAAGTTCATATTGCTAATTCAATCCTTCTATCGCATCTTTACCCACAAACTTGCCTTCCAGAAGCTTAACAAAACCTAAACACAAGAAAGATGAAGAACATTACATCAGTGTACATAACAAATTACACATTAAATTGTTCAGAAACATATATTTAAAATATATGTAAAAGTAAATGCATGGCAACAATTGCATAAAGACCAGAGGACAAAAATGGAAGTCTATTACTGTAAGATTCATATATTATTCCTGATGTGTATAATATTACTTGCAGGTAGACTATAATAAGTTAAATATGTATATCATAAACCCTAAAGCCATCACTAAAATACTAAATACTAAAAATACTAAAAATTACTTGGCTAACCTAAAAGTAAGCAGAAAAAGTACAAAAAAAATGAAACAAAGAACAGATGGGAGAAATAGAAAACAAATAGCAAGATGATAGATTCATGTCAATCATTACATTAAATGTAAATGGTCTAAATAACCCTGTTAAAAGGCAGAGATTATCAGTATAGGTTTTTTTTTTAATTGCTTCCTATTAGAAGAAACTACATTAAATATAAAAACTGAAGTTTAAAGGGGCACTTGGGTGGCTTAATGTGTTAAAGCTTCTACCTTCAGCTCAGGTCATGATCCCAGGGTCCTGGGATCAAGCCCCACATCGGGCTCTCTGCTCAGCGGGGAGCCTTCTTCCTCCTCTCTCTGCCTGCCTCTCTGTCTACTTGTAATCTCTGTCTGTCAAATAAATAAAATCTTTAAAAAAAACTGAAGTTTAAAGTACAAAGATAGAAAGATATGTCATGCTAACACTGGTCAAATGAAGTTGGAATGGCTTCATCAGTATTAGATGAACTAGTTTTCAGAGCAAAGAATATTACCAGGGGTAAAAAAGGAAAAAAATCATTTCATGATGACAAAGAGGATATTAAATCAAAAATATATAAAAATCCTAAACACTTATTCACTTAATAAGAAAGCTTCAAAATAAATGAGGCAAAAACTGATAGAACTGCAATGTAAAATTAAAAGTCCACAATTATAATCATAAATCTCAAAGCCCTTCACTGAATAATTTATAATACAAATAGGCAGAAAATCAGCAAGGTTATAAAAGACTTTACAAAACTATCAACCATTCTGACTTGATTGACATTCATAGAACACTGGTCCAACAACCAGCAGAATCCACATTCTTTTCATATATATATACATATATATATATATACAGAAATTTTAGCAAGATGGACAATAATCTGGACCATAAAACAAATTTCAATAAATTCAGAAAGATTTAAGTCATATCATATTAGGAATGTTCTCTGACTACAATGCAATTAAATTAGAAATCAGTAATATAATGATTCTTGTCAAATCCCTCAAAATTGGGGGAAAAAATAATATGCCTCTTAAAAAGCCATTAGTCAAACAAGAAATCAAAGCAAAATGTATTTTGAACTAAATGAAAATGAAAATACAGGATATAAAAATTTGTGAAATGTAACAGAAATAGTACTTCAAGAGAAATACATGGGACTAAACACCTATATAGAAAAGAAAGTCTCAAATCAGTGGCCTCAGCTTTTATCTTCAGAAATTAGATAAATAAATAAAAACAAGTCAAATCCAAAGTAATAAGAAGAAAGAAAATAATAAAGATCAAAACTGAATCAATAAAATAGAAAGGCAAAATAAAAGAAAAATAATGACAGTGATGGTTGGATCTTTGAGAAGATTAATTAAATTGCTGAACCTCTAAACAAAGTGATCAGGAAAATTACCTATAAACTACCAATATCAGAAGTGAGAGCAGTGAAATATTCTACAAACACTAAAAGAATGTATTTTGAACAACCTTATGGTAATAAATTTAATAAAACAGATAAATGGACAACTTTCCTAAAAGATATAAATTACCAAAGCTTTCTCAAGGAAAAAATAGATAACCTGAATTGCTCTGTATCTGTTACAAGGAGGAAGCAAGAGAGAGACATAAAGGAGGAAGGAAACTTTAGAGGGTAATAGATATATAGATAATGGTTTCACGGATATGTATGTATATAACACAAGTGATATGTGCACGTTAAATATGTGAAGTTTATCATCAGTTATACTCAAGAAAGCTGTTTATATAGATTTCTTTGCATGGTCCAAATATAAACCGGATGAGCTCCCCAAACCATAAGATGCCCTGCTTCTACTTAACCTAATTCCAGCTTCCACATTCCAACTTCCAATCAGTGTTTCTGAAGTTTTCCCTTTATTACACTATAAGTCTTTTTCACTCCTCTCCTATCTTTGAGTCTCTGCCTAATGCAGGTGATGGTGGCTGAAATCTTTCCTATATCTAGTTCTGAATAAACAGTCAGTTTACTCTCATGTCAATAGACTTTGTTTCCACAACTGCTTATATTTTTTAATGACATTGATTTTTTTTAATATTGACCAGATTTGTAATAATACCTGATAAGATCCCTTTCAGTTAGGTTCAAGAGCATGTTTTATCCAATATCTTTTCCAATAGATGAAATTGCCTGGTTGATGAGCATAAAGAGCCTATTTAAGGTTATTTATTTGAGAGAGAGCGAGAGAGAGAACATGCCCGAGTTGGGCAAGGGATAAAGGGGGAGAGTCTTCAAGCAGACTCCCCACTAAGCAGTGAGCCAAGCACAAGGCTCAATCCCATGCCCTAGGAGTTCATGACCTGAGCTGAAACCAGGAGCTGGATGCTAAATGAACTGCGCCACCCAGTGCCCCATAAAGAGCCTATTTAAAAGTGTTGTGAGAAGCTGGCCTTAACTTATTCATGGGTATGGTACATGATTCCCTTAAAATATTTTGCCACATCTCCATGCTACAAAGAAGAGTCTAATATCAAGCATAAAATTTCTAAATGTATGGGCCTTCCTGTTAACACTTCATTGGGACATAATCAATGTATCTCTGAGGGAATGGGTCATATGGCCTTACAGACTAGTGGGAGTACATTTCGCCAAGGGAGCTCAAGGATTTCTGAAAGTTTGGCTAATTTTAATTTAAGGACGCCATTTGTTCTTTTGATTTTTCCCAGAAGTTTGTGGATGCTAAGACAGTACAGTTTTTGAGAAAGGGTAATGATTTACAAAGTTCTTTTAAAAGGATTCATATAAATTCTGTCTTGTTCATTGGATATAAAAATTGATATACCCCAGGTTTGAAACAAAAAATCAAACAGCTTTTCAGAGACTGAAAAAAATTACAGCAAAGATTTTCAGCAAGGAAATGGTTTAACCCATGCTGTGGAGGGTGGGAACTGGATAAAACTCATCTGAAGGTGTTTAAAGGGTCTTTGAGACTTTGGCTCCCACAATGCCTCATCTTTACAGGTTGCATTCTGTCTTTTTTTAAAGTTTCTCAACTAATGTTGATTTGAAATTGTTAGCAAGTTTTTTAAGATTTTATTTATTTTTTTGACAGGGAGAGATAGAGCGAGCCAGAGTACACAAGCAGGGGAAACGGCAGAGAGGAAGGGAGAAGCAAACTCCTCACTGAGCAGGGAGCCTGACGTTGGGGTTTGATTCCAGGACACTGGGATCATGACTTGAGCCAAAGACAGATGCTTAACTGACTGAGCCACCCAGGCACCCCAATAGTAAGCAATTTGTCTTTACTGTGATGAGCCTTTTCATGGAGCAATTCAGCTAATAATCATTTGAAATCATCTGGTGCCACCAAATGGCCATGTTGAGTGTGCCAAGGATGATCTCAGTGAAGGATATTCTTCGTCTTTCCACTCTTCCATTTCCAAAACAGTCGTTTAATGTGGATATTTAATGATGGCCTCTTTGAGGCAATCTAGAGATTTATCCTTTGGGGTTTTAGTTAGTATCACAAGCTTGGTTAAGGCAGCTTACCTGGCAAAATGATCTACTGGAGGATTTCCTTTAACTCTGTTAGCATCAGCCTCAGTCTTTACAATAGCCATCTCCCTGGGAGGTAGAAGTGTATCTAAAGGTTCCTTAACTTGTTGTCCACTTCTGCTGGTGTTCCAGCAGAAGTAAGGAAAAGTTTTTGTTTCTAAAACATCATGCACTACTCCAGAAACATGCCTGCTATCTGCATACATGTTTATTTACTCTCAGGTCTTTGTCTGATTGACAAGCTCTGCAAAATATTATAAATTCTGCCATGTGCACTAACTTTACCTCAGGTAGATGACTATCCTACAAAGGAAAATTTAGATAAGTGATAGCATCAGAGATAGCCTAATAACCAGTTTCAATTCTGAAGTATGACCCATGAACAAATAGTACGTCTAGATTCTCAATGTGAGTCTCCAGTAAAGCTAAGCAAAGTGCAGAAAGTCCCCTAACTGAAGAAATACAATTACGGGGTTCCTCTTCTTCAAAGCAAAAGAGTGGTAGGATTCAGGGTATTTTAGCAGTGGCTAGGAATGTAAGAGGGAGAGGGCAACAGAAATCTATAAGAGGTTAATCAATGGACTTCAGGGTGTTGCGGGTTCTCCAGGAGACTTGACCGGTAGTCAAGTCAGTACTGCATGAGGAACCATAAAATCAAACAAGGAACCTAGAACTAATTCCACAGAAGCATGTGCAAGTTTTGCAGTGGCACTATTGCCCTAACACAGAGGGTATAATCCTTTGCAACTGGAGTAGGTGTGAGGCTACAGTAAGTGATGGGTTTTTTTATGGTGTCCATGAAGTTGACTTAAAGCCCTGAGGCTTTAAAACCCAGAACACTGATGCACAAATAGACAAAAGCGTTTCTATTGTTGGTAGGGATGTCTAGGCAAGTGGGCTGTTGAGGACCCTTCTTCAGATTAAAGAAGGCTTGTGTAACACTTGGGCTCCCAGAAGAGTGGATCTTACTAAAGCCTTAGTCATTTCATAAAGAGGTGTCACAATCTAGGAAAAAAATTACACCCCTTGTCTGAAATATTAGACCTAGATATCATCTCAGCTATAATTTTGTGAGGGGTCTAGGATAGTTTTGGATAGTCTTTATCCTTTTATGAGAGAATGTTTTTCACTCCTTCAAATAGCTCGTGCCCTAAATAATGTACCTTGTTTTGACAAAACTGTAATTATCTCTTTTGAAATGTTATGCCTTTTTTCTGTTAAGGCTGAGAGCTACAGGCTTCTCTGAACAAAGTAGGAAATTACCCATATATTATATCAGAAATGAAGCAAAAGGGAAATTTGGATCTTTTGGTCATTGATTAAAGGCCAAAAAAAAAAAAAATAGGAGGGTGCTTCAGTGAACCCTTAGGGTCTAGCTATCCATGTCTATCATTGCTCCCTCAGATGAAGGCAAAAGGATATTTACTCTTAAGTGTAGGAATACACCCAGAAAAGGCACTAGCAATGATCCACTACAGAGAAGGAGGTGGTGTGTGGGAGAATGGATGACAGGATAGAATTTGGGGTAGGTATTAATGGAGAAGGAGAGATAACAATTGTATTGGTGTCCTGAGATCTTAAACAAATCAATATACTTGTCCACTTGGTTTCTTTACTGGCAGGACAGGAATGTTACAAGGATTCATGCACCTTATGAGAAAGGACTCTTTATATAAGGCTCTCAACTATAAATTTGAGTCTTTTCTTGCTCTAGCTTCTAACCTTGGGGAAGTTTGAGAACTTGATAAGCTCTAAATGAACTTTAATATATGCTGTTCCAATTATTTTTCCTATGTCAATGGGAATTTTAGCCCATAAAGAGTCAAGTACAAGGTCAAGATCTGTATCCGGAGTATACATCAAGTATAGTGGAGAAGGAAAGTTTTATACGAAGCAGACACAAGTTGATTAGGAATTGATACATCCTCTGAAACCTCAAGAAATAGTCCCTCTGGTGTGCATTTAGTATTACAGCTCTATTTGCAAAGTAGATCTTTCCCTAATAAATTTGTAGATGCAATATCACAGAGGAAGAAGAGATGTTAATCAAGGACCCAAAAGTTGTAGCTCAGTGCTGGGAGATAGGGACAAATCTGTGAGTTGTTTTAAATACTTACGCTTTTGTTTTATGCTTACACCAAGGAAAAGATTGAGCAAAGATGGCAGGATTTAATGTAGAATAGTTAGTGTTGTTGGAAGATATTTTCTGTTTATCCCCAAATCTCCTATAGTTTCATCTTTTTATTTGTTTTCATGATTAAATTATGACCCAATGAACTTTTATTAGAAATGTTTTGGGTCTGGCTCTTAAGAGACTTAGACTTCTTTTTCTGGCCTTTTTCTGATCCGAAGGTTTTTTGTGGAAAGAGGGATCCCCAGGTCGCTTTCCAGGTTGGTCCAATCGGCTTTTGTCATCCAGGATTTAGCATCTGAGGTTCTAATCAACATGAATGCAAGTTGATACAGGTCAGGCAACTCTGGGTCATGTGCATCCAAAGAATTACAAACTCTTCTATGAGTCTTCGCTAGTCTTGCTTGGGTTTAGGGAAATCTTTCATTATAGCTCTTAATTCATCTAGATCCAAAGTTTAAATTCTACAGTCACCTGCATACCTGGCTTATGGGAGGGATAGACTATTGGAGTCAACTAGCATTTGGAGGCTTTAGAGAGTTGCTGGGGAAAGATAGGGCAACTGAACAAGGGGAAGAAGGAAGAGGTGCAGAAGGAGGGATTTCAGAAGGATAAGGGGGGAGGGAGAGAGCTGGCTACAGGAAAGTAACTGGAGGACTAGGAGGGGGAGGATTTACTATCTAAATGAATCTAGATTATTGGTTAAGCTTGCCAAATTTCTCATTAGTTCTGACCAAAGAATATTTTAGTAAAGGAATTTTTAACATAATTTCATTTGAAGTCCTCTGCAGACCACTCAAAAAATGGGGTCCATTGGAGCTGAGAAATCTTTATTCTTTTTGTTTTTTAAAGCACCTGTCAAATAAACAATTTTGGTCAAGGCTGATATTCCACAATGGTCATTTAAGGCCCAGGTCATCCTTGGTGAAATTTCACCGTTTGAAACATAGGTGCAAAAATTAGAATTGTAATGAGTGTACATATAAGAAGTGAAGCTTCTCGAAAAGGAAAAGAAGAATTAGACTTAGCCGAGACTGTAAGAGCTGGCAGCTGGAAGTGATGCTTGTGCACTTTGAGTCTTGAGACTCCAGCTTGAAGGGAGCTGCCTCCAAATGTAGACCCAACAACCTATACCTGGGAGCAGGTGGAAAACCAGGGAGAATGTTCTCTGGGAATCAAAGCCAAACTCTAAGGACAAAACAATGGAAACAAAAGATAGCCTAGTTTTATAGGTGATCCAAAGCAAAGTTTGTCCAAAAGAAGGCTGGTCCAGTGTTCTACTCTATGACAACCAATACTTCTGGAAAATATAACACAAAACAGAAGCAGGAAAGAGAGCAAAGATGGCTGAAAAGGAATGGCTGGACTCCACCAAAGATGCCAAACAAATGGAAACCAACAACAAAACCCAGATATCAAACTGAGATGAGATAGCCAAAGAACTCAGAAGCAAAAAAAGCTGAGCTCAGACATGGTGCTCACTTACCATGTCAACGCATATCCAACAGCGAGCTGTAAGGCCCAGGGGCCCTTGGTGAGTATCGCACCTGGGTAAAGGCTGGAGCCATTCAAATGGCAACAGATTTCCTTATGCAGAGCTTGCTTGCTATAGCAAGTCACCATCTCCTCTGCTTGACCAAGACTCAAAGACAGGCCGGGGACTGAGAACGCTTTATAATGAAGAAAAGGCAAGGTTTCAGAATACTCTGATTGTATCTTGGTGGCATAGAGAAGCTGCAAGCAGACTAACTAGAAGTGGGCCATTTTTATGGTTTGCAAAACATATTTGGCTTCCTCTGATGGATCTTGAGTTGGGAGCAGAGGTAAAAATTGGGGAACTTGGCAGTCACTGACCAAGTCCTGATCGTTCTGGGCCATTTGTTGCAAAGATTGTGGTTTGTCTTCCTAGACCAGTTGCTGTAGGGTTTGGCGTCAGAGGTCTATTATCATATATAGTCTGGTCATTGACTGTTCATATATTCAGCCTGTCACAGTGGAAGCTTGGCATTATAGATATTCTACAAGTCTGATTGCTGAACTATATTTAACTTTTTAGCTGTTGAACTAGGAGTCATACAATAACAATATTTAGTCATACAACGTGTAAACTTTCTAATATAATTTCAAAAACATTCTTCTGCCCCTCCCCCCATCTTTACAGCAACCTTGTGACCCTGAGAGGTTAATTACCCAAGGCCATTCAATGGATTGAATGAGGATTAGATCATAGTATAATTTGTAATATATAACTCAAATTGTATATATGTCATCTATAATGGCTTTAAAATAAATATTTTGGGTTCTTTGCTAAGATAAAGGATCTGTTCTAATCACTTCTAATTTCAATGCTTAAAGTTAGGGTCATAGCTCCTTCAAATACCCACAAGGCTGTCATGTGGAAGAAGGATTAAGTTTATTCCTATGGCTCCAGAGGGCAGAACCCATGCCAGTGAGTGAAAGAGAGGAAAATTTCAATTTAGAATGTGCAATACTGTTCTAGTAATGAGACACTTGCCTGCAAAAGAAGGAGTTACCTTGTGCTAAAGCCAGTTCCTCATCTCTTGTGTGCTGAGTAGGACTGCATGACCCCATAGCTGTAGAGAGTGCTTGAACTGGCCAGGCCAGCTAAACTTGAAGGACTAGATGAACGTCAAGTTTATTAAATTTTGTTAAATTCTGAAAAGAGGTATAGACACTCTAAATACAGCAGTTTAATGTCATTTAAAGTCTGGATGAAATTATCATATTTCTCAAAACAATGAGTTGCACTTTAAACTTTACCCCCAGACTCCTCTTTGAATTAGTATTTTTGTCCTTATGCCCATACATTTTCAAGAATATTTTTTTAAAAGTGAAAATTTTCCTAATAAGTACCCTCTAACTTAATCTTCTTTTAGTATTGTTTTCTAATTGCACAGTTATGAAACATTATACCAAATGTATTGAACTCATTTCTGATATTTTAATAAATTATAGGAATTCAGTGAGATTAAAAACAACAACGACAACGACAACAACTTGGGGTGCCTCAGTGGTTCGGCCCGTTATGCCTCAGACTCTTGGTGTTGGCTCAGGTCATGATCTCAGGGGCATAAGTTTTAGCCCCGAGTGAAACTCGGGGCTTGGTGTGGAGCCAGCTTGAGATTCTCTGTCTCCCTCACCCGCTGCCCTTCCTCCCTCTTGCGCTCCCTCTCTCTCTCTAAAATAACTAAACAAATCAAACCCTCCCTTTGAATGGTAAATGCTAGGATTTTAATCTGTAACTTAATTCTTTGAACACGATCTTTTCTTTTTCTGGCTTCTCTTTAAATGTTCCTTCAGACTGAATGCAATTTTATTACTTTGTAGTTTACAAATAACTTGAAGCTGAAATAAGACAGTGAGTTGTCTTCTGCACCTGAACTGTGATTGTTTGATGTTCCCCAAGGACTTCCCAGGGATCCTCTTCCCACCTCACCCTTTATCTGTCTCTCCAGCTGTTTAAATCAAATCCCCTAAGTTTTGCCAGAAGAATAGTTCCTTATAATGACCTGTAGTTTCTCTCTTTTGTAAAACAATTCAGAACCCCAGGGATTCTCCCAGAATCTAAGAAGTCATCGCAGAAGTGAAGTAGGCAAGAAGTGTGGCTCAGACGGAAAGTAACCCTCTGCAGAAATCCAGCTTCTCTGAGACATTGACAACTTCCGGGACCAGATTTCAGGCGTGTTGGAAATTGTCTTCTTTACCCTATCTCTTCATTGTCTTTATGACTGTACATATGTAATAGGTACACAAACAGCGAGGGAGAGAGAAAGCGATAATGTGAGGCTCTCCCTGAGAATAGAAGATGATAAAGAAATAAAACAGGTGTCTGGGAAAGGGTTCTGTTAGTGAAGGGAGAAGTGAGTTAATAACCATCATTCAAACGGGCGGGAGTTCTCTGCAGGTAGCAGACAGGAAAAGCAAACTCGTGCACCCTCTTTGGGGACAGGCTCTGTTGCTTTCTCTTTCTTCGCTTGCAGTCGGTGCACATTTACTTGAAACAGACTGTATTTCCTGCTTCGTGGCTAATCTGGTTCACTCTTAAGACTAGTAACTATTTCTTTCTTTAATGTCTCTAATGCCTTTTAAAATTTATTATTTATTATTATTTTTTTGAGATTGATTAGGGACTAGATCTGTTGAAATTCTGGCTGGGTAAGTGGGGGATTATCAGAAATGAGAAAAGGGGGAGGAAAGGGACTTGGAAGCGGGAGAGCAAAGCAGCAGCCCCAGGCCCCGGTACCCTCCGCCCCCGCTACCCCTGGCCCGCGACCTCCCGCGGAGACCCCAGGCGGCTGCATCAATATTTGATCGGGTCTTCGCCCGCGGGTTGCCATCACTCGCCGGCGGGGCTTGCCAGGCATCACCCGCGCTGCGCTGAAGCCGGCGCCCAGGCCAGCCGGGGGGCTTTGGAAGGACCCGCTCTGCGCTCGCTCGCTTTCCAGGGAGGCTCTGCTTGGTGGCAGGGGCGCGGCGCCCACCATGCGGAGCTGCCCACGGCTCGCGCTGCTTTGCGCTCTGCTACCCTGGCTCCTGCGGGCGGCGGCACCCCGGCGACCCGCGCAACCCCTCCCACGCCGCGACCCCCGCGACCCCGCCAGGGGCGCCGATTTTGATCGCGTCTACAGCGGGGTGGTGAGCCTCAGCACCGAGAACATCTACTCCTTCAACTACACCAGCCAGCCTGGCCAGGTAAGACACTCGCTCTCCTCGCTCGACTCCCAGGAACTTGCCAGATCTCAGAGCCCCGTCGCTGCTTTGGGTCTCCTGGGAATTGACCTCGGGAGTCCTCAGGGACCAGAGGACCCTCGTTCCCTTTCCCCTTCAATGCAATCAGTGCCTTGCCCGAGGCTGCCGCATCCTCCCGCAACCGGCCTCGGGGACAACTCTGGTTCATCTCGCACCTTCCCTGGCCTGGTCCCCTGGCATTTCGGGGCTTTGCAGAGGGGCGGGTTCCCTGCACCTTCTGTGGCTCCTGGCCCCCTGCTGGGCCTTTCTCTAGGAAACTCAAGATTTCTGGGGTGGCGGAGGGAAAGGACCGCACCTCTGTGCCTAATCCCTGGGGGAGAAGGAACCTCATTTCATTTGGATGATTCTGCCAGACCCTTCTATTTCATAGCTCCTGGGGAGGGAGAGCTGCTCAGAATCTAAAATAGGAATGTGTGAGAATGGAGCAAGCTGCAGAGCGTGTGTGTGTTCAATAGTCACTTCCTGCGATTCTGTACTACTGTCACACGTCTGGGCTTCAGAAAAGCCACAAGACCTGGCCAGAGATGTTGCAACTGCAGCCATCAGCTGCTCTATGAAGGTTTTGATGTTAAATAAGGGTGGATAATTGTGGGAAAGTTCTAGACCTATTTCTGACAAGAATCGAGGTGAGACAAGGGGAGGAAATGACTGCTTCAGCAAATACCCCTTTGACACATATACTCTGATTATATAATGTAGAAAAAATGCATAGGTAGATTTTTCCGTCTGATATGGTCCCCTCTGGGGCACAGAGAAAAGAGAAGACTTGCCATTGTGCCTGCCTCTGGGTCTTCTTCCCATATGTGTATCTCTTACTGTGCCAGCGTTCCCTACTCCCTTGGGAGATTCCAGAACCAGATGACTTGGATACCACAATATGCCTCCCTCTCTAACTCTCAGTGAGAACCAGAACTCAGAAACCTGGTAGCTTGGAGTAGTATTGAGTAGCATGGACCAGTTTGCCCACCATCACTCCCAGACATCTCCCTGAGCAATTTCTCCATCTCCAGTATGGCACCAAAGGTCGCCATGGCAGCGAAGCCCTCACCCTGGCCAGTCGCCTGCTGACCTTCAGGTTGGATGTCCTGAAGTGAGCAGCGTGCCCATGTGCAGAGCCATTCTACTGGGGACAAGTGGGAGGGACAGTTTTTAATCCTCCCAATTCTGTGTCACTCATCTCTTCCTGTCCAGTGTGAGGTACGGACCTGCTGACATGGCACATGAGTTGTGTTCCTAGCCCTGTAATTTGCTCAGAATGAATAGCCTGAAAAACTCCATGATCTCTGGGGTGCACTGTCAGTTTCCCCCCTAAATCATCAGGAAGGGCACTCAGATGTTATGTGCAAAGTGAGTCCTGACATCAGCCTTTATTTAGTATTTCTTACACTTCTGCTTAGAAATAGATGGGCTGTTTCTTAACTGTTGCTTGGCCTTTCTGCCCTTAGTATTTGGTGAGTTTCTCTGCCACAAGCACAGGTGCTCTGTGTGCAGCTGGGTCACCTGCTTGACTTTCCTAGAAAAGCCTGAGATATTGAGGACAGGGGCAGAGTCATGTTCATTTACTAATGTTTTTGAAAAGTGAATAAGTGAAGAAAGATTGAAGGAAACTATAAAACTAAATAAAAGTAAATAAAATAAAATAAAATAAAATAAAATAAAATAAAATACATACTTTTGGGGGCACCTGGGTGGCTCAGCCAGTTAAGCATCCAGCTCTTGATTTTGGCTTAAGTCATGATCTCAGGGCACTGGGATCAAGCCTTGTGTCAGGTTCTTCGGCTCAGTGTGGAGTCCACTTGGAATTCTCTCTCTCTCTCTCCCTCTGTCCCTTCCTGTTCCTCCTCTAAAATAAATAACTAAATCTTTAAGAAAGAAAAAAAAATATATATATATACATATTTTTAGTAGGTTGAAAGTGTGATATCATTCCAGATAAAAACAACATTTTTAACAATTGTTATGAAATTATGCCCTTTCCGTTTTGCCTGTCTACATGTTTAAATAGCTCTTATTTTATGAAACAAGGGTGACAATTCATTTTTTTAAAGATTTTATTTATTTATTTGACAGACAGAGATCACAAGTAGGCAGAGAAGCCCACAGAGAGAGAGGAGGAAACAGGCTTCCTGCTGAGCAGAGAGCCCGATGCGGGGCTCAATCCCAGGACCCTAGGATCATGACCTGAACCGAAGGCAGAGCCTTTAACCCACTGAGCCACCCAGGTGCCCCTGAAAATTCATTTTTAAAATACTTTGCATAATACAATAAAAAGATGACAACCTCAGCAGTCCCTAAAATTTCACTAGTCTGAGAAATACAGTTGGGAACCATGGGGCTGGCAGATAACTCAAATGTTTTAATTATTTTAACACTGGTATGAACCAGATTTCCTCAACACTTACAACTTTAGAGAGACCTCTTTTTAGTATGCAAATAAAACAGTGGAAACCTCAATCCTCTTACTTGGAGAAATTGCCCCCTTTCACTCCCTCTGGTATTCCTGATATACCTCGTATTCTCCAGAGATGGCATTTTTCTCCTCTATCTATCCAAACCATTACTCTTATTTCTCTTGATGGCCTCCTCTCTTCTTGGTCCCATTTGCCCCACGTTGGATACCAGCAGCCCCATCTTCCAATAACATGAATACCATGCCTTTGGATATTGCAGAATTTTCCTGAAGGTCTGGACTAACATAAGGGAATTACAGAGCAGAGCAGCATAGGTGATAGATTAAAGCAGAAATCTAGGCAATACTGTCATAACAACTTACTAGCTATTCCCTACCAGGGGAAATTTCAAGATGGTGACACTACCTTTTAGGCCTGGTTTATCACCATGCTCTTGGCTACTCCCCACCCCAAATGCTGGCCTCTTCCACTCTCTAAATTTTTGTTAATTCATGAGAAGCAGTTTGCCTCCATTGCAGATCCCAAACTCACTGAAGGGCTCTGCTAGATAAAGCACTATGAACCCAAGAGCCAAACCTTTTCCTTTAACCTGACCCAAGTGTTGGTCAGGGATACCTCTCCTCCAGGGGTCATTTCCCACCCATCCCTCTTCAGTGCAGCAAAGAATTGGATTTAGGGGGAAAAAAGTATAGCCTTTTGAGTTTTCATCTTTTTCCCTTTACTCTTCAAGCCATTGTTATGTTTGACATTATTTTTTCTTCACTTTGGAAGAGAAAGGCTTTTCCCAATTTAGGCTTTGGTAAGAAGGGGAAGCTGCTGTGGAAACCTTGGCCCCCAATCTTTCCAGTCAGCCACTGCCTCTCCCATACCAAACACTGATCCAAAGAACTAGTTAGCCAGGCATGTGTTATGCTAATTAGCTGAGGTCAGTATCAGGAAAAGCCTCACATGCCTTCTAGGCAGAGTAATGTAAATATGAAGTTGCCACTAAAAAAAAAAAAAAAATCACTGAAAGAATAGAGCGACTGCGTTAAAGAATAGTGAAAATAAGGATTGAAGGTGCAGGTTAAGCAAGATCATGGTTCATTTCACTTCCCTGGAGAGGAAGTATCTGGAGACTCCTTTTCAGGGGAGTAGAGTTTCACTGCGGCGAACAGGGTGTTCTACCACTACCGGGCTGGAAATAAACTAGAAGGAAATCACCTTGTTGAGAAAGTCACTAGGCGTATGTTTGACTAGGACAGAGGGCACGAAAGCAGGTTTATTGAGAAATGAGAATACTCCTGTAGAGACAGGCGGTGGCCATAATCAGATGTTTATACTTGAGGTAGATGCTGATAAGGAGGCTTTCAATAAAAAATCTACCTACCAGGCAGCAAGAAGTCTTCTCGGAAGCTTTCAGTCATAGACTTCATTGTTCTTCGTAGATCTTTTAATTTGAAGTGTTTCCCTGGATATATTCTTTTTGTTTATTCAATGGAAACATTTATCTTTTAATGACATATGCTTTTTTTTATGCCCAAGGAACAATCCTTGACTTTATTCACCTCAACCTGTGGTTGTACATTTAGAACGAGCTATACTGCCTCTTGGATCCAAATTCAAAATGTCTATCCAGTTCTGACAAACAGTGAAATATAAACCAGGACACTCCAGTGGTAACTTCTAACTATACATTAGTGGTTACTTAGAAGAATGAAAACCTCTGATGTGATTAGCCTCAGTTCCCCCGGTCTTGGATGGACTCCCCCTCTATTCTTTATGTACTGAGGCAGGAAAACCTTCTTTGCTGGCCTCCCACTTCCTCTTACTGAACAGGACTGGTGCTTGTTTGTGAGGAGGAAATCATCTCATTAGCATGTTATCTGATGGAATAGAATACCATAGACTGGATGGCTTACAGAGCAGACATCACTTCTCACACTTTTGGAGACTAGTTAGTCCAAGATCCAAGGGCCTAGTGAGAGCTGACTTCTAGCTTTTAGACAGTACCTTATAGTGTGGGTCTTCACGTGGCCCAGAGAGCAGAGAGAGAAGCAAGCTCTCTCCTGTCTCTTCTAAGGGCACTAATCTCATCGTGAGCGCTCTGACCTGATGATCTAATGACCTTCCAAAGGCCTTATCTCCAATACTGTCACATGGGGGATTAGGCTTCAACATACAAATTTGGGGGCAGAAGGGGATACAAACATTTAGTCCACAGCAGTTACCACCATTTTTCTCTATGGCTCTGAAAACAAAATACCAAAGTGTCATAAGGATATTTAGGGGCTGACATTACTCCAGTTGTGGGTCCAATTTTATGGACCATTTATGGTCCAATTCTGCCTGAGATGCCTTCTCATCTATCTAGACCTGATAGTCATGTGCTAAGTTATCAAAAAGATTCTGTAAGTATGTGCTGTCCAATATGGTAGCCACTGTCCACATGTGGCTCTTGCACACTTGAAATGTGGCCAGTCACAAAATGAAATGTACCATAAATGTAGAATACACACCAGATTTCAAAGACAGTATAAAAGAACATGAAATGTGTAATTAATGTTTTTGATTATATGTTTAAGTGATAATATTTTGAATATATTAAGTTATATCAAATATATTAATAAAATTAACTTCATTTGTTTGTACTTTTTAAAATAGCTACTAGAAAAAAAATTTTTTTTTACTACTAGAAAATTTAAAAATACATATGTGAGTCATATATTTTCCTTGGACAGCACTGCTCCAAGTCCTCCAAGACTTTAGAGAAGTCATTCATCCCACAGATGGCTTTGTTGGAGGAAATAAGGCTTGAAAGGTCATAAGAGATAAAAAGAACTTGGATAGGCCGAAGGAAAGGAGAAAGGCCTTTCAGACAAGGAAAAATGTATCTGATTTCTTTTTTGACAATACTACCTCAGAAGTGGTAGTATATATTTCTACCAGGAGGCACATAATGTCTGGTTGTCTCTTTTTGTGATGATAGCCACCATTGATCATAATTGCCTAGTTTCATTAGGAACAACAAAGTAATAATATTTTAATTATATCCCTTACTTTTTCATCCATGAATTGGAATACTCCTATAATAAGAAACTTCTCATCAGCTCCTGGGGCATCTTAAGCTACTGTTTTGTCTTCATTCCTTACTTTTACTTACCAATTTTCACAAAATAATTAATTGGTCCCCAAGCAGCCTCTGATAAGGATCATGATATTTCATTTAGCATAAGCATGAACTCATGAATTTAAACATATCTGATATGTTTTGACCCATTGCTGTTACTAAACTTATGTTCAAATTGTTCATTGGCCAGTGAAAGCCAATTTGAGTTGGATCCTGAATTCTCTTGATAAAATCCAAGTGGTCTCTGACATCTTCCTTGCTTTCTGGCATGAAAAGTTATTACAGGCTGGCTCATCAGGTTCAGTTCTTGTCTCCAACACGGAATCAGACAGATCAGGTTCCTTTGAGTAACAGAGACCACAATATGAAACCTAGAGGCTTTTATTGCTAATGGATTGGTAATTTTTTTTCTAAATCTTTTCAATGGACAGAATTAAAGATAGATTGGATCATGAGCTCATACTAGCACTTCCAACTCAAATTCAGAAATACAAGCTTTTTCCTTAACCTCATCCAGCTCACACAGAGATTTCCTTCTGTGCCCAAAACTCTGGTTCTCAACTATATGGACTCACTCACTTGCTTTAACCCACAACATACACACAACAGTTTTAGATAACCATACTAACATTACCACCAGTAAGATTACTGGCGACAATTTAAGATATATGTTTACAGTTCCTTTTACCTTAGGGCATATTTCATGATTGATTAAGTTGAGTCACATTACTGTGTTTTAAAGTAAGGTAACAGTGCAGTTATGTTATCCTTTCAGTGTAGTTATGTTATCAACTTAGCAGTCTGTTAAGCATCGGACACATGATTCAGCTCAGGTCATGATCTCAGGGTCATGAGATGCAGCCCCGAGGCACCCTCACTGAGCATGAAGCCTACTTAAGATTCTCTCTCCCAGACGCTGGTGGGGTTATGGACATCGGGGAGGGTATGTGCTATGGTGAGTGCTGTGAAGTGTGTAAACCTGGCGATTCACAGACCTGTACCCCTGGAGCTAATAATACATTATATGTTTATAAAAAAAATTTAAAAATTTTTAAAAAAAGATTCTCTCTCCCTCTCTCTCTGCCACTCCCCACCACCTCATGTGTGTGTGTGTAGATACACACGCACAAATTATGGCCTGTAAAATGAAGCAGTTTTTTGCTGTTATTATTGTTCCAGTGGTTTCCTTTTTTACTAATATATTGATATGATGCCATTAGCCTCTTCTATTTTTGTCCCTTAGTTCTCTATGATGAGCAATACTGAAATTAGATGGTATCTTCTTTTTTTTTTTTAAAGATTTTATTTATTTATTTGTCAGAGAGAGTGAGCACAGGCAGACAGAGTGACGGCAGAGGCAGAGGGAGAAGCAGGCTCCCCGCTGAGCAAGGAGCCGGATGTGGGACTCGATCCCAGGATTCTGGGATCATGACCTGAGCCGAAAGCAGCCACTTAACTGACTGAACCACCCAGGCATCCCTGGTATCTTCTTCTCCATCTTTTTTTTTCAACCCCCAAATCTAAATCCTAGTTATGCCTATAAGGAAATTAATGAACATATTCTACTTCTTATATTTTCTCCCCATTCTTGCCCCATTTTTGGTTAGTTGTACGTACCTGATTGTCGAAGAATATAGTCATTACGAGCTACACTATCCCTCCTTACAACAAACATTTAGTCTTAGCTGTACAGGTACCTGTATATTCACAACTAGACTTATGTTAATATTCTCCAGTCATCTGATTGTCTAAAGCTTATTCTCTAGGAGGTGCCTCCTACAAATCTTTCATGTTCATAACGCTTTGTCCACAGCCTTTGTACTTGCAAGTCCGACTAGCCGAGTATAAACCCCTTAGCTTACAGTTTTTTTTTCCTTGAGTTTTAAGCATACTATTCCTTTGGTGTCTGGCAAAAGTGGTAATAAAAGGGATTCTTTCCCTTGCAAGTAATTTCATTTTTCTGCCTGGATTCCTGAAAGACTCCTTTTCCTTTTTCTTTGAAATCCAGTAGTTTTACCAGACCGCATCTAGTAGGTTACTCTTTCTCAGGTACATGATGTGATTTTGCAATATGTAACTTAAGTGATTATTTCTTTAATTCAGGAAATTTTCCTTAGTGTTTTTAACATTCATTTATTCCAATGCTTGTTTATCTTTTTTAGGAATTCCCTTTATACTTATGTTGGCTCTTCTTTGTTGTTTCCTATTATCTACATATTTTTCTAGAATTATTTTTTTATATCCTGCCCAGATTTTAGAAAATTTTTTCTCCTTTTCATCTTCTGTTTTCCTTACAGCATTATGGAGGTGTTTTTTTATATCCCTGTGCTCCTCCAAATTAAATATTCATTTATGTTAGGATTTTAAAATTTAACTCTGATTTTTTTCCTGAGTTCTGCCCTTTCTTTTTTAAAACTTCATTTTCTTTAATCTCATTTCTGAATTTTTAAAATTCTGATTTATGGCTTTTTTCATAGTTTTTAAGTGTTCATAATTCTTAATTTTGAAATATTATGCTATACTTTCCATCTGTTTTATAGGTACAGCTTTCCGGCATATATTCACCATCTGAAATGGTGTTTTCTGTCTCTTAATCTCTTTTACTTACAGTGACTTTGTGTGGGATTCAATTGCAGTCTTTAGGTGTTGCTCATCTTTACATTAGGTGAGTTTTTCTTATTTTAACAGGGAAAGATGGACCTAGATAGCTTCCTGTCTTTCTTCTCTTATCTTTGTAAAGTGATCAAAATGTGATATTCTTTCTAAGAAATTTCATAGGTCCTCTCCCCCATTTTATGGAGTCTTCCTCTTTCTATTCTAGTAAATTAAGTAAACCCAAAGAGAACATTGTTGGAACCTCTGATCTATAGCTGGTCAGTCAGGTGACAACCTGGACTTTTAAAAAAATTTATTTATTTATTTATTTATTTATTTATTTAGATAATCTCTAGACCCAACCTGGAACTTGAACTCACAACCCAAAGATCAAGAGTTGCATGCTCTTCTGACTGAGCCAGTCCAGTACCCCCAACCTAGATTCTTTGATTGGCACCTGAAAGCAGGTGGCAGTCTTACAGAACTGAACCCTTAACCTGTGGGATCTGACGCTATCTCCAAGTAGAAAGTGTCAGAATTGAGTTGAATTATGAAACACCCAGCTAATGTCTGAGAATCTCTTGGTGGTGTGGGGAAAAACATATATTGTAACTGGGGGTGCAGAACTGTACCTCCCCAGGACTAGCAAAATAATATTTCCAGGCTTTTAGGGAATCACAAGGGAAGACAACATCATCAGTTATCATCTAGGGCCTCTATTGTGACCCATTATCCAGATCATCTAGAGAGGCAGCTCTACCTCTAGATCACTTAATAAGTATAGTAATCCTCAGTTTTGAATTTACAGTTAAATGGATAAGCATATCATTATTTTTTTGATTCATGATAAACTGAAAGCCAGAAGAGTGAAACAAATTACATCAGCAATTACTGAGGCTAGACTATCCAAGTGTCTGAATTCAGGTTCATCATTTTATCCATTTTATCCATTTCAAATCTTGGACAGTGGAGTTCTCAGTATATATATATTTTTAATGTAGGTTTTTGTTTTCTGAAATATGATGAACTTTACATTGTCTCTGGGTGGTGAGATTATAGAGAGTTTTAATGGTCTTTTCTGTTCTTTTCTGTATTTTCTGAGTATTTCATAAAAAATGTTTTACTCTCCTAAGGCAAGGACAACCACCAAGAAGCTGAGCAGCATTAGGGAAGAACACTGGGTGAGGCTCCAGAAGATGTGTGTTTTTATCTCTTTAACAACCTGTGTACCTGCAGCAAATTCTATTCCCTCCTTGAGCTTTATGTCCCCCGTGGATAAGAGAAGACCATATTTTTTCTCTCTAATGGAGTGCAAAAGTTCAGTGCTCTTTTTTTTTTTTTTTACCATGTGTAAGATTGTAATTTTTACATATAATTAAAAAATATCCTATACTTGTGTTCAATTTTATTTTATTTTATTTTTTTATTTTAAGTAAGCTCTATGCCCAGTATGGAGCTTAAACCCACAGCCCCGAGGCCAAAAGTCACATACTCTACCAACGGAGCCACCCAGGTGCCCCAAATCTTTTTCTTTCTTATAGACAAGTACGAGAAATGTCTTGCCATCAAGATCATTTGTAACTCTTTGTCTCATACAAGCAAATAAATGAAAACTTTAAATTTTTGTTTCTGAAAAACTCCTTTTTTGTCTGTCTTGTTGTTTCTTTTGAGACGCTTCCCATAGGGCTCTTCACTGTCTGGGGGTGTTTTTGTTCTGTTTCATTTAGCCTTGTTCCCACTTTGCCGCATGTGCTGAGCTCGTATTCCAGCCACCTTGTTTCTCTCGCACATTCCTTTGGTTTCTTCCCGAGTGCCATGGCAATAGGCTTGCTTTAGTGTTGGCTTTAGTTTTTTGGTGGTTGTTACTTTGTTTTGTTTTTATTTTACTGCTGTTGATAACTCCCTTCTGTGGGGGTATTTTTAGTATTTGATACAGAATGTAGGGATTTTCACTCATAGGGAATATAAGGAACAATGCAGAGGATCACAGGAGAAGGGAGAGAAAACTGAATGGGAAGAAATCAGAGAGAGAGAGACAGACCATGAGAGACTCTTAACTATAGAGAACAAACTGAAATTTGCCGGAGGGAAGGTGGTGGGGGAGGGGAGGTTGGGTAATGGGTGATGGGCAGTAAGGAGGGTACTGATGAATCACTGAACTCTACATCTGAAACTAATGATGTACTATATGTTGGCTAATTGAACTTAAATTTTTAAAAAAGCAAAATATATATATATGTATATATATATATGTGTATATATATATAGGGATTTTTCAGTCTTCCTTCCTTTCACTCTTTGGTTTCAGCACATTACCTGAAGTATCTCCTATGTCATTTCTCACTGTTGGCTTGAATCGAAAAGGCCAGGGACTTGATACTTGTAATACCGTGAAACTTCTGTACTGCAAGAAGATGCCAGTATTTCTTTCTTCCTTTCAGATGGGTTGATATTATTACACGTTGCCATGGAGCCCCCAGAGTTTGTTAGCCAGCTCTTCCTACATTGTTTAACTCTGGAGTTAACTGAAGTTCCATGTCAACACACCAAGATGGTGTGTTGATGATTTAAAGATACATCTAATGAGCTATTCGAATTGGGGCCTCACCATTCTTTCTGCTTATTTACTAAGAAAAATACCACAGATACCACGGTGTCGCCAGGCAATAAAATCATAGTCTTTTTCATTTTGCTAAAAAAAATACATTTTTGAATATTGTTTATTTTCTTTTCTTGGATATTGTGAAAAAATGGAAAGTTTGAAGGTTTTTTTCAGTACATTAGTTGCTATGCAAACCAAAACCAAACAAAACCTGTATTCTGCTTAAAAGCTAAGGTCTTCACTGAGAATAACTATTGGACTTAACACTTAAGTCCTCAATCTAAGATCCTTTCGGTTTTCATATATAATAAGTTTCTAAAAATGTGTAAAAATTGTTTATCCAAGCAATTGATTTACCGGTCAAAAGATAGTGCTCCATTCCTAGAGAAAGAAAAACAAAGCTGAGTGGCATATAACAAATGTAGGTTAATTATTAAGTGTTATTAATAATAAAATTAATTGAAATTATTTTGCTCTAGTAATTAATTACTTCCAAATTCTCACTTGTCTCATCCCCTCAGTTTATTTGAAGTGAGAATAGGCAAATAAATTGATTTTATTCTTAGGAAGAAGGACACACAGACGCTGATTTTGTACAAAATTAGGCAATTTTTCAATGGGTTGGATAAGAAGAGTGAAACTGGTTTGAAGGTATCTTATATTGAAAAATGCACCCAAAGAAAGTTGAATATAAACCTTCTTTCTGATAGCACAGCTATAGGAATCCATTTTCCTGTCATAGATCTCAAGAACTGGTAAATTTTCCCTCTGTTCCACTGAAGAGTTTTTAAGAGCTAGTTCTCAGCCCATAATTTTAAGGAAGTTAATTTGGGACCCAGCCTTCTTCAGCTGATCCCAAGGCTGGCCAGCAGTGTCTATATGTAATTATGAAAGTACTGGTTTATTTAAAGGTATAAATCACCAGTTTAGGTTAAACTCCTAAGTGTTTAAATAAAATACCTTATTTCTGAAAATAGTGGCAAAATTAAGTTTATCTATTATCACCAAGTAGCATGTAACCCTGAGTAAAAGCATCCTCTGGCTACCTGTAGTCCTATAGTCGATTGGACCATTAAGAGTGTAAAGGTTTACCCTTCCCTCTGCCTATCCTGGGACACGAAAGTTTTTCAGCTTTGTCTGCTTCCTCACTCTTCCTTTATATATATCTTTTAAATACACTGTTTTTCAGAGAAGTTTTAGGTTTACAAAAAATTAAGCATTAATTTATTTTTTATTTATAATTAATTATTAACATCTTGCATTAGTGTGCTACACTGATGGACCAATATTGATACAGCATTGGTGTCACATTGATCTTTATTATTTGCTAAAGTTCACATTTTACTTTATGGTTCACTCTTGGTGTTATATGCTTCCATAGGTTTTGAGAAATGCGTAATGTATCCGCCATGACAGTGGATTGTACAGAATAATTTATTTCATCCCTGTAAAAAATCTCCTGTGCTTCACCTATTCACCTCTCCCTCCTATCCTCAAATCCTGAAAATGGCTTTTTTTTACTGTATCTCTAGTTTTGCCTTTTCCAGAATGTCATATACTTGGAGTCATATAGTATGTAGCCTTTTCAGACTTCCTTCTTTCACTTATCAATATGCATTTAAAGTTCCTTCATGGTTATTTTCCATAGCTCAATAGCTTATTTCTTTTCAGTGTTGCATAGTATGTTCTTGTTTGGATATGCCACAGTTCATTTATCCATTTACATACTGAAGGCTATCTTGGTTGCTTCCAATTTTTGACAATTACAAAGAAAGCTGCTATAAACATTTGTGTGCAGATTTTTATACAGACATAAGTTTTCAACTCCTTTGGGTAAATACCAAGGAGCTTAATTCCTGGATCCTATGGTAAGGGCATGTTTAGCTTTGTTAGAAACTGTCAAACTGCCTTCAAAAGCAACAGCACCATTTTGTACTCCCACCAGCAATGAGAGTCCTTATTGATCTACCTCCTCGTTTGCATCCAGTATTGTCAGTGCTTTGCATTTTGGCCACTCTATTAGGGGTAGAGTGGTCTTTCATTGTTTTAATTTGCAGTTTCCTAAGAGCATATTAGCATCTTTTCATATGCTTATTTACCACCTGTGTATCTTCTTTGGTGTGGCATCTGTTCTGATCTTTTGCTCATTTTTTAATCAGATTGTTTGTTTCCTTGTTGTCAGTTTTAAGAATTCTTTGTACATTCTGGATACCAGTCTTTTTTCAGATATGAGTTTTGCAAATATTTTCTCCTAATCTGGGCCATATCTTCTTATTCATGTAATAGTGTTTCTTTAACAGAGCAGACATCGTTAATTGAAGAAAGTACACTTACTAATTGTTTTTCCTGAATCACACCTTGGTGTTGTATTTAAAGGGGCTCCTGGGTGGCTTAGTTGGTTAAGCATCTAACTCTTGATTTTGCTCAGGTCATGATCTTGGGGTCATGATCTCAGGATCATGAGATGGAGCCATATGTTGGACTCCACACTGGGCATGGAGCCTGCTTGAGATTCTATCTCTCCCTCTCCCTCTCCCTCTCCCTCTGACTCTTCCTCCTCCTACTCCCTCCCCCAACACGCAGCTCTCTCTCTCAAATTCATCAATTAATTAAAATAAAGTCAAAGTTCACCTAGATTTTTTCCTGTGTTATTTTGGTTATTTTCTGAAATTTTATAGCTTTGAATTTTACATTTAGGTTTATGATCCTGGTATATTAACTTTGTGAAAGGTATAAAGTCTGTGTGTGTGTGTGTGTGTGTGTGTGTGTGTGTGTGTGTATTACTGCATATAATGTCCAATTGTTCCAGCATGAATTGTTGAAAAAAGATCACACTGTGTTTTTAATATTACAGTGTTATGTATATGTGTGCAAGTTTATAGAACTCCTTGGACCACAGAGTCTGAAAGCAGCTCTGTACCTGGAGCTCATTGTTCTTATCACTATTTCTATAATCTCTACCATTCTTTTGTGGCTAGTTTTTTCTGTGTATCTGGTATCTCTCTGTTCATCCCATGCTTTTTATCTTTCAGACCTTTTATGAACACTGTTGGCCCATCATGTTTCTTCCTCTCTGGTTGATGTTCTCATGTTGTTGGGGGCTTTGCTACTGGCGAAGAAATTCCTTGTTCTTCATTTCAGGCAACATGTTTTTTTTTTTTCCATACCTCCTGATTCAAAGCCATGATGGGTAATCTCAATTGCTAGAGAGCTGGTCTCCGGATTTTTAAAGTTATGCTATAGAATTTTAATAATACCAACAGTGGAGAATGAAAAACATATGCTATTTGGGAAGTCAGCCTATATTTGTGTTGACTTCGTGTGCCATTATTTCCTTTATTCATGGCAACAAGATTTTCTTGTCAAGTCTCTTTAGCTATAGAAGTGCGATTGGGCTTGCATTTTCTGTTCTTTTTTCTATCCCTAAAAGAAACATAAAATATTCCTGGAAACCATTGGGATAGAAAAGGATATTTGTATTTTATCTTATTTTTTTAAGTTTTTATTTATCTGTATGTCAGAGAGAGAGAGCAAGCACAAAGCAGGGGGAGCAGCAGGCAGAAGGAGAAGCAGGCTCCCTGCTGAGCAAGGAGCCCAATACAGGACTTGATTCCAGGACCGTGGGATCATGACCTGAGCTGAAGCCAGACATTTAACTGACTCACCCAGGCATCCCAGCGATATTTGTATTTTAAACTTAAGAGCTAAAACAACCTTTTAAATCACCCAGTCTTTTCACTTAACAGGAGAGAAAACTAAAAGCCAGTGAAATAAATTATTTGTCCCAAATCACGTAACTAGTTTGAAGCAAAGCTAGGAACATAACTCTGGTTTTTGAGGATATTTCCTCAGGATATTTCCACTAAACCACTCTTCCTCCCACAAAAGCACATCTGTATACTTAACCAACAACAACAACAAAATAATCTGAAGTATGACAGTCACACTTTCAGTTCATTTGATCACACTTTACATGATCCCTTACATGTTCCCTTATAGTTACTGAAAATCTACACAGGTTTTCATCTTTGTCTTTCCCCCCCAGGAATTGTCCAGGCATCCATTCGTCTGTGTGAGTCAGGCCAGCAGGGTTAATGCTAAATAAAACTGAGAAGTTTGCAGATTTGCTTCAATATTTCCAGAGCCGCAGCCACCTACCAACCATGCTCTTACTCGGACCCTCTGTGGACCCAGAGGGCCAATCTTCACCCCTTTTATGCTCCATTTTCATCAATGCTTGGGTTCCTTTGTGACAGATATGAGGCAGCTTGGAAACCCAAGCAGTTAGCCTATATGTCACTAGAAGACAGGATTTATCCTGAGAACTGGTATTTCTGGATCTCCATTAAACAATCATGAAGATAAGCCATAGCAAACAGGATTAACCAACTGTTTCTGTCCCTCTAGATTTAACTGCCCTGTTGTAGACAAATTGACTCAGTTATTTTAATTATCTAAACTGGAAGCATATATTAAAATATGACATGAAAATACTCAATTTTTTTTTGTTCTTTCCAGTATCTGCAAAAAAGAAATCCTGTATTTGTCCCTGCTCTCTCACCATACCATCTTCACCAGAGTAGAGTAATTATAACTTCCTAGGACAAAGACGATGTTTATCTGGTATTAAAAGGACAAGAAGTGGGGGATAAGGAGAGAGGCAAACAGAATGAAGTTGGTGTATGCAGAGATGGTTTGGGAGGCTATGGCCAGTAAGGCTCCAAAGTAGCAATGGGCTATGAGTGAGGTAGAAAAAGAAAGAGGGTGTGGGATCAGGCAAAGTTCTTAGCTGCAAGTGACATAGATCAACTAGCTAACTTAAGCAAAAAAGTAATTAGAAGAATGTTGGGTTGCTCAGAAACCTGAGTTGCCAGGCTCAGACCACAGTGAAGGACCAAAGGAACCTAAGCTACAGGAAATTATGGCAACAGTCATGCCACAGAGTGGTTTTGTCAAGATGCCCACCTGGGAATCACCACCTCCTCTGCCATTAGATATGGTTACGCCAAACCCTGCTGCCATGAGCCCTACTGGTGTCAGCATTGCCAGTGAATTTTTTTTTTTAAGATTTTATTTATTTATTTGACAGAGAGAGATCACAAGTAGGTAGATAGGCAGGCAGAGAGAGAGATGAGAAAGCAGGCTCCCTGCCAAGCAGAGAGCCCGATGCGGGACTCGATCCCAGGACCCTGAGATCATGACCTGAGCCGAAGGCAGAAGCTTAACCCACTTAGCCACCCAGGCGCCCCATTGCCAGTGAATTCTAAGCTCTCCCTCCATCTTTAGATCATGTAATCACCACTGAAATATACCAGGTGGAAGTGTCCAACTACCTGGGCACAGGTCACATGACTCTTTTGGCATCCATCATATGTGCTGCCTCCCTCGAAACTCATCAGATTTAATGGAGTGGAGGAAGTTCCTTTAAAACATGTAAAGGATTCGAATGCTGGGTAGCCTCCAAGTCAATTCCACCTAAAGTCCTTATGGGGTCTTCTCAAGCTAGGGCATTTGTTCAAAGACAGATATATAGATCCCAACGTCGGTCATCAGTGACCAAGATGTGGCAGGGAGGAAGAAGGGTGCTAGAACCTTCTATCTATGCCCATTAAAGAGATACATCTAATCAAGCTTCAGAGAAGAATTAGAGTAGTACGTAGCATCTCTGCCACCATGTTCACTCCATGACTGGAAAGAGTTAATTTCTTGAATGTGGCTTTTCCTGAGACTTCTTCTGTTCATCTCAAGAAATTTTCCTATAGGATTTTTTTTAGTTGTATTATGTTAGTCACCATAAAATATATCATTAGTTTTTAATGCAGTATTCCAAGATTCATTGTTTATGTACAACACCCAGTGCTCCATGCTATACATGCCCCCCTTAATACCCATCACTGGGTCAACCCATTCCCCCCACCACCCTCCCCTCCAAAACCCTCAGTTTGTTCTCAGAGTCCACAGTCTCTCATGGTTCATCTCCCCCTCTGATTTGAACCAATTCACTTTTCCTTTCCTTCTTTTAATGTCCGCTATTTTAAGGGAAGAAGATGTTTATAGACAATCAGCTTTGTCTTATTTAGAAAGCAGTTTCCTGGGGTTCCTGGGTGGCTCAGTGGATTAAAGCCTCTGCCTTCGGCCCAGGTCATGATCTCAGGGTCCTGGGATTGAGCCCTGCATCAGGCTCTCTGCTCAGCAGGGAGCCTGCTTCCCCCTGCCCTCCCCCCCCCCGCCGCTCTCTGCCTGCTTCTCTGCCTACTTGTGATCTGTCAAATAAATAAATAAAATATTAAAAAAAAAAAGAAAGCAGTTTCCTGTAATACTTATATCCTGACAAAACTTATTTATTTAAAACTATAAATGACACTGGTATGTCAATAAATACCACTACAGAAAGAATTGCTGGTGTCACACCATAACTCTGACAGTCATAACAATAATTTTCTAGTGCCTTTCCAGCTTCAGAGCATTAATTAAGTAGGCCTCAGAATAGCTCTCAAACTTGCCAGCAGTGCAATCATTCAGCATATAAATAAAATCTAAGGAGTGGATCCTTGAATTCTGCTTAAACCATAAAATAATTATTTTTCCCTCTTTGAGCCCCTCCACTTGTACTCCAAAGTAAAGGAATTGTAAGGACAGGGAGTATAGGTGAGAGATAGGGAGAAAAAGACAGGAAAGGTAACGAGAAAAGGAACCAGGCACAGGAGATGAGCAGACCCCAATACCTAGAAGATGAGGAACCAACATGGCAGCTGGTTGTCTCCCAGGAACCAAGCCTGAACATGCCTAAAGCGGGGAAGGTCATAGGATAGAGGAACTAATGCAAAAACTGTGAGAGAACTGGGGAGACAGAAGATGGTTAGCTCTTGAAATGAGAGGCAACTCCCAACTCTTGCGCTCTCTCCTCTCTCTATCTCCATCTCTCTCTCACAAATAAATAAATAAAATCTTAAAAAAAAAAAAAAAAGAAAAAAAAAAGAAATGAGAGGCAAATGGCAGCCCATAATTTAAAAGGCCACTGGTGAGGAATAGGTTGGAGGAGAGCTCTTTTTTTTTTTTTAAGATTTTTATTTATTTATTTGACAGACAGAGATCACAAGTAGGCAGAAAGGCAGGCAGAGAGCGGGGGGGGGGGGGGGGGGGGGGGAAGCAGGCTCCCTGCTGAGCAGAGAGCCTGATGCAGGGCTCAATCCCAGGACCCCCAGGGATCATGGCTTGAGCCAAAGGCAGAGGCTTTAACCCACTGAGCCACCCAGGTGCCTCTGGAGGAGAGTTTTTTTTCTTGTGCTTCTTTGCCTCTTTCGGTTTGGCCTAGGTGGATTGCCACCTGCCCTGCCTTACCGCCCTTATGAGGGAGAAAACCTGCAGCACCAGGCCAATGCTGGCTGGGCAACGTGTTCTCACATCAGCAAGGGCCTGCTGGAGCGCATAGGTTAACCACTGTGACTGTTGACCTGCTGACTCAGCATTCTCTCCTTCCCCACCGCCCCCTTCACAAGGCATAGGCCAGCAGATTATAATGGGAGCAAAAACAGTGTGCAGGTGGGAGAAGCGGGGTAGAAGTAAAATGAGATGGGGGCAGACTGGACCCCTGTGTGAGGGTGAAAGGGGACGTGGTCAACTCAGAGGTTGTCCACACTGTGGTGGGGGTGCTTTCCTTCCAGCCCCTCTTTCTACCCTGGACCCTCCTCCCATTTAGCACCGACTCGCTGGGGTTCTCAGTACTACCCCAGGTAGCTGATACTCTCAGAAGTTTGAGTTCACAGTAGAAAATAACACATGGGCAGAACAAAGCTACATGAGAGAAATCAACCTGGACGGCCTTTACCAGATGTAGTCCAACTAATAAACAGGAAGAATAAGATTTGAAAATAAGCAAAGTGACTATTGTGAAAGAGATAAGGCTTCGTTAAAATGAAATAGGTCACAGTTACAGAGATGAGCCAACTGGAAATCTCAGAGTTGAAAATAAAACTGTTTACCTGAAGACCTCAGCAATGGGTTGAACGTTAGAATGAACAGCGCATTAGAGAACTGGAGGACATACCTAAAGAGATGTCGGGGTATCAACAGAAAAATTAAGAAATTGGGACAGATGACCTGGTTATGATATCAACATAATAGGGAGCCCACAAGAAGAAAACGAATGGGGAGAAAGAAATATTTGTAGAAGAGTTAAGAACAGCCACTTCCCCAACATCCTGGTGGTGCTTTCTCAGGGCTTGTTGAAAGTTACAAGATTAGAAAGACTATTTCCATTCATATAATAACGGTAAATATTTGTAGTGTATATACTAAGGGCCAGATTCCAAATACAAGTCTCAGAGAGAGAGATGAAACAAATGCATGGAACAATGACCAACTATTACAAACCATGAAAAGATTATATAATTAAGTATAAAATTGGGTAGTGCAGTCCATAAGACTTATGTGTGTTAAACGGTGGGGTCAGGTTAAGTTAGGGTCTTCAGGATAGACTTGACTTGCCACCTGTTCTTGTGAAGAAAATATGTAGGACAGCATTTCCCAAGGTATGTGCTATGGAACAATTACTTTGTAGGACAGTCTTGGTGTTGCACATAAAACACTTTCCAAATGTAGTGGAGCTTGGCCATGTTCTGACTGCCTAACATATGAGCTCCATTCCTATATTTTTGGGGAATTCTTCATTTTAGGAGTCTTCACTGGAGCTAGAACTCCTTCCTGTACCGAAGTAGAACAGCAGCACCTGCTTACACACACACAGGGACAAACACTAACCCCAATTTCAGGCATGGCACGTGGCCTCAGTGCTACCAATCATGTCTGCCTTTCCCACACTTTAATTTGGGAGCCAGCGATGTAGAGGAGCAGCTGTTAGCGGCAACAGAGGCCACACTGGTTTCCAGCAATGGCCATGGCTATGGGGCAACAGCACTTAAAACCCTCCAGAAGGTTTCTGTTGCCCTTGGAGTAAAGCCCAACCCCTCTCATGTGACTTTAAGGCTCCCCAGGATTTATCATAGTCCTTCACGCACCTTCGACTTCAGCCAAACTGATTTTCTTTTAATTCTTCAAACTTCCTTCTTGCCTTTTCTCTCATTTCTCCCCCTTCTCTCCCTCTCTCCCTCCTCCCCTATGTCTACTACACTGTTCCTTTTGTTAGGACATTTCTCTTGTTCTGCCCTGCATTTTTCTGGTTAACTTGTACTCATCCTTGAAGAAAATACTCACCCTGAAAATATATGTCATGCACTACCACAGGAACTTAGATATTAATGCCATTCTTTGTTTAATAGGCATTCCATGGGCAGACCTGTGGTCTCAGTGAAGGCAGACCAGATCCACATAGCTTGGTAATGTCCCTCCTGTGCCAGAGCAATGCCTGGCACGGGACAGAAAGTCAAATATTTAGTGAATGAACAAAGTTCATCCCGAAGTAGCTGGAATGTAGCCTGTGTTTGGTTCTATACTCCGGGCCTGCCAATTATTATACCTCTTTTTAATGTTTTCCTATGTTTTTATGGGAATTGAAATGTTTAATACAAAACTTCAATCAAAAACCTAAAGAGGAAAGTTTATATGGATGCATTTGTGTGTATAATGAAATGGGCGAGTTGAGGTATGTAAAGCATGCTCCTTAGGAAAGAGTTTGGAAAGCAAAATGCTGAGTATCTAAAAGTATAGGGAATAAATAGCTCCCAAGGGGTAAACTGCTCTTTTCAATGAGATGAATGAGCTGTTCCAGGAAAGCTGTAAGCCAGACTGTGAAAGGAAATGAATATCCTATGTGAGATGGACCATATAACCTTCTCCTTTGCCAGGGGTGTTTGGGCTTCTAAGTGTGTCTCCTCACGTCAACAACTGGTTGATTGGTGAATGTGTGGGAGTGGAAAAGCACTGCCTAACCCAAGTGCAGGTGGGAGAGCTCTGCCTTCCACTCTGCCTGGTGCTCTGTGGGTCACAGGGTACTGTTGCCCATACTCTACGGAGGTAGATAGTCTGGGTATTACTGTTCCCATTCTACAGTTGAGGAAACTGAGGTCCAGAGAATTTAAGTGATTTGTTCAAGGTCACCCAGAAAGTGTAGCGTTGGTGCCAGACATAAAATCTAGGTCTACATATTTTTCTTCATTATGGTGTAAATTTACAGAAGGTGGTTTTATAAGGCCGAATCAGGCAGAGGGAATTTTAAATAGTTACATCAATAACTGTAGGAATTATTTTAATGTTTATCTCTTTAAAAAGAAAGGTATAACCTTTGATTGAACTAACTCCGCTCCTTATGGTAATTATAAAAATTTGGGGATGAATGCTCCATTTATTTATTTATTTTTAAAGATTTTATTTATTTATTTGACACAGAGAGAGAGAGATCACAAGTAGGCAGAGAGGCGGTGGGGGGAGGGGTGCGGTGGAAGCAGGCTCCCTGCTGAGCAGAGAGCCCGACATGGGGCTTGATGTGGGGCTCGATCCCAGGACCCTGAGACCATGACCCTAGCCAAAGGCAGAGGCTTTAACCCACTGAGCCACCCAGGCGCCCCTGAATGCTCCATTTAATAGGACTTTCTAGCCTCTAATAAGAAGGGGATTCAGAACTGCAAGGCCCCTTTGCCCAGGAACAGCCGTTTTTCCTACTAGTCACAGAACAGCCCCTCCCAGCAGGCCTGCTTCATTCAGCATGAGGGGTCTTGGCAGGTGGGTACAAGCTGTAGGTAAGCTCATGGTCTGGGAGAGGCTCAGAGTCTTGGAGAATGACTTTATTGCTTAAAAATCCTACAAATCTAATGTTGTTTGGGTTGATTTATGTTCTCCCAAAACATATGTTGAAGTCCTAATCCCTGGACTCTATGGATGTGGCCTTATCTGGACATAGAGTTTTTGTAGCTGTAACCAAGCTAAGAGGAGATCGTTGAGGATGGCCCTAAGCCAGTGAGACCCAAGCCCTTACAAGAAGAGGGAAGTTTGCATACAGACACGCACAGAAGGGAGGTCAGCATGTGAAACAGAGACACGCAGAGAGAACACCGTGTGACAATAGGCAGAGATGAGAGCAAAGCAGTGGTAAGCCAAGGAGCACTGAGCATTGATGGTTATCACCAAAAACTGAGATGAGGCAAGAAAGAACTCTATCCAGAATTTCAGAGGGAGTGTGGCCTGGGTGACATCTTGATTTCAGACTTCTGGTCTGCAGGACTGTGAGGGAGTACATTTCTGTTGTTTTAAGCCACCCAGTCTGTGGTACTCTATTAGGGCAGCCCTAGGAAACAAATACACCTAATGCAGAATCTAGGCTAGCACCTCCCCACCTGTGTCCCTGACCATATTTCTTTTCCAGGGAAGAACAGTGGGGACATGGGCCATGTTAATCAGACCAAAGACAATGTAAGGTTCTGCAGCTAGCTGAGAGAGCAGGGGGAGAGAGAGACAGTAAGTGATGTAGTTAACATAAGCAGATCAAGCACCAAAATAAGGACAGACTATAGCGAGATAAACCAGGAGAGCAATAAGAGTGTTTTAGAAACTGAGCATTTGCCACATCCCTGAACAACAAAAAGACTACATAAAATGAGTGCTGTCGTGCAGAAATGGGCAAAACACAAAGCCAGTGCATCATGGCTTCTTTTTTATTATTATAATGTAATATTTTAGATATATAAACAAGTATAGAAAATAACATAACAAACACCTATGTACCGACAACTCAGCTTAAGAAACAAAAGGCAATTAGAATTCCCTATATGTCCCCACCCTAAGCCATGCATGGCCACAAGAAATTGAATGTTAATGCAATTCCTTATTCAACTGGCATATCATATACAAACCTGTGATCTCAGTGGGGCCAGACTATGTCCACATAGCTTAGTAATATATCTCCTGTGCCAGAAAATACCTGGCACAGGACAGGGAGTCAAATATTTTTTGAAAGAAAAAAAGTTCATCCTAAAGTAGCTAGAATCTAGACTGTCCTGGGATGTCCTCCATCCTCCAAAGTAACCATTTGGGGGAGACTGTTTTTCATGGGTCTCTTGATTTCTGCACATCTTATGGGAAGACACTGACTGAATTTTTTCCTAACACTATCATTTCAAGGATATTTGTACAGCAAACAGCTGGTAGGGACAGTGTCCCTCTCTGGAACAAAGGTAAGGCAGACTTACTGCCCAATTATAAAAGATATGTGCTCCCAAGCTCTTGGTTCCTCTTCTGTCTTGCAACCCACTGATGTATGTAAGCAGCCATCTGGGCCCATTCACATCATCTTCTTGGTATTGGGCAGCAAGAGGGAGTGATGCAAACATGCTGGTGGCCATGCTGCTTGCTGTGACAAGAAATAAAGGAATAAAGGTCCTCTGTCCCTAACCCAGAAGTCTGTCTTCCATAGGATCAGTGAAACTGTGGCAACTGGGGTAAAGTCTCAGATCCTTCAAAGCTTTGGAAAACAATTATCTTCATTTTGGTGTTTATCGCTTCTGTGTATGTATATTTTACTACAGATGGATGACAGATAGATGGATAGTTTTGTTTTGCTTGTTTACAAAGTTTATGTAAATGAGATCATGCAGTATGTATCCTTCAGCCGCCTGCTCTTTTCCTCAGTTTATCTTCAGAGCGATCTGTATTGGTCCATACTGTAGCTTATTCCTTTCATTCTTGTCTGTCATCCCAGTACATATGTAAGAGAGTTCCTCTTGTGTATAAACTTAGTGGGAACGCTGGAATGTAATGTGAACTCATCTTCAGCTTTAGTAGAGATGGCCAACTTGCCCTCTGAAGTGGTTGAACTAAATAACGTTTTCATAAGTGATATTCGAGAGTTCCTGATTCTCCACATCCTTGCAAATGTGCGATTATCACACTTTTGAGGCTCTACTTTTCTAATGAGTGTAAAGAACTGAGCATCTTTTCCCGTGTTCTTTGGTCATTTGTCATCTCTGCAGTTACCTATTTTTCTCTTGGGGTGTGTTTTTCTATGAGATTTAAAGACTCTTTTCATATTCAAGATATTGATATTTTGTCTGTTTTTTTTTTTTTTGTACAAGTAACATACCCTATTCTGTGGCTTGTTTCTCTCCTTCATTCATGGTATTTATATAGTTTCTTGATTTCACTGTGAAGTATTAGGAGAAGCCTATATCCATAGCGATGTCTAGTGGAGTCAGGGATTCAAAATAATGGTGAGAGCATGATCTGACCAAGCATTGTGTGCAGACTGGGATACAAGAAGCTTGGTTTCCAGGCATAATTCTTCCATAGCTGAGTGTCTGTGAGGAAGTCATGTCACCTCTGTGTCTTAGGCTCCTCGTCTGTAAATAGAACCTTTGAACTAGATGGTCTTGTTGAGCACCTTCCCAAATACAAGTTTCTATAATGAGTCAAGGTCATGTGCACCAGGCAGGCAATGAAAGGACCTATGTGGACAAGTCCATCTTAACTACAGTTTGGGAAATGACTGACCAGCTACTGTGCTGTTTTTCTAACTCCCCCACATGGGTAGCCACTTTGTCCTCTGTGTACCCACAGCACTTGCTCACATTGCTACCACAACATCATCACATTATGCTGTTGGTAATAACATCATTTGTCTCTCCGACTAGATCGTGAGATCCTCAAGGGCAGGGCTGCCTTTAGTGTACCCGCAGCATCCTTCATAGTTCTTAATTCACTTAATGTTTGATGTGTGATGGAGGGAGCATGGAAGGACAGCAGGAAAGGGTGGAAAGAGAGAGGGAAGGAAGGAAGGACCAAATAACCTGAACACCTAATGAACGTAACACAGTTACTAAAACTGTGCACATTAGGAAAAGCAAATACTATTTTTGCTATTTTACCGGGAGACTCAGTTTTTCAAGATCACACGGGAAAACAGTGCTATGCTTAATAATGGAAGCCAGTAATCTCTGATTTAGAATCTGATGTTCCAACTAATAGAGGCTACAGTCTCATTAATTAAGCAAAACCAAGCCAGATTTTAAATTAAACTTGTTCTCATCCTCTTTATGCAACAGAATTATATTACTGAGAATTTTGAACTTTTCCCTGCTGAAACATTCCAAAAGATTAAAAAGGGAGTCTCGAAGCTTTAAGACCTTTCATAATTGTGGTCTATATAATATCAGAAATGGAAGTACTTAAATAATTCTCCTCTCTTAACTATAACTCAACTCCTTGCTTGTAATGAACATAGAAAGAAAATAGATATGTTTACAGCAGTCCCCTCTTATCCGTGATTTCACTTTGCACAACTTCAGTTACCCATGGACAACCACAGTCCAGAAGCAGATGATCCTCCTTCTGACATATGTCAAAAGGTCAATAGTAGCCTAATACCACGTTGCAATGCCTACATCTCTCATCTTGCTTCATCTCATCATGTAGGCATTTTAACCTCTCACATCATCACAAGAAGAAGGGTGAGTATAGTATGATATTTTGAGACAGAGAGAGAGAGAGCACATTCAATAACTTTTATTATAATATATTATTATATTTTATTACTAGGTATTGTTATTAATCTCTTACTGTGCCTAATGTATAAATTAAACTTCATCTACGTATGTATGTGTGGAAAAATATATATAGGGTTTGGTACTATCTGCAGTTTCAGGCAACTGCTGGCGGTCTTGGAACATACTCCCCCATGGATAAGGGTCGGGGGGGACTATGAAATGCTCATGACAAGGAAGAAGCCACAGAAGGGGAAATCTTGGCTCTTAAGAATGGTCTCCAGAGGGAGACCTGGGTGGCTCAGTGCGTTAAAGCCTCTGCCTTCAGCTCAGGTCATGGTCTCAGGGTCCTGGGATCAGGCCCCACATCGGGCTCTCTGCTCAGCAAGGAGCCTGCTTCCCCTTCTCTCTCTGCCTGCCTCTCTGCCTACTTGTGATCTCTCTCTGTCAAAATAAATAAAATTTTTTAAAAAAAGAAAAAAAAGAATGGTCTCCAGAGGCACCTGGTGGCTCAGTTGTTAAGCATCTGCCTCAGCTCAGGTCACGATCCCAGGGTCCTGGGATTGAGTCCTGCATCAGGCTCCCCGCTCTGCGGAAAGCCTGCTTCTCCCTCCCCCACTCCCCCTGCTTGTGTTCTCTCTTGCTGTCTCTCTCTGTCAAATAAATAAATAAAATCTTTAAAAAAAAGAAAAGAATGGTCTGTTACAAGGTATCACGATCATGCATGGTCCATACTCTGTCCTTCATTTAGTTTTGCCTCTACAGGGCTTACTTCATTGTAGCAAATGTAATCCAATTTTCTCAGTTGCACATTAGCCTCTGAAAAAGCAAAGCAAAATTTGAACAGGACTCTTTATCCTTTCCTGGGGGCAATGCATTATCTATTTGTGTCGAAAAGCTGCCCAGTGTCTTCTATCTCCTACTCTAATATATTTTTCTGCAATTTATTATGTCAGTATCTCTGAGTGTTTTTATTATATTTAGAAGACCATTACTATATAATACAAAAGTAAATGGATTATAAGAGCCAGACAAGGAATAAAATTAGGTGTGGCAATGAGCAGGGAGTGGGGTAATCTCATTGTGATGTATCTATTGTGCTCCCTACAGATCTCCTTCCTTCTGGCCCAGTTTCAGCCCCATTACATACCAGCTTCCAGACACACTCATGATATTTGGTGGTGTCATGGTTGTGTACTTCATAATAATGGGCAGTTGGCAAGTTGCTGACAAACGGGGTCATCCACTAGCTGGATTTGTGGGATCAGTACTTCCCAAAGTATAGGCTCTAATCCATGTGCCTCAGAACCCCGCAGCAGGCTTGGTAAGCATGCATATTTTTAGGTTCTATGCTTGATCTGCTGAATCAGAAATGCTAGGGGTGGGCTTGAGGGATGCAAATGCCAGAAAGCAACCTAACAGTTGAGAATCACTGTCTTAAAGTGTGGGGGGAGGAAGTGGAGGGAAATCCCTTCTGGCACTGAGTACCTTAAGAAGAGAAGAGGAAGCTGCATTCCTAGGTAGCTGAAAAGAGGGCAGACAAGCTAAAGAGGAAGCTTGCCTAGTTTACAGCTTTCCTTAGGTTTTACCTCAGTTCTGACTACCACGGATGTAAGCCAGACTAAGAGCGTGCTCTAAAACCACGTGCTGCATAATGCCGGTAAGTGTTTGGATTATGAACTGCAAAAGTGAGCTTGCTTATGAGCTCATGCATTTTGTCAACACTAGAGACACCAGAGATGAAGTTTGCAGCCCCCTAAAAGAGCCAGGCAGGTAAACAGTTAAAATACTGTATGATTCACAACAAGATACCACTTCACACCTACTAGGACAGTAATGATCAAGAAGATAGAAACAGGGGCACCTGGGTGGCTCAGTGGTTGAAGCCTCTGCCTTTGGCTCAGGTCATGATCTCAGGGTCCTGGGATCAAGCCCCACATCAGGCTCTCTGCTCAGCAGCGAGCCTGCTTCCCTCCCTCTCTCTGCCTGCCTCTCTGCCTACTTGTGATCTCTCTCTCTCTCTCTCTGTCAAATAAATAAATAAAATCTTAAAAAAAAAAAAGAAGATAGCAACAAGTATTGACAAGGATGTGGGGAAATTGAAACCCCTATATATTACCAGTAATGTAAATTGCTAGGATGTAAAATGATGAATCTCTTTAGAAAACATTTTGGCAGCTCCTCAAAAAATTAAATGTAGAGTTGCCATGTCTTGTAATAATTCTATTTCTAGGTATACACTCAAAAGAATTGAAAACATATTCACACCAAAATTTGTATATAAATGTTCATAGCAGCATTGTTTGTAACAGCCAAAAAGTGGCAACAACCAAAATGTCCATAAACTGAAGGATACATAAAAAATGTGATACATGTATACAAAGGAATATTATTTAGCAGTAAAAACAAATGCTACAAAAATGGAAGAATTTTGAAAACATTATGCTAAGTGAAATAAGCTAAATACAAAAGGACATATACCATTTGTATGAAATGTCAAGAATAGATAAATTCAAAGAGGCGAAAATTAGATTATTGGTTACCGGGGATTAAGGGAAGGAGGGAATGAGGAATGACTACTAATGGGTACAGGGCTTCTTTTTGGAGTGATAAACATATTCTGGAAGTAGATAGTGGTTTTAGTTGTACAGCTCTGTGAATGTACTAAAAACTACTGAATTATACCCTTTAAGAGGGAGTTGTGCAGCATATGAATTATATCTCTATTTTATTTTTTTTTAAGATTTTATTTATTTATTTGTCAGAGAGAGAGAGAGCACATGCACAAGCAGAGGAAACGGCAGGCAGAGGCAGAAGCAGGCCCCTCACTAGGCAAGGAGGAACCCAATGCTGGACTCAATCCCAGGACTCTGGGATCGTGACCTGAGCCAAAGACAGATGCTTAACCAACTGAGCCACCAAGGCATCCCTGTACCTCTATTTTAAAGAGTGATAGAAGAACTGTCCACAAAATAATAATAATAATAATAATAAATTGGACTACATAAAAAAAATGCTTGGCAGTTGTCTATTGGAAAAACTCACTTCCATTTTCTTCTGCTCACACTAAACACTTCTGATACCAGATGTGTGGGTTTTCGACACATCAAGTAATTCTGTGATACCAGCTGGGTGCCCTGCAGTTCAGTTCAGTTCTACCTAGTTTTAGCATCAGATCTCATAGGTTAAGATTAAGGTTAAGATTAAGCCCCATAAGATTGCCCACCTCCCACTTAAGATGCCAATTACAAGTCCAGGTATTAGAGTAAATCTGAAAACTCCCAGAGTTTTCAGATGTAGTGAAAAGAAGGGCCATCTGTACCCCAATGTTTATAGCAGCAATGGCCATGGTCGCCAAACTATGGAAAGAACCATATAGGACAATGCCTAGATGACTCTGACATCTGAAGGGGCATAGCCCTGGGAATAAGAAGACTTGATGAGGTCCTGTCAATGAGGAGATGAGCGATGAGAATGGTGGGAACATCATTGTGGGTGGAGGGGAAGGTCTGGATACAGACAGTATGAAGGACACAGAAGGAGTAGAATTCTACGACCTATTGACTGAGAAGGCTAAAGAAGAAGGAATCAAGGATGGCTCTCATCTAATGGTTCTCATTAGATGAAATGGCTTCCTGGTGAGGCCATTCCATAAGCAAGGAAATACAGATGAAATTAAAGTTGAGAGTGAAGAGAGTGATAGATTCCATCTCTGACAGGTAGAGTTCGAGGTGCTCATGGAACATCCAGAACTTAGGGAAAAGGTCTGCACTAGAGGTAGGATGTGGGTAGTTACCAGGGGCAGCTTAATATCCATGGAAACATATAGAGCTTAGGCTCAAGAAAATGTTCCTTCATGAACAAGTGCTTCTTACCAAATTAATAAATTACTCTTGGATTGTTTCAACATTAAAAAAAGCAAAGTTGTTTAATGAAGAATGATGTAAGAGAACCAAATAGTAGTTACATGATACCCCTGTGGTTCTGTTTCCTCTGTTTCCATTTTGAACATGTAGAGCTGCAAGATTTTCTTCTTTCAGTTCTTCTCCCTAATAAAGAAGCTTTCAAGGGAACACTAAGGTTTTAACACAGCAGGAGGGGAAATCTCATGTGAAAGATCAAGTTCTGCTTTTTCATTCTGACCATGTCTTTTTCCTATTTTGTTCTTTCCATGTAGTCTATGGTATTACACAAAATCAAGGGAAACACCAGAACCATCTAGATCCAGGGCCACAGCTCAATTTTCTGTCCTTAAAACAGCCATGATAGTGTTAAATCCCTGGGGTTGATCTGTGTATTCAGAAGGAGCCGTGGAGCTGCTGATGGAGAAAAGCATTTTGTGTCAGGGACTGATTTATGCCTTGGAGCAGGGCAAAGAGAGAAATACTCAGCCCCTGTGGTATCTGTTGCTAGGGGAGCACCAGGCCATCTGCTAGGCTTTAATAAAACATGGCAATAACATTTTGGTTTGAAGCACAGAATGATTTAAGGAGCTTGCAGGTGTTTTTTAATTTTTTTGAAGATATTTGTATCTGTAGCATTTATATTCAAATGAGAAGAGACATCAATATCTTTCTTTCTCTCTTCTGGGCTTATTCTCAAAACCTTGTATTGACTGTCCAACGAAGCCTGCCATTTGAAGCCTCCAGAATCTGGTTTCACTGAAGATCATGTCAGGTGGCAGCTACGATGTGTGTGTGTGTGTGTGTGTGTGTGTGTGTGTGTGTGTGTGATTTGCCTTACCCCCCTCTCTGCCCTGGCTCACAGGTGAACGCTGTGCGGGTCTATGTGAATAGTTCCTCAGAGAACCTCGACTACCCAGTTCTCGTCGTGGTTCGCCAGCAGAAAGGGGTGCTATCCTGGCAGGTCCCTCTGCTCTTCCAAGGACTGTAAGTAGATCTTTTCCTGGACAATTTTGCTACACCTGTTTTCTTTCAAAGACCTAGACCTTATTTGGTGTTTTCCCTAGTAAAAGGGGAACTCAGTCTTCTGGAATGTTGACATCACATGCATCCTAAGTGCAAATAATACTCATAACACATAACCCAAGCTGTCTAGGTCTGTTCAGTTTCCATCTTCTGTTTTTGTCTTTTAAGTACACCAGGCATCAAGCCAAATGTGGGGCTTGAACTCACAACCTTGAGATCAAGACCTGAGCTGAAATCAAGAGTCAGATGCTCAACCAACCAAGCCACCCAAGCACTCTGACTCTTTGAATTCAGATGAGCAAGCACTCTATGTAGATGTGTAGCACCCGGAAGAAGGTTTAGCATTTTCATTCTATTCACAATATTCTGTAGCTCTTGGTTACTGGATCATTCACTGAGAACAGGGCTGGGTTCAGGAATCAGCATAAGTGAGTAACACCTCCATTCTTCAAAATGCCCACAGAGTGTGCCTCCTTCATTCTATAACAGTTAAGTGCTACTAAGTGCTAGAAACTAGGGATACAGTAGTGGGGGGATTGGAAAACAAAATCCCTGCCCTTGTGTAGTTTATACTTTTGTAGGAGAAACTGTATAAGTTACTATTGCACTACTAAGAAAAAAAAAACAGAAGGCATTCAGACATAGGTACCTAGCATGGTGTTAACTCATTTTAGTGGCTGAGTAATTTGACGATTGAAACAATAGTAACTCTCATAGCCTTGACTTGGGCTGTGGGGCTTTTTTTTTTTTTATGTTCCATTTTGCAAAAGCTCAAAGAGTGGGAATATGAAATCAACTGGTTGTTCTATCAGCACAGTTTCCCCTTCAAAATTTGGTATTTTTTTCTTCATTGAATGAGGAAGATGGTGTAAGATAATGTAGACACCATCGAAGGGTGGTCATGGTCAGCATGAAGAGTCCTCGAGTCCCTGTTATGACATCACACAAGCCTGTGCCCCAGACTAAATCACTATCAGTAGGTCCACTCTGAAATTTTATAACATAAGAAGTCGAAAACAAATTTGGAGAGAAATGAAATAAGATCGGCTTTTCTTCCTTGCTTGTTCATCAAGTCTCTCTCTCATTTGTGCTTGTTTTTCCTTCCATCGGCTGCTGCAGATACCAGAGGACCTACAACTACCAGGAAGTCAGCCGTACTTTGTGTCCCTCAGAAGCAACCAATGAAACGGGACCTCTGGAACAACTGGTATTTGTAGATGTCGCCTCCATGGCTCCACTGGGCGCCCAGTACAAACTGCTGGTCACCAAGATCAAGCATTTCCAGCTACAGTAAGCAGGACGGTCTTGTGGCCCTTCTCTGTTCATTTGTCTGCTCTTCCCATGCTTGGGTGTGCTCAATCCAGCCTCCCTTCTGCCAAGTCTGCACTCAAGGAGGAAATCAGCCGCTTGGCATGTTGTGTTAGCACCTTCTGACCTTCTTGACAATGTATACCCATACAGATGAATGGACAGATGGACGAATGAATGGCTAGGATAGAGAAGTAGTCACAACATTTTTTCCAAGTCCCTCCATTAATTTTGGGTGTAGAAAAAAGTGACACAATAATTCCAAGAGCAAAAAACCCCTCACTCCCACCCCTGGTGGGGAATAAAGGTGGAAAAATTTCTCTGGTAGATAAAATCCACCCTGATTAATAAAGTGAAAGTTTCTAGGAGGGAGGTTTGAGCATTAGAATATATATTTTTAAAGTTTCCCAGGTGATTCTAACATGTAGCCAGAGTTGAGAACCACTACCTCTAAGTAATTTCTAAATATGGTGCTTACATTTAATTATTTTAATACTTAAATCTATTTAGGATATTAAACAATAGGGGAATTCATGATGATACATTTGAAGGAGGCGGCAGCCCATTCCTTGAACAGAGTGCAGTTTGAACTTCTGAGAAGCCTCACATTTACTAATTGGTCTCTGTGTCTTTGACCTGTTGCTGTCACCTGGTGGCAGTGTACTTGAATTCTCAAGCTGGTTTTCCTGGGAGGTTAATTAGACCCTTTGGAGAACTGAATTCTGTGAAACTGAAATCATAAGGTCACAACTCTGTGCAAGTGTTAATGAATGATAAGCTTGCTGGTGGGACTGCAAATCTATTCCCTCACATTGTTTTCTGTTTCCACTTCTTATAACATGACTTGACCTCAGCAACCAGACATTCAGAACATTTCAAAATGCACACAATTACTAGGGCTTTGACGAGAATAAGTAAGACTGAGAAGAGATGGTAACTGGGAATGGAAATATATTTGTGTCTCTTGTTCCTTGGCTCTGGATTGTCCCATACCAATCTTGCTGGCAACCCAGAAAGCCAGAGGATGGTGGTAATGGACAAGAGCTGGGGACCATGGTGAGATCCAAAGTCTAGATAATGAAAGAAACACTGAAACATCAACTCAAAAATCCTAACATGGCAGTTTCTGTTGTATGTTATTGAGTGGCAGCCTGGAAGGTATCTGAAACATGTTTCAGGATTTTTTTTTTCTAGAATCATAAATTTTAAGAATGAAAGGAATTTTAGAAATTGAATCCACTTACCTCATTTTTACAGTTGAGCAAACTGATGCCCAGAGAGGTTAAGTGACTTAACTCAAACACACAGCTAAGAAAGAGCAAAATCGGGACTAGATTCTCCTTCTAACTCCCAGTTCTGAGCTCTTCCCACTATAATATGCTATTTCTACTTCATGTTTAAAACTGTCCACCAAATTTTTATGTTGCCCTAAGTATGTTTCTCAATTCCATGAAACATTTATTTATTCCAATCAAGTCTTAAAAATAAAATTCTGCCTTAAAGCATTACTTCCTGCCATCTAACTATCCCTCACCCACCTACACACACACACACACACACACACAGCTTTGCCACCACTCATTGTCCCAAATTCCAGTGACCAGCATTCTGTGAAGTGGAGTGTGAAGTCACAGACAGGGAAGAGCCAGAGGCTGTAGGGGCAGGCCGACACCTCATCATGGGATGGGAGGAGCTTGGAAGGGGTGTGAAGAAAGTTAGGTAGTTGTCTAAGTTGTCATAGTTGTATGGAGGATTTGAAGGGGATAAGACTGGAGGCAGAGAAATTAGAAGGCTTGATGCAGTGGTCAAGATAATGATGAGATGAACTGAAGAATTGAGAGATGAAAATGACAAAACTTGTTTGGATATGAGGAGTGAGGGAAACGGGAGAATCAAAGATGGCGTCCTCCCTTGTAGATGGTGGTGCCACTAAGAAAATGAGAAGGTTGAGGAAGGAAGAGATGGTAAGTTCACTTTGGGACATGTTGAACTTCAAGTACAGATGTTGGGCAGAAGGTTGGCTATACACTAGCATGATGCTCAGAAGAAAAGTCTGGATTACAGATAGCAGACTGAGTTTAAGTGCTTCGGGGAGGCTGGCCCACATAATGCCTGAGGTGGAAGAATAGGAGAGAGCACAGAGAAACAGGTAGTAGCACCCAATCCTCAATCTTTGAGATCTTGTATGCTGTGCTAGAGAGTTGTTGTTGTTGCTTTAAGATTTATTTATTTTAGAGAGTGTGCACATGCACAAGTGGGGATGGGGGGGAGCAGAGAGAGAGAGAGAGAGAGAGAAAACCCAAGCAGACTCTGCGCTGAGCATGGAGCCCCACACAGAGCTCAGTCTTATGACCCCAAGATCATGACCCGAGCCAAAATCAAGTCAGACTTTTAGGTGACTGAGTCCCCCCAGGTGACCCTGCACTAGGGAGTTTAAATGCCACCTTTCAGTTTAAGGGAGCCACTAAAGCTTTTAAGCAACAGGATAAAATAAACAAATCTGATTTTTAGAGATGAATTGAGTAGTCACATGGAAGATGAGTTGGAGAGAGGAGAGAGCAGAGACAAATAAGCAAATGAAAAGTTATTTGAATTGAGAAGAGTAAACAATGATTAGGAACTGAACATATTACAGCAGCAACGAAGTTGTAAGGGAGAGAAAGAGTCAAGTAATATACACAGGGATAATCCACAAATGCCAAAAAATACATGTGGCAGAATAAAAAATTCAGTCCTACCTGAGTACTTCCGGGCTCTGACCCTCCTCCAGCCTTCTAAGTAGGGATCTGAGTCTTTGTTTTGAGAAACTTGAGTGAGATAATGCAGCTACCATCTCACTCAGTAGATTTTTTTTTTTGAGGAAATGGGAGAGTGAAGAGGCTTTTAGACCATTTTGCCATGTGTCATACTATGTAATCACCCTCTGGTGTTTGGGGATAGGCTACAATAATGATTTCCATTACTTTTCCAAATTTTTTCCTTACCAAATTCTACACTGGGCAAAGACAGTACTTCAGGTGGGTCAGGCACATCCGGGTTACTTATACACTAAAAGAGTCAGTAAGACTTGGTGATCAATTAAATGAGGAAGTTGACAAAAAGGAAGTCCACGATGACTCCAACGATGATGTCAGAAGTCTGGTGAGGTTTACTACCCAAGAGCCATAGTGGGTTGGGATCAGGAAAATGATAGCACATTCCATTCTGATCCTGTGGAGTCTGAGGTGTTTGAGGGCCAACCAAGCGCAGAAGCCCAGCAGGCGATCACACTCCCATGATGGGAGCTCAAGGGATAGCCCTGGGCTGGACATGGAGACTTGAGATTCACTGATATTTTTTCTGAGTTTTGTGGCAATTGAATATGTATGTGATTTTTATGGCAATCGGATATATATATAGTGTACATGGCTATGGAAAATGAGAAGGTCAAGAACAGCAGGTAACGTTCTTATGTAAGGGATGGTCTGAAAAACAGGAGCTATCAAAAGCAGCAGAGCAGGCATAGCAGTTTTGTGGGAGAAAACCCAGGAAAGCAGGTGTCACAGAGCCCAAGGGAGGAAAGAGTTTCCAGACAGAGGGAGTGGTCGTCAGAGTCACATGTCCCAGAGAGGTAAAGTTAAGGATGAAATCACTAGAGTTAGCAATTAGAAGGTGACTATTACCCTCACCAAAGACAACTTCAGGAAGATGGGGAAAGAATGCTCACAGTACGGGAGAGAGGAAAAGATGAATGAGGAATGAAAGCAGAACATGATTTTAAGAAGCTGGTTTGTGAAGGAGAGAGCAGGTAGAGAATGACATCAAAGGAGTGAAATACAGGAAGGGGAGAGCATTTTGTTGGGGTAGAGGGTTTTTTTTGTTATTTATTTTGAAAGTGGTTGATATTAGTGTATATTTATAAGCCAAGGGTGTATAAAATTTACAGGACCGCTGAATTTTGTAGAAGCAGAGTCCTAGAGAAGGCAAGAAAGGGTGAGATGTAGCTCAGGCATGCGGAGTTTATACTCAGACCAGAGCGATGAGGTGGAAGTTTACCCATGACCAGAGGGTTGCTGGGAGGGTTGGGGGTAGCGAGGGGAGTTCATAACAGATGGCAGTAAGGAGATAACAGGGACTGGTATTCTGAAGTCCATAGTCCAAGTGAATAATAGGGCATAATTTCCTTCAGCAAACAAAGTGGGGGTTTTCCACACACACTGGCCTCTGTGCCAGGGGCTGGCTATCATAGGATGAAGAAGATGCCAGCAATCTTATAGTCTTCTCTGGTACTCACCCCAAGAACGACTCAGCTTTGGTCCCTGCCTCTCTTCCCATCCTCCCTCTCTTCCCACCACCCCTTCCGTGTTCTTCTGTTTTATTACTCTTCTGTATAGGTTTCTCCTCTCATTCTTCTTCTCCTGTCTCCCTTATCTGCATACTCACCTCTCTGGACACCATCTGGTCCTTTCCTCTTCCCTCTCCCTCAAACTAAGCAAAACAAGGGAACAAAGTCAGCTTTTGAGTTTTTATTTGTTGAATAAACATTTGTTTCCTGTGCTTAATTTGTTTAAACAAACAGGTTGAACATGTTACGCTTCTTTCTCTAACCGTGTGCAGGAGTCTCAGCTTTGTTCTGTTGGTTAGTGATTCTTGGTAAAAATAAACCTTCCTCAACCTGAGGCAGGTGGCCCCCTGGGGAAGGAAGCAACATGTTTCAGCAGCAACAGACACAATGTTTATTTTGCCTACACTGTTGACTCTGTGAGAAAAAGAGGACTTAAATGAGATAGTCTTCAAGAAAATAATGGTTTTGAAGGTTGTACGTATTATACCCGTAAGGAAAACATTAAAAAAAAGGGGGGGGAAATCATATTGATGCCTATATATTCAGCTTTACAACTGGAATTCAAATGATAGGGGAGTATACAAAGGAAATCTCTGGCCAAAGGAAACTGGTTGCATCTGGACATCTCCTGCTGTGTGTAGCTAGCCAAGAGAATCAGTGTCTTTTTCTTTCCCCTGACCTGGCAACTGAACAGAACTGAGGCCACACACAGCATGGGGTCCCAAGGACTCTGGTCGTGGAATCTCAGGAGTCAACACACAACTGCGTTTTACACTGACTTTGCCTTCTTTAGCTGACTTGGGGCCACAAGTTTTCAATTGTTCAACAGAAGCAGTCCTTGACACTGATCGTTTCTGTTGGGAGTAGCTACACAAAAAATTGCAGCCACTGCTAAATTCTGCACCCAGTCTGCCAACAGCCTAAAACTGTTGGCCATTAAATTTAGAAATAGCGCTCAAGTTCTATGACTTCTAAACAACGCCTCCAATTATAAACTTGTTAAATGTTTTGACATGTCCTTTATAAAGGAATCTTCAGTTAAGTTTTTAAAACTTCTAACTTTTATTAAATGAAAATTAGTAGTGGAGAGAAAGACTCTTTAGAGAGCACCAAGGGAAGGGGCCCCAGGACAAGTTCAGGTTCAGGTTTTCTGAAATACAGGCCAGACTGGGGGGTTGGGGAGGAAAGGCTAGTCCCCAGGGGCCAGCACTGAGAATGCAGTGGGCTTGTGGGAGTGAGCTTCGCAGCTAAAGACGAGGCAGGAGCCAGAAAGTGTAAAAGGCCAAAAACAGCCCTTACAAAACTATAGAGAAGGCCAATTTGTCTTTGTGTGCTCCAGCTTCTTAATCCATTTCGTGTGTGTTCATGCCAGCCAGCCCTCTCTGCTACAAGGCTATGCTTCCCACATGTTCCTCACACTCTCCTTTCCTCAGTGCTGGACTGCTGCTGTCTTTCACAGAACAACAAAAATATCTAATAAAATCGTTCACAGTAAGGGGCGCCTGGGTGGCTCCGGTCATGATCCCAGGGTCCTGGGATTGAGCCCTGCATCCGGCTCCCTGCTCAGCGGGGAGCCTGCTTCTCCCTCTCCCTGCCTCTCTGCCTATTGGTGTTCTCTCTGTCAAATAAATAAACCAAATATTTTTTTAAAAAATAGTTCATAGTAAATTACCAACTGGAGAGAAAACTGCTTCTTCATATTCTTGTGGTGGTATTTGCATTTTAGAGGATGGCCTTAGAAGGCAATGTGTAACCTGAAGAGGACACAGTCATGGACAGGAATTTTAGCTGGTGTGGCAGGCATTTGGAGAAGTGCTTGGGGTCAGGAGTATGCTTCTAGCCCCAGGGCCCCTTCCATGGTGACGATGTATTCACCACGTTTAAAATAATGATCTTTTGCCATGGATACATCCAAATTATTTTGAAGTGCGACCTATATTATCCAAAAAGGACCTCAAGCCTTCTTTTCCTCTCTGTTTCAGCCCACTTCTGACACCTAAATCCTGTGCTTGATTGTAAAACCTTAAGAGAATCCAAAGGCAAAAGTGTCTGCAAAAGTAAACAAGTAATTACTTTACTAGGTATGATGTCATGGGTATACAAAGACATAAAATTGATCCCCTCCCCAAATTGATCATTCTTGAGAGTTGAAAGCAAATCTTCATGCAGTTTACTTTGTCAGTTTGATGGCAAATGTTTTCCTTGCATCGACTTTCAGATGGTTTTCTTTTACATAAATCATTTTTGCTTGCTAACTTAGCTTCTCTCTCACTTTTCCCCCTTTCCCCTCTCCCACTTTCATTTCTCAGGACAAATGTTGCCTTTCACTTCACTGCCAGCCCCTCTCAACCTCAGGTAAGTGAAGGGTTTCAAGGTTATCGTGATTCAATACCCTCCAGAAAGCCACAGTAATTGGGTAGAGTCAGCATGTGGTATTGCCTTAGAATTTCCACAGCTTGAGCTATATTTGCATTTTTGACATGTTCATATTACTTGAATTTTAGACACAACATTTAATCTTATCCCCTTAATTGGTGTGAAATGGGAGGCATGACATCTGTTGGCAGATGTTCCTTGGCTCAACTTTTAGCAAACTGCGTGCCTGTTATGCACCAAGGACAGTATTCAACTGTACTAGGTGCTGGGGATATGAGGTGAAAGAGAAAAAGATGCAACTTCTGTCCTCAGGGACCTTGTAATCAAAATGGGCGCTGGGGGGCCAGGGAGTGGAAGGCCAAACACAATACAGGTACACTGACCAGGAAATGCACTGAAAACAAGACAGACTTTACTTTCTATAGTGTTACAGGTAGAATAAATTAGCTATTCCTGTCATAAAGAGAGACCAGGAATGCTGACATGAAAAGAATTAGATATTTATGCTGTGCTTTCCATTAAACCATAATCATAAACAGAATAAATACTTGAAAACTCCCACTTAAGTTGCTTTTCTATGGACAATTCTAGCTCCTTTTTTCTTTCGCAGCTTCTAAAAGAGTAAAGTCTATGCGATAGCAAGTTTATAACAGATTCATTTAATGTCCTGATATTTTTTGTAAATCTTCTGTAGGCTGTAATATAGCTTAGGTCATACATGGCTACTTAATTTTTTGTTTCAGATATGCTAAAACTGGGATTAACTTAATCTATGGATACTGGTGTAACTCTATGACAAGCATTTATGTGCTGGTAAATATTGAACGACCAGTTCCCAGAAAGAAGCTCCTGATTTGTAGCACTTGCCCATTTCTGTGGTGAAAATACCTCTATTCTGGCTAATCTCAAACTGCCAGCATGATGTCTTTGAATACAGAGTTGGGAAGAGATGGCACAATCAGCTCTCCAGACCTGTATGGGCCAGCTCCCACACATCTTTTCAGAGCTAAATTTCCCATAATTAGAGGGCCACAATCTCTCACCTTCAACATTTCCTGGCCACTTAATTCATGAAATATTTGACATCAGAGAGGGAGATAAACTGTAAGAGAATCTTAACTCTAGGAAACAAAGTGAGGGTTGCTGGAGGGGAGGGGGGGGATGGGGTAACTGGGTGATGGGCATTAAGGAGGACATGTGATGTAAAGACCACTGGGTGTTACAAGTAACTGATGAATTACTAAGCTCTACCTGGGACGCTGATAATACACTGTATGTTAATTAATTGATTTGAAATTTTTAAAAAATAAATATAAAGCACTAGTGGCTAGGTGTAATTGGAGATATCTAAAGAGGGAGGAAAAAACTTACACCCCAACCATAGAAAGAGTCTAGTCTAATAGTGCCATACAGCACTATACTAAACATGGTAATGGAATGCTAGAGTGTACTTCCGGTTTGTAGAAAATCAGTGATGACTATATATGATAGCTTCCTCTTATTTTTAAAAAGGTATGTAAATATGAAAGTCTAAGTAGTTTGCATATAAATCTCAAACTGGAGTAAAACATCCTTAGAACAAACTAATAAAAAGAGAACTTTTTGATGTCTATGCAACTTTGACCTTACTATTAACTGTTCCCATTTTGGCCAAAATTTTATATCCTCTTCAATTGTAGGACAGATTTTTCTATTTATATAAACTCACCCAAACTATTACACATTCTCACAGAACCTTTATTATCTGATAGAAGCAGGTTACAGAAACTGCGTAAGTAATGAAGACCCAAGGTGGTGATTTCTGGTCTGAATTTGAGCCACTGCTTTGGGTACTTGTCATTAGCTTCTTTCTGATAAAAGTAGATTTTCCAGGCAAGGGTCGAAAATATTTATTTGGGGTTGATGGTAATTTAGAGATAAAGAAGATTGATAAAATTTTGGCATATAGATAAAGCTTCAATAGCTATCTAATTTTTGCATAAAACCAACCCCTCTAATATATAGGAATATACACGATACTCATTATTGCTAACGGTGATCGCCATAATGCTCATGACTTACGAAGTTTGGCTTCCCTAAGAACCAAAAATACCCCTTGAGAATTCCAGAGCATTTACCTTTGGAAGAGCCCTGTGTTAAATATATGCATCAAGCTCCAAAATAAAAGGTCAGAATGAAGTGGGCTCCCGGGAGTGTTGCCATCTGTTAAAAGGCATGAACAGACTTCCAAGCAGCCGCATTAATGACATTCCTTAATCTTGAGGTTATTTTTTTTCCCCATCAGAAGGCTTTGGATTATTGGACAACAATTCTATTTTTATTGTTCTGGTTCTCAGTATAAGGTTGGTAAAGAGGAGGCTGGAATACAAAATTAAGTTTTAACATGTTTTGTCTCTCCTTTAAACCGACAGATTTATTAGAGTCCTAGGATGCTGGGCTTGTTTTGGTTGGTGTCCTCAAAATCTCTATGTCAAGCTTCTCAACCAGTTACCACATTTATAATTATTAGACAGGAGTCTCCTTTCTTCATTTATTAGCAACATGTTTAAAACTCAGTGTTAATAAACAGTGGATTCATAATCTAATCTGGGTAAATGGTATAACTTCTTTCTATTATAAATGCTTCCTGATGATACCTGAGAAATAATTTTAAAGATGTCTCACACTGCTCAAAATTGTAAACATAATTCAGGGTACGAAATAGTGCTTGATCTTTGAACAGAAATACCATCTCAGTACACTCCAGCCAGGAAACAGATTCTTTAACAAGAAGTCTAGAGGCAAGGGTAGGTCTTGCCTAAAGGAAGGTTGTTAAGAATCTTGAAGAACAGGCTTATCTGCTTTTCAAAGCGGAGCTTCCTATTTCAAAAAGGATCACCTAGAAATAAATGTCTTCGGGTTACATCTTGACTATCCCTAGTTCAAAGGGTTGGGAGGAATCTTCTTCAGCAGAAACTGGAATGAAGTGCAGCAAGGTTGAGTTGAGAGAGAAATGTTAGCAAATGAAATGACAACATTTCTGAAATGGCTACCTTGTTTTGTTCACTGCTGTGTGCCTAATATCTGGCACAAAGCCCAGAGCCCTGCACACAGCTGTTGCTCACTATATGTGAGAGGAATGGTTGACTGAATTAATGGAGATTTATGTCTGAACTTTGTGTCTAATGTGAGAGGAAACAGTCCTATTCATGTAAAACCAGTTTGAGTTCATAACAGTAAAACTTTTTGAATATTAACAAATCAATTTCTTTTTCTGATTCACAGTATTTTCTATACAAATTTCCTGATGATGTGGACTCGGTTATCATTAAAGTCCAGTCTGAAATGGCTTATCCGTGTTCTGTTGTCTCAGTCCAGAATATCATGGTGAGTCTTAATAACTTGTCAGCCTTTCAATATGGAGCATTATATTGTCCCAGGACAAATGAAAGAGGAGGGTGAGGACCATGTCATCCTCTTACTCTGTATCTCCTGCAAAACTGCTAAATAATAAAAGCAGTATCTTATGCACACAAGTGGATAATCTGTTTGGAGACACTGATTTGGGGGAGATAGAGAATACTTAATCCCTCACCAAAATAAACAAAGGGAAGAAGGAAGGGAGGGCAGATTGTGACAACGAATATGGAAGACCAAACTGTGGGCTGCACAAGAAACATAGAAACCTACCGCTTAGTCTAGGTTTTAAAAATTTTATTGTAGGGGTGCCTGAGTGGCTCAGTCATTAAGCATCTGCCTTCGGCTCAGATCATGATCCCACACTCTTGGGATCCAGCCTGGCATCAGGCTCCCTGCTCGGCGGGAAGCCTGCTTCTTCCTTGTCCACTCCCCCTGCTTGTGTTCCCTCTCTCACTGTGTCTCTCTCTGTCAAATGAATAAATAAAATCTTTTTTAAAAAAATTTTATTGTAACCATAGCCCCTTTTTGTCTCATAATGTGTTAGTAACAAATGGGAAAGGGGTCATACACTTTAAGACAAGCTTTTCGGGTCTCTTTGATATAAAGTGACCTTTAGAGGACACTTGAGAGGACTTTAAAAGTCAAGGCACCGAGTTTTAGGAGGACTGTTTCATGACTTTACTTGGAGAAAAGTTTTCCTGGTTTCTGGCCTAGTAAGGAACCCCTTGCTCTGTGATGCAGACCGAATGTGTGGTGTGTGTAGTATGGCCTTCGTGAAGCTTTCTTTTTTATCCTTCATGTAACATTACAGTGCCCAGTGTATGATCTCGACCACAATGTGGAATTTAATGGTGTCTATCAGTCCATGACCAAGAAAGCTGCAATCACCCTGCAGGTGAGACATCACTTCTGTGTTCACTATTGTCAACTAAATACATAGTTTATGGTCAGGTTACCTGTTGGACCAGCATCCAGAAATTATCATCATTCACTGTGTGCCTTGGATCTCTTTCCTTTATGATAGGTTTTAAAATAAAGATTGCTGGGTGCCTGGGTGGCTCAGTGGGTTAAAGCCTCTGCCTTTGGCTCAGGTCATGATCTTGGGGTCCTGGGATAGAGCCCCCCATTGGACTCCCTGCTCAGCGGGGAGTCTGCACCTTCTCCCTCTCCCTATACTCCTCCCTAACCCCTACTTATGCTCTCTCTCTCTCACTCTCTCTCTCAAATAAATAAAATTTTTAAAAAATAAAAGTAAAAAAAAACAAAATAAAACAAAGATCGCTACTCCTGAAATCAAAGCCCAGGCCATGGGCTTTGCCCCATTCCCCTTGCGAAGTCCTGGGAGCCCATGATGCAGTGGGACACATATCTGACAGAGTGCTTAGAGAGGTAGGGTGAGATGCCAATCTCCTCATTGGGGGTTGCCAACTTAGTGTGAAGCTTGATCTATTTAAAGGAATTGAACCAATTCTAATACTTTATATACCTATAACAGTAACCAGAAGAGGACTTCCATTCTGGACAGAATGGATATGTTCAAAGGAATATAGATCACATGTGTATAGCAGTTCGCCCTTTTGTCATTTAATTTGTCATTAAATTATTTCAATGGCAGTTTTATAGAAAAAATGAATATATATCATGTCAGTAGATTTTCAAAAAGATTCTGTCCCTGCCTTTAGGGTGGTGTTTACCTAAGTTACTTACAACCTGGTCTGTTCTCCAGGGTGAGGTGATACCGTTTACTGAGTAACAAGGAATGAAGAGAGGTTAATTATAATTTAGCTATCAAATGTCAAAAGTTCTATTAAGCTTTAATTTCCTAGTGCTTCAGTTTTGATACACCAAATAGCTGTTCTTGTTCACTCATGAGTAAGGGGACTGGGACACAGAGAAGCACACTTAGAGAAAGTTAAAGCCAGGACTTAACACTCAGGTCTCCTCACTTAAATCTTCACATCCCTAACCTAAATTACTTAATTGTGGCTGTGTGACTTTCAGGAAAGTCATTTATCATTAGATTTTTTTTTTATTTCTTAAAGATTTTATTTATTTATTAGAGAGAGAGAGCGAGCGCACAAGCAGGGGGAAGGGGCAGAGGGAGAGGCAAACTCCGCACTGAGCAGGGAGCCAGATGTCGGGCTCAATCCTAGGACCCTGAGATCGTGACCTGAGCTGAAGGCAGATGCTTAACCCACTGAGCCACCCAGGCACCCCTATCATTAGATTTTTAAATAATAAGGACTTAATATAGTGAACCTAAAACACTCTAGAGTATGCTTATTTTAAAAACAGCATATACAAGTATTAATTATTAAACACAGGCTATTGACATACTTTTTACCTGGGACCTATTGCAGTTCTAAGCACCTAAGTGGACACAACATAGAGTGAAATTAGAATAGTGTATCTATTTGCTTGAAATTTTTGTGTGTAACAATTATTTTATTGTGGATAAAATCTGGAGTAAATCATGGGTATCTGAAGTTTCTTTCTAAGAAATAAGAGGGCAGGGGTGAGCTCCACTTTTCTTCTCTTTCCTCTCTTCCTGCCTCCCCCCACCCCCACCATGGACTTTCTCCCCTTTTGCTATCCTTTCTTGCTCTCACTAGTTGTTCTGTCTCACACAGAAGAAGGATTTTCCAGGTGAGCAGTTCTTCGTGGTATTTGTGATAAAGCCTGAAGATTACGCCTGTGGAGGATCTTTCTTTATCCAGGGTAAGAAACAGTCCCTCAGACCACGTGAGGTATATACTCTCAGTAGACCTTTTACTCAACAGATACTTGGTTTTATGAAATAATGATTTTACATAGCATATCAGGGTCCACTTTCTAAGATCAATTTGGTAATGGAGCCACTGTATTTATCAGCAGTTATCATTTCCACACGATGTACAAGGAAAATTCAAAGTTCTCAGTTTCAGTTGCCAAAATTATACCTGGCAAGATGGTAAGAAAGCGAAGTGGCACAGTTTCTCCCCATGACAGGGATTGTGTGAGCCCATAGGCACAGGATAGATGGTTCTGGGTAACTACCCAGGAACCACTGTGGGAAAGGCACAGGCTGTTGACTGAAAACCAGACCCCCAGCAGCTGATGAGCCACACATGATTAACACAGAGGGTGTCCACTATTGAGTTTAACATGGTTCCCTTGCCAATTAGGTGAAATTTCAGCTTATGCATTCTTTAATCTCTTAATTATACAGTCTAGAGTTTTGCCAGGGTCCATTGATCTTTGGTAAACTACAAGTGCTTCTATGACTATATAACAAAAAACAAATTTTCACTGGCTGGAATAATGCAAACCAAAAGATGAGACATCTTTTGTTTTTGTGGCTGTTTCCTTCAGATGTCTGTGGCCTACTGAGCCACACGGATAGCAGAGGAAGGGTCGAGCCTTCTTCACTCGAGAAGGGGGGGCTGCAGTCTCGTTGCTTCAATACTACCAAAATGCACCCAAGCAAAGGCCAAATTGAAAGTTTGGCCCAAAGGGGTATCAGATGGTCTGCAACTTTGGAGGTTAGGTTTTCCTCTAGTTCTTGCTACAAGAAAATTCAACAACCAGAGCTAATGGTGGACAGTTTTTGAACAACTGTTCAGATGAAAGGCCAAGAACCAAGTATCTGATCTACTATGCCTCGTTCTTTTTTACCAGAAAAGGAGAACCAAACCTGGAATCTACAACGAACAAAGAACCTTAAAGTGACCATTGTTCCTTCCATTAAAGGTCGGTGTTGGCTCTAGGATTCAATGGAGAAAGGTTTCTACGTCAGGAAGTCAGTCATATGCATTGTTGCTTATGTCATCCTTCCAGAGAAACATCATAAGAAAAGGGATATTTACCTTAGAGATAGAAGAGACAGTCAAAGCATTCTGTTAAATCTCTTCCAGAAAGAGAGGGAACTCAGTTGTGAAGTTGTATACAGGAAGTCCCTTCCTACCTTCCACTGGGTACTCATGACTGTGAAAGGCGGCATTTGTGGATAAAGTCTGGGGGAACTCCAGCAGCTTTGCTGCCTTTGCAGCAAATGGAAATGTATTAGGATTTCAGAATGGGTGTGATGGAGATGGGCCCTTGAAGCTGTCCTGTCCCAAACATGGTCCTCTTTTCTCCTGAGGACTCGCTGACTAAAGTTGTTTCTCTTCCCTCAGGATCTGTTTATGTGAAATCCATCCTTCTCAGTTCCCTCATCTTCTTCTCCTTCTACTTGGGATGCCTGCTTATTGCATTTGTTCATTATATCAGGTAGGTTAAGAGTATCAAGAAATGTTCACCCCCTTCTCCTGTCTCTGCACAGGGATTAGAGCACTGGGCTTTAGAGCCGTATTGACCAGATTCAACTCTACCTCAACCACCAGCTGTGTGACCTTGGGCTAGTTACTAAACATTTCTGAGCTTCAGTTTCCTACTCATCAAAATGAGATCATAATTTCCCTCCTGGAATTGTAAAACTGCAGTGTTTATGTCAATGTCCTACACAGAGTAAGTGCTGGTAGAGTGTTAGTTCTTTTCATAGTTAATAAAACCTCAATGGAAAGACAGTGTGGTATTTTTTTGGACCAGAAAGTCCTATAAATCCTAGGGACTGTAGGAAATGATGAGTTCTTCCTAATATGGAGAAACACATTACATATTCCATTAATAGTTTTAAATATTCCATCAACGAGTAAATTAATGCCTGAAATAAATCTTGAGGTATAATAAATAGCAGGGGTGATGTGCTCTGCTACTGCATTACCAGCTGCTTTCTTTCTACTGCAGCATCAATTTTCCAATAAAATGTCCCTGGAGAGATAAAAGGAGATGATTGTACTGTAATTTGACCAAGACAATTTCCCTCCCCAAGAGTTTGGAGCCCATAATAAAAAGAGCCCCAGTTTCTCCTTACATCTCTGAGCAGACCCAAACACTGTGAATTCTGTACTTTGTTGTGGTCTCTGGGAAACAACTACAAAGGAATGGCAGAAGGCCTACAATAAATAAATTTTCTTTCCCATCTGGAACATGTAAAGAAAACAAAGCATGGGTTTTCAGCACAGAGTTCTCAGACTACTGGGCAAGTTCACAGCATCAGTAGAAAACCTTTATGGCCACTACTGGCACAGAGCTGTCTCAGTGATCCAGGCCTCTTCCTGGTTCAAACAATAACTCTCTTCAGAGAACTTTATAGAGCTTTTCAATTGAGAAACTGAATTTTAAAGCCCTGGGACTACCACTGGCCACATCTGGCACAATTTGACCATCAAAATCATTAAGAATAACACGGTTACAAACCATTGAGAAAAATAGAAATCCGTGAATCCAAACTGATAAAGAAAAGAAGGAAGGAAGGAAAGGAAAGGAAGGGAGGAAGGGCAGGCCTAAATACCTGCAGATACAAATCTGAAGTCACTAAAACAGGGACACATTAGGGAAGGGAGCCATTAGCAAATGCTGACAGTGTAAGGGAGGACTCTTGCCTACATCAGAATGCCAAAAGCTGACTTGAAAATATGGAGGGAGTGCTGCAGTTGGAAAATCATCATTTTGCATAGATTAAGAATCATCAGTGGATACTAAACTAAGAGGGAAATCTGATGAGAATCAAGGTACTGCACTGCCGTAAAGTGCACCCCCATGATTTGCTTCCTAGTTGTAAGGGAAACATAGTGACTCTACAATGGAAACGCAGACACGGATTGGCTGGGTGATCAAAATTAATGTGAGCAAGGGGAAGAGGACATTGTATGCCTCAACATGGGATGCTCTGAGAAGACAGCGCCATGGATGCAACAGTCCAGCCAGAAATGCATATTTTGTATTAAATCCTGAGGGAAAATTGATCCAATTCAAAATGACAAACACTCTATTAGAATGTGTCTTCAAAGACAAAGGCAGACCGTGGAAATGGCCTAAATTGAAGGAGACAAGAGATATGGGCAACTAAAGGCAATACCTGGTCTCAGATTGGATCTTTTGCTAGAAGAAGAATATGCTATAAAGGACATTATTGGATCAGTTAACAAAATCGTACTACAGACACATTAGATAAGAGTAACATATTGAAGTCGAATTTGCTGAATTTGATGGTATTGTGGTGAAGTAAGAGAATATCAGAATATCTTTATTCTTTGGAAGTATTGAGGGTGCCTGGCTGGCTCAGTCAGTAAAGCATGGGACTCCCGGGGTCATGAGTTTGAGCCCCATGTTCGGTATACGGCTTACTTTAAAAAAATGGAAATACTTGGGAATAACAGTTCATGACATAAGCAACTTACTTTCACATGATTCAAAAAATTATATATATTTGTGTGTGTGTTATATATATACACATATATATTATACACATGCAGAATGATAAAGCAAATGGGCTATCATGCTAACAGTAAGTGAATCTAAATAAAGGCTATATGGGTGTTCTGTATTTTATGCTTACTTTTACCACTTCTCTGTAAATTCAAAGTTATTTTCTAATAAAAGTTAAAAAACAAAAACCCCAGTGTAAGGGCAAACATATCTGGAAAGTATATACATTAACTGATTACCAGCCTACTTACTTTACTAGATCACAATGGCTGACATTTAATAGGTACCCTGCTGGGCCCTCTGAGCTGATTATCTCATCAAATACCCTACAACAAGGACTAGTATTATCACCACTTGAAGGTTAAGGAAATTGAGGCCTAGAGAGGTGAAGCAGTTGAACCAAAAATTCACAGCCAATAAATGAGGGAGCTGGGATTTGTCTGAACTTGCAGGCAGCCTGGGTCCAGAGCCTGCCAGCCTGGTCAAGACAGATCCGGAGTGGTCAGGGCATGTGAGGGAGGGCAGTCCTGATCAGGGAGGCCAAGCCAAAAGTCGGGCCCCCCAACATGGGTGCGATTGGAAAAGGACCCAAAAAGCTTTCCATTTTGACTCAGATGAGCTCCAAGCTCAAGCAAAAAGAAGTTCATCTCTTCTGCCTCTCTTTGGAAGACCATCTCTATGCCTGATGATTTAAATTTTAGAAGATAGGATTTTTACCTCATTAGTTAACTAGCATGGGTAATCAACATACAAACAGACAAAAAGTTAAGATCTGGATATCAGTCTCCTTAAAGTTGTCATTCGGCCTACAGAAGCAAGCACAGTTTTTGCAAGTTGTGGTATAAGGCTCTGTTGAGACCTCTGGCTGCCGGATTATTTTGCTACAGTCGACTGCACAAGCATGGATTCTTTCCAAATATAGAGAAACTGAAAATAGAAATCTAGAGACATAAGAACTATCCGGCATTCTTTTTTTTTTTTCTTTTTAAAAGATTGCATTTACTTATTTGACACACAGAGATCACAAGTAGGCAGGGAGAGCGAGAGGGGAGGAAGCAGGCTCCCTACTGAGCAGGGAACCTGATGCAGGGCTTGATCCCAGGACCCTGAGATCATGACCCGAGCCGAAGGCAGAGGCTTTAACCCACTAAGCCACCCAGGTGCCCCCTATCCAGCATTCTTAATAAGAGGACAGACTGAGGGAAAATGTTAATGGAACTCTTCCCTCACTGAACTAAGCAGAAATAACGAAGTGTTCTACAAACAAATGAAGCCAGTCCTGGAGCATAAGGCCACTTGCTTGGTGAGCTCCCTGTACTTTATTATTAATGTATGTGGGGTTTGCAGTATATGCTATGAAGTCAGGATGAAACATGGATAAGAGACTTGGCTCCCACCCTCAGGAAGCTAAGAATCCAAGTACTAGCTGTACTGACTTGAACCTAAACCCCCATTCCCCTGCCATTCCCAGCCACAGTCCATTCAACAAGCATTCAAGGAGCCACTACAATAAATGTGCCGACCCTGGGCCAAACACTGGATACATGTTCTCTTACTCATTTCTCCCAACCATCCTGCCAGACATTGAGTTCAAACCGCACACTCCTGAGAGCATTCACCCTTCCCTTGTTTCTTCCACTGGTTATCGATGGCCACAGTAATGCTGCATAACAATCAACCATAAAAACTCCAATGGCATACAGCAATAAGTAGTTAAGTTTACTTACAAATCTCTGGGTCAGCAAGATGCTGCGGCTAATCCAGACCGGGCTTAGAGCTCTCAGTTGGGTGTGGTCACAGAGTGAGATCACCTGGCAAGTCGGCGAGAGCGGGCTCCTGCTGGACCGGCCTCAGCGGCCCTTGATCTCTCCCATTCCAGCCGGCTGACCCTGGCTTCCTATATCTCCGAGAGAGATGACAGAAGAGCGCAAGGCCTGCTTAAGATGTAGGGTCAGCAGTGGCATCGTATCACTTCCAGTAGTCAACACAAGTCCTGCGGCCAGCCTTGATTCCAGAGGTGAAGATACAGACTCCACCTTTTGATGTAAGGAGCTGAATGCAAGAGGAGGTGTCACCATTTTGTAATCAGCTGGCCCTGTTCTCATCTCCTATTTTCTCTTTGCACCTGGGATACTGCCCACCTAAGCCTAGCTTTCTAAATCATTTAACCCCTCTACTGAAGAATTTTGTCAGCTCCAAAACCTATGGCAAATGTGGATAAAGGCTGTTAGTACAAACACATCATCTTTTATGAGTCCATAGAATTGCTTGCCAGTTAATATCACTAGGATTGTTTTAAAAAGAGATTTCAACAAGTGTTGGTGAGGATGTGAAGGAAAAGAACCCTCGTGAACCGTTGATGGGAATGCAAACTGGTACAGCCACTGTGGAAAACAGTATGGAGGTTCCTCAAAAAGTTAAAAATAGAGCTACCCCATGATCCAGTAATGCCATTACTGGGTATTTACCAAAAAGTGCAATAGCATTAATTAAAGAGTATTATGCTAAGTGAAATAAGTCAGTCTTCTAGAGAGACAAAGACCGTATGACTTCACTCATGTGGAATCTAAGAAACAAAACAAATGAGCAAAGGGGGTGGGGGGGAATAAGAAAGACAAAGCAAGAAACAGACTCTTAACTATAGAGAAAAAACTGATGGTTACTAGAGTGGGGAGGGTGGGGAGGGGGGGGATCAGTGAAACAGGTGAAGGGGATTCAAGAGTGCACTTACCATGATGAGCACTGGGTAATGTATAGAGTTGTTGAATGACTATATTGTACACCTGAAATTAATATAACACTGTATGTTAACTATACTGGAATTAAAATTTTAAATTTAATTTTTTTTAAAAAGGGACTTTGCCAGAGCTTCATTTGCCAGCCAAATTGTAGCTGCTCTCTTTAAAAATGTTTAAAGAGTTTTTAAACATGTTTAAAATGTTTAAACATGTTTTTTTCGTTCAACAAACATTTAGTTATAATTTCCTATGTGCCAGGCTCTGTCCCAGAGCTTAAGGATGCAATGGTGAACAAGAGAGTCTAGATCCGGCTCCAAAAGAACTTATATTGTACAAAGGAAAAACACACAAGCAAGCAATTAATAAAGCAAATAATTTCAGCTAGTGACAGGAGGAGGAAAAAAAAAACACTGTAGTGTGATAGAGAATGGATTGGGAAAGCTACTTTAGATTTGATTTGTTCAGCAAGGAAGATCTCTCAGAAGTGAGACTTCAATAGCAAAAAGGAGCCAACCATGTGAGAATGTGGTGAGAGTGGCCCAGACAGAGAACAATAGCAAAGGCCCTGAGGCAGGGATGAGTTTGCTGTGTCTAGGAACAAAAGAGGTATGAAGAGAAGTTCTTCCACCAAACATACTAGGATCAGGAGTGTGCAACTTCTAGAGTTGCCATCTGGAAGTAAACAAGAGCACGTACCAAAGCACAAGCATGTCTAACCCCTAACTTTCCTCCTCCCTGACTCTAACCTCACATCCAAAAGAGATGCTCCTTTTGTGAGAAGATGGTAATTCACATTTTAGTGTTTCACGGACATTCCCAAATGATATACCTGGCTTTTTTAGTAAAAGCTTTACTGAGACATAATTCACAGATCATAAAATTCACCCTTTAAAAGTATACAGTTCAGTGGTATTTAGTATATTCACAGTTGCAAAAACCGTCACCACTATTTGATTTTCATCACCTCCAAAAAGAAACTTTCATCGAGATTACAGGATATAAAATCGATATACAAAAATCAGTTGTATTTCTACACACTAGCAATGAACAATCCAAGCATGGAGTTAAGAAAACAATTCCATTTTCAATAGTATCAAAAATAATAAAATACTAGGGGCATATGGGTGACTTATTAGGTTGAGTGTCTGACTCTTGGTTTTGGCTCAGGTCCTGATCTGGGATTGAGCCCCACATGGGGTGGGGATGCCCGTGCACACTCAGCAGGGAGTCTACTCAAGGATTCTCTCGCTCTCCCTCTGCCCCTCCCTCTGCTCACACTCTCTCTCCAAAATAAATAAATATTTTTAAAAATAATAAGAAACTGGGGCACCTGAGTGGCTCTGCCTTCAACACGGGTCGTGATCTCAGGGTCCTGGGATCAAACCCCGAATCCAGGGTCTCTGCTCAGTGGGGAGCCTGCTTCCCCCCTCTCTCCGCCTGCCTCTCTGCCTACTTGTGATCTCTCTCTGTCAAATAAATAAATAAAATCTTTTAAAAATAATAATAATAATAAACTTAATAAATTTAACAAATTAAATATAAGATTTGTACACTGAAAATGACAAAACATCCTTGAAACAAATTAAAGAGGACCTAAATAAATGGAAAGATATCCCATGTTCATGGTTTGGAAGACTGAATATTACTAAGATGGTGTAGTAAAATCATGGTCCCCAAAAGATGTCCAAATACTAACATCCAGAACTTGTAAACATGTTACTTTACATGGCAAAAAGAAATTTTACAGATGTAATAAATTATGGACATTGTTCTGGATTATCCATGTGGGTACAATCTAATCACAAGGGTCCTTGTAAGAGGGAGGCAAGTGGGTCAAGGGCGGAAGGAAATGTGATGATGGAAGCAGAGGTTGGAGCAGTGCACTTTGATGGTAGAGGAAGGGACTATGAGTCAAGGAATGCAGGTGGCCTCTAGGAGCTAGACAGGGCAAGGAAAAGTATAATCCCCCAGGAGAGTCTGGAAGGAATACAGCCTTGCTTGCTACCTTGGTTTTAGCCATATAAGATGCATTTTGGAATTCTGACATCCAGAACTGTAAGATAATAAATTTATATCATTCTAAGCCACTAAGTTTGTGATAATTTTTTACAGCAGCAACAGAAACTAAAACACATTGGGCAATACTCCCCAAACTGATCTATAGATTCAAAACAATCCCTATCAAAGTCCCAGCTGACTTTCCTACAGAAACTGACAAACTGATCTTAAAATTTATAGGGAAATGCAAGGGACCCAGAATAAGTAAAATAGTCATTAAAGAAAAAAAAAAGAACAAAACTGGAGGTCTTACACCTTTTGATATCAAAACTTACTACAAAGCTGCATAATCAAAACTTTGGCACTGATATATGGAAAGACATATAAATCAATGGAATAGAATCGAGAGTTTAGAAATAAACTCCTTACATCTATGATCCTATTTTTAACAAGGGTACCAAGATAATTCAGTGGAGAAAGGATATTCTTTCCAACAAATATTGTTGAGACAACTGGGTATCAACCTGAAAAAGAACAGTTTTGCCCCTACCTTACACCATAGGAATAAATTAACTCAAGGAGTGCCTGGATGGCTCAATCAGCAGAGCACTTGACTCTTGATCTCTGGGTCATGAGTTCAAGGCCCACAGTGGGTGTAAGGATTACTTAAGAAAAAAAATCTTTGAGGTGCCTGGGTGGCTCAGTCAGTTAAAGCGGCTGCCTTCGGCTCAGGTCATGATACCAGGGCCCTGGGATCGAGCCCCACATGGTGCTTAGCAGAGAGCCTCCCTCTGCCTCCGCCTGCCGCTGAGCCCACTTGTTCTCTTTCTGTCAAATAAATAAATAAAATCTTTAAAAAGTAAAAATAAACTTAAATAAAATAAAATCTTTTAAAAAATGAACTCAGATCAAAGATCTAAATATAAGAGTTAAATCTATAAAACTCTTAGAAGAAAACATAGGTGTAAATCTTTTGTAACTTTGGATTAGGCAATAGTTTCTTAGGGCACCAGAAGCATAAGTAACAAAAGAAAAAATATAGATAAATTAGACTTCATCAAAATTTAAACTTTTGTACTTTTAAAAAAATTTTTTTAAAGATTTTATTTATTTGACAGAGAGAGGGAACACAAGCAGAGGGAGCAGCAGGCAGAGGGAGAGAGAGAAGCAGACTCCCTGCTAAGCAGAGAGCCTGATGTGGGATTCCATCCCAGAACCCTGAGATCATAAGCTGAGCCAACGCAGATGCTTAACCGACTGAGCCACACAGGGGCCTCTGTGCTTCTTCTTCTTCTTTTTTTTTTAAATTAAGATTTACTTATTTTATTTTAGAGAGAGAAAGAGAATGGGAGCTGGAGGGGCAGAGGGAGAGGGAACATGAATCTCAAGCAGGCTCCCCACTGAGCACAGAGTCCAACATGGGGCTCCATCTCTCAATCCTGACATCACGACCGGAGCTGAAACCAAGAGTCAGGCGCTTAACCAGCTGTGCCACGCAGGAACCCCAAAACTTCTGTACTTTTAAAGGGCCTATCAAGGAAGTGGCTCAGTGGGTTAAGCCTCTGCCTTCAGCTCAGGTCATGATCTCAGGGTCCTGGGACCAAGCCCCTGCAACCCGGCTCTCTGCTCCGCAGGGAGCCTGCTTCCCTTCCGCTCTCTCTGACTGCCTCTCTGCTTGCTTGTGATCTCTGTCTGTCGAAAAAAAAAAAATCTTTAAAAAAAAAAAAAAAAAAAAAAGGAAGTGAAAACACAACACAAAATGGGAGAAAATGTTTGTGACACATATCTGTTAAGAGTCTAGTATCCATACTATATAAAGAATTCTTATAAGCCAATGATACAAAGAAAAATAAATAAAAAGGGCAAAGGATTTGAATAGATATTTCTCCAAAGAAGATAAACAAGTGGCCAACAAGCATATGAAAAGATGCTCAACATCATCAGCCATCAGGGAACTGTAAATCAAAACAGCAATGAGATATCACTCCTTATCCACTAGGATGACTACAGTATTTTTTAATGGAAAACAACAAGAGTTGGTAAAGTTGTGGAGAAACTGACACCTTACACAATGCTAGTAGGAATGCAAAATAGTTCCTGCTATAATGCTACTGTGGAAAGTTTTGAAAAAAAAAAAAAATACAGTTACCTAATACCCAACACCTCCATACCTAGGTATACCCAAGAGAATTCAATATCCACACAGAAACTTGTACTCAAATGTTCATAGCAGTGCTATTCCTGATAGCCAAAACATGGAAACAACCAAATGTCCGAGTGTAAACAAATAAATGAAACATGGTGTACTATACAAAGGAGTATTATTCAATCATAAAAGACTGATGTATTGATTCATGCTACACATAGATGAACTCTGAAAGCATTATGCTTAATGAATGAAGCCAGTCGAAAAAAGACATTTAGTATGTTTTACATGAAACTTCCAGAACAGGCAAATATATAGAGACAGAAAATAGATTTGTGGTTGTCTGAAATGTACAGAAGTGGGTATTGGGGAGTGACTGCTAATAGGTTTTTAATTTGGGGGGGTGATGGAAATTTCTGGAATTAGATAATAGTGATAGTGGCATAGTATTGTGCGTTTTTTAAAGATTTATTTATTTATTTGTTTGCTGGAGAGAGAGCACAAGTAGAGGGAGAGGGAGAAGTGGCTTCCCACTGAGCAGGGAGCTTGATGCAGGACTCGATCCCAGGACCCTGGGATCATAACCTGAGCTGAAGGCAGACGCTTAACTAACCGAACCACTCATTTGCATAGTTGCACAGTTTTGTGAACATATTAAAATTCATTGAAATGTACACATTGAAGGGTGAACTTTATGGTGTGTGAATTATCTGAAAATAAAGGAATCTGAGAATAAATTAATGAATTTACGCACGTAGAAACATGCTTAGGAGTGGAATTGGCCATATGATAAGTCTATGTTTAACTTTCTGAGGAACTGCCAAAGAGTTTTCCAAAGTGGCTACACCATTCTACAGTCCAGCCAGCAGTGTGTCAGAGTGCCAGTTTCTCCACATGCAAGGGCTCATTTTTAAGAGATTCTAGCAGACAATTCGGCAACAAAGTCTATGGGGAACAAATGTAAAAGGCTGAGGTTTTCACTATCTTAGAAGCATGTGTGTGCGTTTGTTTACAGGTTTCAAAGAAAATCCATCGATGGAAGCTTTGGTTCCAGTGATGGTAAGAAAAACCCTGGTTTCAAATTCAAATGATTATCGAGTGTGTGGCAACATCCCATTTGGTGGTACTTTTCTCTCTTTGCCCTTTGTAATTTCCAAACCCTCTCTCGTCCTCTCCCACAGAGTAATCTAATCTGCACTCTTTCTACAGAAAGCAGAGCTAGTGAGAACCAGTTTTCACAGTTGGTAATTACTGAGCTGTGGAGCTCATGCTAAAAATCTTTGCTCGGAGTGTCCCTTGCAGTTACCCATACCATTTATCAGCCATTCATCTTTTTTTTAAAGTTGAGTCTTTTCTAAGATGTAAATTGTTGTCCCCAAACTGACTTGTGAACAAAAGTAAGAATTTATTGTGTCAACTCTAATACAGAGCTCACTTTTCCCAAACTGAGAAAGAGGCTTTTTTTTGTTCACGTAGCTAAAAACCTGAAATGTTTGAAACTAATTAGTATAATAAAGAGTATAATAACTCTTTGATTATTTGACCATCGTAAGATGCCCTTTCCTCCACTCTGATAATTTGAACAAAGGAATTCAATTACCTGATCTTTTTATCAAGTCTTTAAAAAATTTAACTATCCTCATTTTTTAAATTGAGAAATAATTGACCAGTAATACTGTGTAAGTTTCAGGTATAAACTCAATGATTTGGTATCTGTATATATTGCAAAACAATCAGCACCGTGAGTCTGGTTAACATCCATCACCACAGACAGTTACAATTTTTTTTTTCTTGTGATGAGAACTTGTAAGATCTACTCTTTTAGGAACTTTCAAATATATGAAACGTAGCATGAACTACAGTCACCAGGCGGCATCTTACATCCCCAGGACTCATTTATCTTATAACTGGAAGTTTATACCTTTTGTAAATGTCCTCATTTTTGAAAAGTCTAAATCAGTGTGAGTTACTCAGTGTTTGTAAGTTCTTTGGCATAGAGTGCTTATTTGGAAAAGGAACGATGAAATGAAACTTGATTTTTAAGTCACATACAGCAGATGTTTAGTTCTGTGTTTTCTGTACTTAAATGAGCCCACAGAATATTAGAAAGACACAAACCCGTCCCCTACACACCCAGCAGGAACATTTCTCACTCTGCTGGAGGGCTGCTTCTCCTGCCTTCCTTTGATTTTGTGTCTTCCTCAATGTCAGCATGTTTATTTTTCCAGCCACCCAGGCAATTGGTTTTGATAACTTTTCAACTGTGAAAGGACACCTGCTCTTGTGTCTTTAAAATCTGAAGTCCTACTTTCCCTTGTATTCATAGAATGTGTAAATGAATTTGTCTTCTCTCTGGATCTCATCCTTTTTCTTCTGGTGTTCTCCAAGTTTTGCTCTTAGTTTAGGTCTCCACTGAACTTAGAAAGCCTGACTAATCAGATCCCATTGGTGCTCTGTGAAAGAATGGTCTGTTATTTTTATTGTATGAGTGAAGACATTTTATTATTGTAATGATAATATTGTAGTAATAATAAGGAATTTCCATGTTTGGAAGAGTTTCCTGAACAGTTAAATATAAGTGGACAGAACTGAGACTTTAGCCAGATCATTATCCGAGATCAAGAAGGCTCTGAAAATTAGCTACGAGCTACAGGCACCCTTCAGGTGGCAAGCAGAAATGAATGAATGAATGAATGAATGAATGATAGAAGGAAGGAAGGAAGGAGAGGAGGAGAGGAGAGGAAAGGAAGGGAGAGAGAGAGAAAGAGAAAGAGAGGAAGGGAGGGAGAAAGAGAGAAGGAGGGAAGAAGGGGTAGAGGGAGAAAGAAAGTAAAGATGCATCGGTTAGGATTCACATGGTTGCAAATAAAAACAAGATAGAGCTCAAAACATGCTTAAATAATAAAGAGGCTCCTCTCTTTGCAAGTTGAGCAGAAGGGTGGGCTTCAGGGTTGACTGAGTCTGGTGGCTCTGGTCCTTTTCCCTGCCTTCCCTTGACTCTGCTTTACTTCCAGTGCTGATGTGAGGTGAATTAGTTTGACACCCTCACCTGAAAATGTCCGAAAGGAAGGACTTTTTCAGGAGCACCCAGTAACTTCTCATATTTCACTGGTGTAGAGTGGATCATTTACTTATTGTTATATCAGTCACTGCAAAGGAGTAGATTTACCTGCAGATCAATCAAGCCTACTTACAGATCAATCAGGCCTACTCACAGAACTAGATCTTCTTCCTCTAAGACCTGTTTCTCAAACTTAACATTGTTGATGTTACAGGCCGGGTAATTCTTTGTTGTTAGAGGCTGTCCTCTAGGATGTTTAACTGCATTCTTCACCTCTACCTACTAGAAACCAGTAGTACACGCCATCCTCGTGACAACTAAAACTGTCTCCAGACATTGCCAAATGTCTTCTTGGGGGCAGAATGGCCTCCCCACCTCTACAGCCCCAATTGAGAATATCTGACTTAAACACCCTGCCAGGTGAGGATACCAGAACAAAAATCCCAGCTTAGTTAGGAAGTAGGGAATAGGATTGCTCACCACAAAGGGCTTTGAAATAGGAAAAGGTCAGGAGACTTTTTTATGCAGACAGGCTATATCAGAAAATGGCCCATGACCACAAGTGAAACAAGACCTAGATGCTGAAGACAAGAGCAGAGAAGACACACTCTACCCTAGGAAAGAACTAGTTAGCAACTCTTTAAAGCACATCAAAGGGAGCATTGAGAAACCAGCCTGGAGCAAGAGACAGAAACAAGTTAGGGACACTATCTATCTGAAAGCTAAGGTGAGACACTGCGGGGGCAGGGGGACTTTGCCTTGCCGAGGAACGAGGATGCAGAAATGCCTTTCTCTCCCAGGGGTCCAGTATCCATGTGACTGTGGGGGCTACAGGAAGATCAGTGGAGATCAGAGCTACAGGGAATAGCAGAGGCACTGGTAACCAGAGCAAAAGCTAGGAGTACTATATGAAAGGGAAGGAGGATCCCATTAGACTTGGGATCCACCCAAATCAGTGCGGACCCAGACGTCTGAAAGGGAGAGGACAAATGCTGCCACAACAAGAAGATGAGGCAGGAAAACTCTTGCAAGAGAGAAGAAGCCCACTTCACTCAGCCCAGTAGGATGGTGGGAGGAAGATGGCAGGGGAGTGGGGGTAATGACAAAGTGATCAGGTGAGCAGGATGTGTGTATCTTCCTCTCCGTGCTGAACTCTGGGAGTGTGGTTATGGAGTATTGACAGGTTAAAAGGAAGACCTAAACAGGAGATTTTACCCAGATTGTCAGTGGGGACTCAGGATGCCTTTTTTTTTTTTTCCTCACAAACATTCTCTTTATAGATAAGCTTAACACTGGTGGCAAATTTTAATAGAGTAGAAAGCCTTCACATATATTGTTCATATATATATATACACATACATATATATACACACACACATATATAACATATATATAAAGACATTAAAGATAAATATATATATTTAACAAATATATATATATATATATATGTAAAGATTTATTTTGTCAGAGAGAGAGAGCACAAGCAAGGGGAGCAGCAGGCAGAGGGAGAGGGAGAAGCAGGTTCCCCACTGAGCAGGGAGCCTGGTGTGTGATTTGATCCCAGGACCCTAGGATCATGACACAAGCTGGAGGCAGATGCTTAACCAACTAAGCCACCCGGGCATCCCTGTTTATATTTAAAGTTTATGCATCTTTCTGAAGAGAGAAGCTCTCAAACTAATGTGCACCGAGGAGGCAGGTCAGCTCTGAGGCCCCAAGGCCCCTGCCCCCTGTGCGCTACGGTGCGGGGAGGGGGGCGTGAACCCGAGGCCCTTGCCAGCTCCTCCCCGCAGAGAGAGTTCCAGGAGCGCTCCCACCATTGGAGGAGTTCTAAGACTGGATCTTTTCTATTCTAGTTGCCCTTTTAAACCAGGGCTTTTGTCTGTGCCGCAAGGCGGACAGATTTCCTCCCGGTCCCTCAGAACTATCCCTGCCACCCCAGTTCCTCCAGGGCCCTTCGTTCGCATTATCGCGGCTTTGTTTTTCCTGCTGTTCTATCTTTAGCTGTGCGGAAGCTGCTCAGTCAGCCCTCAGATCTTCAGGAGGGATGGCTCTATAAATAGGTGCAGATTTGGTGTGTCCGTGGAGGAGGTGAGTTCAGTGTCTTCCCACGTTGCCATCTTGGACTGGAACTCTCTCCCTAACTATTGGGACTTCTGGGGATAGGTAGCCTGTTGGCGTAAAACTGAAATTTCTCGGCAGTGAGTTCACGTCGGTTCTGACTCCCTCTTCAGCTTCCGACCTCCTGAGTCCAGAGGCAGAACACAGGACAATTATAAATATGAAGCCTCTGAAAGATCCAAACGTGCTCAAAGTGAGGTTTTTCTCCTCACACGGAGCATTCAACATAAAAAGCCAGCATGTGAGCGTATCTTATGCAATGTTAACAAAGTAAACAGATGGCAAAGAGTTTGTGCTGAAAAAAAAAAAAAAAAAAGATGCCAGAACAAGTTTCTTCATTAAGATGAGCTCATTCACAACTTTATATGTTTACTTATTCCCAGCCAGAACATCTTGGTCTGTCCTATAAACTGATATTTTGTGTTTAATTCTTTCTGAATACCATAGAGAGTTAAATATAAGTATATAACTCCCCTTATGGAGCATCAAGTATATTTGAAGTTTGGGAGAGAACGCTTTGGTTTTCTGCATTCCGTGAAGTCCTTAGACATTAGAAAAATTAATAGAATACTGTTATCCAATGTTGGCCAATCTCATATTTAAGCTGAGCCCGTAGATGTCCACAGAGTTACACATCTTTGTGTGCGGGCCACTGTAGTGCCGTGAAAATCCTGATGCTGTTGTCCCTCATAGAGCTACACGGGCGTTGCAGCTGCCTCCCAGTGGGAACAGCGGCCCCAGACTACATCAGAACCACCGCCCGCTCAGTTATAAGCCAGAGCTGAGTATCAAAGGCAGTACCACATCCGAGTCTGAACAGACCCACGCAGCTGGCTTTTGCTTTGTAATGAAGTTTCACCTCCCAAAACAGGGATCGTTTTTGTTTGCTCGCTTGCTTTGATCTTAGCTTTTGTGTTTTTCCCTCCTTTGTTCACACCCACAAAAATACTACTTCCCACAAACCATTTCAACCTCCTACCATAACCAGACTCAAGCCTTTTCCTAGGCACACTTCTGCTTCTCATAGCAGAGGGCTTCTCAGTAACACCAAAATGCCCCAAATTGTGGGTGTTACGATTTTAGTGTCATTCTCTACCTATTCTTTACACATTTAATATTTTTAATTACATCTTTTTTAAAGGACGTAAGCTGATGGTTAAAAAGAGGGAGCTTAAAGCTACAGATTTAATCCATATCAAAATACAGCGTTTTTCACAGAACTAGAACAAATAATCCTAAAATATATATAGACGACAGGAGGCCCTAAATAGCCAAAGCAGTCTTGAAAAAGATGACCCAAACTGGAGCTTTCGCAATCCCAGATTTCAGGATACACTACAAAGCTGTAGTGATCAAAACAGTCTGGTACTGGCGCAAAAATGACACGTGGAAAAAGGAAAAAGTCTCTTCAACAAATGGTGCTGGGAAAACTGGACAGCTATATACAACAGAATGAAACTGGACCACTGTCCTATACCATACACAAAAAATAAACTCAAAATAGATTAAAGACCTAAATCCATAAGACTTCTAGAAGAGAACATAAGCTGTAATCTCTTTGACACTGGCGTTAGCAACATTAGCTATGTCTCCTCAGGCAAGGGAAACAAAGGCAAAAATAAACTCTCAGGACTACACCAAAATAAAAATTTCTGCACACCAAAGGAAACCATCAACAAAACAAAAAGACAGCTTACTGAATGGGAGAAGATATTTGCAAATGATTTATCCAATAAGGGATTATATCCAAAATATATAAAGAACCTATATGACTCAACACCAAACAAAAACAAAAACAAAAACAAAAAACAGACAAATAATCCAATTTAAAAATAGGTAGAAGAGGGACACCTGGGTGGCTCAGTCAGTTAAGCTGCTGCCTTCGGCTCAGGTCATGATCCCAGGGTCCTGGAATCGAATCCCACATTGGGCTCCTTGCTCAGCAGGGAGCCTGCTTCTCTCTCCACCTCTGCCTGCCACTCTGCCTGCTTGTGAGCTCTCGCTCTCTCTCTCTCTCTCTGACAAATAAATAAATAAATAAATAAAATCTTTAAAAAAAAAATGGGTAGAAGACATGACCAGACATTTCTCCAAAAGGAGACATCCAATGGCCAACAGACACATGAAAAGATATTCAACATCAGTCATCATCAGGGAAATGCAAATGAAAACCACAATAAGATACCTGTCATACTGTCAGAATGGCTAAAATAAAAAACACAAGAAACAGCAAGTGTTGGTAATGATGTGGAGGAAAAAGAACCCTCACACACTGTTGGTGGGAATGCACATAGGTGCAGCTGTTGTGGAAAACAGTATGAAGTTTCCTCAAAAAACTGAAAAATAGAATTATCATATATCCAGTAATTTCTACTGGGCATTTACCCAAAGAAAATGAAAACTATAATTCAAAATGTCATATGTACCCCTATGTTTCTTGCAGCATTATTTATAAAAACCAAGTTATGGAAACAGCCCAAGTGTCTATAGGTAGATGAATGGATGAAGAAGCTGTGGGGGGTGTGTGTGTATGTGTTTGTGTGTGTAACAGAATATTACTCAGGGGCGCCTGGGTGGCTCAGTCCTTTAAGTGGCTGACTCTTGGTTTCTGCTCAGGTCATGATCTCAGGGTGGTAAGACTGAGCCTCATATCCGGCTGCATGCTCAGCAGGGAGTCTGCCTCAGGATTCTCTCTCTCCCCCCTCTCTCTCTCCCCCTCGCACACTCTCTCTCTAAAATAAATAAATAAGTCTTTTAAAAGAAAAAGAATACTACTCAGCCATAAAAAAGAATGAAATCTTGCCATTTGCAACAGCATGGATGGATCTAGAGGGTATAATGCTGAGCGAAATAAATCAGTCAGAGAAAGACAAATATCATATGATTTCACTCATTTGTGGAATTTAAGAAACAAAGCAAATGAACAAAGAAAAAAAAAAGATGAATAAAAAAACCAGATTTTTAAATACAGAAAATAAACTGGTGGTCACCGGGGGAGGTGGGTGGGGAGATGGGTGAAGCTGGTGATGGGGATTCAGAGTACACTGATGATAAACACTGCGTTATGTATAGAATTGTCGAATCATGTCGTACACCTGGAACTAGTATAACACTGTATGTTAATTATACTTGAATAGAAAGTTTTAAAAAGAGGGAGTTTAAGCTTGGAAAGAGAAAAATGTGAAAGACACTGAGGGAAATGTAAAAGACCACATCACTTGGGATGAGCCCATCACCATGGTTCTGTGAGACTCCCCGCAGTGAACTAGACAGAAGATACTAGCATGACCCAATAGAGCATCATCGGCAAGCAGCAGCGGACCACCTAAAAAGCAAAGGTTGTGCTTAGATATTTCTTTAAAATATCAGCTTACTATAGATGCAAATAAGTCTCAACCTCCTTGTCTCTTTTGAAAGATATTCTTGGGCACTCTGTGAAAGTAACACACTTGATATTCATATCTTGAAGGAAAATCCCCATATTATTTTTCAGTTATGAAGATAGTTTTGGGGGCACCAGGCCTTCGGCTCAGATCATGATCCCAGGGTCCTGGAATTGAGCCCTGTGTCAGGCTCTCTGCTCAGTAGGAGAGTCTGCTTCTCCCTCTGTCTCTCTGCCCCTACCCTGCTCCCCCCCACCCCCATTCATACCCTCTCTTTCTCAAATAAATAAATACAATCTTTTAAAGAAGAAGAAGAAGAGGAAGAGGGAGGGGGAGGGGGAGGGGGAGGAGGAGGAGGAGGAGGAGAAAAGAAGAAGAAGAAGAAGAAGAAGAGGAGGAGGAGGAGGAGAAGAAGAAGAGAAGAAGAAGAGAAGAAGAAGAAAGGAAGAAGAAGAGTTTTTGGGCACCTGGGTGGCGCAGTCAGTTAAGCATCTGACTCTTGGTTTCAGCTCAGGTCATGATCCCAGGGTCAGGAGATCAAACCCTGAGTAAGGCTACATGCTGGGCGTGGAGTCTGCTTAAGATTCTCCTTCCCCATCTCCCTCTGACCCTCCCCCTGCTCACACTCACACACACACACACACACACACACACTCTCTCTCTCTTCCCCCCCCCCCCAAAAAAAAGAAGAAGAAGATAAGTTTTAACCGAAACCAATGCAATGAACCTCTCTCCATCCACTATCCGAGGAACTCTGGGCAAATACTTGATTTCTCAAGTGTCTCCCTTATGTTATTTTAAAATGGTGATTACAGTACCCACCTCATATGGCTGTTGAAAAATTAAAAGAGTAAATTCTTGCAAAGAACTTCAAAGGGTGTCTGACATACACTAAGTTATCAGTAAACACTGGCCAGTAGTAGTAGTAGTTGTTGTTAGTAGTAGCAGCAGCAAGCACAGTAGTAGTAACAGCAACGGGAGCATGAGTTACGGTAGCAGTACTAGTGGGTGTGGGAATAGTAAGTGGGACTCATTACGGTCAGCAGTCGCAGCAGCAAAGCTCTGTGCTCTAACTATGGCCAAATCTGTCCTAGGTCAAAGAGCCCATCAAATTGTACACGACGTTTCCACATGACACTGCTATTGCACACACAAAAAATTTAATATCTCATACTTAAGTGTCTGCAAATAACCTCCTTCTTTGCCTTGAAGTTGGATGAAAAGTATAGAGGGTGTTGACACCATGTTACATATTTATGGGTGAGCCCAAGAAGGGCCAAGAATCGTCTACTCTCTTGAAGTGATAAGACACAGATCAAGGAAACCCCAGGCCTGGGGACAGTGCCAGGGAGTCTGCATTCTGAGGGCCTGGAAACAGCCTTGCCCACCAGGACCGCTGTATTAGCCAAAGGCCTTGCTGTCCAGCTGAGCCCACTCGTGGCTAAACTACCAAAAGGAGGAAGGAAATGGAGTCTCCCAGGCCATCTTTTATCACCCGGCTAAATATTTTGAACTCAGGATTTAATTCTTTTTCTTCATGAAGAAAAGGAATGGACACACCAAGAGTTTAAAAACATGATCTAGCCTATCAATTGGCTTGTTTGTAATGTTTTTACTACCCACCAGTGGGAGGAAGTTTGTGAGCTGGGTGAGGAGAGCTGGCTGTGACAAGAGATGAACTGTTGGAGGCTTTTGGTTCCGCGTGTTACGTACTAGGGCAGGAATATTAGCTGTAACGAAGTGTATTTTCTACGAAGAAATGGAAAGATATTTACAATGAGGTTGTTATAGACTATCCTCAGTTATGTGTCTTCACTGAAAATGTATTTCCCTGCAACAGTATACCAGACTGACCAGTTAACTCACGACTCTTTTTTTGACTGGAATGTGATACAAGCAACATCACCTCGGAAGAAAGATACAATATTGCGATTCCCGCCAGCCTGACAACATCCCAGATCCTCTACAAAGCTCAGGAGGCAGTGAAGACATATTCTCCTGCATCTCCACAGACCAGGGTGGCTCCTGGAAACATTGTAGCATTAAGTTAGAGTCAGAGAAACGGCCTAGATAGGCTGCTTGTTTGTGGCCTCTCCTCTCCTTGTTCAGCTCCGCCTAATCCTCAGAGGTGTATAAACTCACTGAGCATTTTGCCTCATAACCAAGGAGACCATCGGGAGATGTTTTCCTCCAACGCTTGGGTGGCCTGGCTCCAGAGGACACCGCCAGACTCAGGAACGAGGTCGCTCCCTGGGCTGCTACCAGGAGAACCTCAATGGAAACATTTGAGGAACATTATCTTATTCGATTTTTCTCTCCCTGCCAACAGACATTTGGCAACAGATCCAGAAATCTCTCTCAAAATATCTCACATTCTTCCTCATCCCCAGCTCAGTTGTCATCATTGGTTGCTCCGAGGAGTGGAGTAATTTCTTCCCTATCTGGGCTCATCCTGCAGATAGGGTACTGCTAAATGCTATTTTAAAAACATCCAAATTACAGTGCTTTAATTCCATGTTTCTGTTCAGTGGTGGCCTTCCTCAAAATAATTTCAAGACCTGTGCTCCTTTGTTCTTGGGATTCTGCAGTCCCTTCAGGCGGGAACCAGGAGGGTTTTTTTCCCCTGTAAAGTGCCAAAGAGCAAATAATGTTAGATGTCTCTCTCGCAATTTCTCAACTCTGCCACTATAGCCAAAGGCAGCCATAGACGAACCCAAATGACCGTGGCTTTATTTCCATAGAACTTCATATATGAACACTGGAATTTGAATTTCATATAATTTTTACCTGTCATGAACTCTTCCTTTGATTTCATTCCCCAACCATTTAAAAATTTTAAAACCATTCTTACTTCAAGAGGCAGACAAAAACAAGACCTGTACCCCTGGGGCTAATAATATATGTTAATTTAAAAAAAAGAAAGAAAGAAGGAAAAATAAAATAGAATGAAAGAAATCAAACTATATCTATATACATATACATACACATATATATGTGTGAGTGTATATATACATATAAATGTACATATGTATGTATATACATACATATAAAAGAATGGAAATTATTCAAAAAGAGGTGAAAATAAGAAAAAAAACTGAAAAAACAAATAAAAGTCTAAAAAAAAAAAAAAGAGGCAGGCGAAAACAGGTGGTGGGCTAGATTTGGCCCATAGGTCAAGTTCAGTGAGTCTTGTATTCGAGTAAAAAGAAAATCAAGTTCAAAATGTTGTGATCTGATTATTCAAACTACTTAGAGTTGTGTTGTTTTGTTTTGGCAACTGGATGTTAAGTGTTGGCCTCTCTGTGTTTCTTTCCAACAGGCTCTGAAAACATGGTGGCGTCCCATCCCATTGCTGCCAGCACCCCTGAAGGAAGCAATTATGGGGCAATAGGTATTTCCTACAATGAGTTCATTAGTTGAAGTATTTCCTAATTCTCCAGAGAATAGGATATAAAGGGCCCTCCAGCCACTACTGACTGTGAGAGTGCGTGATGCGGTCATCCTGTAAGATTGTCTTTTCTTTATAAGATCTATCGGTTGGGTGATCTGGAAGTCTCCTTCCAGCTCTAACTCTCTCCAGTTCTGTTCTTCTGTGCCAGCCACACGTAAGCAGAATTCCCTACCGTGGCTGCCATCGACCCCCAAGGTCCCCGTGGGGATACTTTCAGACCCAGCCTGAGTTTAGGGCATGAACATTGTGTCAGAGTCAAGTCAGGGAGCCTGACATCAATTGACGAGCTGTTTCATTCTCAGGTTTCAGTGGAGTGAGGGCGATCTGAAGAGTAAGGCTCTGCTGCAGGTGAACATGGCCGTAGGCAAACAATTGCTCTTTCTGGCTAACTTCATAACTGAACCTAGTCATTCACATGGCAACCCCCCAGTGTTCATTGCGTGGCCTGAAAGAGACAGAATTCCTGTGGGTCTATGAATGATTCCTTTAAAATGTCAGGGCAAAGGGGCTGAGAGTCCTTATTCTATTCGTGTGCTGAAGCTTGGAGAAGCATGTGAGTTTCGTGCAGGCTACTTATTTCTGGCTCTGCGAGAACAGGGGAATGTGTGTGTGTGTGTGTGTGTGCGTGTTTAATTCTCTGAACCAAAGAAATAAAGCGGAAGGTAGGCTCTGCTCATGGGCTCATCCAGCTGCACAAATTCCCATCTGCTCTGGGAAACAGTCACGAGAACACAAGGATTCTTCTTCCTGAGAGTGGTGTTCTCATGCTGTAATCATAGATGCAGCATGTGGGGGGGGGTCTCAGCGTACACATACTTTATCCACGAGCAATATATAGCCCCTGGATATGTGTGTGCTTACACGGACATGTGGAAGATGCCATACAGAACCATGCATGTGCATGTTTATATATTTATGTTCATATTTTAAAATATGAAATGACATATAAACATCATCTTATTTTTGCATCCAAATACCTTATCAGAGCAAATGCCTTTATGTTCTTCATATGTATTTGGCCCTAGAAATAGACAATGTAAATATAAAAAAATAGGAGAAGAGGAAAATTAGAAGTCCACTGAGGAGGAATTAAGAGAAAGAACATGTGTTGTGGGGAAGGAGTTCATTTTTCAACACAGCATTTTCAAGAATGAGTCAGCACTGTGCTTTTTTACAGAGAGGAATGGGCTCCATGGTACTGGCTCTGGAAGGCCGCTGAGTTTTCTCTGTTTCAGAGGAGTCAAGCTCCAGTCCTGGCAGGCAGATGTCCTCCTCCGATGGTGGGCAGACGTGCCAGTCAGACACAGACAGCTCCGTGGAGGAGAGTGACTTCGACACCATGCCAGACATTGAGAGTGACAAAAACGTTATCCGGACCAAGGTACCTCTGCCTAACCAAACTCAGGGTGAGGGTGGAAAGAAAGTTCAACAAACACACCTTCAGCAAAACTCCGTTTCCTCTCTTTTCCTTGCAAGGGAAAACCAAACTTCCCTGAGAGCTTTAGAGATAAAACACAAGTACAGACTAAAAGCAATACTCAGCTAATTAGCATCTCTTTCTGGAAGAAGGAAGCGAGAGCATTTAGAACACCGCAATCTAGTCCCGTCTTCAGGGTCTGGGGGCGCGAGGCTGGCTCAGTCAGAAGGGCATGCGACTCTTGATCTCTGGGTTGTAATACGTTCAAGCCCCACGTTGGGTGTAGAGATTACTTGAGTAAATAAAACTTTAAACAACACCACTCAGGGTCTGAAGTGGCTGACTGAGGACCAGAAGGGCAGAAGAGATCCAGCAGATGGAAGTAGAGATTCACTGAGGGGTACACCCGGGAAAACTCCCTGGTTTTGCACATATCACCCTTCAGGAATAAAGCTCATTTCTTTCCGGCATATATTTATTATATTGTGTTGTAGCCAGTAAAGGAGATGAAAGCAGGTTGTCTAATTTCAATCCTGTCATTCAAGAACCACACAGCGGACATCTCTGAAAACTGAAAACCCATTCCTGAGATATATGAAGCATCTGAGACTCCCAATATGTTTTCCGCATCAGCCAATTCTTACTATTTCAGAGAAAATGCTAGGATTTTTATTGAGGTATTGTGGGGGAAAAAATTGAAAGAAACGTTTTATTAAATCATTTTAATCCCTAGCGAGGAATTGGATTGAAATTTTGTAAAGCTCTCCTTTGTATCTTCTGCCATGTACAGTTGTGCACTCTCTTTTTATTTGGTATCCTAGATGTTCCTTTACCTGTCAGATCTGTCCAGAAAGGACCGGAGAATTGTCAGCAAAAAATATAAGATTTATTTTTGGTGAGTAGATGACTATTGGGACCATGGTTCCCTAAGTAAAATGAAAGTTTTCTTAGTAAAAGCCACAATCACTTATGACACCAGTTTCCATTTAATGAAGCAAAAGTATAGATGTTTTGAGAATTCATGTTACATTCTATAAGAAAAACAAAAATAACTATAAAAGGCAACCAGCCCTAAATTAAAGACATACAAAGTTGGGGCACCTGGGTGGCTCAGTCAGTTAAGTGTCTGCCTTCAGCCTAGGTCATGGTCTCAGGGTCCTGGGATTGAGTCCCGCATCTGGCTCCCTGCTTGGCAGGGAGCCTGCTTCTCCCTCTCCCACCCCACCTACTTGTGCACTCACTCTCTCTCTCTCTGACAAAAATAAAATCTTTAAAAAAAAAAAAAAAAAAGGAAAAATGAGAATGGTAGTAGAATCCCTTTTGTTTAGGGATCACACCAACTCCCATTTCCAGAAAGACAACATAACAATAACATGTCTCTACCTTCCATGAGAGACACTACACTGGAGTCTTTATGTTCTTAGTATGTATTCTGTCTTCTCACCCTGCCTGGCTCTTAGAAGAGCCAGTGATTTCCAGGACTAGAGATCTACAGCTTCTCAGAGTAGCTGGAAACCACCCTGAAAGGAGATGGTACCCCAGGGGGTGATAAACAGACCCGTGGTGGTCAAGCACCTAGATGCAGCTTCTCTCCAAACCGAGAGGCTGAGCTGCCTGGCAGGTGACACCCTTACACCCCCGACCTCCGCTCAGAAATCCCAAGCTGACGCTGTGACAGCTCTTCTGTTCTTTTCTCTGGAGGGCCGCCATTTTACTTGGATACAGATATCCCAGGGAAGCAGAGGCAGTGGGGGCCCCGTGGAATTTCATAGTGGGACCATCATTTTGGAACTAAGGTATCTTAGAGAGCCATATCCCTTCATATACTCCATCTCCCATTACTTACACTCTGATCACTTTTAATCAGACGGCATTCTAAAGGAAGAGGCCCTCATCCATAATTTGGGTAAAGCAGAAACAAGTGTTATTTATAGTTTTACCAGTGATTATAGTATTGGGATGCTGCAGAGACAGGAGCTCTATAATCCGTTTCTAACTACTTTTACAAGTGAACTAAGGAGTTATGAGGTGGAAGGATTCTTTTTTTTTTTAAATTGAGCAGAGATTCATTGTTAATTTGGAAACAACTATTTCCGGTTCTTTCTGCCTGCTTAGGAACATCGTCACCATCGCTGTGTTTTATGCGCTGCCTGTGATCCAGCTGGTTATCACCTACCAGACAGTAAGTGCTGCTCAGATCCCAGAATCCCAGTTTCATACCACAGGGAGAGATCTTTGCTAGGACTTAGAGAAAGGTATCTATCACTTGAGCTCAGTCCAAGTGTGAATTTCCCATTTCAGTTCCAACTGGACCTGTCCATTGCTTCATCTTTGATGGACCTTTAGATCTAGTTCCCAACTGTTTTATCACAGAAGGGCTTGAGACCTCTTGTATTATTTTGTCACCCAAATTGAAGGTATCACCTGATGCTCTTTCAGTCATAATATCTAGGAACTATATCTGTCATTTACCAGGCTGAACTTCTGATTATCAAGGGGTAAGGAATAGAGGAAATAAGTTCCAGACCAAAACAAAGAAACCCGGTGTGTAATTTAGCCTGCGCCCTCTCGTTGAGGGTATTTTCTTATAAAACTAAAAACAGCTTTACAAAACTAGTAAGATATTCAAATTTAGAAAATATAAAATATGAACAAAAATTAAGTAAAAACAAATAAACAAAGATAGTAATTAAAGCAGCTTGAGAATCCTCCTCATAGTTCATAGAACCTTAGGATCCAGATCCCATAATTACCTTCTCCAGCGTTTATCACACACAGAAAGCCTGCTTTGAAAGGATGAGGCTGACAGTGTTTCTAATACAGCGTCTCCCAAACGGCTGTGCGTCAAAATCACCTGGGGAGTTTTTAAATCCTGATGTCCAGGCTCTACCCTATACCAAATTAGATCCAAGTCTCTGAGAATAGAACCAGGCACCCGTATTGATTAAACCCCCAGTGACTCTAGTGTACAGCCAAGTTTGAAAGCCAATGGTCTAATAGTATTTAGCCACTTCCCTACCTAATAATGCAATAAGGGTGAGGACTCTTATGAGGTTTGGGCTCCACTGCTTCTAATCTCCAGGGCCCTGTAGGAAGATAGAGCTGTACTATGTTCTGGGAAGGTTCTTAACGTTAGAGATGGTGATAAAGACAGATAACTGAACACAACCCCCCTCACATCACCTTGCTCTGTGGTTATCACTTCTGCGCACAGAAAGGGACAGCTCTGTACCCTCCCAACACACATCTAGAAAATAGAACATAGCATGACGGTCCTAATAACCCTGTGCTGTGTGAGGAGGGCAGACGACGACCCATCCCCTGCTAAGGAGGAACACTGGTTACATGGTAAATCGCTGTGAGCAGGGCCTGCCTTTTGTGATCTCAGGCTGGGCTCAGCAGATGGAGAAACACTGCATCTCCTCTTCTCACTCTTGATGTTGCAGGTGGCGAATGTCACTGGCAATCAGGACATCTGCTACTACAACTTCCTCTGTGCTCACCCCCTGGGCGTCCTGAGGTGAGCCCTGCCCTCCAGTTACCCGTGAGGCACTTAGAGATGCCTTTCTAGATGATGCAACGTCAGTTTTTTAAAAATACTAAAAACAACCATGGAAAACTACCCCAGTTGAGGGTAAAGGGGGATGAAATCTAGAAGTTTTGAGACCAGATGTGCTCCTCTCATTCCTGTATAGGGGCCGCAGGAGAGAGTCCTAAGAATAACCAGCTGAGAAGAGGGCGGGGATGTTTCAAAAAGATCAGGTCCTAGATGTAACGACACGCATCCATGTGCATGAGTTCCTCGTACATTAATCCACTGAACAACCTCATAAACTAGATAGGATTATCATTACTCCCACTTTCAGATGAAGATGCTAAGGCTTAGAAAGGTAAGGCCTTAGGGGAGGTTCTTCACCTGTCAGTGATGTCAGGACTCGAACCCAGGCCTGCTGCCTCCAAGGCCATGCTCTGCCCTCCAGAACATGGGGAAGTAGAAAGAGCATTTGTCTGGCAGCTGGGAGCCAGGCTTCTTGTTCCAGAACTAAACCAGCCTCAGTGTCCTGAAATAAAGCAGCTGGCTATGACCAGCTGACACTTCACCATTACAGAGCTGAATATTGACATGCACAGCATGGGTCCGGCTATGAGAATTCCCTCTCACAGCGCAGCTGAGACCCTCGGCCAAGCTGCCCATCCCTGGAGCAGCTGTTTCCCAGGATTCATTCCATGCCAGTCCTCGGGATAAGAGAGGACTGAGTGGGTATCAGGGAAGCCAATCAGGCATCCAGGGCAGAAACGTACAGACACATTATCACAGGCTAGGCATCCTAAAATAAAGGAGTAAGGCTAAAGATGATCTCTGATGATTTGCCAGTCGTGAAATCCGATGAGAAGGCTGGGCAGAAAACATGGGATGCTGAGAGGACTCACTTGTTCGTGGGCGCATTCCTTCATTCATCCTCCAAATCTCTTGTATCGCCTGGACTCTCTCTTGGTTTCCCTCTCATCCCTTAGTGCCTTCAACAACATTCTCAGTAACCTGGGCCATGTGCTCCTGGGCTTCCTCTTCTTGCTGATAGTCTTGCGCCGGGACATTCTCCATCGCAGAGCCCTGGAAGCCAAGGACATCTTTGCCATGGTGAGGAGAGGGCAGCCAAATCAGACGTGGGAGCCAGGAAGGGTCATGGTTCTGAGCTGTATCTGCAAAGGGGAGGGACATCTGGCTGGATTGGGTGGTGTTGGATTACAGGAAAAGAATAACAGGAGGCCAGAAGCTTGGGTTTCCAGATTGTATGGCTATATCACCAGTTGGTGTCTTTCCACTGACCCTGCTCTCTCCTCTTTCAGGAATATGGGATTCCTAAACACTTTGGTGTTTTCTATGCAATGGGTATTGCATTGATGATGGAAGGAGTGCTCAGTGCTTGTTACCACGTCTGCCCTAATTACTCCAACTTCCAATTCGGTAATTAGAATTTCCATCAACCACACAGATTTGAGTTATAGAAGTCATGTCCTGGGACCCTTCCCAAATGTATGCAAGAACTGAATGATATTTTATGTGAGAAAAAGTGATTTGAGGGCACCTCCTCACAGAACATGGTTTTCATGGGTCATGCCATCTTTTCTCTCTGACCACCTTTCAGACTACAAAAGGCTCAACGTTCAATGATGATCCCATGGTTAGATCTGCAGGTGGGCAATGGGCAGATAGAATCCACCAACAGACATCAGGAATTTTCCCTTAGTATAATTTGGCTTAGCTTAGCAATTAGACTGTTTTGGGTTGAAAATAATAGAAAGCCCAATTCAACTGGATTAAATAATAAGGACAATTATCAGCTCACCTTCTGCAAGTGCAAAGGTGGGAAAGGCTTGCGATGGATTTATCAGGTGGCTGTGGCTCCAGTTCTCTGCAATGCCTTGGGCTGGGCTCAGCCTGTAGGCTGATTTTATCCTCAAGCTTTTAGGAAACTCATGATGGCAAAAATAGCTACAGCAGGTCCTGGCTTCCCGTCTCTACTTCATGATGTTTGGTGGATGCAACAAGCTGGTTTCCAGAAGCCTTCATTTAAAAGCAAGGAAATTTCTTTGCCAAAAACCCCCAGATGACATTCTTCCATACCTCAGTAGTTTAAATAGTCACAAGCCCACGGTTAGCTCAAGCATGGGTTGGTATACCAATCATGGTGGCAACGGTGGGGCACTACCTTTAGACCAAGAGACCCACTGGTAGAACCAGGAGTTGGAGTTAGCTTTGCCAAAACAAATAGGAAAGGCATGAATTTCTGAATTGAAAATGGGGCAAGATATCTGAGTTAGTGCTGATATGCTGTCAGAAAGGAGGCGGGGGAGAACTGATGCTAGTAGTAGGAAATTAACAGTGACCCCCACAGTCAAGGATAGGGATTTTAAAAGCAGTCATTTTTATGTTTGTATTCTAGCCTCTGTCTGGGAATCCAGAACACCACAGAAATTCTGTCACATTTAATTTTCTTTAGTTAGAAACATTTTTAATAGAAAAAAACTGTAGAGAACCGTATCAGTCACCACTCAGAACAAATGCCAACATTTTTTAAATATTTGCCTTGAATCCACTTTTTAAGAAATAAATCGCCGTGATAAAGTTTGAGGTTCCTTGAACTGCTTTCCAAACTTATTCCGCCCTTCCCCAGAGGCAACAGCTATGACTAATTTGACATTTATCAGTCCAGTTTGTTTTTATAATTCTACTACATTTGTAGTAAATTAATATTTAGTTATCACACTCTGTTCTGTAACTTTGTTTTTCACCCACTGATATGTTTTCAAGATTTACCAATATTGAATCAAGGACATCCAGTTCACTCATTTTTAAGGACTGTCATCTTCTGTAATAAAAATATGAACACTGCATCTATGGGGCACCATCCAGACGTTGCACACAGTGTCCATTGAACACCCTTACGTAGTTCTCTTTGTGCACCACGTGGGAGAGGTTCCCTGGGACACTTAGACGTAGAATTTTGGAGTCACCTGGCTTATGCATCTTCCATTGCCAAAATACTCAGTTTCTGCAGAGTATTAATTCCTACTTCCACTAGCTGCCTGAGAGTTCCCATTCCCCTACATCAGCATGAACGTGTTATTGTCCGACATTTAAATGTTTCGCTACATTGTTGAGTAATATGGGACATTGTCTTGTTGTTTGAATTTGTACTTCCATACTTCTCATGTAGCTACGCCACATTTCATTTCTAGCTGTTTTCCATCCCTTGGCTGTAAAGCTGGGTATGAGCAGCGATCAATGTGGTTCTATTTCAGGACGCTGATAAGGACCTACCAGGCCACCTAGGTTGCTTTTTATTGTCCCAGCTCCCTAATTGTCACCAGTATGGACTCCTGTTACAACTGCTAAACAGCAGCATTTAAACACAAATTCCTCCACAAGTAGGGATAGTCAGTTACTTACCATGTCATCGGATGCTTTGCTTCCGTGAAGTAGGAACAGCCTCGAAGGGCTTTAGAAATGGGATGCGTGGGGTCTGGCTAGAGAACGTGGGGGTGGAGGCTGTCCTGTTGGAGGTCTCCACATAGTCTGAGGGCGACAAATACTCCAGGGCCTGAGGCAAGGGTTTCCCAGGCTCCAGAGGATCTGTCTGTGGCCAACTGGGTCCTGACTGTTTCCATTCCTCCTGTGTGCCCTCAGATACCTCCTTCATGTACATGATCGCCGGCCTCTGCATGCTGAAACTCTACCAGACCCGCCACCCAGACATCAATGCCAGCGCCTATGCTGCCTACGCCTCCTTCGCGGCAGTCATCACGCTCACCGTCCTCGGAGTGGTGCGTGCCCACCTCCCAGCCCCCACCGCCTTCAGCCCCGCTTTCCTAGGGGGCACCCCCTTAGGAGGTTTTCCATTGTTTGCTTGCTTGACCTCAGGAGAACGGGTTTGAATGAATCACAACCCTTGGTTCCTGATAGGCGGCCATCAGGGGTCAATTCATGGTATTTTACTGACGTACCGAGCTAGTTATCTCTAATAATGTAAGAGGCACCTGTAAAGCTAGCCCTGCAGAGTTTCGCCGTCACGCTGGGACCTGACTCACATGAGATCGGCATAGAGATGGACAACCTGATCGGAGAGAGACTGAGTGGACGCCACTCGTGGAATGTGCAGGGACATGTGTGGGTTGGGTGCAGTTATTTGAAGAGTATTGGCTCCCAACTCTACACCTGTTGCCCTTTCATTGTTGCTGTTCGGTGCCTCCCCCATTTCTTCCCTCTCCCATTGTCACAGGTAGCCATGCGTTTTGGCGCAGTAAGGTACCTGTGAGCTCACAGAAGTTAGGGGCGGCGGGGAGACACCACAATTCATGCACGGCTGGGGTTTGACTCTGTATGCATACACGACAGAATGATTTTCATGAGTTCTGTGGGGAACAGCCCCGATGAAGGTAACTTCCATCTTTACTCCTAGGTGTTTGGAAAAAATGACCTGTGGTTCTGGGTCATCTTCTCTGCAATCCATATCCTGGTGTCCCTGGCCCTCAGCACCCAGATCTACTACATGGGTCGTTTCAAGATAGGTGAGTCACCTGTTACCCTATACTGAACACACTGATGAACGTACCCCAAGAAAACATTGTCTTTGCTTACCCTAAATGGAAGTGTTGGGGGTCATCATGAACACGGTCTCTGAATTCTGTGTTTCGTAACTTCTCCTGTATTGGGTCACCGTGAGCTGTTGCCACTAGTTCTCTTTTCAACCGAGAACTAAGCTTGCCCTACCTCAGACTAAGGCAGACCTCCAGCTCCAAGTCCCAGTGCTATATAACTCACGGAACTCTGAAAGTGTGTTTGAAGAATGGTGCACCCATCACGCCACTCGTTCCACCTAGAGAAATCCTTTTCAGTCTGTAGCATCTAAAAGGAGCATTTCTCTGAGCAGGCTAAATGGTTATCGAGAATGAATTCTATATTGTTTTCAAATTCTGGGACTGGAATGAATACTTTGAGACTTACCATTCTTAACAGGCAGGACACCGGCTGAACTCCCTCACAACAATGTACACGTACCACCATAGAGCACGGACTGCTCCATGGAAATCCATTTCTGATCTGGGACCATCACTCGTTATATACAGGAACAGATTTGAGTCATTGTAGAGAATTACATTTCCCCAGTCCTTTGAAGGGCCAGGAAGTCAGACTTAAATATTCTTTTATATATTTCAAGAAAACTAATTACATATAAACATAGGCCCATCCCTAATATTTGCAGAGCCCAAAGCAAGACTGTGAATAAAAGTCCACATAATCATATGTGTAAAAATTTTGAAGTTCTAAAGCAGGCTAAAAAAAAAAAAGAAGAACCTATTAAATACATGAAAGGAAGGAAAGAAGAAGGGGAGGTAGGGAGGGAGAGAGGGAGACCAACAAACTGATGAATATAATATGCCTTCATTACAACCTAGAAGGTCCAGGCTCAAATTTAAAATTGTCAGCTCCTCAAGAACACTCCAGAACACAGCTGATTAAGAGAGCTGGTCTCCGGCCCCTATCCGTCTTTTCTTTCCACTCTGGCTCTGTCCTGCATCTTAAGCAGTCTCACAGGTGTGCACATCAACATTCTTGCCCAACATCCAGTTGGCCACTCCTTGCCTCTAGAGGTGCTCACTCTAACAGCACCCAATGCCCTCAGGAAGATCGATGGGTGAAGGGGGCTATGCAGGCTCTGAGTGAACTCAAGTCCATCTGGGCAGAGAACTCTGGACTCTGGAATTCAGAATGTGGTCCAGAAGGAGTAACTCCCTCATCCAGCAGACCCCTCACTCACTGGGGATCGAGGACCTTTAAAATATGGCCAGGTCTAAGAGTGATTCTACATAAACAAGTTGCTTTATGATTAGAAAGCTGAATAAAACAATTTCAGCAGTGTAGTTTTCTCCTTGGGCTCAGTCAGCAGATTTGCCTTTGGCGTTAACATAGCCAGTGTATCTTCAAGTTGCCCAGTGAAAGCATCGCTAAGTGGTTGTGTAGAGCATTTGGTTTGGACTCTGGTCATGTCCCAACCTCCAGACTCACAGGTGAGTGAAGTCATGCAAAGTCAACTTTGAAAAGGAAAATAATTTGAAGCACTGTTGTTCTGGCTTCTCCCGGGTTCTTCCAGAATTGGAAAAACAAACTTGAATTCAGATATATGTGACAGGAGGGGCCATTAATAATACATAAGGGAGCTTTTAGTATATTTATACTACTTTTGCCCCATGCAATTTTGCCTTACTATATTAGTTTACCTTCTTAAAAAGGAGAAATGTAATGTATTATGTTATGGCCATGTGATCATCTGGAGCGTCTCAACAGGAAAAAGATGTCACACATGAAGATGGAGGATTTGATCACAAAGGGACCCTTCCTTAGACAAGGTCGAAGTAGAGGAGAGTGAATGGGGTAGCCTGGCAACCTGGAGTCAGGAGCAAGGAAGCCCAAAGGACAGGGAGGGAGTGGTTACCAAAATGTGGAAGGAGAGGAAGTCACTCTGAAAGCAGTGACCTTTAGATGACAGACATGGGCCAGTCTGAGGCATCCTCCCAGGGAGGGTGCCAGGTGGATGTACACTCCAAGCTCACTCTCTTCCCTGAGCCCCTCCAATCTCCTGCTAGGGTTTCCCACTATCCAAATCCATGGAGAGGGAGCAAAACCACTTATGGGGTCCTGCAGTCAGCCTCCCGGGGGGCACAGTGTGGGACAGAGGTGTGGCCAAGGTCAATGGAGGACAGCCAGTGCATAGCATCACTGAGATGTTCAATTTCTCTACTCAGGGAGTCTTCCTCAAATGATCACAGATTTACCAGTGTCTAAAGGAAAATGTGCCATTCTATGGTGACAATGGTCGCAACTATATTTAGTCCAAAGACGGGAAGTTGGGCTAGTGGACCGTGGCTCAGCCAACACCAGCCTTACTGCCCGTTGTATAAGCTGCCTCTGATTTCTAGAATGACTTACACCCTTCTCTGTGGCCCTCAGGCCCTACCTGAAAATGAACGTGGACACGGAAAAGGTAGCAGGGATGGGGCAGAGCATTTCCTAAGGAGACAGAAAACCAGAGAACTCCTTGCCCAGATCCTGACTATGCTTCAGAGCTAGGGGTTTGCTCATGAGAGAGGACGGACAGCACATTGCAAGCAGTGCCTGAAGGAGATAGGGAGAGACAGACGTCTCCTTCCCTCTAAGGAATAGTGGACTTGGGAATGTTTGAGCCAGGCAGAAAGATTCTGTGTTCTCTACGATGAGAAAACATTATTTTTTTAATTGGAAAATAAAATGAAAGTCATCGCTTTGAGAGGAAAAATAAAATGACCAGTAGTTTACCTATTTGGCTACCTTCTTATACCATTTTCTTTTCTCATTTCTTCTCTGCTTTCCACTGATTCAGACGGGTCTGATACAGGTAATGTTCAGCCACCCTTCCCAGGGTTCTTGGTTGTTTTCTTAGCAAAGCGACTGTTGGCTGTCCTGCCAGCTCTGCTCCCCAGAACCCCCTTCCAGGCTGAGCACGATCAGTGGGGGTAGGAAGGAGAGAGGGGGAAGGGGTCAGGGATGCACTCCAACCCAACCTGTCCCCTGCCTCTTCTGGGCTATTGCATGGACCCACCCCTCCCTCCTCCATCCCTCAGTATAGCCAGTCTAGAGAAGTCTGGTTCCACTGACCCCAGGGGTAGACATGAAGGGGAACAGCGTTCATAGCAGAGCTGGGGTCCCCTCTCGCAGAAATACTGGCTTTGAGCAGACCCCAGCCTTCCTGTGACATCTGCGGGGTAGACGGCCCACAGAAAGACTGCTCTACCTGGACCCTCACTCGGTTCATACGACAATCATAACACCTACACTTGCTGTGTTTCATCCTATGCTTTTGAAGGACAGCATTTAAAACTTCCTTTCCCATCTATTTCTCACCTTCTTAACTTACAACCCTCTGATTCCAGCTTCCTGACAAGTTTAGGCTTTCTGAACATGCTTCATAAATGGCAATACCCCAGGGTTCAGTTCTTACTGACTTAGAACCACATGGAGAAATACAGATTAGAATTTTTGTGAGCGAAGATTCCCCATCCTCTAGACAGAGCAGGTGTTTTAAGGTAGCTTGAGGGGTCCCATCACATCTCTGCTCTGGAGGAACCAGCACTGGGGTAAACTGTAAACAAAGGGAATCTTAGCCCAAGGGGCCCATGGAATGCCTGGCCAGCCACCCACATTACTGGTGAGCTCTTGTTACTGTGTCCCCCTCACTTGCCTCTCTGCAGGTTGATGCCTGGATCTTGCTTGCCTCCCAGGACAGCCTGGGGGCGGCAGACACTGTTTTTTAAGGCCAACATATATTGCTGACCTATTCGGTGTGCAAAGCATAAAGTGAAGGCGACATCATCTTGGCCCTCAAAGCTTGGGCCATTGGGGAATATCTTGTATGACCTCTGACTCAGCCTTCCCATGCGATTGTGTCATCGGCAGACTTGGGGATTCTCCGACGGGCTGCGATGGTTTTCTACACGGACTTTGTCCACCAGTGTAGCCGGCCGCTGTACATGGTACGTGCGCATCCTGTGTGCCTTGGCCTTCTCCCAGAGAGCACGGGAACAGGAGGAGGGCCAGGCTCGGGGCAGACGCTCAGGTTCTCTAAGTCGAGAGAGCCAGATGGCCCAGGGTGGCGGAGGTCCAGTTAGGGGGAAGAAGCGTGTTACTTTCTCCTCTCGTTCATGGGAAAGCAAGCTGGGATGAATCTATTTTTATACATGAAACGCTGCTAGTGTATAAAGAGAACATATGTGTATACATAGAAAACTACTAAACAGTGACAATTGCTGTGGGGAAGGATCAAAGCAGGGCATCCGTGTATAAAATCACCCAAAGAAATATGATTATTTCACTTGGGGAAAGGGAAGAGGCACTCGCTCCATAATTGTACCCAGACAGCAGGCACGAACCAGGCCTGTCCCAAGCAAACCCGGGCACCTATCACTCCAGTTGCTTTCAGTAAGAACTTGTGCTTTCCACAGGATACATTTGTTTGATTTTTATACCTTGTTTGACTTTTTTACAGTGGGCAAGAATATTCTTTCAAAATTGTGGTTATTCATTAGTGGCTGAAACACAAGTTCTAAAAATTCACCATTGTTTTCAGTATATTATACACTGCTCCATGGAGTAGAGGGATGGGGGCCCTGGTCCCAGCTCTATCTTGACTGGCGGGCCAGTGACCTCAGGAAGGCCACATATGTCCCCTGAGTCACGGGGGGCCTTTACAGCAGCAACTGGTGCTGCTGTTTGGGCCTGGCACACCAGAGTTCCCTAAGTACTTGCTAACAGTGTATGATCCCAGGATGTTTACATAAAGCAATATGAGAATATCTGAGGCATCTAGAGCTTGGGCAGGAGCTGTAGGCACCAAACCTATAGGGTTTTATTCATGTGAAAACTTAAAAATCCAGTAGGACCTGTGAGTCTTTGGGGAGTTAAGCATGCTTTAGCTGTGAGCCGGGAAGAACAATTAACGTTTTGTTTGCTTGCTTACAGTAAGGGATACAGGCTGTCTTCCCCACCCCCCAATAGACTATTTTTTTAGAGCCGCTTTTTAGGATCCGCAAAAAATTGAGCCAAAAATACAGAGATTTCCCATCAATCCCTTCCCCCACCTATGCACAGCCTCCCCCACTATCCACACCCACCCCCAACCGAAGCTGTACATTCGTTAGAATCAATGAACCTACACAAACACGTCATAATCATTCCGAGTCTGTAGTGTACATTCTTTGAGTTTTGACAAATTTGTAATGACAGGATTCACCATTGTAGTATCCTACAAAGTCGTTTCCCTGCCCTAAAAATCCCCTGGGTTCCATCTGTTCTTCCCACTCCCCCTCCCCTCTGATGCCTGGAAACCACTGATCTTTCTCCAAAGTCTTGCATTTGCCTGAACATCATATAGCTGGAATAATACAGATTTTAGCCTTTTCAGATTAGCTTCTTTCACTTATTAATAGGCATTTGAGATGTCTCCGTGTCTTTTCATGGCTTGGTAGCTCATTACTTTTCAGCACCAAATACCACTCCATGGTCTGGATGCATTACTACACTTTGTGTATCCATTCACTTGCCGAGGGACACTTTGTAATTTGACAATTACAAATAAAGCTGCTATAAAAATTGGAGCTCAGGGGTGTCTGGGTGGCTCAGTCAGTTGAGCATCTGACTCTTGACTCAGCTCTGGTCTTGATCTCATGGTCGTGAGTTCGAGCCCCACATTGGGCTCTGCACTGGGCATAGAGCCTACTTAAAAAAAAAAAATGTGCGCAGGTTTTTGTGTGGTCCTATGTTTTAGGGTGTTTTAAATTCTTTTGGACAAGTACCTAGGAGGGCAGTTTCTGGATCGTATGGCAAAACTATATATAGTTTTTGGGATACCTGGGTGGCTCAGTTGGTTAAGCAGCTGCTCAGGTCATGATCCCAGCGTCCTGGGATCGAGTCCCACATTGGGCTCCTTGCTTGGCGGGAAGCCTGCTTCTCCCTCTGCCTCTGCCTGCCATTCTGTCTGTCTGTGCTCACTCTCTCTCCCTCTCTGACAAATAAATAAAATCTTTTAAAAAAAAACTATATATAGTTTTCTAAGACATTGTCAAACTGTGTACAGTCCAAAGTGGCTGTACTATTGGGCATTCCCAGCAGCAGTGAATGAGCCTTCCTATTGCTCCACATCCATGCTAACATTTGGGGGGACCCATGTTTCAGCCTTTCTAATAGATGGATTCATTTTTTTTAATGAAGATATTTCCTCCAAACTGGATGGATCACCCACAAAGACTGAGCATCGCCACTTTTAAATAGTCAGCGAGGCCATGCAAATTAAAGCATAATCAGAAACCACCTAAAAGTTTTAAGTTGTACGCAGAGGTGCAGGACCAGATTGTGAATGAATCCCTATCAGAGCCATTTTCCTCTGAGATAGACCTTTCCAATTTTTCCCACTACTAGTGTCTTTAGTGTTGAAGCTGTGTGTTTAGAGATCAGGAGCCTGGGAACTTCAGGGCCTCCGTGGAGCCAGAGTAATGGGTAGGAAACCAGTGCCTCCCAGGTGATTTCCACAAGCCACCACATGGCCCATGAAGTAACACAATGCCAGGGAAGACCAGCAGCTTAATGCTTTTTAACTATAGAGTCAGCTATAGACACTGCTCACTGAGAAGTGGGCCCCAGGTGCCCAGCTACCCTCAGCACTGTGGGGAATCAGTAAGAGTTCTGTTTACTGACCACATCTTTGACGCTGTTTCATCTGCTCAGTCCCAGGACTTGCGGTTGGTTCTCATGGCAGGTTAGGGTCCGACTATCGGCACAGCTTTCTTAAGAACCATGGAAACTCTTCCACCGGGCAATTGTTTTCCTGTAATAGATGTTTCCCAGGTGGTAGGTTAAAAGAAAAGCGATGTGTGCAGTCTCTCATTTGATGTTTTCTTACCAGGACAGAATGGTGTTGCTCATCCTGGGGAATCTGGTGAACTGGTCCTTGTAAGTAGTCTTAGGAAGACAAGTCTTCTCTCTTCGTTGATGTCTAGAAAACTGTGGTTTCACTTTCCTTGGCTGTCATTTTTATAAAGAAATATGAAACTAAGGTGAGTGTAAGACTGTGCTTGCCCCAGGGACTTGAAAGAAAGGTACTTTTTCCTTCTGCAAAGAATGCACTAAGAAGCCTTGTGTAGCGACAGTGGCCTCTCTTCAGGCATTGAGTTGAGTTTAATGCATTGAATTCATTTGCTCAACAAGACCAACATCAAATTTGTTATCTGCATGAATAGACTATACAGATAGTTAGACGATAGAGACTAAGTAAGTAGATGTAAAAATGAAGCATAGTTTTAAATTCTTGTAGAACTCTCCATAAATGCTACCCAGCAGACATTCCCTTTCTTACTGTGTGAGTGTGTGTAGGGGCAGTGTACAAGTCTCTTTCCTATTTCTTTCTTTCCATGTAGGTCTCAATCTTCCTACCACACCAATATCCTCCTTCTTCTTTCCCTTCATTATCACCTTGGCCTTTTGTCTTCAAATGCCTTCAAAATAGAACAGTACAACAGACACATATTTTCTATCTATATTTTATACAACATGTTCTCAACTTTAAAATGTGAATAAGTGAAATTAAAATGTGAATAATCCCTCCAAAAAAATCAGTAAATTTAATTGCTTTTATTTGTGGTTCTTAGATGATGTGCTAGAAAGTTCAGCAACCTTTGATAGAAAGATAACTCCCCACCCCTGCCCCCCTTTAAGACATGAAAGGAATGGAAGAAGAGGCATTCCTCTTCAGGGGAAGCCAGAATCTGGTCATGACAATTCAAAACTTATTTGGGGTAATGCTTCTGGAAAAATCTGCCCATAATGTTGTCACCCAGGGATTACCTCCAGGTAAGGTCTACACCTGTGAAGGTGTAGAGAAGGTCTATACCTCCTTTACATAGAGATACGTTGAGGTGGGTGATTCTTGGAGCTTGGTGCTCTTCCTGACCACTCTTTGGGGGCAGACTGCACAGTCCTGATGACTGCAAGAAAGGGTGCTTGGTGCTGGTAGGAGGAAAGGGACCAATTGCTTGATAACGAGTAACTGAAAACCAGTACTGACAATCACCTGGCTTGTCCCTGCCTCTCTGTAACCAAAACCAAACACATAATCTGCTCACAAGACAAGGTGAATGGCCTCTCTTTTCTTACACAGGAACTCTTTGGGCATCAAGGCCTGCAGGGATGAATGAGGTGTGATGACACACCAACACTAGGATAGCCTGGTAGGGGGTTACCGTCCTCTTCGTTCCTCCATCCTCAGTTTCTTGTGGACATTACAGGACATGGTATCCTGTAAGTCATGGTATGACTTAATATGAATGTTATTTTAAAAGTAATCACTCTTATATGGTCATGAAGGATGGTGTGAGTCTGTGTACATAGAAAGAGAGAGATGTATGTACATATATATGTAAGTTCACAGACACACACAGAATGAGAGAGAGATAAACCAAATGTGGCAAATGCTAATAATGGGTGAATCTGAGTAAAAAGTATACAAGAGTTTTTGGTATATTGAAGAATTCAAATTCTGGGAGGAGGAAATTTCCTATATTATACAGAACAAAGTTGGTTGGAATACAAAGTGAACCAAAAGAAAGTCCATTAAGAACAGCTTTACGCTTCAAATACTTCAGAATAAACTTTGACATAGGAGGACCCTTCCGCAGAAAACTTAATTAACCTTATTAGGAGACATAAAGGAAAACTTAATTGAACGAAGAGAGATGTCACGCCCTAGGTGAGAAGATCAGCTGTTGTAAAGATATTATTTCTCAAGTGCATGCATAAATTTCAACTTAGAATTAAGTTAATAGGATTTTATTCTGAAATTATTTGCCTACTTAGCGTAAAATTTCTAAAGGTCTCCACAAAAGAAGATTAACAGAACAAAGGGCAGAGGAGTATAGTGACTAGTCCAGTTTTATCCAACAGAACTTTCTGGAGTGATATAAATGTTCTACATGGCATTGTCCCATACGGTAGCTGTCAGCCAAATATGGTTGCTGAACACTTGAAATGTGGCTGGTGTGACTGAGGCACTGAATTTTCTATTTTATTTGTCATTAATTTAGATGTAAATGGCCACATGTAGCCACATACTGGGTATTGTAAGCTAGCCTAATCAGATAATTTGACATAGTCTAAAATAATAACACGGTGACCCAAAATTGGAAATTAGCGACAAATTAGTGAAGCAGCGTGGAGAGGATAGAAATCCAACTATGTTTGTGTACAGGTCTATATTTATAAAAACAAGCTTTTCCAAAACAAGGACATAGGAAGGGTCTTATAATAAAGAGTTTTAGTGTAACTGAATAGAAATGTGGAACATGCTAAAGGCTCATGCTAAACCCCAACCAAAATAAACTTCAGTACTGGTTTAAAAACCATAGGCAGGGCGCCTGGGTGGCTCAGTGGGTTAAAGCCTCTGCCTTCGGCTCAGGTCATGATCTCAGGGTCCTGGGATCGAGCCCCGCATCAGGCTCTCTGCTCAGCAGGGAGCCTGCTTCCTCCTCTCTCTCTCTCTGCCTGCGTCTCTGCCTACTTGTGATCTCTGTCAAATAAATAAAATCTTTAAAAAATAAAAATAAAAATAAAATAAAAATAAAAACCATAGGCAGCGAGCAAGAATTTGATAATGTGTGTCAAGGCAATTTTTGAGATAATTCTACTTCCAGTAATCTAGTCTAATGAATTAATCTTAAATGCAAAAAGAAAAAAGAAGAAGAAGCAAGAAAAGCACACTGTGTCTGAAGGGATTCAGTTAGTTGTTGAGGTGTTCTTTAGAATAATGAAAAGCTGCAGGACGCCTGGGCCCGAGAGATGATTGTGGTACCTCCACTTCGGGGACGCTTACAATCATCAAAAATGCCAGGTCTGAAAGAGGGGTCGTAATTTATGGAGGTTCAAGTTTTTTTTTAATCACCCTCCTCCCCAAAATACAAGCGGGGAGTGAAGACGCCAAGAACGTTAGGAATCCGCCTTGATGCCTACAAAGTCATTCTCCTTACACCCAGCGCGCTCTTTGGACTGGTCTATCGGCCCAGGGACTTCGCTTCCTACATGCTGGGGATCTTCATCTGTAACCTGCTGCTCTACCTGGCCTTTTACATCATCATGAAGGTAAGAGTGGGCGCTGGGGGTCCGCCCCCACCCTGGCGGCCCTGGGGCGCATGCATGCAGGACCCCAGCAGGGCAGCATGTGCTTCCCACCCACAGCTTCGAAGCTCTGAGAAGCTCCTCCCGATCCCGCTCTTCTGCATCCTGGCCACAACTTTGATGTGGGCCGCCGCACTGTACTTTTTCTTCCAGAATCTCAGCAGCTGGGAGGTAAGAGGGTCGTTTTCTTGGCCAAGGAAATGTTCTCCCTCCGTCTTGCCTCCCGGACCTTCCTCCCTCCCTCTCTTCACGGGCTTGTGGTTGTTTGTCTTTGAAACGGAAGCTTTTTCTGAGAGAGATCGTGTAGAACTGATCTTCATTACACGTCGTGGGACGATCCCACCCACACCCCCCGTGATGTTTAATGTGTGTAAAAACCTTGTTGCGTGCGTGTTCTTCTCCTAACCCGCATCCATAAACGGATCCTCAGCTGCTGGCCTTTGTAAATCCGTGGCACAGAGAGCAGAGCAGAGGCCTGGGAACCCAGGATTGTACCCGGTAACAGAGAGGAGGCCTCCACTCTCCACCACCACAATCGATTCTAGAACATTTCCATCACCCCAGAAAGCCAGCCTGGACCCATTCGTGCCGCTCCCCATTTCTCCCTCACGCCTTGGCCATAGCAACCGCTAATCTCTCTCTATAGCTCTGCCTGTTCTGGATATTTCTTACCCATTTATCATGCAGCATGTGCCTTTGAGTCTGGCGCAGGCACTCATCCATGGGGTCGCATGTGTTCGTAGCCATCTCTTTTTATTGATGAGTAACACTCCCTTGTGTGGAGACAGCGCTCCTCCTCTCTCATCAGTCACCAGACATGTGGATTGTTCCCATTCTTTGGCTCGTGCAAATGCAGCCGTGGTGAATATGGTGTACACGTTTTTGTGTGGACTCCTGTTTTCTTGGAAGCTTACTTTTGGAGCCGGGCATCCAGTAGTGTCTTCGTAGCTTTCTGGATGTTCGACCTTCTAAAGAGTTGAACTGTGGGAAGGCTCACCTACATCCCGTCTCACCTTCCTCCAGGGTACCCCAGCCGAATCCCGGGAGAAGAACCGGGAGTGTATCCTGCTGGATTTCTTTGATGACCATGACGTCTGGCACTTCCTCTCTGCCACTGCTCTGTTCTTTTCATTCTTGGTGAGTTGATAGATACTTTTTTTAAAGAAATACACTTTTTTAAAAAGATTTTGCTCATTTATTGGGGAGAAAGAGAGTGAGCAAGAGAGAAATGGAGGAGGGGGAGAGGCAGGGGAAGAGGGAGAAGCAGACCCCCTGCTGAGCAGGGAGCCCCACTCAGGACTGGATCCCAGGATCCTGAGATCATGACCTGAGCAGAAGGCAGACATTTAACTGAATGAGCCACCCAGGCGCCCCTAAAAATACCTTTATGTTAATTTCTTCTTTCTTCACATCCATATGTTTTTTCTTTTTCCCCCTCTTCCTTACCCTTTTGTATTTCTCTCGTACTTCCCTTTCCAGTTCCTCATTGTAATTCAGTATACAGACGATTTTATTTTTTTTCTCCTTCAGTTAGAGCTTTGTTTTCCTTTTCCTTTTACTCCCCAATATTTTAAGACAGAGTGACAAAATGATTTTTCTTAAATGCCCTGGTCCGGACTGAATTTGTTGTTAGAACTCGCATGACATGAATCGCCCCAAGAATCACTTTGGCATTCACTCACATTCGGGTGACATTAGATAATTCCTCCCTGTGCTGCCCTCACACTCCTCCTCCTCTTCCAGTCTCACTGAATATCTTACAGATATTTTACAAATTCCTAGCGTACTCAGGAGAGCAGCCCAGGCCTCTGCTGCTTCTCACCAGTCTCCCCAGACCTCTCCTGTAATCCCTCCATTCCTTGGGACCCAAAACACCTTTCCAGAAGCTGTGCATATACTAACAACCTTGGATGATCACTCCTGGCATCGATTCATCCTCATTTATAGATTTTTCCAAATTAAAACTCCGCAGTGCCTGGACACAGATTCAGCCGACAAAACAACGCAGCGAAGGAGACCTGTGCCCCCGGCACTCCCCGAGGTGCGGGCGCTGCGGCCGCACTGTCTCGAGGGCGGAGCGGGGCTGCCCCCTGGTGGTTAGCTGGGGAAGTTCAACAATCCGCATAAACCTCGTTCCTCGTGACTTTTATTTCTGATGAACACTTTCATTAGAGAAAAAGAGATAAACAAAAGTGGGGTGAAAGTTTCCACGCGAAGAAGTGATGGCAGAGGGAACTAAAAGTGGAGGAGGGGTGTGCATTTCTTATATAGCCATACTCTATATGCAATAAGACTTCCTTTCCTCTAAATCATTAGCCAAATGTCCCTAAGTGATAACTTCCCTGGCCACCCTATTAGCACTTTTTTTACCTTTCCTCACCCCATAGTTCTTGTGTCCCCTCCGTAGTCTAATTTCCATTACTGTTTTTATTGCATATTATTACCCAGTACACCATACTTAGCTCACCTCATTAGCATGCTATACTGTACTCAGGTATTTGCTTCACGTCTGAAGTTGTCTCTCAAATGTAAGCTCCAGAAGGGCTGGCAGTTTTGTCCCTTGTGTTCCAAACTATATCTCTGGCATTTAGAATAGCACACCATAGACCCCCGATAAACATTTGAATTAATACATGAATTATGTAATCCTAATAATCACCTGTAGAGAGTGCTGCATTGCAGAAAGCTGTAGAGGACAGAAAGGCAAGTAAGGGGTAAGAGCCAGCCTGTGTGGGTAGGTGCTTACCCTGGCTGTGACTGTGCAGCCCCGTCATCTCTCTGCCCCTCTCGTTCCAGGTTTTGTTAACCTTGGATGATGACCTAGATGTGGTCCGGAGAGACCAGATCCCTGTCTTCTGAGCCTCCAGCTTTAAGAGAGGGAGAGGGAGCAGTCGATCTTGGTGCTGTTTCATGAAAATACAGGGACTGCAGCAAGTCACCACTGCCAAATGCTCCACTCCCCCTCTGTCAAGTCAGTTCTGTGAGCATTCCCCCAGAAAGGTGAGGGGCTGGAGGGAGACTCAAGCCTGCGAGCAGGGCAGCAGAAGAGAAGCCATGGGTATGGCCAGAGGCAAGCCCTGAAGAGTCAAGGGACTCCCATCCCCTGTCGTGTGCAGCCCTGACATGGACAAAAGCTGCATCCAAGTCAACTCACTGTCTTGGGACCCCTCCCACCCCCACGAGATTTACCAGCTAGGGGGAGCGACACTGCCCTCTTCATCCAGCTGCCTCCAGGCCCAGAGAGGCCAGCAGCTTGGGTCTCCTGCTCAGACTTGAGGTGACCCCCTCTGCACCTCCACAGCTGTTGCTCTACACATCCCAGAGCACCAGCTTGCTCCTCCGAGGTCCAGGGACGACGGAGAATCCTCAGAGTCCGGTGGAGGGCTGAACCCAAGCCCCTACCCAACTGGGATAGTTCTTTTAGTAGGACCAGCTAATCACCTCCTTGGAAGGAATGCTGTATGTGTCCCCCAGGCTCCTGACCCCGTTAGAAGGGCTCTGGATTGGGCTTTGTCACACAGTTGTTCTCACAGGTGACTGTCTCTGGGCCCAAGTCTTGGGTGCTTACCTACTTCTGTGTCTTCATCTCACTGCTGTGTGTTGACCCCACGACTCAGGCTCTTCTCTCTCGGGAAGGCTCTATTACCCCATCAGCTCCAAGGCAGAAGGGGAAACAGGAAAAACTCTTCTAGCCTCAGGAACGAGAAGATTGACAGATAGGCCGAGAGACTGGTGACATCGGCATCAAGCAAACAGACCTCACCCTAAGGACGTGGCTCCCGGGGCAAATGCAGCAAAGGCGAAATTGCTTTCTCGTGCCTCCAATTCAGACAGCTAAATTCTGGGCCCACGTCACCTGTGGGGAATAAATCATTGCTCTAATCAGGGGCACTGCACTGGGGGGTCCTCCACCACCAACCAAACCCCCTGTCACTTTCTGCAGATCAGGGGCTCCAGATTTTCTCCCTGGAGTTCTCTAGAAATAATTCTTGGGGTGAACTCGTTTTACTCATCCTCTTGAGTTGCAAAGAGCAAGCCGATTAAGGACTGCCTTTTATTTGCACCTGATTTTCATTCTCTCCCAGCAAGATGTGACAGAGCTCAGCCACCCACTTCTCTCACACCGTCCGGCAATTCTGCCCCTGATGAGCCCCATCTGGACCAAGCACCCTCATTACCTGGAGTAAGATGTAATCAGAAAATAGACATAGAAATGTGTACCCCATATATATTTGCCTGTGAAACTGAAGTCACCTGTACTCCCTGCTTTCTTGATCATTCATTAGAGAAACGGATTAGGTGTCCTTTAAAAAAAAAATTATTCTGTCTCTAAAATATTTGCATAATGGCCAAAAATCACATTTTGGAAGTTTGAAAAGTTTAACAACGCAAAGATGCTTTTAATGGAACTTTCTGTGATTTACTTTTCCTAAAGTGGCCCCAAATTCATATTTGGTTTTCTGCTTTTCTTTATTCCTTAAAAACTGTTGGCTTCCATGGGCCATATGAAGACCACCTATTAAATGGTGGTGTTAGTCTAAGATCTAAACAAATCTCAAATCTGTTTAACTATGGTGTATTTGACCTAATTCTTTTATTTTAATGGATGGTTTCAAAAAAAAAAAAGATGCACTAAGAAAATGTGGACAAAGTCTGTTTGAGTGGCCCTGTAGCCCAAAGTGAATAAATTGTGAGATGCATTACCTGTGCAGTTGCTTGTTTGGAGAATGTGTCAGGTGGGGCTGCCATGTGCTTGACTGTGTTCCCATCGTGTCTGTAGTGTGCTGTGAACTCACACACCGTGGTTAGTTCTTTTCTCTGCAGCAGGACTAAAAACCCAGACCAAGCCCGCCCTTAGAGTCCTCAATTCCTCACGCACTTGTTGCTATTGCTTTCTACAATGGCAACGTTGTGGCCGGAGGACATGAGAAGGTCATCCGACAGCATCCTTGGGGTTAATAGGAATGGGGTGGGGGAGCGGGGGGCAATCGGAGCTTTTCACAGCCCAACGGCCCCCGTCCACAGCTTGCGCCTGTGCCCATGGACGTTGCTTTTTAAAGAGAAGTGAAGGTAACTCTGAAAGCCAAGTTCAGCCAGAGGTAACCGGAGAAAACAGTCACTGTGAAGAGGCTTTTGGCAGAGCAGGCACAGAAGTAATCAGAGGAGGTCAGCGGGATCAGGACAGACATGTGGCGTCCAGAGGAGCAAAGATGTGCACAGAAAAAAAAAAAGGACCTCTTCACACCTCTGACGAATGCTGGAGAGGCGAGTCCACCTGTTGACATTGCGTGGTTGAGGGATTAGCCCAGTTTTATTTTAGCAGAGGGAGAAGCCGGTGGAAAACCAGAGTCTATCTGGGGAAGGGACTTTCGGTGACTGAAGGAGCTCACCCAACCAGCTCCCCAGGGAAGAGAAAGTGGCAGCTGCTTCCTTGAGAGCTCTGACCAACCACCAGAATGTTCTGTGGGGTCACCAAATGCATGGGTCAGCAAGTCTGACAATCTCCAAATATTTCTCCTTCCCGGAGATACTGTCTCTTTGTAAAGCTTGGGAGAAAGGGAGAAACAAAGATAAACATTATTCATGGAAAGAACAGTGGAGTCTGAGAAAGATTCTGGAGCCTGATTTTAGACCAAATATGTTCACATGCTCACTTTGTGACCTGGGGCAAGTCGCTGGAACTCTCTGATCCTCTCCTATCACGCCCACTACGTGAGGGAGACAGAAGTGGAGATGTGCAGAGCCCCGAGGGCAGTGCAGGGACAGAGGAGAGTGTCACCTACCCCGTGAACCCCACAGGGAGCAGCCTCTCCACCAGGATGGCCTCTCTCTCCTCTAGATGCTGTTCACTGAAACCTGCTGTTCCGTTTCCTGTCCTCAGTTCCAGGAGGCCCTGAAGGCAGTCTGGGGGCCTCTTTGCCTTCAGAGATACCGTCCAGATTTATCAAATCTCCCAGCCCCGGGGCCCCCTTGCCCTTTACTGCTGCAAGTCACTGTCTCTGGCCCTTAATGCTCTTACTCCAACTCCAATGAAAAATCACTCCCAAAGTTAGGCCAAGTGGAAAATCCAGCTCTGTGGGTCACACCTCATTACCTCCATCTCTGCCCTGGGAATCTCAAAGAAAACCTGGATTTGCTCCTTTTTCGAGTAGCTGTTTCTACTATCGTTCAGGGAAAGCCCTGTGCAAACGTTCCCCTCACCCTCCCTGCTCCCTCAACAAATGCTCCGGAGGGAAAGCGTGGAGGGTCACCCCATATGAAGAGGGGCTTCGGCCTTTGGGAAAGAGAACTGGCCCCAGAAAGAAGCAGGAAAAGCTCATCCAGGTTTTGAAATGACTAATATCGCTGGTGAAACTAAGGAAAAGCATTGTGAGTAAAGATGCGATCTGCCCTGCCTGAAGAAATGTAAAAAGCCTTGGTTAGCATGATTCTGCCCAGTTTGTGACAGGTTTCTTTGTGGTGGTTGTCAACGCCGTTTGGTGGAGACAGGATATATTGTGTGACTAGGTTTTTTTGTCCCCTCAATATTAAATTGTCCCCTCAATATTATCCCCTCACTATTGCCAATGAGGTAAACCTTGGTCCTTAACACACGTGAATTCAAATAAGCTTCGTGGAACTCACAGATCAGCCTTCCCCATGAGTTTCCATCAGGGCTGTAGTAATAGTTTTGCTTGGACGGGATCCTCTGCGAGAAGAGACCCCCTACCCTGTGAGCTCCAAGGGCGGATTTTGTACAGTTTTCCCTCAAGGGTGGTCTTGCTGTTCTTACTGATGCACAAGGAAGATTAAGTGGTTACCATTGTTCACATAGAATTACCCCTTGTTCTTTCCAACCTCAGGGAAATGGACTCTACCTTCTTCCTAAATATCCCTAGAATAGGAGATTTTTTTTTTTAAAGATTTTATTTATTTATTTGACAGACAGAGATCACAAGTAGGCAGAGTGGCAGGAAGAGAGAGAGAGGAGGAAGCAGGCTCCCCGCTGAGCAGAGAGCCCGATGCGGGGCTCGATCCCAGGACCCTGAGATCACGACCCAAGCTGAAGGCAGAGGCTTTAACCCACTGAGCCACCCAGGTGCCCCTAGAATAGGAGATTTTATCATCTTCCCTAAATTTCAAATTTTTAAAAATTTTATCATTTTCCCTAAACTTCAAATTTTAAAAAATTTGTTTGGCTCTGTCCTATGTCCTTTTTGTCACCTGAAAGTTTCTGTCATCTCAGATTTACACATTTCGCTAGAGATGAAAAATAATTAACTACCATATTTTATACATAGAATAGTCTTGAAGTCGTATCACCTCTCAGTCAAGAGCTAAACAAAGTCTAGGTGTTTTATCTCTTGTTCGGCATTATAGTTCTGATTTAGAAAATGAGAGATTCAAACAGTGAAAGATTTTCAAGTCTGGGCAAGAGAAGTCTGACACCAGCCCCACTATGGTTCACTCCTGGGGCCCTCCTCCGCCCTATCTCCCCACCTTCTTTATGAATTAGGACTTTAAATTTTTTTTAAAAGATTTTATTTATTTATTTGACAGAGATCACAAGTAGATGGAGAGGCAGGCAGAGAGAGAGGGAAGCAGGCTCCCTGCTGAGCAGAGAGCCTGATGCGGGACTCGATCCCAGGACCCTGAGATCATGACCTGAGCCGAAGGCAGCGGCTTAACCCACTGAGCCACCCAGGCGCCCCTAGGACTCTAAATTTTTAAGTGACTATCAAGTTATCCAAAATAATTCAAAAGCTCTCTATAATATTGCCATCACAGAAAAAAGTTGATTTGCATTTTATGATCTTTATTATATAAAGATCATAATATATATATATATAAAGATCATAATATATATTTATGATCTATATTATTATGCTGCTAACTAAGCTTTTCATAAGGCTCAGTACCCAGTCTTAGGCAGGCCCCTTTGGGGAAGAGGACAAATTCAGACCTGAGGCTCACTCTGCTTGTCTCTCAACATAGGACACCTGATAAAATAACCTACTTGTCAAAGGATCCATTTCTCTCTTAACCTCTCCTTCCTCACCTCTTCTCTGTCCACTTACATAGAGTCTGAAATACTGCTTTGGCTAAGAGTCAATCAGAAGTACACAGGCCAGACTCTGTGTGGAGGTGGACGCAGCAATCGACAAACACACAATCTCTTCCGTCATAGGATCCAGGGTCCAAAAGGGAAGATGGACATGAAGCACATCCTCCCAATCTGTCAGTTAAGTGGGCCAAGCTCTCCAACAAGAGAGTGGTCTTCTGAGAATCTTATCATTAGATCCAAACCAGAAAAAAGTCCAAATAAGCACCAGCAATTTTTATCCCCAGATGTGAAGTCCTAAACTTGCTGCTGATACAACGTAGCTTCTCTCCTGCTTGAACTGACCACCTCCAGTTTTTCATAAGGAAAATGAAAGTCCCGATTTCAATCTTAGTGGATAACAGAGATCCAGAAAGAGAGTTGGAGTGGGGATCATCTCAATCTATTCTCGAGGAAGCAAAAACTGCTCCAACTCCCTAATTCTGAGGAACTGCAACGCCCCATCCCTCACTGCTTTAGGACAAGCAGGAGACAGAGCTTCTCCACCTGCCCTTTAAGCAGAGCCTTGCTGTTGGAAACAATTGCCTTCTCACCTCAAACGCTAGAATCTTTGAGTCTGCAGAACTGATCATTATTACAACAGATCATTTGGCATCAGGTATCGTGTCAAGGGTTTTATGTACATTACCGTCTTTAATCCTGAACCCCACTTCCCTGTAAAGTAGGCAGTGTTATTACATTTGCCAGATGGAGAAACTGACACTCCAGTCACTGTTGTCTAGATGAAGTGAATGGTGCCAAAACCTGGGTTCTTAGTCTGAAATGAGTAGCTTGGGTACAGAGACCAGAGAAAGGGAAGACAGACTGTGTTGTAAGGAAAGCTCTACTCTCATGTATGCTTGTGTCTATACGTGCAAACCATGTAGCCTAGAATTGTGTAACTATTGAACACCTTAACAAAAAGAGAAGGTTTCAGCAAAATTCAGAAGATGCATGTCTGTTATATAAAGCTGAGTAACAATGAAACCTACCATGCTTTAGGAAAGCCAACGGATAAAACCACGGGTTTGGATCACTGTGGCTCGCTTAAACTGGAACAGCTGGATTCATGGGAGGGCTGTTGCTTCAGCCTCTGAGGTTGTAACGTTGAAAACCAAAGTCCATTTTATAAATTCAAAGATTGTACTTGGCAAAGGGCTACAGGCCCAAAGATCCATTTTAAATTAAAATACATGTTTTTCATAAGGTGTCAGCTCTCCACTGGAAGCCTACTGGGTCAGAAACTAAATTAACAATGGAGAGAAAGCACAGGCATGCAGTCGGTTTCTGTTTCCTAAAAAACATTCACAGACTCAAAAAATCGCCACATCAAAAAGTCCTCCAAATCTGCCTCTCAGACTGATCAATGCTGGTCTGGTAGATCAGGCAGAATTCTCCACTCCAGTCAACAGCTGAACCATCTTCCGATGTGGGGACGGGGCCCAGCTCTCTCTTTCTAGAAGGGAGTGGTTTCATCTCACCAAACAGAGGAAGAGGAAGGAGCCTGCGTTGAACTGGAGAATCAGCATTCTCCACTGGAAATAAGTGATAGTAGTGGTCAATGTTTAAATGTGTCCTGAAATAAGAGCAAAAATAACATGACTTGGTTTGCGACACTGATATACTAACCAGTGTTCTTCTCCTATCCTAAGCTGTCTGTTGGGCTTTTATATATATATATATATATATATATATATATATATATATATATATAATTTATATTTAATGTGAATTTGCACATCTGCCACTCAGCAGCATTTAAAAAAAATGGGATTTAACCTAATCAAATCATGAGTTCCCAAAAAACCTCCCTGAAGCGGCAAGTTCTCCACCATCACAATTTGGATTCAGCCTCTTTCCAAACCACAGATCTGAATATGATTAAGACAATGTACAAAAACAAAACCCAACCTGCTCAGCCCAAACATAGTTAAAGCCTGGGTTTTCATTATCTTCCCTAAAATCTGGGACTTACTGGATCGTGGGAACATGGGTGGCACATTGATACCAGTGAGCCAACCTACCAGACTTCTCAACTTATGTAGGCAGTAAATTAGCATTATGGCCTTAATTTCTTTTTTTTTTTAAGATTTCATTTATTAATTTGACAGAGATCACAAGTAGGCAGAGAGGCAGGCAGAGAGAGAGGGGAGGGGTAAGCAGGCTCCCTGCTGAGCAGAGAGCCCAATGCGGGACTCGATCCCAGGACCCTGGGATCATGACCTGAGCTGAAGGCAGAGGCTTTAACCCACTGAGCCACCCAGGCACCCGCATTATGGTCTTAATTTCTCACAGAAAGAAGAGGTCAAAGGGGCTGTTGACATTGACCAACACACTGTAATCTAGTATTCCCTGCATTTCAGTGTCCTGAGTAGGGGAGATAGAAGCGAGGAAGGTCCTGGAAAATAACTGGTCTCTTTACATTCAAATATTCCTTTGCAACTGTGTGAAAACTTTCAAATATCAAACCTCTTTCATCCCTCACATGAACTGTGTGAGGTAGGATAGATAATGTTCCAACTAATAAACTAAGACCTCTTGCCCAAAGTCTTGCAGCCTGGTAACAGGAGCCAGATACAAAATAATGCCATTGCCTTTTCTTTGTCTAAAGAACGACAGTAAAATAGCTTTTAGATTTTACTGATTCAAGAAATTGACCAAGAGAAAACCAACATCAGTTCAGATTTCCGTAGACCATTTTTTCTTAACTTTTTATTGAGTCACGTGTAAACTATATCACGTAATGCACATAAACTATATTATGTAACACACGTATGTGCACACGTGCGCATGCGTATGCACTAATGTAACCAGCACCCACCCTGAGATTCAAAAGGTTTCCCACATCCTTGTGCCTGATCCAAGTCAAATCCCTGCCCCAGAGATAATCACTGTTCTGGCTTTTCTCCGTATAGACAAATGTTGCCTGTTCTTGAACTTCATATATGTGGAATTCTGCAGTATATGCTCTTTCTCATCTGGCTTCTGTCATTCAATATGTCTCTGAGATTCATCCATGTAAAAAAGAGGAGGCTGCTACATTTGTGACAACATAAATGGACGCAGAGGGCGTTATGCTAGGTGAAATAGGTCAAACAGAGAAAGACAAATATATTATTTCATTCACATGTGGAATCTGAAACAAAACAAACAAAAGCAGAATCAGCTAACTACAGGAAACAAACGGATGGTTACAGAGAGGAGACGGGGAGGGGGAGGGGCAAATGGCCGAAGGGGAGTGAGAGATACAGGCTTCCAGTTATGGAATGAATAAACCGTGAAGACAAAAGGGAAAATACAGGGAATATAGTCAGTGGTATTGTAATAACATTGTATGGTGACAGATGGTAGCTACACTTGTAGCCAGTATAGCATAATATAAGAAGTTGAATCATTATGTTGTACCCTGAAACTAATGTAACATCATGTGTCAACTATACTCAAATAAAAAGAAATTTTTTTAAAGAACACAATGACTATTAGCACAGTAGTGGTGCCACTGCCTTGATTTGTGCTAAAGCCCCAACAGTTTCACACACCATCACTTTTGCAACATCAGCGCGAATACCAATGCAGTTATGGCATGTCACACCTTAGCACTATCATAAAAATGACTATGAGGGGCGCCTGGGTGGCTCAGTCATTAAGCGTCCGCCTTCAGTGCAGGTCATGATCCCAGGGTCCTGGGATGGAGCCCTGAGTTGGGCTCCCTGCTCAGCAGGAAGCCTGCTTCTACCTCTCCCACTCCCCTACTTCTGTTCCCTCTCTTGCCGTCTCTCTCTCTCTCTGTCAAATAGATGGAAACTTAAAACAAAAAAAGAAGAAAAGAAAATCTTTAAAAACAATAACATTGACCTCACAGATTCCCTAAGCTCAGAGAGCCCCAGGGTCCTGGGCCTACGTTTTAAGAACCACTACCCCAGAAGTTGTAGTGTTCTACCTTTTACATTTAGGTCTGTGACCCAACTTGAATCAATTTTTGTATATAGTGTGAAATAGAGATGCCCAGGATTTTTTCCCCCTCCATACTGATATCCAATTGCTACAGCCCTATTTACTGAAAATAACACCTTTTACTCACTGAAATCCAACTGGCACCTTTGTCATCAGTCAAGTGACTATAACATGTAATTTATCTCTGAGATTTCTGTTCCTTCCCATTGGTCTACTATTTTTTCCTTGTGCCAATATCATACTGTTTTAAGTGTTGGAGCTTTATAGTGAGTTTTCGATCTTTTTTATTGAGATATAATTGACCTATTACATGAGTTTCAGTTGTACAACAAACTGATTTGATATTTGTATCCTTTATTCTGCCAGCAATGTTGTATAGTTTTGGGTCAGTAGCTTTATTCTTTGGTAACACACTGGTCAGCAACATCAAAAAAATGTTGACTATATTGGTAAATAATGATCATCTTTGTCTTGTTCCTAACTTCAGGGGGAAGTCACTAAGTATAATATAAGCTGTAGTTCTGTGTTTGGTGTTTTGTTTGGGTTGTAGAAACAATTCGTCACTTAGAATGTTCCCTTCTCTTCCTATTTTGTTTAGCGTTTTTACCATGAATGGATGCTCAATTTTATCAATTTTATTTTGAGTGTACATGTTTTTTTCTCCTTTATTCGGAGACAATGAGTGCATAAATTGATTTTAAAACATTAACCCTACATTCCTGAAATGAACCGTGTTAGGTCATAATTCATAATTCTTTCCTTGTATCACTAGATGCAATTTGCTGACATCTTCTTTAGAATTTTCACATCTATGTTCATAAGAATACTGACCTATACTTTTCTTTTACCCTAATGTTGTGACAGGTTTGGTATCAAGGTTGTGTTAACTTCCTAAAACAAGTTTGTAAGTGATCCCTCTAACTCTATTTCATGAGTTTGGGTAGATCAGTGTTATTTCTTCCTTTAACATTTAGAAGAAATTTTCACTAAAATCACTTGAGCTTTTGAGTTATCTTTGTGGAAAGATATTTATTTTTGTGGAAAGACCTTTAGAAGAACAGCTTGATTGAGATATGGGAATAAATGATCTCTAACCTCCTCATTTTACCCATTTTAATATTAGAGTATAGTTTATTCATTCGTAAAACCAAAACTTCATGTGTGAGATAAACACCTGAGTATCTACTATTCAGTTCAATGGAACATACCAGTGCTTGAAGTACCCCTACTTGATACAATCCCCCTCCCTCCTTTCCTAAGAAGCACCCATTATCCCGAACTTTGGGTTTATCATTTCCTTAATTTATGATTTTTAACATATCTGTAAGCATCCCTGAGCAATAAATTGTTTGATTTATAGGCATTTAATCTTATGTCACTTTATGCTGTTCAAACTTCCCTGCAACTAGTTTTTCCCTTCAAACTTCAGGCTTGTAAAATGTAACCAAGTTGGGGGCACCTGGGTCGCTCAGTTGATTAAGCTTCCAACTCGATTTTGGCTCAGGTCCCGATCTCAGGGTCATGATTTCGGGGTCATGAGATCGAGCTCTCTGCTGAGCTCTGCACTTGGTGCAGGTCTGCTTGTCCCTCTCCTGCTCCTGCTCCTTCTCCACCTCTCTTCCTCCTCCAGCTCCCATGAGCTCTCTCTCTCTCAAATAAATAAAATCTTCAAAAAAACATGTAACCAAGCTGATGTGGATAGCTGTAATGAAAGACCCATTTTTTGTTCCAAAGTTCTGTGCCTCAGTTTCCTCCACTATAAATACACGAGAAGGAGCTTAGCTTCATCATCTGTCAGTACTCTTCCAGATCTTAAAGTCCAGTTTTACTTTTAACAGTAGGTACAGACGTGTATAGTTTGCCCTAACAGTATGGTGCTCATCATAATTATAATTTATTTGAGGTTGACTCTTTGATCAGGAACACGGTTCCCATGGGAAATGTGTCATGGTATCATTTTCAGACATTTCAGCAAAATTGGAAGATTATTTGAGTAGAAAACTTTGGTATGCCAGACAAGTCATTTTAATACCAGGTTGGAGGCAGCACATGCAATGGTCAGAAAAGACAGAATTCACAATGCAAAAATGCAAAGTTTATTTTCTTAAATAAAATACTATATTCATATCTATACAAATAATTATTACAACCATTAAAATGTTACATTTACCAATAAAAATTTCAAAACTTTAAACAAGAGCATGGTTCAGAATATTCACACCCTAATACAATGCATTTGTAAAAAGATGTCAAAATAAACAGGACCTATTCTTATTTACAACTGTAGGACAATCCTGATCATATTATACATATCTGCTCTGGATTCCATTACAAAACAAATTAGTTCCCATTAGAATTATAAACCAGGTGATTTACAGTAATAGGACACAGTACACAGCAGACATTGCTGGCATGGGAATAGATACAAATATTACACTATTGAAAAACTACAGTTAGGTTTTTTTTTCTGGTGACTGCCCTACAGTAAGCCTCTCACCCAGTGTATCTTTAAATAATTTGTGAAGGTAATTATGTTCTCAGATTTTTCCACCTATTTTACCAAAATATGTGTGCACGTGTGTGTGTGTGTATGTATGTGTGTGTGGGTGTGTGTATATGGCCTGCTGAACATGGAAGTGAATCTTTTCTTCACAGTACACAACTGCAGCATTTTAAGCAACACTGTCTGGTCCCTTTCTTCCTGGAAGATCAACAGTTCAACTCCCTTAAAGGTTACCAATATAGTCAAGTCCAGTGCCTCGATGACCCCACAAATGAGAATGGTTTTAAGACCTAAGGGATGGGGATAAAGAGATCCAGAGAAGTGAGGAAGAAGTGAGATGGAGGAAACTCTTAAGTTTCTGTAACAGAGTATGGTGTAGAGCTGTACACACAACTGAGCCAAAAAAAAAAAAAAAAAAAAAAAGCAAAAACCCCACAACTTATGATCATCACTTTTAAAAGTGTTAAATTACAAGACAGAGATTCTATGTCTCATGAGATCTCCGGTGACAGATCATGCAGACTACCATCCAAAACAACACCAATTTGAGTATTTTATCCAATACTCTCAACCCAAGTTGGCTCGTGTTTATGAAGCATCTGAAAGCATGCCTACACCTGAGCCATACAGTTGACAGGGTTTGTGCCAGTATGGAAATAACGGTGTTGAAAGACCACCACCTACAAGCTCAGACTTTAAAAGGAGTTTTGCTTCTAAGCAGTACATTTTTTTACAAGATCGGCATCAAAGATGGCTCAGAGGATGATAAGGCAACAGTGAGAAACAGCTGTTCTTGTCTTTTAGGTGTTTGATTACACAGCACATACCATTCTGGCTGGTCCTTTGCTATATAACAGAGGAGTGGGTGAGTAGTATGTTCCAATGGCTGGTCTTCGGACCAGAGGCACAGTTTCAAGTAAAGTGCAGTACCAGGATAGAGGCATGTGGGCAGAACTAGAAGTTCCGTGTCCAAGAAGGTCCTCATGCTGGACTGCCTCCATCTAAACTCGGTGTTCCCCCACAGACTCTGGTAAAAACACTGTCTGGCTCACATAGGAAGGGAGGAAGGGTAGAATGCAGAGAGAATACAGTTAAGTCCCCCCCCCCAAAAAAAGGGACCCTTTTCTGTTGGGAGCATTTAGCCCAAAATGTACTTCAAGAAGAAATGAATTTCTGGCCTTTAATTTGCATATAGGTATCATAAAATCATCACTCACAGATTAACTTCATACTAGTTTATTTGGCTATTACTATTGCCCTCTGGATGTATACAACCATAAGCAATTATCTCCGGACACAGGGAGAATTTATACAGATAACAGTACTATGACTTCCAGATTCCTAAAAATATCAACCCAAAGCTATCTGATCTTAGTACCACCTTCGCGCTTTCTGAAACTCCTCCATGGGAAGAAAGGAAATTCATCAAAACAAGGAACAGAACTCTATGGTATATTCAAAATTTTAAATTAATTCTAATTTTGTTTCAAGAAATTCTTGTTACCTCTTGATAGAACAGGAGATACAGTGGTTCCCGAAGCCAGGAATTGGGAATCAGATATAGGAGCACGACTCATTATATCAAACAATGATCCAAGAGATGGATGGGCCCAATAAACCTTTAAAGGCAGAGGAGTAATCATCCTAAGGAAATAAACAGGCTCCCTGCCATCTGTCTGACATGGAGCAGATGGAAGAAAAAAGGAGTGTAGGTACCTACAGATCAGAGGAAGGGTAAAGCCGAGAAGATGCTGGTTAGTAAGTCTTTACTTTTTCTCAAATTTTTAAAACTTCATTCCCATTAAAATGTGTTTGCATATTTTTTTTTTTTTTGGAATATAAATTTTAGCCTTTCCATGACATGGATAATGTTAGAAGGCAAGAGCAAGGCAAAAAAATTTTCTCTAAAGCATTTAAATAATTTTATATTTTAAGAAGGCTGATTAGGAAAACAAACCCCAAAAAAGGCTGATTTTTAAAAATTGATCTTTATTTCAGTTCACCCTGATATGTAACTGGAAATTGCTGCAAAAGAATATTCCCTCCTCATTCTTCTCCTTCCACAGTTCTATTATGTTAAATTTTAAAAAGCATGATCACTGTGGAATATCACTCCTTACTTAGAAAAAAGGTACCATCCCTGGTCCCTCCAAAAGGTCTTCCAATATAAACAAAAATAAACTTTCTTAAATGGTATAAAATATCGCCCAAACAACCAGTATGTACCAAAAAAAAAAAAAAAGACATCAAACTTGATTTCTTTTATCCATGATTGACACATCAGAAATTTATACATGAGAAATCTGAAATTTTTCACCTCATTAGAAGCTACCGTGTTAAATCTTTTTAGAGAAATCACTTTCTCTAATTGATTCTGTGATCAACAACACTAAAAGAGATAGGAATAATTTAATTAATGATTCTCACTTTGATTCATACATTTGTATATGTTTGTGTATTTAAGAAATCAAAAATTTATGGAAATTGTTTTTACATTCTATAGACCCAGTTCTATATTAGCAAGCCAAGCCATAAATAACGATAAATTTACTATAACCAAAATTGACTGTTTCTTGTTACGCTTTTGCCAAAAATTATATCCAGAGACCACTAGATATTAAATAATGAATTTCCTCCCCAAAATCATGTAGCTCTGATTACCAAATACTTAATGTACAGCTGGTAAATCTCATACACTCATGCTTTTCAATCAAATAAGATTACTATGCTCTGAACACTTTCAGAATTGAGTCCGCATATACGACGATCTCTTACATACACATGCACATCTGTAAGATAACTAGAGCTACACGTAAGCAGAAGCCAAACCATTTGCCGATGGTCACATCTTTCTTCAGATGGTCAAATAAGCTTTCCTGAAGGGTAGAGGCTGATTTGGGATCAAAGTATTATGTGCTTGGAATGAAAGCTCGAAAAAACGGAAATGCTATCTCTGAACTGGGCTGAGCGGAAAAAGAAAATCAATCCAACAGAGGAACAGCTGACAGTACCAGCCTTTCAGGCCTTTCTACTGCGAAGTTCAAATTGATCTTCTCCTTAGCCTGTTACCGTTGTTCTAATTATATCGAACAGTGCCCAGTTCTTCAGAACTCAACAACTGCCACACTGTGCGTGTGTGCACTTGTACGTGTATGTGAAAGGCAGAGAGTGACAGGGAGAGGGAGGGAGGGAGGGAGGGAGAAGAGCCCAACATAGTGAACACTATCCTTCTTGAAATTAGCAGGTTGGACCTTTCAAGTACAGAGAAAAACCCAAATGTCATAACTTAAAACTCAGTTAAGGTAATTAGTTTAAAAACAAGCCACGAATCTCACTTTTTTCCCCAATTACAAGTTCTAACTACTGTGTTTATCTGTTGTCTTATTTAAGTAACTCCTATTCTTCACCATGACCATTTTGAAGGTAAAAATACAGCTTTTCTTGTTTACAACTTTTTTTCTTTTTTCTTTTTCTTTTTTTTTTTTTTGCCCCCAGGAGGCTGCTTCAGTGGGCAGCAGGAAGAGAGAGGAAGGTTTGGTAAATAATAGTTCAAGAGGCACACATGACCCTTTTACTGAGTCTTCACTAGAGGTATTCGCCAGAGTTAACTGCTCTGACCCAGCCTGAGGAGGCATTTTTAAGGAGGAAAAAAATAAAATAAAATGCTGGTCCTTGGGTTGCCTTTATTAACAGAGCAGACGGAACCATTTACACGTCTCTTTCCCACTCCATCCCCTATTTGGCAGACAACAACAACAACAAATAGGTTTGAGAATATGAGTATATATGGTTGTTTTCATAGGCTTTAAGTTTTCTAAATTCAATATATTAGTGTGTGTGTGTGTGTGTGTGTGTGTGCACATGTGTGTACAAAATTAACTTCTAAGGGGCTTTTAAAAACCCTGACATCAAATTTTCCAATACTTCAGCGAGTCTCAGGTCACAATTTCCATTTCCAGATGGCAGGACAATTTTTGAAGGACCAGCTTATACTTTAAAATCTACGTCTGTGCACACACACACACACGCACACATGCACATACATACACACACCTGGACATATACAAAGACAATTTTCTGAAGCACCATTTCACATCTGCCATCAGGAAAAATAATGAACAAATTCATCTTCTCATTATAAGTCTACTATGAAGGGTAATAATGTAACATACAATGCCATATTTTAAATATAAATATCAGTAAGTGAAAATACTGACAGAGCTTAAGACTCTGCTCAGAAATATTTAAAAAGTAAGGCTCAAATAATCGTGTAGATTCCAAACACTATTTACTGAGCAGTCCCTAATGATTAAACAAATATAAAAGAAATTATTTCAGGATCAAATGAACAGAATGAAGAGAGAATACTGAAACAAAATTTAACTGATGAAACAACAATCTTTAACTGAACACAAGCGAAACTCCACAATACAACTGCTTTACCCTTATGACCTGATGCAAAATGCAAGCGCAAATGGAGAATGTCTATGTACTTTGCTTTTTAGATTGCTATTTTTAAGGCTAAGTAAGGAAGACCTTTGTGTTCTAGGATCTTGGCACATTAAAAGATAAAATGGCTCTCTAAAGTGAAGAAAAGACATTAAATTCAGATAACTGATGAATTGTTATAATTAAGAAGGAAGTCTCTACCTAAATCAGACCTTGGGAGTAAAGGCTAATTAAACAACTCATTTACCTGCTAACTGCTTGACTTTAACCATGGACATTCATTCCATATTAATTCAACACCTTCCATGGGTAAGAAACTGTTCTAGATGCGGATATCGGCCAAGCATTTGGTGATGTGCCATTACATTGCATCGAAGTGTCTGGATTTTTGGAGAGCAATTCAACTATCTCAAGTACCTGTTTTACAAATGATCAACGATCAAGTTTAAAATCTGGGTTCTTTCCTACTACTCAGCACATGCCAAAAGGATCTCCTCCAACTTCCAGCTGATTAGCATTTAGGGAATATAAGATTCCAAATCAAACTTGAAAATCTAACTCCGTTCAGAAAATTTAAAAAGCACACCGTGCAGTTAAAAATGAAAAGATAATTTGTTTTTGACAACCCATGATTCGCATCATTTCTGACATGACTTCCCTACATTCAGAAGGTAACTAGAAATTGATCATACAAACACAGATAGACACACACACACGATCTCCCTCTCCATGTGCATTATGTGCGCACACGCACACAAACACATCTGTAGTCTCAGCCGATACATGGCATTTAGTCTATCAATATTCAGACAGCTGAACTGCAGTCATGACCTAAAATATGGCTTATGTTGTGGGCAGGTCTGTTTGAGGACTGCTTGGAAGAGTCGGAGGCAGAGGAGTTTGCTATGGTAAGCAAAGGTGACATTGCCGAGCCATCCGGAAGAGCTGTAGCTATTTCTGGAAACAAAGATGTCATGTTAAAGTTGGACAAGTGAGAGTTGGTCATGTGCATTGGCGGCATATCAGGGAGCAGAGGAAAACTTGGTTGACCAAAACCAACAGGCCTGGGAGGAGACAGAATTGATCCAAATCGGTTATTTAGGCTTCCACTGTTGACTTTCTCAGTGCTGGGATTTGAGAACATCTGATTGGAAAAATATGGGATGGAAATATCATTGGACAGTGTAGGATGAGCAGGAGAGTACGGGGGATAGAAGGAGGGTAGAGTATTCTGGGGGTCTACAGGGATGAGAGCTGGCGTTCGAGTGGCACTAGGCTGAGTTACCTGTGGAATGAAAGAAGTATTAGCATTTATTGGTGGATTCATGCCACCCTCGGGAATAAAAGGAAAACCGAAATTTTGTGATAGTGTATGCTGGTCAGGTGCCGAATTATCGTTAGGTATTTGTGGGCTATCAGGCATGAAACGAACAATACTTCCTCTCTTCTCTGTAGTGGGCTGCTGGCGTCCAAGAATCATACTGCCACTAGTAGACAGAGGAAGATGGGGAAGACTCGGATCAAAGACATTACTGTGTCTTTGGTTTCCAGAACGATTCCTTTCAGGCTGACGGATTTTGGAACCACTGCTGTCTTGCAAGGGATGCCTTGATCGCTGGGGAACTGAAGAGTTAGTTGGACGTACAGGAGGCCCTTGCTCAGCATTTCCGTGAGACACAGACGGATGGGGCAGAGCTGGCCTTGCAACCCCATGCATGTTGGTTGTGACTGGAGGGTTCATGTGGCCCTTGGTCCCATGACTGTCAGTTATCCTCATGGGATTGGACTTCTGCACAGAAACATTGGGACTTGTGTTTCGACCTTGAATATCTCCTGAAGAAGAAGAACTGGAGAAAGGAATATTCAAGGTGCTGTTCCTGGTGTTAATTGCACCTAGGGACATGTCACAGCTTTCCCTGTTCTGACTCTCGCTCTCTCTTCTAATATGTACACTTTCATGAGCTGGGGGACAGTTATATTCAATGGCAGAGGATGGACCACACTGTGTGTTCCTCTGATGTTCTGAGAGTGGTCTCTGCGTTCCAAGGACCTGATCACCAAGGTGAGGGGCAAGTAAGCTCTGCATGAAACTCTGGTGGCATGTGTTTTCACTGTCCCTTGGTGGGATGGCATTTCCTGCTGGGATACTCTGAACCGGTGGATAAGGTAATCTCTTTTGGCGGTCGATTGGTGGTGGACCAGGGTTTTGACTGATTCGAAAAGCCTGGGACTGCATAGTCCTCAGGGATGATACAGGGTTACCTATTTCATTATTTCTTGAGGACTGAACTTCAAAATTACTCGGGGGCTGTTGACTGGCTCCACTTGGTTTAAACGTCTGACAGTCAGAAAGGCGGATCTCCGGGGCAATGGGATGGTCCACGCGACCCTGCATATTGTGAAGGGCCAAGCTCTTATTCCTGGGAACATCGAGATAGCTTCTCATTTCAAGCTGATCTGAAACTCTGGAACCCTGAATTGATATGCCCATTCTCTGCTCGGAATTGGAAGACGTCTTTCCAATGAGTGCCTCAGCAGAATAACTTGAAACCCTATTTCTCTCTGGCCTGTGTGGAGCACAAGTCATGTCTGAAGGTCTCGTCACAATACTTGGCTGGGACACCATTTGCTGCTCCATGCCTCTTGATGTCAGAAGCCTCTGCATTGGGTTATGCCCAGATACGTGTTCCGAAGAAACCCCTGAACCTTGCTGCCTGCTCCCAACATCCGGCTGCTGGTGCAGAAGATCTTGACTGAGATGGTTCTGGGGATGGTTATGGTGGTTCCGGCTGGCCGAAGGGTTTTCACAGCTCTTCTCTGGCTGTGAACTTCCGAAGTGCTGCTGCATCTGCTGCTGCATCTGCTGATGGTGGGGGTGTGGCTGACCGCTCTTGGGCCGGGGCTGATCAGTTCCAGGGTGCTTTGGTTGCAAGGCAAGCTGAGAGGCCTGAGTGCCCTGAACAAGATTCCGCTTTTTCTGCATCTGAACTTCCTGTTGTAGAGTCCTCTGTTGGTGGACGTTATGGGGCTGAGAGTGGACAGAGCTCTCTGCGTGAGGTATGTGATGCTGCAGCTGATACAGGTGATGCCTCTCTCGCACTGCTTGCTGCTGCTGCTGCTGCTGCTGCTGCTTTAGGTAGAGGTGGTTACTGTGCAGGTGGGACACCCCCTGGGCCGGAACATGCTGCTGCAGGGCCTGGAGATGTTGACTGGCCTGGGTCTGCTGCTGCTCAGCGACCGAATTCTGAGAGCTGCACTGCACTTCCGTTTGTCTCAATGCGGGGGCCACAAAATTGTTACTAGGTGGGAACAGTCGGGTGAGGCCGTCCCCATGTGCTGGGTTGCTGATGGGCACCACAGAGTTCGCAGAGTTGGGAGGGAGCTGACTGACCATCATCTGAGCCTGATCAGAAATGCTGTCTGGAGTTCGGCTCATCAGGGACATTGCCTCAAGCCTCAGCGGGGCTGGCTGGCAATGCTTCTGACGTTTAGCCGAAGATAATACAAGGTCATCTTGGACAGCACGCTTAGCAGAGTCTTTGCGGCTTTCCTGGCTTGGCTTTAAGAGGGGATCTTGGATCTGTGGATTTGCTACGGTGCCAGTTATGGTGCTGAGCTGTTCCTGGGTATATTCAGTCATCAGAGCTGGTCCGGGAGGCTGAGCGGTGTAGGAGCTAGATGCCACCGTCAGATTAACCGTTGCAGGAACAGTTGTTTGCTCTGAAGTTTGGGGCAAACCAGCACAGCTGACCAGAGGATGGCTGATGCTGCTCTGGTGGATAAGATTATTCACGCTCAAACTGGTGATGCTTGGTGACTGAGAGGCTGAAACCTGTAAAGAGGCACTGGATGTTTTCATTCCCACAGAACAACTTGGTTTCCCAAGGGGCCGATCCACTGTGGCTTCAATCGAATCCTGAGAAGTAAATTCATTTGGTGTTGCTTCTGCCTGTCCTGTGCCACCCTCTTTAGATACCTGTGTTTTGAAAGGCTGGTCCCCCTCTAGAGGCGATGCTTCTGCAGGCTTCGAAGTGACGTCCCTCATGTCAGCCTGGCTGCCAGCTCTTCCCTTCTCAAGGCTGTCCTGGTCAAAAATAGCTCTTGCCGCAAGAGCGACGATGTCAGTCTGCTCTACAAAGGTACAGCTGTCACACGTGTTGGTCATTGTACTGCTGCTGACATCCTCTCTAGTCGTTTCAGGAAGCATGGACGCCACTGAGAAACTACGGCTGCTGCCAGAGCTGGTTGACATGGGAGAGTCCGCCTGTCTGCTGACCAGCAAGGAGCCACTGATGACCTCCGGATCAGGGACGCACGAGTGAGGCGGCCCCGGGTCTCTATTGTCACTGCTCATCAGTAAGAGCTCTTGTTTGGGATGTAAATCGACACCTGCATCAACCAATTTAGAGTTTTCTGAAGAAAAGTCAGGATGGTCCACCTGGACTGAAAGAGAGAGTTTCTGAGGGTCCTTCTCTTTCTCGAGACCAGAAAGCAGTGCAGTCAAACCCGGCCCCTTTAAGAGACCCGTCGCTTGCAATGTACCAGGTGAATCTTGCTCTACCCCGCAAGGTTCCTCAATGACCTCTACCTCGGAAACACAGTCCGTACCGGCAGTGCTGGCGGTAGATGACAGACCAGAAACCTGAGAAACCAAAACGTGGGGATCATTCGGAGATGGAATCAACACATTAGCTGAAGTGCAGGATTTGGCAGCATCTGACAACGCCAAACTAGTTGCTGGCTTATCCTGAGGGGTCTCGCATTGCAAAATGGGGGCAGAATCTTTGGATTTTGCTGGGGCCATGACAAAATGTTCACTCGGTACAGATTCTTGGGAGGGCGAGCTAGTCTCTTCTGCTGACTTAGATTTGGGTAGAGATTCAGATATCACTGACTCGGAATTCAGAACGTCCACAGAATGTGCACTAGAAACACTTACACTGTTTGCCTGGGACCCAGCGACAGATGGTAACCCAACAGGGAGGCTTTCCAGCAGTCCGTCATTATTACATGACGGTTCCGCTGTGGCGTCAGCGCTGGCGCAGTCAAACTTGCCCACGTCTCTGACTAGATTCAGGGGGCACGCCGACTTGTTAGCTGCTAAGTGTTTCTTGGCACCTGGCTTCTTATTCAACCTTTTCGACTTCACATTAGGTAAACAAGCTACGGCGTTCACGGAGGGAGTAGTTACTAGACTGTAAGCACTGGGTAGTGTGGCCGAATTATCAGTTGTCACAGGAGATGCCACAGTTGTTGTTAATGAAACACAGTTAACTGGGGTGGTCTGACTATTTGCAGCAGCCGGAGGATTGGCAGGCTGGCTAATAGACAGCTGTACACAGCTTTGCCCAGCCATCTGCGATATGCTTTGATTGAGGCTGGCCAAAGCTCCAAACGTATTCAGGGCAACGTTGGTATTTGGATCTTCGCTGGTGGTGGGTTGGATAATTTGCATAGGGGTTTGATTTGTAGTTCCTGATGAGGACATCACAGGCTGCAAAGCAAAGAGCTGTCCATTTAAAGAAATGGTTTGAGGCTGCTGTTGGTTTGACATGGTAACAGAAAAAGTTTGTGTTGAACTAGATGTTGCTAAAGATGAAGGTCTTGGTAAAATATGGACAAGATGCTTTCCTCCAAATGTCTGTGGGGTTGAAACATTCTGCACTGAATTATTAGACCCTATTAGAGCACTGGCTCCATTGACAGGGAGTCGAACAGAACCAGGAGGTGGAGCCGAGAGGAGCGGCAAGGGGTTCTGATTAGCTGCCTGTATGATCACTATCTGTTGACCCACGGTTTGGCTGGGAACCTCTGCTCTCATCACCGCTGGGCAAGGGGTCGTGCTGGGGGGCTGGAGAATGATGACGTTTTGATTACCTGGAGCTGTGTTAACAGCCGACCCAACGGGCTGAGCCATCTGAATAACCTGCATTGCTGAATTCAAAGGAAGGATATTTTTTGGAGGCTGAGATTTAACTTGTGGTTGGGCAATCAGCGGCTGCATAGGTAAAGACGGGCAAGAAGGCAAGGTCACAACCACTTGCTCAACTGCCTGCCCATCTGCCGGAAAGGAATTACTCAAGTTAACACCTGTAGCGACGGGTCTCCCGTGGTTGGCTGTGGTAGGGCTGGGACCAGACTCATTTACTACTGGAGTCACAGCAGAAGACGGTGTCTGGCTCAAGGGCTGGATAGTGTTTCCCGCCAGCTGCAGAGTTGTCCATGTTGTCTGTGTGTTTCCAGCGGAGGAGATTCGGGTAAGGCTATTCATGTTTTTTAAATCTGAAGCGCTAACACTTGAAGAAGGCAAAGAACAAGAAAGCGTCCAACTACTATCCAAAGGGCTTGCAGAGAGAGTGCTTACGGGAGCGGCGGTCTTCCCTCCTCCGGGGGCAGAGGGGGCCACCACTGCAGTAACAGCTGCAGAGTCTGCGCCCTTGCTAATGCTCACTGGACAGGAATCACCTGCAGGCCTGGGGGGCTGGGAGCAGACTGTGGTGGTAACTGAAACGACGAAGGTGGTTTGAAAATCATTTCTGAAATCCTGTATGCTCAGGCAGGACTTGTTTCCATGGTGCACTTTCGCAGCAGTCGCCGAGGAAGCGGTGGGGATGCTTGTGGCACAAGGGACTGTTTTCCTCACTAATTTGGGGCTCTCTTGCCCATTCTTATTTTCAGGAGAATTCTGATCATTCAGACATGTGTGCAAGGGACGATGTTGGTGGGCTTCAGGCCCAATGGGAACAGCGATCAGTGAGCCGCTGGTGGCACCAAGCACACTCGATTCACTTTCAGAGGTGGAAAGCTCGAGAATGTTTTGAGCAGAAATGGTAGCAGGAAGACAAAGAGGAACAGGCTGGTTGGCCAATGCAGAAACTGTAGTTTGATGCCATGGCTTGTTTTCAGGAGGGTAAACTCCAGAAATAGACACAGGAGTCACCAGATTGCAAGCCCTCTGTACCGGCGCCACGTTGGCGGTCTGCTTTTGTAAATTATGACCAACATTAAAGGTTATCCCCTGAACAGCTGTTCCCTGGCTATTTCCACCAGGCTGACTCCCACTGGAATAAACAATGATATTTTTTTGAACCTGATCGCTGGGAATAACAACAGAGACCTTTGAGTTTTTAAGATTTCCTTTCCAGTGGATTGTGGGGTCATCATATAGGCATATGTCATTTGCTTTCAGTAATTCGATATATCGGCCATTTTCTTTTTGAATTTCTTCCAGTTGTTTACGTAGCTTTTTAATTTCTTCAGCTACAATATTAAAAATAAAATGAAACAATTACCTGTTAATGCCAGTATTTACAGTAACTTAAGAAAAAGCTGTGTGCTAACTACTCAGTTCTAATTCTAGTCTTTCTAAATAGCTCAACTGAGAATCTTCAGTTCTCTTCTTTTTTTTTTTTTTTTAAGATTTTATTTATTTATTTGACAGAGAGATCACAAGTAGACAGAGAGGCAGGCGGAGAGAGAGGAGGGAGCAGGCTCCCTGCTGAGCAGAGAACCCGACGCGGGACTCGATCCCAGGACCCTGGGATCATGACCCAAGCCGAAGGCAGCGGCTTAACCCACTGAGCCACCCAGGCGCCCCTTCAGTTCTCTTCTAAAGCAAATTCTTTCTCCTTTTTACAGTGGTATATCAAGCCTCTATATTTTATCCTTTTTAAAAAATGTATCGTTGACGGTCAACAACCCAAAGGTCCAAAATTACTCACAATGTAGAAATCTCAAAATTCCCAATTCAAAAATTCCCAATAGGGCAGCTCCAAAGGCAAAAGGAGGAAAGATATACTGTTATCATGGTAACGTGCTAGGAAAATAGCACTGAGTATCAATATGATAGGCTGTAACAGCAAACATTATTTGTGATAGTAGTGTGTAGTCCCCTTTATAAATGGCTTTAGACTCCTATTTCATTCGGAAACAACAGAGCCCAAGTGAAACGAGTGAAAGTAAAGTAGTAGAGTACCGAAGAGAGCATCAATAATGGAACTTGAATTTTCCTTGGGAGCGCCAAGATACATACACTGCTGTCACACCCCACTCTTTCCAAAGGGGAAGAACTTCCCCCACAGATCCTATGACTGGGGCAGCCTTGGCTGCTGTTGTTTATGCTCTGTGACCCCACACATCCCACCTGTCTTGCCACTCTCCCTCCACCAAGGGCGGCCAATCTTCAAAGCCAGTGCCCTCTGACGGGGCCTGAAATAAAAAGTTCTGTTATGATGAGGATGAGTTGAGACTAGCAGATTATTCTTCTCAGACTTTTAAACTAAGAGACACAGAAGAAAGATGCCAGTGTGCCCTGAACATCAGAAACAACTGGACAATTATTATGGACCCAATAATAATGATGACTGTTCTCACTTACTACACACTTACTATAAGCACTTTTCATTCATCATCTCATTTAATAACAATAATAACAATGACCACAGCAATGGGTAACATTTACTATATGCCAGCTTGACTCTAAGTACTGTACCTGCATTATCTCTTTTAATCCTCATAACAACCATGAGATGGGAACTACCTATTGTCATCAATATTTTGAGATATGAGAAACAGACTCAGGGTAATCACATAAATTTGTCTAAAAATCAACCACATACATGCTAGGATTATCTTCATTTTAAGAAAAGGAAACTGAGACTGGGAGAGGCGAAGTAATAAGCACAGGTACTGATTGCGTCAGTGAAGAGGAGACTCAGCCCAGGTGGGCCTGACTCCCAGGGCCACCACTCAGACCACGGTGCAGCCTGTCATGTGGGCAGTGAGCATATGGGGAAGCTGCTGGGGGAAGAGAAAAGAGCAGAGGCACCAAAAAGAACCAAAGAAAGGCTGGTGACTTAAGCTGCCTCAAGCCAGGGCCCACCTGCTCAGTGTTTCCTGAGCCCCAGGCAACTTGTATTCTTCGAACAGGCTCCCTTTTCCCTGAGGTAGCTTGACTGCCTCAGCCTCTAGGCTGTGAAACCAAAGGAGCTCTCCTGAGAAAAGTCCACATAGCATTCTGGCCTTGACACCCCTTCTGTGGGGTGCCTCAGAACGGTTACCAAGTAAGTATTATGAAACTACCTACCAGCATCATAAAGCAAGGCCTGAGTTGTAAAAGACAGCTGACGTAGGGGGGGTGGGAGGGTAAGTGGACATCTAACTTAAAGTAAGCAATGAGAATTCAAAGTCTGACCTTCCGGATATACAATGAACACAGCCCAACGCTGCCCCCACCTCAGCAAATTCTACCTTTGTTCTTCTCCTTTTAAGGTGACCTACTGAACTGTCACAGGAAATTCTTTCTCTGCTCTAGCCAGAGCCATAAATAAAGGACGATTCAAACTGCCTACCGCTCTGAGCTTTACACTTGCTTGGGATATTTTTCTTTTCAGCTGTTATAAAAAACTGAAAATTTTTTAACAATGTGATTATCTAAAAAATAATGACTAATAAAAATCAAATTCCATTAAATGATCAGGCAGTCTGAAACACACATTACATGCAATATAAACAATTATGAATGGAATGTTTTGACCTTTTGAGTTAATTCACAGCTAAGTCTTGGCCCAGGCGTATCTTTATTTTATTTTTAAGTTACACTGAGCAGGACTCTCCCCTATATCCCCTAGCTGGAAGATCCAAGTGGAATAAAAGAGATCCACCATTATTTGTCTCATGAGTTAAGCAAACACAAAGTACACAGAAGAGTCCAAAATCAAAATTCTGTATGCCTGAAAGATTAGAGTTGTTCAAGGAGCGGGTGGGTAGGTAAACTACGATGAATTTATTTTACAACACTATTCTTTCAGACCCACTGAAGATACAATCTTAACAATGTTTCTGGTCAAAAAAACCTGTATCCACTATAAGTTGCCCTGTGACACAAAGACCTGAACACTGAACAAAAAGAATCTTCAAATCTTTACCTTGTTCATTGTTTCCTCCATTAAGCAGGAGTTCATCATTTTGCCTTTTCAATTCTGTTATATATTTAAAGGCTTGGTCCAGGATCATATTCTTGCTCTGCCAAAGAGAATTAACCATTTAAAAGTTTCACTGAAGAGTAAGAACTTGCCAGAAGAAACTTAGAGCTTTGGTTTTATCACATATATGTGATATGCATCTTTTCAAAATTAAACAAGCACCATATTCAAATGCTTCTACTGTTCATTTTTCATTTACTAAGTATTTATTGCACATCTACTATGTGTCAGGTTCTGTTCTAAGCTCTGGAGATATAATAAACAAAACAGACAAAATTCCTGACCTGCAGGAATATACAAGTTTTATATATATATTTATACACACACACACACACACACACACACACACATATATATATATATTTATATATTTATATAAAATCAGGTAGTGCTAAGTGCTGTGAAGAAAAAATAAAGCAGGGTAAAGAGGAGGCCAGAGATGGCAGAGGTCACTCTGTCCTACGGACTGAATGTTTATGTCCCCCTGTAACTCATGTTGAACCCCTGATCCCTGATATGATGGTATCTGCAGGTGGGCCTTTGGGAGGTAGTTAGGTCATGAGGGTAGATCCCTCATGAATGAGATCAGTGCCCTTAGAAGAAAAGATATGAGAGAGGTGATCACGCTCTTTGTCATGCGAGGACATAGAAAAGAACTTACACCAGGAAAAGAACTTACACCAGGAACTGATGTATGCTTACACTTTGCAGCCTCCAGAACTGTGAGAAGTAAATTTCTGTTGTTTAAACCACCCAGGCTATGTTATTTTTCTTATAAGAGCCCAAACTAAGATACTGTACTATAATCTATTTTGCATGGATAGGCTGGAGAAGGCCTCTCTTGTTAGACAAAGCAAAAACCTGAAGGAAGTACCAGGAAGTATGCCCCATGGATACCTGGAGGAAAAGGCTCCAGGTATTAGGATCAACAAGGACAAAGGCCCCCAAGCAGGGCTGTGTTCACACACTGGAGGAATCATGGTGAAGTGAGAGGAACTAGAGTGAAGTATATAGGGGAAGAGTGGTAGGAGGAAGAGGCCAGAGAGGGCTTTCAAGGCCATGTAAAGATTTTAGACTTCTTTACTCTATGAACAATTATTAAAAATAAAACATAATAAATGACATTCCTTTTGGTTTTAGTTCTCTAGACCTTATTCCAGAGGCAACTGCCATAAAGTTACTTGCATATCCTTCCAGAAACATTCTATGCTAATACAGGGATTTTTTATCTATCCAAAAAAAAAGCCAAAACAAAACAAAACAACAACACAGAACAGATAAACAGTATGCTACATTGTTCTTTTTTATTTAAAAATATATCTTGGAGGGGTACCTGGGTGTCTCAGTGGGTTAAACCCTCTGCCTTCGGCTCAGGTCATGATCCCAGGGTCCTGGGATCGAGCCCCGCATCGGGCTCTCTGCTCAGTGGGGAGCCTGCTTCCCCCTCTCTCTCTGCCTGCCTCTCTGCCTACTTGTGATCTCTGTCAAATAAATAAATAAAATTTTTTAAAGAAAAATAAAAATATATCTTGGAGATATTTCCATGTAGAGTTTAGATATCTATGTTATACTTTCTAAAGGCTGAATTTATTTTATTTTTGAGTCCATTACTGACAACTATTTAATCTGCATAAGAGGTATTTTGTTTTTTTATTATTCAGCTATTAAAAATGTTGCAGTGAATGTTTAATTTCTATTCCAGTATGTATATTATTAAATATCCCCAGTACTTTCTCAGATAACTCTTTTCAGGTGGAATCAATGATTCAGGGCTTTGGTTCACAAAGTTACAATTCTGGGTTTCTTAGATTGAGTCCCAACAGAGACCCAATATAATCTAGGAAATATTTTACTCTAGAGAGAAAAGATAAATATTATCCTTTCTTAAAGCAAGAGTTGAGACAAAGGCAGAACATGATAATGCCCATCTACTTGCCTCTCTACTGCAGACGGGGCTGAGGACATGTAGCAACAGTGAAGAAAATCTTAATCTACTTGGCTTCTGGGAGCCAAATACTGACTTCCATTGCACATTCTAGGACAGCAAGGAAGTTGAATGACTATGGTTTCCTTTCAGAGAAACTTCTAGGAATGAAAACCAAGAGCAGGAAAATAAGATATTACTGGGTAAACACCAAAATTTCCTGAGAAACTCCTGTACATTGACATGTGGAGAAAGGAAAACAATCAGAAGACAGTTCCTGCCCTTAAATTTGCTATCATGTTAAGGAAACTCAAAGTACATTAAACACACACACACACACACACACACAAATGAAAAAACACACATATGCAAGACTAAGTACAACCCTGTAGAAGAGAATGAAAAGAAAGTGAAGCGTAAGACCTTGCCAAGGGAGATGGTGTTGAGAAGCAAGGAAATTGATCAGGCCCTCTGAAAGCCTGGGGAGGTACAGGACGGACCAGGAAGCTCCAGCTACCACAAAAGGTGGGGTGAGGTATGGGGTTAAACTGAAGAGACTGGTGGAAAGACTCTTCTTATGCAGTAATAAAAACCCCCTCTCTCCCAAAGACACAGCCTCCACAGCTGGATGACTTCCCCTTCCTGTACCAATGCAGGAGACAAGTTCTGTAAAATCTGAACTAGAGAATTTTGGCCTCAGAGATGGTTGGCACAGAAGTGGACAAGATGAGGCAACTCAATGAAGACAGGAGGGTAAAGTAAAATTCTGCCTCCTAAAGCATGAGACTCTCCAGCACCCTTTCCCCAACCAGTTCCCAGAATATGGCAACCAGCCTTATACTCCTCTTCCCACCCTTCCCACTCCTAGACAGGGTGCTGAAGGATTCTTCTCTGGAAAATAAAAGTTAATAGCTAGTCCCAAAAGTAAACAAGCTACCAATATTGATATTTTTTTAGTGCCACAAAAACAATAATACTAGCTTACCACGTAATCACTCAACAGTTAGGGCACCAAAAGTCAAGCCTATTCAATCAGCTTTTTAATGCGTCATTCTCAAATATGAGAAAACAGCTAAGTATCACTAAAGTTTAAGGAAAGTCCCCAAAATGAAAGACAAAACAACAAAACAAAGGGGAAAAAAAGAAAATTAGAAGAAACAAAAACAAGAAAAAAAATTTTAAAAACCTATATAACATTCTCAGAGATGACATAATGTTGTATTCATGAACCAAACATACAATACGAAAAAAAACCCAAAGAGAATAAGAAAAAGACTCTTGAAAGTATTAAATTAAAATTAAAAGTATGAGAGCTGAAATTTAAAAATAGAAGAGTTGGAAAAGACCAGTTGAGACTGAGGAATGGCAGAAGGTTCCAGAAGTAAAGTCTCAAAGGAAAAAGAGAAAACAGAAATTATGTGATACACTTGGACTATGCAGTAACCCTAAAGAGACTGTTGAAAGTGTGGAAAGAATTAAAGAGAAGTATAGAGAGAGGACGCTCAGTTAGTACAGCATGGGACCCTTGATCTCAGGGTTGTGAGTTCAAGCCCCACATTGGGTATAGAGCTCACTTAAAAATAAAAAATAAATTTTTAAAAATTTAAATAAATAAATATCAAGATTGGCATATAAACAGGTAAGCAAATGAAAAGTGAGGCAATTATTGACCCAAAAAAACACAAAAGATACATATAAGACAAAACATAGTAATAGTATTCCCTCCTACAATTAACCATATTTTCAGTCTAAAAAACAAGAAACTGAATACCAATTTAACCAAAAGTTTGAGTAGAATTATATTGGGAGGATTAGACAAGGTGAAGCCAAAGGAAAAGAATAAGAAGACAATAGATAAAATCTAAAATAGAAATATTAAGATATAGTAATATAAGCTTATTATTTCAAAATATAAAGGTTATTTCAGAAGAAAGAGTTGCGAATGGATGCCTTTAAGTTATTGTACTGGACTTGGGAAGCAAGAAGTCCAGAGGCTCATATTGTTGTTGTAAGGTTTTTAGTGTTATTTGTTATGTTTATATATTAATTTTCACATATATTAATTTAATTAAAAATTAACCAAAAGGCTAAGACAAATTATGAAATCCCATTATAATGAAACACTACATAACCATGAAAAAGAAAGGAGATCATATGAGGAAGGGTATCTGTAACTAAAAGTCTAGTATATACCAGTGAGTGAAAATGACAAGGCAGGTTATAAAACAGCACTTGGTGTCTAGATATAGACACAGATATATAATCATAAAGCAATGTGTAACAACATGTCTAAGATGTGTAACAATAATAGTTATAATAGGGGCGCCTGGGTGGCTCAGTGGGTTAAGCTGCTGCCTTCGGCTCAGGTCATGATCTCAGGGTCCTGGGATCGAGCCCCGCGTCGGGCTCTCTGCTCAGCGGGGAGCCTACTTCCCTCTCTCTCTCTCTCTGCCTGCCTCTCTGTCTACTTGTGATCTCTCTCTGTCAAATAAATAAATAAAATCTTTTAAAAAAATAATAATAATAGTTATAATAGTATAATAGTCATAACAGTAGTTATAACTTGGCAGTAGCATGTCAATTTATTTTTCAAACATTTTTATGCCTTCCATATTGTTTCCATTTTGTTTTATTTTGTTTTGTTTTCAGTAAGCACATTTTATCCTCATTATCACAGGAAACAAAAAGCTATATTCATGAAGGAATACTGTCCTGTTTAAAAGCTGAGATTTATGTACCATTGGAGGTGGATAGGGCACAGAGAATAAAATAGAGATCTTTGGAAGATTCTAGGTAAGAATTTAAGACAAAAAAATATGATTGACAGAAAATAAAAGAAATGCCTGGTTAATACAATAGCACATAAATAAAGGTAATCATAGGACTGAATAATTCAAGATCTTAAAGACCTAAAAATTATGTGGTCCATCTGACCATGTAGAAAGCTCTGCTATAAGACTGCTGTAAATATGGGGAAATTAAAGATAGGTATATAGAAAATTAAGCAAATGAAAAACAATGAGGCAAGTAACTATATACCATAAACAACAGGAAACAAAAATAATCATTCTGAGCAAAGAAACAACTTAGAGAATTATCTCTTCACAAATAAGGAATGAAAATATAAGTGGACTTCTTACCTGTTTCAGGGCAGGGGAACACGGGATCAGCTCTCCTATCCTATTTATTCCGGCATTGATTTTCTTCTTTCTATGCCTCTCCACTAGACAGGGAGGAAAATCCATTTATCAAACCTTATGGTACCAATGCCAAAGTTTGTTATTCTCCCTGGGTAAAGAAATTTTAGGTAAAGAAATCCCTAACAAAATGTTATCAAACAGTATCTACTAGAGACAAATAACTACAATTAGATTTCTAAGAATGTCATATTTTAAGTCTAGTATTATAGGAACTGATATAAGTAATACTTCTATTAACATTTTAAAAATGTGATCTATAATAATTAAATTCAAATTATAAACAGAAGTTGCCAATTATGTTTCAAGTAATTACTAGAGATTTTAGTGATAACTGAAATTTAAGAACCTACTAACAAGCTAAGTTACTAAACAGCTGTATTTTCATATGGGCAAAGGAGACCTACTTAGATTACAAATCTTAAAACACCTTTTACGATGACTAGAAGGCATTTTTCAAATAGAACAGCTATTAGTTATTACTTAAAATTTCTACGGAGTCTGGTCTACTCACTTTGGCCACACAGGACTTTTCCCATCTAGGAAATTGAGTAACTGACAACATCTCAATCAAATTAACTGAGAAATATTCCAGGCTTACATGCTACAACTTTAAAGATCATATGGAAGGGTCAAGAGGATACAAGATGATCTAAATAACTGCAACAAGACACTGTAAGTAGAAACATTAGTCTTGGCTATTTTCTATCAGGTTTCTGAAACCTTCCTTTCTAGTAAAATTCCAGTTCTTCCAGGAGGATGATCTTTCGGACTGACCATAAGCAGGTCTTGTTTTGTAGAATACATACTTTTTGCTTCATAGTCTAGCAGTAAAGACATCTTTTCAATGACATCTAATTACTCTCTCAAAATAAATTACTATCAGGACATACTTATGACACCATGTGAGCGGACTCCAATAAAAATATTTAGTTCCTATGGCCAAAAAAGATTAGATTTAGTTCATTTGGCCAAAGAACACAAAGGAGTAAAGTATAACTCACTTCTGAATTCTCTTACAGTAGTATTTGTTCTTATCTAAGAGTGGATTTTTAAATGTGTGGAGGTAGAAAAAAAAAAAAAAAACCCAGCAACATTAAGACTCTTTACCCACAGTGACAAAGGGGAATTCAAAGGCAGGAAATTCCCATTTTGGGGAGCAGCAATACTCCACCAGTGTTCACCACCTCTTTCCATAGACAAAAATTCCCCCAGGGTCCTTTCCCTAAGGAAAGGAAAGTATCGTTTATAGAGTAATAGTTATTAACTTCTAAAATATTTTGTTTGAGATCTGGACTGTAGCCCCTGAAAAATAGTGTTATAAAATGTACCAAATTGTAAAAGTACATACAATTGCTTCTATGAATGTTTCTCTGGCTTTTGCCTAGAATTTTGATATTTTGAGATAAAATCAAATATGTATTTTCTACATTTCCCTGTAATTGAGGACTCCATAACTTCATTAAGACTGTTCACATTTCTAGGACCTTTAAGGTCTACAGCCTGCTCCTCATCTCTCCCCTACTCCTGTAGGCAACCAGCCCCCTCTAGAATTTCTGCAAAGACACATACTCTTTATTCCATTTGGCAGAGATAGAGCTGGACCTCCTCAGTGAGTGAAACCACTTAAATCACTAGTTCCAGGGATACATATTAATCCTTAAATTATTTAAATAGACAATGAATCAGAAAATAAGCAAACCATCTTCGTGAGACTGGGGGCTTTTTGTCAATTAAACAATAAAGGAATAAAAAAGTAAGGAACAGGGGCACCTGGGTGGCTCAATCAGTTGAGCATCTGCCTTCAGCATGATCTTGGGGTCCTGGGATGGAGCCCCACTTCGGGCTCCCTGCTCAGAAGGGAGTCTGCTTCTCCCTCTGACCCTCCTCCTCACTCATGCTTTCTCTCTCAAAGAAATAAATAAAATCTTTAAAAAAAAAAAAAGTAAGGAACATTTTCCTAAAACATAATGAATAATGATGCTATGCTTATAACACAAAAACTTACAATCAACTACAGTATAATTTCATTTTGAATGCAAAAAGTGCTAACAAATATAATTGAAATTGTTGTTTCTACCTGCATTGTGTGTCTCCCGGTTTTTCTTTCTGAAACAAAAAGATAAAAGGAACATGAAAATTATGGGAAAACATTTTTAACACTTTATATTTTGAGAACTGTAAGAATAAATTTTATGAATTTGTATTTGTTGTATCAACAGGAAACCATCCAAAGAAACATTTTCTTAATATATATTATGGTATGGAAAACATAACTGTAGGTAAATCAATGTAAATTTAGAATCTACGATTTCTAGAAGTAACTACAATTCTCTATTCTTCCATACCCAGAAGTCATTGGTTGGGAAGTAAATCAATCACTGAAAAAACCTTAACTATTTGAAAAATGTAATTAAAGAGCTAGTCAACTCTCAAAGAGATACCCCAAATAGGTGACCTCTGATGTTTGCCCTGGTGGCTGGCAAGGGGTGCTGTGAATGTGTAAGGGATACAAGAACAGGAGGAAACTTCTAATCCCAGGGAGAAAAAGGCAGCCAACAGCACCCAGGCACAGATTACTGGCATTTGAGCCATGTTTTGCATTTGTGTACCTAAAAGCTAATTTCCTAAAACCACTGATTTTCCCTTTTATGTACAAACATTAGCATTCCCTAATAGCTATTTGGTAAAGAAAGAGAATGGGGATTTTAATATTAATGAAAGCACCAGGCATGCAATTCTAAGCAGAAACACTGCCCCAAATGCTGGAAATTCAGAAAGGGGCTTATACAAAGAACCAGAAGTAATGTACTGCTGTGCATATTGTAATGTTAGAAAATTATAATGTCAGAAAATTGTAATGTCACAAAACGTCTATTTAAATTGACTTCAGTCTAAATGAACTTATGATCTATAAAGACTATAATACTGTGTGCAAGTAAAAATTTCAGGAGAAGGTAAACATTTAACACAGATTTGGTATTATACAATTTTACTTACTATCATTCTTACTTGTTACACTGTTAATAAAATAAGGACAGGTAAATTTTAACTCTATACTCCTTTTGGTACATCTGTATTTATTTATCCACACATATTCTGAAGAGTAATGGCAGGGTGGCTCAGTGGGTTAAGGCCTCTGCCTTCGACTTGGGTCGTGATCCCAGGGTTCTGGGATCGAGCCCCGCATTGGGCTCTCCGCTCGGTGGGGAGGCTGCTTCCCCCTCTCTCTGCCTACTTGTAATCTCTGTCTGTCAAATAAATGAAATCTTAAAAAAAAAAAAAAAAAGTAATGGTTTTCCAGGCACCCAAATGAAAGTTCCCTGAGGACTGCCTTTTTAGCAAAGTAGGGACTAATTCTGCTTTTTATCTGCCCAAACTATATATTATTTTTGGACCGGGGCTACATACCTGTGCTGCTTTTTTGTAGGAGTCTCATTCTCTGTCATTTCTGGCATGATTACAGTGATAGGAACCTACAAGGCATAGAAAGACACACCAGAAAGTTTAAAGTCAGTATGTCAGAGAAATTGATTAATAGGAATTTGGTTTGAATACCAAAATGCTAAAAAACAAAAGTGACATCATGAAAAAAGCGTTAGCTTAGCTGTCGTGGATAGAGAAAGGTATAAGAAAACAGGACAAAGACAAACCATACATGACTCTTAATCTCACAAAACAAACTGAGGGTTGATGGGGGGGGGTTGGGAGAGGGGGGATGAGGTTATGGACATTGGGGAGGGTATGTGCTATGGTGAGTGCTGTGAAGTATGTAAACCTGGCGATTCACAGACCTGTACCCCTGGGGATAAAAATATATTATATGTTTATAAAAAATAAAATATATATTAAAAAAAAAAAGAAAACAGGACAAAAAACATCGTAACTAGCAAATGGAGGGCATGGTGAATGTCATATGGGAGGTACAGCCAGGAAGCGCTCGAGAAGACTGGAATAGAGAAAGATCATCATGGGCTTGAAAATCTAAAAAGGCTTAATGGTGGTGTGGATTTGAGCAAGACCTAGAATGACAGGTAAAACATATTTGATTTGGGAGAGTATGTTCTTTGTTCATGGTACTGTTTAAAGTGTTCTACAAAATTTAAACTAAAACAATAGTCCTCCCCTCTGAACACAGAAAAAACAAAAGCGACAAGTTCACAAACACATAATATTCCATACACGGAAGCAACCCTCAATCAACTCATTCACTTATTTGCTAGCTTTCTCTCAAACTGCTAGAAGTCTTACATTATCACTCGAGAGTCATGAAAATCTGGACAGGAGTATGGAAATTCTACTTATACTTAAAATATCAGGATACTAAAGAATATACATACTATAAGGAAATATATTCATATGCCCCCAAAAGCCTGAAAGCAAATACATGATGATACTAGTTAATTGTAGTTATGTAAGGCCAGCAATATTATAGGTGTTTTCTCCCCTTCTCTGATTTTCAAAAATTTCATAATGAAAACCTTAATGCTTTTAAGTCTCAGGGACTGATGGCCTTTCAAAAGCAGTCTGTCCAGCTGGGATACCTGTTCCTGTACACTGAAAGAGGTGCAAGGGCAGTTTCCCATTTTCTGAGTGTGGAATTGGAAGTCAGAAAGCATGAGTTCAGGGGTGCCTGGGTGGTTAAAGTGTCCAACTCTTGATTTTGGCTCAGGCTATGATCTCAGGGTAATGAGATGGAGCCTGAGTGGGCCCCAAGGTAGGCAAGGAGCCTGCTTGGGATTCTTGCTCTCCCTCTCTCTCTGTCCCTCCCCCTACCATGTATGTCTGTACATGCAAGCGCTCTCTCTAAGAGAAGGAAGGTAGGGAAGAAGGAAGGAAGGAAGGAAGGAAGGAAGGAGGGAAGGAAGAGAAAGCAAGCAAGCATGAGTTTAAAATCTGGTTCTACCATTTCCTAGCCATAAGGTCCTGGGCAAGCTAGATTAGCCTTTTGGAACCTCAGATGTTTCATCTTCAAAATGGACCATAATCAAAGCATCTAAACCATTATTTTGAGAAAGAAATAAAAAATGCAGGGGGAACACAGCAGCAGGGTGCCCAGCAGCAAAAAAGAATTCAACCAATGTTAGCCATGAATAATAATGAAGGTATTTCAGGTTCCACTCTAGCCCTGGAAAGGTGGAAGAAGGGTCCAGGGAAATAAGGAGAAGTGAATGCTGACAAGGTAATGACAGGAAGCATTGGCTGAAGCAGCCTATGGAGAAATGTGCACTCAAGACCCATTTCAGGGGCTGATTCCACCTTCTCCCTAACATCAGTGATGGCACACATCAGCCTAAAAGCAACACACTCACATTAGATAACCACATAACAACAATGTGAGGCGTGTGAGTAAATAAATCCCTGTCACCTTTCTCACCCAAGGGCTTGCAGAATTTCTTCACTTTTGATTCCTGGCTTCCAACGCCTCCTGTTTCTGATCCAAATCTATCATCTTCTGCCAGAAGATGGTCTATAAGTTATGTCTTCTTCTTACTACACAAGAGAAAAATCAATGTATGTTTATAGTTGCTGGGTTTCCATTAACAGCATGTAAAATGACTGGCAACCCCTGGCATGTAGACAAATTTTTAGTGGCATACAGAATTACCCTGAATTCTCCTCACCACTTGAAAGCTAACGAACGTAGTTGCTTTAAAAAGTCACTCTCCAGTGGGTTGCCCAGGTCCCCCAACCCTCCCCCACCAAAAAAATGGTAGCAAGGACTACAGCCATTGGATGGTTCCCAGGAGATTCTCTCCTTCCTCTCAGACAAGCTCACTGTCCTTCAAGTTCTTACCTTCCTCCACCTAGTTCTTACGCTAAGATCTGCCCTCAATCATAAATTATCTTCCCTCAGTCTCCTACTTTCCTCTTCTCTCTTGTGACAGTGATTGAGAACTAACTCAAGGGTGTGGCAGTGACGCGAAAAGACGGCCTCTCATCATATATGCTCTAAAACATGTCGATTTGGGGGCTTCTTCCCAAAGGAGAAGTTCTGGGTAGGACCCAGGAATTTGTATTTTCAACAAGGTACTAGTTAAAAACTACAAAATTGTCAGCCCATCCCTGACCCACTGAATCAGTCTCCGAGGGAGGAATTCCAATCTTTAAGGGAGGAGTCTGAAATTTAATAATGCCCCCAGGGGATTCTTATCAGGAAACTCTAGAGAGGTGGGCAGGTATCTTTAGTTGGTGGAATTTCAGGCATCTGACTGATCACCTATTGTAAGAGAGATTATTTGGGATACAGCAAGACAACTGAACATAAAATTTCACCTATAAACCCATAAGGTCAGATTTCCCGTGTATCCATGAGTCACCATTTGGTCATTAGTGTCAGAGTTCCCATTGTTCCTCTGGAGACTTCTGAAAGTTTGCAGATTCATGTTCCAATTAAGATACATGAAGTAAAAGTTCCAATCTTTTAAACATTTAGAATCTTAAAGTAAATGATGCCAGAGGCCTATCACATAAGTAAACATATTCATTGCATGGGGTTGGGGGTGAGAGGCAGGGGTTTAACTGAAAGAGGTTTATCATCCGCTTTACCAAATGTCTCTATAAATATCCATCTCAAACCACATTTTAACCAATTCAACTATGTTTATCAATGCACAACTGTTTCCAGATGCTACTCCTAATATTAAAATTGCATCCTTCACATTAGAAAAGAATACTTACTGAAAAAAATAAACTATATAATACTGTCTTAAATCCTTGTCCACCAATTCATTAACCTACTAATAAGGAAATGTTACTTTTACAAATATACCTTTTAAAATATTTAAAGTGCCATGAATTTTTAAGGCAAAATTTCTAAATGTTTTATTAGTAACCCATGAATTACTATTTTTCATGGTAAGAGAGAATTATTTCTGAAATTAATCAAATACAATGGTTCTTAAAGTGTGGTTTTGAGATCACTTGCATCAAAATCACAACTTTTAAAACTGTTTTTGATCCTGACAGCAAAACTTACATAGAGTAAAATTCATAAATCTTAAGTACAACATTCAGTGAGTTCTGACCAAGGCACACACTTGTTTGACCCAACCCGTAGCAAGGTGCAGAACATTATTATGACTAGAGAAAGTTCTCATGATCTTTTCTAATCAATACCTCCCCCTACTCCCGGAGGCAACCAGTGTTCTCATTTTTTTCACCATTGAGCTTTATATGGCTTAACTGAGAATTCCGTTGTGTCAAGCTTTTACTCAGCTTAACGCTTCTGAAATTCATCCAGCAGTTTGTTCCTTTTTATTGCTGAGTACCACTGTGTAACTGTGTGGGAGTTTATAGTTCAGTTTATTCATTTTTGTGTTAATGAACACCTGGCCTATTCCTGTGTTTTGGCTACTATGAATAAAGCTGCTATCCATGAACATTTCTGTGTAACATTTTTTGTGGATATCATCTTTCTTTCTGCTGAGTAAATATCTAGGAGTAGAAATGCTTCTTATACACCCTGCAGTTTTACTCCTAAGTATCCACCCAAGATATACTACCTATAAAAGGATATCCACAAAAAGACTTCTATAAAAACATTTGTCACACTTTACCCAGAGTGACAATACCATTCTGCACTCCCCCACAAGATGTAAGAGTTTTGGTTGCTCCATATCCTTCCAACATTGGGTTTTGCCTACTTAATCATTTCAACCATTCTGGTGTTTATATAGTGGAGTCTCATTTTAGTTTAATTTTCATTTCCTAGATGATTGATAATATTGAGTACTTTTTCCTGTGCATGTTAAGACCATTTGTAGATCTTACTTTGTCTGCTCATAACTTTTTGCCAGTTTTTTAATTGGATTATTTATCCTTTTATTATTGACTTACAGAAAATCTTCATATATTCTGAGTTTTTACATCTTCTGGATACCTGTCCTTTATCTGAAATGTATTTTGTAATATTTTCTCTCATTCTGTGGTCTACCTATGCATTTTCTTAATTGTGTCTTTTGGTAAGCAAAAGGTCTTGATGAAGTAAAACTTACCAATTTTTAATTTATGGTGATTCCTTTTATGGCCTGTCCAAGAAACCTTTACTCATCCCCAAGATATTCTCTTATGATTGCTCCTACAAGGATTACGATACGGTCATATTTAGATCAATGATCCATATTATGTAAGACAGGAGATAGGAGTTAAAGTTCATTTTTTCTTCCGTATTGATAGTTAGTTGTTCCAACATCATGTGTTGAAAAGATTTCCTTTCCTCAAATGGTACCTTTCCTCAAATGTCCATATTAGTGCAGTTCCATTTCTAGGCTCTCTCTTTTAAGCTATCCTTATGCTACTACCACACAGTACTGATAAAGCATATGTTTAAAATATAGATTCCTATACCCCACCCCAGACCTACTTTCTGGACAGTCCAGAAATACGAAGTTCTAACAAGCTTCCTAGTTGATTTTTCTGCACCGTAAAGTCTGAGAAGGGCACTATTTTAATATTGCTTCTCTAAAACTGAGACAAATCAATGAGTTCACAAAGTAATGAGTCCACATGGGAAGACCAGTGAACCTGGAATTAGGAAAATGAGTTCTCATTCAAGATGTGCTACTCAAAAGTGAGGTATCATTTTATTTATCACAACTTAGGGCCCACAATTCTTCACATGTAAAACAAGAGGGTAGGACCAGACCCAACCATTCAGGTGTGGACTGAGTGCCCACACTCCCTAGGAATTACAGATGTAAAGATGAAAAGGCAAGTCTTCCCTCAAGAAGAACACAGTCTAGAACAGGGTTATCAAAGAACTTTGTGCAGTAAAAATAGTCTATTATCTGCGCTGTGCATCTGGCCATCGTTCATCACATGTGGGTATTAAATGCTTGAAATGTGGCTAGTGAGACCATGGAATTAACTTTTAATTTTACATAATTTTGAGTAATTTAAATTAAATAGTTACATGTGGCTAGTGGTTATCATATTGGGCAGCACAGGGAATTTTAAAAATAATTTAAAAGAAGATTAATTTAAAAATTAGTTAATGAGTATCAACTTCCTAGTTTTGATATTGTCCTACAGCTATACATCACTACTAGGGGAAGGTACATTAGTAGTACATGGATTCAGTAGTACATAGTATTTTTGTAACTTTCCTTGAGTCTATAATTATTTGAAAATAAGAAGTTTTTTTTTTAATTAAGTAATTTGACAGAGTTCACAAGCAGGCAGAGAGGCAGGCAGAGAGAGGAAGGGAAGCAGGCTCCCCACTGAGCAGAGAGCCTGATGTGGAGCTTGATCCCAGGACCCTGGGATCATGACCTGAGCCAAAGGCAGAGGCTTTAACCCACTGAGCAACCCAGGCACCCCTGAAAATAAAAAGTTTTAAAAAGCAAATTAAAAAAATCGGTAAATGCCACATACATAAAAAAGTCTTGTGAGTCTGAGAACTGCTCCAAGAATAAACAAAATATGGGAGGAAGGGAAGGTGCAGGGGGTACAGAGAGAAAGAAAACTTGGACTAGACTGTGAAGGAATTTTCTGTGTCTAATAAGTGTATTTAGCTTTTATCTCAAGATCAGTGGATGTCAGATCAGTGATGGTCTGAAACAGAGCCCCCCTCGTCTATAGTAAAATGAAAAAAGGTACAATGAAGTAAGAATTTTTTTCTTTTTTATTGACATGTCACTTACATACAAGTCATTAATTTAAGTCCACTGCTCGATTAATTTATATATGTGAATATACCCATGTAGACACCACTAAGATGAAGATATAGAACATTACCTCAACAGGATCTCTCAAGGTCCCTGCCACTTAATCCCTTGGAATTTCTTTCAAAAATATATATTCAAAGAAGAATATATATTTCCAAGGAAGACAAACAAATGACCAACAAGTACATAAAAAGGTGTTCAACATCATTAATCATCAGGGAAATGCAAATCAAAACCATAATGAGATCTCACCTCACAACTATTAGAATAACTATTACCAAAAAAGGCAAAAGATAACAAGTGTTAGTAAAGATATAGAAAAAAGGGAACCCTTGTACACAATAAATGAGAATGTAAATTGGTATAGCCATTATGGAAAACATTATGGAAGTTCCTCAAAAATTAAAAAGAGAAGTACCAAAGGATCTAACAATCCCACTTCTGGATATTTATCTGAAGGAAATGAAAACACTATCTGCAATCCTGTGTTCACAACAGCCAAGACATGCAAACAACCTAAGTGTCCATCGACAGGTGAATGGGTAAGGAAAATGTGACACACATATGTATATATGCAACGAAATATATATACTTACATATATAGGTACATAATGGAATATTATTCAGCCTTTAAAAAAGAAGGAAATCCTGGTATTTGTGACATGAATCAACCTGGAGGACATTATGTTAAGTGAAATAAGCCAGATACAGTAAGACAAATAATGCATAATCACACCCACATGTAGAAACTAAAAAAGTTGAACTCATAATAACAGAGGGTAGCAAGGTAGCCGCCAGTGGCTAGGAGATAGGGGAAATGGGACGTGCTCATCAGGGGTACAGACATTCGGTTTTAAGATGAATAAGTTCTGGAGACTTAATGTACAGTACGATGACTGTAGTTAATAATAATTTGTTGTATACTTGCAATTTGCTAAGAGAGAAGATCTTAAAATCTTTTGTTCTTGCCACAAAAAGTAACTATGTGAGGGGATGGATATGCACATTAGCTTGGCCACAGTAGTAATTTCACATTGTATACATATCGAAACAATTTACTGTATACCATAAATACGTATAATATTTATTCATCAATCATACCTCAATAAGGCTGGAAAATATATGTTTATATAGATTTAATATATTTAATATATATTTTATATATTAAATATGTTTTTATATATTATATATATATAAAATATATGTTTATACTGAAAACTATGCTATTACCTCACACATTGCTGGTGGGAATGTAAAATTGTACAGTCCCTTTGGAAAACAGTTTGGCAGCTCCTCAAATAGTCAAAACACAGAGTCCCTCCATGATCCAGCAACACCACCTAGGTATATACCCAAAAGAACTGAAAACACATGTTCACACAAAAACATGTACATGGATGTTTGTTGCGGCAATACTCGTAATAGCCAGTGAGTCAAAACAAGCCAAATGTCCATGTGAATGATGAATGGATAAGTAAAATGAGCTTGTCCACACAAGGGAATGTTATTCAGCAATACAAAGATATGAAGTACTGCTATAGCATGGGTAACACTTGAAAACCTTGAAGCCTGACCCAAAAGGTCACATATTGTATAATCCTACTTATATGAAATGTCAAGAAGCAAATCCATAGAGACAGAAAGTAGATCAGTGGTTGCCAGGAGTGGGGAGAGGGAATGAAGTGTGATGGCTAATGGGTATGAGTTTTTTGGGGGGATGATACTCTTGAATTAGATTTTGGAGATGATTGCACAACTTTGTAAATATGCTAAAAAGCAATGAATTATACACTTTAAAAGGGTGTTTTGTGACATACAAATTATATCTTAATAAAAAATACAAATAAAAAATGAAAGGGAAAGCAAAAAATTACGCTATAAATGTAAAATGTTTGACATCTCCAGATTTAATCAATGCTCTGTTGGCAAACACTTTTTAAAAATTTATTTTAAAATAATTATATAACCATTTGTACACATTATATAACTATTTTATACACATAGCCCCATCTAATACTCACTAATTTATAAAGTAAGTGGCATTAAAATAATTTAGTAATTTGTCCATAGTCACATAGTTAAGAAGTGGTGAGGCAGGATTCTAACTTAATATAATCAAACTCCAGAGCCCAGGTCCTTAACTATTTTCATATAGTGCTTCTCTACCTCCCCCCTCCCTTGCAGAAAGAAAGAAAGAAAGAAAGCAAGCAAGCAAGCAAGCACAGTATGGTGCATTTGTACCATATATGGTACATTTTAGCAAAACCACGTCTTCAACTACAATTCTGTTTCAATTTAGATCTTATTGTCCTGAACATATGTAGGTAATAATATCTAGCCCAGAAAACTTATTTTCTCATAAGGCCCCTGTTCACAGAAGACAAAAACATCAATCAGAAGCCATATGCAAATAAAAAGCAACTTGATTTATAGTTTTCTCATAAAACAAAATATTCAAATAATCTGCTTTAAACACGTGTTAAATGTTTGAGGTAGAATCCTACTGTTAGGGATTGTTTAGAAAGACTGAAAAGAAAAAAGAGGGCTCACAATTTAAAAAATTACCACAGAGCTACAGTAACCACGATAGGGTGGTATTGGCATAAAGAAAGACATGCAGATCAATGGAATCAAACTAAGAGCCCAGAAATAAACCCTTACATTTGTGACCAACTGGTTTTCAACAAGGATGCCAAAACCATTCAGTGGGGGAAAGAACAGCTTTTCCAACAAATGATGCTGGGGCAATGGGATAGTCACATGCAAGAGAATGAAGTTAGACCCCTACCTTGTAACACATACAAAAATTAACTCAGAAAGAACCGTATCCTAGCTCAACATAATAGCTAACACTTTAAAACTCTTAGATATGAAACCAAAAGCACAAGTGACAAAATAAAAATATATTCAATTTCAAAATTAAAAATTTTTGTGCTCAAAGGGCACCATCAAGAAAATGAAAAAATGGAGTGCCTGGGTGGCTCAGTGGGTTAAAGCCTCTGCTTTCGGCTCAGGTCATGATCCCAAGGTTCTGGGATGGAGCCCCACACTGGGCTTCCTGCTGAGTGGGGAGTCTGCTTCTCCCTCTCCCACTCTCACATCCCCCTGTCTGTACTTTCTCTCGCACTCTGTCAAATAAATAAGATCTTTCAAATAAATAAATAAACCATGTGAGACATGACCTCATATCTGTCAGGATGGCTAAAATAAAAATGACAGTCAATAACAAGCGTTGGTGGGGAGGTGGAGAAACTGGAGCTCTCATATACTGCTGGTGGGATTAAAAAATGGTACCACCCCTTTGGAACAATTTGGCAGTTCCTTAAAATGTTACACATAGAGTTACCATATGACCAAGCATTTCTACTACATATACTCAAGATAACTAAAAACAACTTTTCGCACACAAAAACTTGTATGTCAATGTTCACAGCAGGAATATTCGTAATATCCAAAAAGGGAAAGAACCCAAATGTATATCAGCTGATGAAGGGATAAATTAATTGTGGTATATTCACACAACAGAATATAACTCAGCAATGAAAAGGAATAAAATACTGATACAGGATGGATGAAACTTGAAAACATTATACAGTGTGAAAGAAGCCAATCACAGAAGACAGCATATTGTATGATTCCCATCTACTTTAAATTCTGGAACACGAAAATTTAGAGAGACTGAAAGTAAATTAGCGGTTGCCAGGGGCTGAGGAAGATGAGGAATGTCTGCTAATGGCCGTGGGGGGGGCGCCGCAGGTAGGGGAGGTATTTGTTCTTTCAGGGATGAGATGTTCTGAGATTAGACTATGGTGATGGTTGCACAACTCTACAAATATACTAAAACCACTGAATTTCACTTTAGCCTTTACGGTATATGAACTGTATCTCAACTGCCCAGTTTAAAAAAAAAAAAAAAAAAAAAGAAAGAAAACATTTGATGGAAGTCTCTTTGGGTAATTTGAAATTCTCTACCCATTCATCTTTTCCACCAGTTTATATGTCTGTTTGTTTTCAACATAAAATTCTTTTTTTTTTGGTTACCAATCATCCTCAATTTTCCTAATACAGAAAATATGTGAAGCTACCAAGAATAAGTACTAGCATTTTTTTTTTTTTTTTTTTTTAAGTAGGTCTAGGGGCACCTGGGTGGCTCAGTAGGTTAAAGTCTCTGTCTTTGGCTCAGGTCATGATCCCAGAGTCCTGGGATCGAGACCCGCATCATCGGACTCCTTGCTCAGAGGGAGCCTACTTCTCCCTCTCCCTCTGCCTGCTGCTCCCCTTGCTCCTTCGTGCTCTGTGTCTCTCTGACAAATAATAAATAAAATCTTTATAAATAAATAAATAAAATATTTTAGTTGAAAACACTTTATGGTACATTGCTTAAACATAATTTGTCCATGGTTTGTGGAAAATCTTTTCAACCCTATACTTAATTCTGTTTTGCTGCTGCTTAATGTATTCCTAAGTATTTTACAATTATTTAAAGTGTTTTATGGAACAGCTACATAGGCAGTTTTTAAATATGTTCTATTTCTTTATCTGAGATCTCTAGTAAATCCTTAGCTTTCTCAAATCAAAATGACTTAACCCACTGAACTAGAGGAGGATCCACAGAAATGATAACACAACTAAGCTTAAATCTCTGGTCTGGGTCACAGCCATTTTTATCCCTAGCATAATTATAACAAATGCAATTTTATCCTCCTTAATGGCTTATTTAACAGTTTTTAACAGTTTTTCCTTATAACAAAAATCACATATACCTAGAAATATATACCTAGAAAGCCAGACACAAAGAATAAAATGAAACTACTCTCAATCACGTCACTTGACCAGAATCCACAAGAATACTGTTGACATTCTTACAGATTTCTTATGGATTTTTTTTTTCTGCACACTCCTGAGTTTTAACAAATGTTAGACCACAAGCAATTCTGTATTCTGCATTTTATGTAAGGTGAGCATTTCTCCATCATTAAATATACAAAATCGTGATTATAGCTTGTATGTTTGACATCATGAATGTGTATGCTCTATCATCTTATTTAATGTGTTAGGCATCTTTGCCCTCTGTATTTTGCTATATAAGTTATTATTTGTATTTATCATCTTCAGCATATTTTAGGTTAATAATCCTCTACCTATAATGTCCTATTACTTGGTCTACCTGTTCGACTCATTAAATCATGAAATCTGGCACATCTGTATTATATAGTTCGGGATAACACAGGGGTGCTTTTCATTGCCCCAAGAATCCTTCCTCTATGTGTTTGGTTTCAGCAGCTGCTTTCCATCTTGGTGGGCACTTGGGGACTTATTTATGAGTGTGCTATGTTGTCTTCTGCTTTGTGTAACTGCTATCTGAAGTCCTCATTTCTAAAAAAATTAAATTAAATTAAATTAAGTAAATAAAGTCCTCATTTCTTTTGCCATTACGGAAATGTTACATGCTTTAGCAACGTCTGTTGACTGCTTCCTGTCAATTGCATCGCCACCAAACTTGCTGCTCTCAGTCAGGGTGTTTCCTAAATGCCAACCCGGAGATACTATAACATATATAAGGAAAGGAAATTAATAAAGTTCTGCCATGGAGCTTTCACTGTGAAGTTGAGTCAAATGGTACCTCAAGAAGAAGAAACAAGCCAAAGGTTTTAAATATTTACAAACTACACAAGTAACCAATCTATATAAAAATGATTTTCAAAGAGTACAGAAATACATAAAGTTAAATGGAAAAGTTACTCAGCTCTACAATCATGCTTTCTAGGAATACTCACTGTAAACAGTTTGGAATTTGTTAGACCCTTTTCTTGCTCCTGTCCATACAAACTACAAACACTCCTAGCTAAGAAATTATAACGAAATTCCACACATTAAGTTTTTAAAAGTTTGGGGCACTTGGGTGGCTCAGTCAGTGGAGTGTCTAACTCTTGATTTTGGCTCAGGTCATGATCTCAGGGTTGTGGGATAGAGCCCCATGTAAGTCTCCGTACTCCGCGGGAGAGTCTGCTTGAGATTCTTTCTCTCCCTCTGCCTCTGTTCCTCTCCTACTTCTCTCTAAAATAAATAAATAAATCTTTAAAGAAATTCAATTGCAAAAGTAATTCCTGCTCTTTGCAAAAATTTTAAACAGCACAGAGGTATATGAAGTACCAATGACCCCTCTGCTTTTAACAGTCTGGTGATATCAATTCCAGACATTTTCCCTATATAAGTCCAAGCAATTACTTATGTACATATTAGTAACGGCTACACTGAAAGAACAGGACATAAAATAGAAATACTATAAAATACCTTCCATGGTCAGTTCAAATCTCTGTAGGGTGATCCTGCTCCTTAGATAAAATTTAGGGTGGATGGGGCACCTGGGTGGCTCAGAGGGTTAAAGACTCTGCCTTCGGTTCAGGTCATGATCCCGGGGTCCTGGGATCGAGCCCTGCATTGGGCTATCTCCTTGGTGGGGAGCCTGCTTCCTCCTCTCTCTCTCTGCCTGCCTCTCTGCCTACTTGTGATCTCTCTTTGTCGAATAAATAAATAAAATCTTAAAAAAAAAAATTTAGGGTGGATCCCATGACTTTACTGATAACAATTATACAAAAGAAATCCTCTACTTATTTTTAGTCACCAACAATCATTGAGAATATCTCAATATGGTTCCTTTGATGCAGGTAATGCCTCTCCCCATAGTGCCTCTGATATTCTCTCCCCTACCCCTAGTCTTTGTCTGTTCTTAAGGCTTCCTCTGTCCTTAAGGCTTCCAGTCCCTTTATTTCTGCTGACGTAGCCCTGCCCCTGATGGGAGGCCTGTAGCAGAGTGTCCAGTGCTCCTCCTGACATACTGTGGACCCATGTCTGGTCCACAGAAACATGTACCTCTCAATTAGAAATTTACCATACAAGTCATATTCACATATGTGCAAAAGGACATTTATTCAAGGATATTCTTTACAAAATTGTTTCAAGTAGCAAAGGACAAGGAAACACCTCAAAGGCTTACCAAATGAATGATTTTTTTCTTTTTTAAAGGAGAATGATTGGAGCACTTGGGTGACAGTCGGTTAAGTGTCTGACTCTTGGCTTTGGCTCAGATTGTAATCTCCGGTTACTGAAATCAAGCCCTGTGTTGGGCTCCGTGGTCAGCAGGGAGTCTGCTTGGGACTCTGTCTCCCTCTCCCTCTACCCCTTCCCCCGCTCTAAAATAAATAAATAGGGGTGTGTGGCTGGCTCAGTTGACTGAGCATCCAACTCTTGGTTTCAGCTCAGGTCATGATCTCATGGTCATGGGATCGAGCCCCTGCGCTGGGCTCTGCTCAGCACAGTCTGCTTGAGATTCTCTCCCTCTCCTCCTCCCCTCAACATGCTCTTTCTCTCTCTCAAATAAATACATAAAATCTTTTTAAAAATAATAATACAATAAATAAATATCTTAAAAGAATGATTAAATATGTCACAGTATTATTTTGAATCATCTGAAATTGCCCACATTTGAGATTTTCTGCTTCTAGAAACTATAATTTCAGATGGTTCAATCTAAAACAGACTGAATCATAATATCTAAATATTCAATCTAAATATATGTATGTGTTTATATATGTGTATAATACAAATGTATGTATATAACATATATGTATGTGTGTGTATATATATATCTGTAATTACAAAATGGGCTGTATTGTGTCTCCCTCAATTCACTGTTTAAGTCCTAAACCCTAGTACTGTGGAATGTGACTGCATTTGGAAATAGGGCCTTTTTCTTTTTTAAGATTTTATTTTATTTATCTGACAGAGAGACAGAAAGAGAGGGAACACAAGCAGGGGGAGTGGGAGAGGGTGAGGCAGGCTTCCCCCTGAGCAGGGAACACGATGCGAGGCTCAATCCCAGGACCCTGGGATCATGACCTGAGCCGAAGGCAGATGCTTAACAACTGAGCCACCCCGGCACCCCAGAAATAGTGTCTTTAAAGAGGTAATTAAGTTAAAATGGGTTGTTAGGGTGGGCTCTAATCTAGCATGACTGGTGTCCTTACAAGAAAAGGAGATTAAGGGGTGCCTGGGTGGCTCAGTCAGCTAAATTTTAAACTATTTTTTTAAAATAATATACTGAAAAACAAAAAAGTAAATATTACTCCTAACTACATCCTTTTATTGTGGGGAGGAGAATTAAAGAACCCACTACCACCTATTCCATTTTACTCTCTCCCAGTTGAGAATCAATTCGGTACCAATTTTCTTGCTCTCTCTTCAGCATTATCTATATATTTGTATTATTATCCCATGCACATAAACTTTTTATACAAATGAAATCATGCTATATATGTCACTTTGTAACATGCTTTATTTTTCCTTAGAAATATAAACATCTTTCCAGGTAAGTCCATATCAATTTACCTTATTCTTTCTAATACCTACACAGTGTTATGAAACACAAAGCCATAATTTATTCAGCTGTTCCCCATTGACCAAACTCATTTTTTTCCTTCTTCCCCTCTTATTATTTTTGCTACTAAAAACAATTCTGAAAAAAAGACTGCAATCAACATCTTTTAAGCTTTTCTCAGTTTAAAAGGCAACAAAATTTATCTTATTGCTTAACTTGCATCTCACTGATGACTAGTGAGGCTAAATACCCTTTCACATGGTATGAATCATTTATATTTTTTCTGTGATTCGCTTTTTATTATCTTGACTTTTTCTTCCTTGTAATTTCAACTCTTACACCCTCTTCAACCTGAGCTGAAATAAAGAGTTTTCCAAGTAGCTTTATTCCTCTTTGGCTCCCCTTTTGTTAATTTATATGCATATATATCAACTGTTTCCTTGTATTATGATTGGCGATAAGTAGTATCTAATTTTTAGGGATGCCTGGCTGGAGAGTTGGTAGAGACTGTGGCTCTTGAGCTCCAGGATACGAGTTTGACCCCAACACTGGGTGTAGAGATTACTTAAACAAATAAACTTTTTAAAAAAGTAGCTGATTTTTAGAATTTGAGGTTTTCCTTTAGGCCTCTTACATGATATATTTTTGTTAACTGTTATATGAGTGTTTGAGAAGAGTGTGTATTATTAGCTCCTTAGGTATAAAGTCATAGTAAATATTTTTAAAAGTTAATGTTTGCTCTTTGAAATAAACACTGATAACAAATTACTGTTCATTTTCTTCTACTTAACATTTGCTCAGGGTATGCATATGTGTATTTGATTTTTAAGCTTTCTGCATTACTTTGTTTTATATTTGTCTGAAGTAACCAAATTTGGTTTTATACAATCTAAGGGCCTTTTTTTAAAAAAGAAGGAAAAAAAGAGAGAGAGAATTTATTCCAGTCATATTTATTGTAAACATTGTCCCATATGGTCATAGTCTGTTCTCTCTCTCCTCCCACCCTGACTTTTTTACTTTTTCTTGCCCGATTTTTTGTTTGTTTTCCTCCCTCAATACCTGTTTTCCTTTTCTACCTGTTTGATTTATGAATTTCCCTAACAATTTTAAGAGACATACTACAGTGGACATTTGATATTTTCTCCTCTCCACTTCACGAAATTCCCCAGTTTTCACTTAGGTATATACCCCTAAATCAGCCCTTGTGTTTCACTGATAGTTTATGGCAGGTCTTGAGAAGTGATTTTTTTTTCTGGCCACAGTAACTGGTCTCAGATTGGTCCACACATAGCAAACCTCAGGATTTTTCTTTGATGGTGTGGGTAGCTATGCTCTTTCCCTTTCCAATTTAAAAAGAAAGCATAAAATTTCAAATACAGACATCTTGCAAAAGAAAGAAGCCAGTTTGAGGATGAAAGTGTACACAAAGAAAAGCAAAGCTGGGAGGATAAAACAGAGAGTAAAGGAATTGCTTATCAATAATCTAAAGTATCTTAATATTAAAATTTAAATCTGTTTTCTTCCTATTAAAAACAGTATCTATGGTCTCCTCTGCTCTCACCACAAAAGTTTTAACAGACTCTATGTTACCCACCAACTGCCCACCGCCCATCTCCCATCCCAAGCACTTATTGCAACTACGTAGAATTTTAGCTCTAGAATGGCTAGTTCTCCTCCAAGATCTATTTTGCAAGTCCAACAGCTCCTTATTTTCTTCTTTGTCCTTTTGTATGTTATTTAAGAAGAACTCCTTGGTTTGATTATCTAGTCCTTTAACTTAATCATCAAGTATAACCATGCTGCTATTCGGCCTGCTATTGAAATTTTTATTTCAGAAAACATGTTTCCAATTTCCCAAAACTTTCTTATTCTCATTTATTTTTCATAGCACCCACTGCTGTTCTGTGGAAATTGCATGCTCTCAAATTTTTTAGGATATTTTTGGACAAAAATGTTATCTTTGTCCACTACATTCGGTTTGTTTTCTCAAAGATCAATTCCTCTTTATGTTCAGCTTGATGTTACTCTTTCATCCTAATGGTTTTCCTTAAATATTTAGTGAGAATCAGTTAACTGAATTGACAGATGAAGTTGGTTTCCCTAACTCAGTGATTCTTAATTCTGGATGCACTACAGAAATCATCTTTTTTTTTTTTTAAGATTTTATTTATTTATTTGACAGACAGAGATCACAAGTAGTCAGAGAGGCAGGCAGAGAGAGAGAGGGGGAAGCAGGCTCCCCGCCGAGCAAAGAGCCCGATGCGGGGCTCGATCCCAGGACCCTGGGATCATGACCTGAGCCGAAGGCAGAGGCTTTAACCCACTGAGCCACCCAGGCGCCCCCAGAAATAATCTTTTTAAAGAAAGCTCCCTCCTTGATTTTAATGTGCATCCACCACTAAGAACCAATACTTTAACACATGTAAAAATCACTCTTCTCCCTGCCATGAATGTGCATGCTGACTGTAAGAGTTCTGGCTGTCAAAACTATCACACATTGGTGAAGGAGGTGAACAATGAGATGGGTGCCTTCCGAAGGAAGGAGCTCCACATGCACAGTGACGAGCGGAAATTCTCTAAAGTATAACCCTGATTCTCTCCCGGGCCCTAAAGTCCATGATGGAGATACCCTCAGTTTATATAAATATGTTCTAGTAGCTTAGCCCTGTGAGTAAACACTATAATTAGGTATCCTAATTGGTCCTGCTACGATTGTTCTGAAGTCTGCTAATTAATTACCTTTGACCACTGCTATGATCTGAATGTTTCTTTCCCGCCTCAAAATTCGTACATTGAAATCCTAAAACTGAAGGTATTATGAGGTAGGGCCTTTGGGAAATGTTTGGGTCATGGGAGCAAAGTCCTCATAAATGGGATTAGCGCCCTTACGAAAGAGAGCCCAGAGAGCTTGCTTGCCCCTTCCACCATGTGAGGGTACAGCATGAAGTATGCAATCTGCAACCTGGAAGAAGGCCTTCACCAGAATCCAACCATGCTGGCACCATAATTTGAACTCCCAGCCTCCAGAACTGTGAGAAATAAATATCTGTTGTTTATAAGCCACTCAATCTATGATATTTTGTTATAGCAGCCTGAATGAACTAGGATAACCAACCTCTACCCCCTCCTACTTTTCAAAGGCTCTGAGTGTTGGGATCTTCCAGAATTGCAGTGGGAAGACTCACTTTCCTACTTATTCACCTTTAAGTCTATATTGAGTTGCAGATTTCTCCACACTGTATGGTTCTGCCATCAACATGATCCCACATACTTAACATTTTTCATAAATTCCTCCATTTTTTGATCTTTAGATTAAATACCATTCCCAGCTTTTGAACACTAATAAAGATGTGTCCTTATTTTCCTATTTTTAATTCTTTTTGTTACTTACCTAGATTTTGTTAAGATTACTTATTTTAGAGGAAGGGAGGGGCAGAGGGAGGACAGACGGAGTCTTAATCAAACTCCGTGATGACCGCAGAGCCTGACGCAGGGCTCAATCTCATGACCCTGAGATTGTGACCTGAGCAGAAACCAGGAGTCGTCATTCAACCGACCCCAGCACCTAGGCACCCCTGGATTTTTTCATTATACAAATAAAATAACCTTATATTAAATGACTCAGATCATACTGAAGGATTTAAGTTATAAAAGATGTAGTCTCTCACACCAACTTTTCCCTCCTGAAAGTTCCGATTAACATGACTCAAGTAATTACTGCTATATTACTATTTTTCCCTTTCCATGTTCTATTCTCTGGAAGTGGGTTCTAAGTCTAGCCCACTCAATGAGAGGGGAACTAATCTCCATCTCTTTGAGAAGGGAGTAACTAAATATATTTTTATAATTATTCTGCAAAGGATATTTGTCTCTTCTACTCCAATTTATGCATTCAATCATTTATTTATATCAGTTTGGACTCAAGGAAATATTTACTTTATCCTTTCAGTCAGAATAGAATGCTACAGTTATTTCATTGTTGAAATTGTTCAAGCTTTGGCCATTGCGCACTTTCAGGTTGGCTCCTGTGTCCTTTTCACAAGCCCTCCCCTCTCTCCCACCCCCATTTTTTTTTAGCACTTCCTTACTTTTTGGCACCATTTGATGCTCTGGGCTCATCTTGTGATATATATCATATTGATTCTGTTTCTCTGGATAACCCTAAAATAGTAGGTAATCAATAAGTATATTGGTGAAGGAATGAATGACTGGGCAAGTTACAGTAATTTTTTAAGGCTCCAAAAGCAATTCTGAGGCATAGCCACTATAATCACTAATACCCCACATACCCGTTACCTCAAATGAATGAATGAATGGTATAGGTGAATGGGAATAGTCTTGATACAGACCTAGAATCAAATCTTAAAGCTGGCATTCACTAGCTATTTGGTTTTAAAGTAAGTATTCCTTGGGGTGCCTGGCTGGCTTAGTCCATGAAGTATGCGACTCTTGATCTCAGAGTTATAGGTTCAAGCCCCATGGTGGGTGTAGAGATTAGTTTAAAAAAATCGTAACTTTTTTTAAAGTTCTTCCATAAAATAAGTAAATAAATTTCCTTGAAGTCTTGACGTCTTCACATTTAAGACTGAGAGACTATCACCATCCTCAGGGAGGACTGTTACAAGTTTACACGATAATACATTCAGTGGATCAAGCAAAGTGTCTGGTACAAAGCAAGCACTCAATACACAAAAGTTGCCTTTTTCCATTTTCCCCGTAATTCACTGGGAAGATGGAGATCACCTGGTACCAGTTCCTTAACTGTATTCTACATATAACATAACAGACCTCTCTGCCCATACATCTGTCCCTTCAGCCTACCAGAACATCATAAAGCTAACTTTTCCATCTATGAAGAGGGACTCTATACTTGATTCCTTTCTCTTCTTAACCATTTCTCTTCTGCTTCCAAAATATGGAGCTTATTAAATAAGAATTTACTGCCTTTCCTATCACTCCATTCCTCGCCTACTTCTCCTCTAAAACTTCTCCTCTTTCCTTCACTGACCAATCCCGCCTACTCCATGGCAGTCTTCTGATTGCTCCTGCCAACCAAAACTGCTTTCTTGGAGGTCAGAACTATTGTTCCCCACATCAGAGGCAGAGTCTTTCTCTGCCTTCCCTCTCCTCTCTGCAGGACTGGAGGCTGCTGCTGTCTCCCCTTCCTCCACACCTCCTCTCCTAAATTGTCTTCCTCCTCCCCAATTACACATCATCTTTCTCTCACATGAATGCTTGTCTCTCACTTTGATTTCCAAGGCTCAATGCTGTTTCTTTCCTATTTGCTTTCTTTCTACAAAGTTTCAAACTATTTCTGTGTAAAAGGCATTACCTTTTTATAATAAAGCTCCAAATCTTCGGTTAGACAAGTTCTGTTCAGAACATTTCATTTCAAAACCAATTAAGAGTCTTTGCAACATGCTGAATTGCCCTGCCTCTTCAGAGACTTTCTTCCAATTTCTCCATTTTATCAATGACACCAGAACTTTAACCTGTCTCTAAACCCAAATACAATCCGCAAAGTTTCTCACCAAATCCTATCAATTCTTTTCACAAGGTTCATCTCCTCCTGTTTATTCTTACCACCTCAGATTAGGCCCTGTTTTACACGTCTGGCTCTTAATAGTCTTTTTGGCTCCCAGTCTTTCCTTTATTCTTCAATGGTTTCATATTCCAATGTCTCAGTAATCTTTCCAATTCACAGTACTCAGCATGTCCCCCCTCTGCTCTAGAACTACAGTACTATTTTCTACAATCTACTGGATCAAATCCAAACTCTTGGGTCCTAGCTTTCATGATCCTACCTAACACCACCTTCTTCACTGGCCAGTCTCACTTACCACTTAAACACTTAATACAACACACACAGGAGCAGAGCTATCAAGCTAATCATGACATCTACCCTTCCCTCCTCTCCAGTCCAGACACGTTCTTCCCTGTGCTCCTTATCAGCTGTTCATTTTTTGCTAAATCTTTGCTACTTGCCCACTGAAATGACCTTTCCACTACGCTTTTTTCAAATACAATTAACCCTTTTTTTTAAAGATTTTATTTATTAGTCAGAGAGAGACTGAGCAAGCAAGGGGAGCTGTGGCAGAGGGAGAAGCAGGCTCCCCTCGAGCAAGGAGCCCCCTGGGGGACTGGATCCTGGGATCAAGACCTGAGCCACCCAGGTGTCCCTGCTATTAACCCTTTGAGGACCAGTGCAAGTCTGTCCTCTTCTCTAAAACCTCCCATAACATTTCTAGAACACTAAACCCACTACCTTTGTTCTGGATTCTATCATTCTCACTTCTTAGTAATCTTGTTACATAATATCTCTTCTCTCTAATATATTATTAATCCCTCCTTCTCTGTTAGTGTTTTTCCATTAAAATATATCCTTATTCAATTTTTTTATTTTAAAAGGCAAAAAAAAATTTTTTCTGACCTTGCAACTCCTTCTATGTGTTCCCATTCTTTCTCCCTCCCAACCATCAGACTTCTTGAACAAGTAATTTATACTCATTGTCCCTTCTTCCTCAAGTCCCATCCACTCTTCTCCTCACCATTACCTGGTTTTTACTCATAAAATTGCTTGCAGAAGAATTCCACAGTATCAAATCCAATGAACTCTGTAGGAAATATCTGTTGCTTTGGTGTTATGGCAACAATACCTCACTTTTCCTTTAGAAACTTCTCTGCCTGATTTCTGAGGTCTGATAGGCCTATCAAAAATGGGCTTGGGGCGCCTGGGTGGCTCAGTGGGTTAAGGCCTCTGCCTTCGGCTTGGGTCATGATCCCAGGGTCCTGGGATCAAGCCCTGAATCGGGCTCTCTGCTCAGCGGGGAGCCTGCTTCCCCCTCTCTCTCTCTCTGCCTCCCTCTCTGCCTACTTGTGATCTCTGTCAAATAAATAAACAAAATCTTAAAAAAAAAAAAAAAAAAAAAAAGGGCTATCTCTGGGGTGGGCACACGGCTGAACCAAAGGACCACACAAGGCAGAAAGGTGGCTAGGGCTGAGTTAGCCCCATGGGCCCATGTGATCTTCCCAAGGCTTGATTATTCTGGCTTTCTTCACTTCAGTGAGCTTACCCAATATCTATCCATAAATCTAACCATAAATTTTCTGCTTAAGTTAGCTGAAGGCAATTTCTATTGCTCATAACCAATGAGAAATCAGAGTAGAGGTTAGAGTGGTACCTCTAATGGTTACACAACAACTTTCTCCTCCCTGTCTCCTTTACTGTGGCTTCTGTTGTTTAAGAAATTACAGTAGCTTGCATGGAGCACTGGGTGTGATGCATAAACAATGAATTCTGGAACACTGAAAAAAATTAAAAAAAAAAAAAGATGAAAAAAAAAAAAGAAATTATAGTAGCTAAGGTGACAATGCTTTCACCAGGGTACCCAATAATGGCTTCATTAATTGTGAGGTGAGGCTACGTAGGGCTCTACATGCAGCCAGGTGATAGTTAAAAGCAAAGGTATGGGAGCATAGATGAAAACTGGAGGAATCCTGGGGGACCTCTTTGTATTACCACTAGCAAGTGAAGTTACCAGTAGAATACTGCTACCCTACACAGGCAAGACCTACAAGGGCTACCCTACACAGGCAAGGCCTACAAGGGCTCAAAGCAATCAGGAATAAAAGTATGTCTGACTCCAAAGTCCATACTCTTTAGCATACCGCTTTCTATTGATATCGGTCTACCTGCAGCTCCTTAATCAAGAAATGATCCCTCTCACTTCCATGCCTTTGTACCTGTTTGTTTGTCTGGGATGTTCCTATTAACCTTCCAGCTGAAAACTTCTCATTATCCTCTTTGAAACTTTCTCTGGTCCCTAGAGATTAGTCCCAAACATCCTGACCTAATACTCCACAATGTCTTAACATGTGTCTTAACAATGTCTTAGCTCTACATGCTTACTGGTTTTTCCCACTAGCCTGTAAAGTTTCTAAATGCTAGAAACATCTTTTATGTTTGTATCCTCAACAATTAGTACTCAGTATATGGGAGTAATAAATATCTATTTAAAGAATATCTGGCTTTTTTTTTTTTTAAAGATTTTATGTTATTTATTTGTTGGCGGAGGCGGGGGGCACAAACAGGGAGAGTGGCAGGCAGATGGAGAAGCACACTCCCTAATGAGCAAGATGCTCGAGGAGGGACTCAATCTCAGGACCTTATGATCATGACCTGAGCCGAAGGCAGACACTTAACCAACAGAGCTAGCCAGGCATCCCAATATCTGGTCGTTCTTAATTTCCCATAGTATTAACCACTGTATCTGAGATTTGGGGTACTTATATTTAAATTAGCATCTAATGAATATGTATTCAGTTCCTTAATTATTTGATATGGTGTTCCCCAATCCTTCCTATAAGTCTAAGAACTTCTAAGAGCTGAGTTCCCAGTGTTTACTATTTCTGTACTCTTTAGCACCTACGGGCATTAGGCACATGGTAAGCACTCAATACATACTTGAAGAACTGAATTTAAAACACAGTATTAGCACATTAATAAGAGCAATTTATCATGCTCCACGATCTAATTAAAAGATCTGGCCTTCTGAAATAATACAATTGTACTCTATGGAAAATTTAATGAGAAAAAGAAAAATTATCCAACTGGACAGTTAAAAGCTCTTAGTGAGAGTTCCACAAATATTTTACAGATAACAAGAGTCAACCTCTAGAGCTGAGAGTGAAAGACTCAAGCTATATATCCCCATGCATATTGGAAGTAAGATTACAAGTTTAAGGGGTCTGCCACAACCACAACTACTTAAATTCCACTAACCCGTAACAAATTCATAACAGAAGACATAAAAATATTTAATAGCAAATCAATCAATGTCAAATCAACCTATGCTAAAGATGTACAGGGTTATCTCTGCACGATATATAACATGGTAGTCATTTACTCATTCAACAAACATTTATTAAGTCCCTATGAATGACAAGTGTTACGTTAGGTCCTATAATCACAAAGACGGGGCACCTGGCTGGCTCAGTCAGTACAGCATGCAACTCTTGATCTCAGGGTTGTAAGTTCAAAACCCACATTGGGTATAGAGATTACTTAAAAATAAAATCTTTTAAAAAATAATAAATAAATAAAATTACAAAGATGAAGAGAACACAGTTCTCATATTGGGGGTTGCATCTTTGCCGTCCTGCAATGGTATTTAAGAATACAATGTGATGGATGTGGAGCCTACTTAAAAAAAATATATAGAGAAAAATAGAATACAACGTGAAACATACTGCCTGGAGTTGCTCAGCATGGAGGCTCTTGGTAGCAGTCTGGTGCAAAAGGTGGATAAACACATACCTTTGGCAATGTGATTAGCCTTAACCCAGAAATAAGTACAAGATGTTATGAGGTCACTGAGAAAAAAATAATAACCTGCTGGAGAAATCAGGAAAAGATATGGAAGACATTGACATCCATATATGAGTTCAAAGCAAGCCAAGGTGTGAGAAAGCTACCACAACACAAACACCTGAGACAGAATCTAACCTGAAACTAGGGTTGCAAGCAGGGTCAGAAGGATTCCAAAGCAAACCAATCCAACTCAGAAAACCACTGCAGAAGAGCCAAAAAGTAAAATACTCCTTGCTATTAAGCTTGAGAGTAATAAAACACATATACAAAAGAAATTATGGTATAAGTATAAAGGGAGTCTTTTAAACAACAAATGGCATAAAAGTTCAAAGGGAGCCAATCACTAAGAGTTAGGGCTCTTAGGAAAACCTTCATAAAAGTAGATTTAGAACTATCATTGGTGGGGAAAGGAGCACGGGGAGGGCTGTCTATGTGGTGGTAAAGACCAATGTTATTAACAAAAGCAGAGATCTGAACTACATAGCTGTGGGACCATGAGGAGGTCCAGAGGTTTAGAAGCACTGGGTAAAAACTGGACACATGAATGAAGGCCTGATTTAGCAGAGCCTGGAACACAAGCCTAGCAGCTGTTCTAGACTCAGTAGCTGTCAACCATGACTGCTAAATAGAAACATATGGGGAACTTTAAAAATTATACCTCTGGCTAGGGCTCACCTCATATCAAAAGTAAGAGAATCTCTGAGGGGAGTGGTGAGGACATTAAAATGTAAAAGCATACAAGGGGACTCAATTCTACAGTCCAGAGTCAGAATCACTGGGCTTGGGGATAGAAAAGTAAGGCATGACAGATGTGGTTAAGACCTAAGGTTGATTTCAGTCCCTGTTTATAAGTAACAATTCTGAACTGATTGCCTGTTGAAGGTTATCTTCTAACCTGAGTTAAACATTCTGTTTTCTTAGTGTTTCTTTTCCCTTGTTGACAGTGCTAAGCTCTGAAAATCAGAAAATAACCCATCAATTTCTCTCACATGACAGGTTCATTGACTGCACAGTCTGAAACCCAGAATTTTATTTCCATGATGTCCTACAGACAACTTAGAAAATAAATATTTCAATCCTATGTTGCCCTTATACCCCTGCAGTGAAGTGCTTTCATATTAAGGAATGTTCTAGGCTGCATCCATGTTTGGATTTTACAAAATTTCTCTTTTAAATTTAGAAAGAGTGTAATATCTACATATACAAGAGGCGTACTACTTAGGCCAGAGCAAAATGTGAGATATTAAGTATTCATTCTTGTAGTACCTGGAGACATTATACTATCCCTGGTTTCAGATGTGCAATGATTACCAAGTACTTCGCTTATTTTGTAACAAATAACTGTCAGAATACTTCACAAATAAAGGGAAACAAAAGAATGTATCCTATACAACAACTCTGTGCTACATTAAACAACTGTTTGTGGAAGAAAAAAATCACCAAGATGATTAAAGAGTATGACAGCCTGTTGATCCTTCAAAAAGCAGGGTGGTGTGTTTGCTCACTTGTTTTCAAAGAAAAAGCAGAGATACCAATATGCTTCAGGGTGCATGTTACTCACCAAAGTGTCTATTCAAGAAATCTATTCTTGGCTTATAGGTCAGGAACTGTGTTCTTTATGCGAAATTAAGTTAGCCACAACTATCTTATTTTCCGTGGTGTTAGGTCACGGTATCTACTTAATGGTAAAATGGTGTGAGAACTTAAGTTGGAAGCCGATAGCACACACATAGGTCAGTTTATGCAGTCTCTTATTCCCACATAAAGTTAATAAACTCGAAGGACCATATCCCAACGTAACCGTGGGGCGGGAAAAGGGCAGTGAGTAAAGGAAAACCCAAGAGTCAAAATGTAAAACATGAAAAGGAAATATGGAGCCAGATTTCAAGAGTTGGCTATTCGCTTGAACTGATCCTACTAAGAAAGAAAAAGAAAGGCTTCTTAAAAGAAAACTCAAGCCTAACTCTCTGACTATAGGGGTGAGACTTAAAAAGCAAGTCGCAGGAGTCTGACCAGTGGGTCCAAGGAAAATTCAGAGAGCAAAGAAATAAAAGCGGATGAAGGAGACAGGAAAAGGTGAAGGAGCCAGGCAAAGGCCATCCGGTGTGAACCGGGATGCCCGGGTCTTTATGCACCCAGGGCGGCGTGGAGGCTCTCTCGCCCCGCGCGTTCCTGGGGGCCGGGCCGCAGCGCGAGTCCCCCACGGGTCTGGCACCAGGGGGCGCGGGGCGCCAGAGGTCTGGGAGAAGAGGGGCAGGCGCAGCGCCCACGCTCTCACCCCACGGGGCTCCGCACTCAGGGGTCCCCAGGAAGGAGACACACTCTGCGCAGCCCTCGTCTCCGGGACCGGGAGGGGGTGGGTGGAGCAGAGCCCGGAGCCGCCCCCCGGAGCCGCCCCCGCAGCCCTGGCCCCCGCCCCCCGCCCCGGCTGTCAGCGGCCCCCTCCCGCAGTCACTCACCCGCGGGCTGCGCGGTCTCGGCCGCGGCGGCAGCGGCGGCGGCGACCCCCGCCTGGGTCATGATCCCAGGCGGGTATGGCAGGGGTGTCCGACCGCCGGGGCGAATCTCTCCGTCCGCGGCCGCCGCCTGCTCCTCTGGGGCTGGGGGAGCGCGGGCCCAGGCCCTCCTCTCCCCCCGCCCCCGCCGCCTCTTCTTGCGGCCACCGCCGCCGCTGCGAGCCCGAGCCCTCAAGGCCGGAGACCCGGCGGCAGCGCGGCCTCAACTTTCCCAGCCCCCCTCCCCCCGCCCCTCCTCCCCGCCCCTCCCGCGGCCGCCGCTCGGCAGGCGAACAGCCTACCCTGAATGCGCCGCGCTCCCGCCTCTGCCACTCAGCCCACCAACCCGGCCCCGGGGAGGCTGCCGAGGTAGCCAATCAGAGCCGGGACGCCGGTGCGCTGGGCTGGAGGGCGGGAGGAGACGGAGGGAAAACCGAGGAGTGAACGGGCCTCGGGCGGCCCAATGAGGAGGGCCGGGGGGCGGAGGTGTGCAAGTTGGGTTGAAGGAACAGGAAATATTCTTAAAGGTAGAGTGATGGGCAGCAAGGAAAGCCAGTAAGTGACTGAGAGAGAGGTGGGCCTGGTTCATTAAAGGGGACGCCTTGAGAACCTAGAAGAGGAGGTGCTTTAAAAAACTACTTTGTATCTTGTTCTCTGTGCTGCTTGTCACCTCTTCCAAGTTTGGAAGTGGAAAAACTGAAAAGGAAGAGGTCATGCAAGGCTTTCAGGAACGATTAGAGAACTCCTCATAGCTTAGAGGGTAGGAAGGAGAATGATGCCTCCGTCACAAGAAGTGGGCAAGAAAAGAGAATCCAGACGTCTCCTACTGACTGCTCTTTTCTCTGAAAGATCGTTGCCGACCTGACGGTGCTTGAATTTGTCGGATGTGGTAATCTGTCATCCTTCATTGGCAACAAAGCACAGATTCGTTTGAACTGGAGATTACCCGTGTTCAGAAATGCCCTGGGAGCCTCCCAATTGGGGGGAAACAGTATGGGGCATTGGGGGATGGGGTTTGGAACCTCAGTCTTGCTTTCCTAGAGACCTACATCTGAAAGGTGTAGAGCAGCAAGTAATGAATGGAGACCTGAAGGTCCCCTAACTCCCAAATGGGATTGGAGCTCTGGAAACGTGGTCATAACTCCCTTTTCCTCGTTTCGCTTCCTATTTCATAACTCTTCCCCTCCTGAAACAGGTGTCCTCCACCTAGTGGTAGTGAAAGATTTCCAAGCGCTTCCACAACCGGGTTTGGAAATGTCTCAGGTATTAGACATCCAGGGGCCAGACCAGGTAACTTTCAGAAGGTGAACACAGGGCATGGCACAATGGGAATTACTTGAGCCTGTGTACAGAAGATGCTGACCTTGTATTGGGAAAAGTGCAAAGTTAAACTAACTGCATCTTAATATTTGTACAGCAGTTTAAAGGGTATGATAAACCAGAAAGCCTTTAAAATTGCTTCTAAACTGTGGAACTTTTACACTTTTTTTCCTTTAACATTTTCATCCATCTCGGCATATGTAGTTCTAATTAGCCTCTGAACTGACTTAGCACAACCAAATCAAAGCTGCAGATTAGAAAGACCCTACAATACAGAACGTAATAGTAATGCTAATAGCACCTACATGAAATTATATAGAATTAATGTCTTTTTTAAAAAAACGTGGGGCGCCTGGGTGGCTCAGTGGGTTAAAGCCTCTGCCTTCGGTTCAGGTCACGATCCCGGGGTCCTGGGATCGAACCCCGCATCGCATCGGGCTCTCTGCTCGGCAGGGAGCCTGCTTCCTCCTCTCTCTCTGCCTGCCTCTCTGACTACTTGTGATCTCTGTCTGTCAAATAAATAAATAAAATCTTGAAAAAAAAAAAAAACAAAAAAAAAACAAAACTTAAGGGGCACCTGGGTGGCTCAGTGGGTTAAGCCTCTACCTTTGGCTCAGGTCATGAATCTCAGGGTCCTGTGATCAAAACCCCTCCCCCACCCCGCCCCAAAATCTGGTTCTCTGCTCAGCAGGGAGCCTGCTTCCACCTCCCCCTCTGCCTGCCTCTCTGCCTACTTGTGATTTATCTCTGTGTGTCAAATAAATAAAATCTTAAAAAAATAATAAAATAAAAAATTTTAAAAATCTTTGAAAAACGCTATTCTGCTTAATAAATATCATATCTGGGGTGTGTATGATTTTCTAAACAACTACAGTTTATCGAGTCTAACGTAAAATAACACAGTTTTGACAGTTCAAGAAAACAGAATTTAAGAGTTTCTTTGGACCACTGTTAAAAAATAACACATTAACACCTTTCTAACTCAACTTAGTGTTAAATAAGAGGAATTTATGCTGGATAAGATGTTAGCTTTTTATTTTATCCGCATTCCTAACTGAAGCTGAAATCCTCATCATAGATCTTCCTACTGGCTTTGTGCATTCAGCATTGGTTTACTGCACTAGATATAAGAGGATGACATCAAGTAATCACACCAGTCCAATTTTCCGGCTAGCAGGCAGGCATTTGCAGTGCATAGAGTGGTGATAAAATACGGTGGCCAAGTGAAACTGGTCTCCGTGCCTCCAGGCCAAGTACATTTTTCACACAGTCCAGGTGAATCTGGTTTTTTTTTTTTTTTTTTTTTTTTAATAAACATATATTTATTTTTTCCCCAGGGGTACAGGTCTGTGAATCTCCAGGTTTACACACTTCACAGCACTCACCATAGCACATACCCTCCCCAATGTCTATAACCCCACCCCCCCTCTCCAAACCCCCCTCCCCCCAGCAACCCTCAGTTTGTTTTGTGAGATTAAGAGTCACTTATGGTTTGTCTCCCTCCCAATCCCAACTTGTTTCATTTACTCTTCTCCTACCCCATTAACCCCCCATGTTGCATCTCCTCTCCCTCATATCAGGGAGATCATATGATAGTTGTCTTTCTCTGATTGACTTATTTCGCTAAGCATGATACCCTCTAGTTCCATCCACGTTGTCGCAAATGGCAAGATTTCATTTCTTTTGATGGCTGCGTAGTATTCCATTGTGTATATATACCACATCTTCTTTATCCATTCATCTGTTGATGGACATCTAGGTTCTTTCCATAGTTTGGCTATTGTAGACATTGCTGCTATAAACATTCGGGTGCACGTGCCCCTTCGGATCACTACGTTTGTATCTTTAGGGTAAATACCCAGCAGTGCAATTGCTGGGTCATAGGGTAGTTCTATTTTCAACATTTTGAGGAACCTCCATGCTGTTTTCCAGAGTGGTTGCACCAGCTTGCATTCCCACCAACAGTGTAGGAGGGTTCCCCTTTCTCCGCATCCTCTCCAGCATCTGTCATTTCGTGACTTGTTAATTTTAGCCATTCTGACTGGTGTGAGGTGGTATCTCATTGTGGTTTTGATTTGTATTTCCCTGATGCCGAGTGATATGGAGCACTTTTTCATGTGTCTGTTGGCCATCTGGATGTCTTCTTTGCAGAAATGTCTATTCATGTCTTCTGCCCATTTCTTGATTGGATTATTTGTTCTTTGGGTGTTGAGTTTGCTAAGTTCTTTATAGATTCTGGACACTAGCCCTTTATCTGATATGTCGTTTGCAAATATCTTCTCCCATTCTGTCAGTTGTCTTTTGGTTTTGTTAACTGTTTCCTTTGCTGTGCAAAAGCTTTTGATCTTGATAAAATCCCAATCGTTCATTTTTGCCCTTGCTTCCCTTGCCTTTGGCGATGTTCCTAGGAAGATGTTGCTGCGGCTGAGGTCAAAGAGGTTGCTGCCTGTGTTCTCCTCAAGGATTTTGATGGATTCCTTTCTCACATTGAGGTCCTTCATCCATTTTGAGTCTATTTTCGTGTGTGGTGTAAGGAAATGATCCAATTTCATTTTTCTGCATGTGGCTGTCCAATTTTCCCAACACCATTTATTGAAGAGGCTGTCTTTTTTCCATTGGACATTCTTTCCTGCTTTGTCGAAGATTAGTTGACCATAGAGTTGAGGGTCTATTTCTGGGCTCTCTATTCTGTTCCATTGGTCTATGTGTCTGTTTTTGTGCCAGTACCATGCTGTCTTGATGATGACAGCTTTGTAATAGAGCTTGAAGTCCGGAATTGTGATGCCACCAACTTTGGCTTTCTTTTTCAATATTCCTTTGGCTATTCGTGGTCTTTTCTGGTTCCATATAAATTTTAGGATTATTTGTCCCATTTCTTTGAAAAAAATGGATGGTACTTTGATAGGAATTGCATTAAATGTGTAGATTGCTTTAGGTAGCATAGACATTTTCACAATATTTATTCTTCCAATCCAGGAGCATGGAATATTTTTCCATTTCTTTGTGTCTTCCTCAATTTCTTTCATGAGTACTTTATAGTTTTCTGTGTATAGATTCTTAGTCTCTTTGGTTAGGTTTATTCCCAGGTATCTTATAGTTTTGGGTGCAACTGTAAATGGGATGGACTCCTTAATTTCTCTTTCTTCTGTCTTGTTATTGGTGTAGAGAAATGCGACTGATTTCTGTGCATTGATTTTATATCCTGACACGTTACTGAATTCCTGTACAAGTTCTAGCAGTTTTGGAGTGGAGTTGTTTGGGTTTTCCACATAGAGTATCATATCATCTGCGAAGAGTGATAGTTTGACTTCTTCTTTGCCGATTTGGATGCCTTTAATTTCTTTTTGTTGTCTGATTGCTGAGGCTAGGACTTCTAGTACTATGTTGAATAGCAGTGGTGATAACGGACATCCCTGCCGTGTTCCTGACCTTAGCGGAAAAGCTTTCAGTTTTTCTCCATTGAGAATGATATTTGCGATGGGTTTTTCATAGATGGCTTTGATAATATTGAGGTATGTGCCCTCTATCCCTACACTTTGAAGGGTTTTGATCAGGAAGGGATGCTGTACTTTGTCAAATGTTTTTTCAGCATCTATTGAGAGTATCATATGGTTCCTGTTCTTTCTTTTATTAATGTGTTTTATCACATTGATTGATTTGTGGATGTTGAACCAACCTTGCAGTCCTGGAATAAATCCCACTTGGTCGTGGTGAATAATCCTTTTAATGTACTGTTGAATCCTATCGGCTAGTATTTTGGTGAGAATTTTTGCATCTGTGTTCATCAAGGATATTGGTCTGTAATTCTCTTTTTTGATGGGATCCTTTTCTGGTTTGGGGATCAAGGTGATGCTGGCCTCATCAAATGAGTTTGGAAGTTTTCCTTCCATTTCTATTTTTTGGAACAGTCTCAGGAGAATAGGAATTAGTTCTTCTTTAAATGTTTGGTAGAATTCCCCCGGGAAGCCGTCTGGCCCTGGGCTTTTGTTTGTTTGGAGATTTTTGATGACTGTTTCAATCTCCTTACTGGTTATGGGTCTGTTCAGGCTTTCTATTTCTTCCTGGTTCAGTTGTGGTAGTTTATATGTCTCTAGGAATGCATCCATTTCTTCCAGATTGTCAAATTTGTTGGCATAGTGTTGCTCATAATATGTTCTTATAATTGTCTGTATTTCTTTGGTGTTAGTTGTGTTTTCCTCTTGCGATTGAGCTCTAGCTTCAGAGCATTGTGGTCTGAAAATATGCAGGGAATGATCCCAATCTTTTGATACCGGTTGAGACCTGATTTAGAACCAAGGATGTGATCTATTCTGGAGAATGTTCCATGTGCACTAGAGAAGAATGTGTATTCTGTTGCTTTGGGATGAAATGTTCTGAATATATCTGTGATGTCCATCTGGTCCAGTGTGTCATTTAAGGCCTTTATTTCCTTGTTGATCTTTTGCTTGGATGATCTGTCCATTTCAGTGAGGGGAGTGTTAAAGTCCCCTACTATTATTGTATTATTGTCGATGTGTTTCTTTGATTTTGTTATTAATTGGTTTGTATAGTTGGCTGCTCCCACGTTAGGGGCATAGATATTGACAATTGTTAGAACTTCTTGTTGGACAGATCCTTTGAGTATGATATAGTGTCCTTCTTCATCTCTTATTATAGTCTTTGGTTTAAAATCTAATTGATCTGATATAAGGATTGCCACTCCTGCTTTCTTCTGATGTCCATTAGCATGGTAAATTCTTTTCCACGCCCTCACTTTAAATCTGGAGGTGTCTACGGGTTTAAAATGAGTTTCTTGTAGGCAACATATAGATGGGTTTTGTTTTTTTATTCATTCTGATACCCTGTGTCTTTTGATTGGGGCATTTAGCCCATTAACATTCAGGGTAACTATTGAGAGATATGAATTTAGTGCCATTGTATTGCCTGTAAGGTGACTGTTATTGTATATTGTTTCTGTTCCTTTCTGATCTACTACTTTTAGGCTCTCTCTTTGCTTAGAGGACCCCTTTCAATATTTCCTGTAGAGCTGGCTTGGTGTTTGCAAATTCTTTCAGTTTTTGTTTGTCCTGGAAGCTTTTAATCTCTCCTTCTATTTTCAATGATAGCCTAGCTGGATATAGTATTCTTGGCTGCATGTTTTTCTCATTTAGTGCTCTGAATATATCATGCCAGCTCTTTCTGGCCTGCCAGGTCTCTGTGGATAAGTCTGCTGCCAATCTAATATTTTTACCATTGTATGTTACAGCCTTCTTCTCCCGGGCTGCTTTCAGGATTTTCTCTTTGTCACTAAGACTTGTAAATTTTACTATTAGGTGACGGGGTGTGGACCTGTTCTTATTGATTTTGAGTGGGGTTCTCTGAACCTCCTGGATTTTGATGCTTGTTCCCTTTGCCATATTGGGGAAATTCTCTCCAATAATTCTCTCCAATATACCTTCTGCTCCCCTCTCTCTTTCTTCTTCTTCTGGAATCCCAATTATTCTAATGTTGTTTCGTCTTATGGTGTCACTTATCTCTCGAATTCTGCCCTCGTGGTCCAGTAGTTGTTTGTCCCTCTTTTGCTCAGCTTCTTTATTCTCTGTCATTTGGTCTTCTATATCGCTAATTCTTTCTTCTGCCTCATTTATTCTAGCAGTGAGAGCCTCCATTTTTTATTGCACCTCATTAATAGCTTTTTTGATTTCAACTTGATTAGATTTTAGTTCTTTTATTTCTCCAGAAAGGGCTTTTATATCTCCCGAGAGGGTTTCTCTAATATCTTCCATGCCTTTTTCGAGCCCAGCTAGAACCTTGAGAATCGTCATTCTGAACTCTAGATCTGACATATTACCAATGTCTGTATTGATTAGGTCCCTAGCCTTTGGTACTGCCTCTTGTTCTTTTTTTTGTGGTGAATTTTTCCGCCTTGTCATTTTGTCCAGATAAGAGTATATGAAGGAGTAAATAAAATACTAAAAGGGTGGCAACAACCCCAGGAAAATATGCTTTAGCCAAATCAAAAGAGATCCCAAATCTTGAGGGGGTGGGGGAAGGGGATAAAAAGAGGTTCAGAAAGAAAAAAAAAAAAAAAAAAAAAAAGAAAAAAGAAACAAATAAAAAAAGAAAACCAATAATGAAAATAATACAAAAAGGAAAAAATATATATATTAGATAAACTAGTTAAAAAACTTTAAAAAAGAAAAGGGTAAAAGTTAAAAAAACTTAGCAGAAGAAGAGAAAAAAATTGAAAAAGAAAAAAAAATTAAATTAACTGCAAGACTAAAGAATCATGGGGAGAAAGCCATGAGTTCCGTGCTTTGCTTTCTTCTCCTCTGGAATTCCGCGGCTCTCCTTGGTATTGAAACTGCACTCCTCGTAAGTGAACTTAGTCCTGGCTGGGTTTCTTGTTGATCTTCTGGGGGAGGGGCCTGTTGTAGTGATTCTCAAGTGTCTTTGCCCCAGGCGGAGTTGCACCGCCCTTACCAGGGGCCGGGCTGAGTAATCTGCTCGGGTTTGCTTTTGGGAGCTTTTGTTCCCTGAGCGCTTTCCGTAGAGTTCCAGAGGACGGGAATGAAGATGGCGGCCTCCCAGTCTCCGGCCCGGAGGAGCCAGGAGCTCGGGGCCTCACTCCTCAGTGCGCCCTCAGAGAACAGCGCCCAATTACTCCCATCTGCCTGGCCTCCAGCCGCGCTCCGAGCCGACCGAGCCTGCTACCGGTTCAAGGTAAACCCGAGCTGTGAGCTCACTCCTCGGCTCCGTCTCTGTAGCCGGCTTCCCCGTTCTAATACCTGCAAGCTCTGCGACACTCAGACACCCCGATCCTTCTGTGACCCTGCGGGACCTGAGGCCACACTGGCCCCGCGTGGGCTTCACCCCAGTTAAGCCTCTGGAGCGATGTCCCTCAGCGGAACAGACTTTTGAAAGTCCTAATTTTGTGCTCCGTTGCTCCGCCGCTTGCCGGGAGTCGGCCCCTCCCCCCGGGGTCTATCTTCCCATCCCTTTGGATTCACTTCTCCGCCAATCCTACCTTTCAGAAAGTGGTTGATTTTCTGTTTCTAGAATTGCTGTTCTTCATCTCTTCGGTCTCGTGTTGGATTTGTCGGTGTTTGCAATCTTTACATAAGCTATCTAGCTGATCTCCAGCAACCTGTAGTAGTCTCAGCCTGCTACTTCTCCGCCATCTTGACTCCTCTGAATCTGGTTTTCACTCACATACTTAAGACCCTTCAGTGACTCTGAAAGAGAGCGTGAGGTACAAGCCCCTTGCTTGCATCTTCGATTTCATTTCCTAACAACTCTTTTTCTCTATTGCTGGGGATGTTCATCTAGGAAAGGGGCACTGACAGCACACGGGGAGGCCCTGTTCCGGGGGGTTGCGGCTCCGCAGGGCTGCTCTCAGCTCCGCTCCACCCACCCGCTTCGTGTCCTCAGAAGCAGGGGCTGAGCAATGTGCCTCCTTCGTGGGAACCGGAGTGCGGGGTCTGGTGGGGCCCGGTGGGGCCCTAACACTAGCTGAGCGCTGTCCTCCTCTCCGCGACCTCTGGGCGCCCCGCGCCTCCTACCACCAGGTTCGTGAGGTCGCGCTCGGAGCCCCAAACACTGATCTTCACGCTGGCATTTTCTTTTCAGGTTTCAGAAATAAATGGCAGAGAGGCAAGTGAATAGTCATCTCTTGAAATCTACTTCCGTATTTCCTGTGGAAACTGCCCAATTGTATTCCAAGTGATTGCAAGATTTCGCATTTTCAACAGCTCTGTCAGAGCGTCCACATCATCACCAACCCTGGATGTTGTCAGTCTTTTTTTTTTTTTTTTTTGACAGAGAGACACAGTGAAAGAGGTAACACAAGGGGGGGGGGGGGGGGGGGGGGGGCGGGGGAGAGGTGAAAGAGGGAGAAGCAGGCTTCCTTGCTGAGCAAGGAGCCCTATGTGGGGCTTGATCCCAGGACTCTGGGATCATGACCTGAACTGAAGGCAGACGCTGAACGACTGAGCCACCTAGGAGCCCCTATTGTCAGTCTTTTAAATTCTAGCCATTATAGTGGGAATGACATGGTTCCTCGTGATTTTAATTTCCCTTTCTCTAATTATTAGTGATGTTAAGAATATTTTTGCCTGTTTATTGATCAGTTGCATCTTTGGTAAAGTGTTCCAAAAAATTTTTTTTAAGATTTTATTTATTGGGGTGCCTGGGTGGCTCAGTGGGTTAAGCCTCTGCCTTCACTTAGGGTCCTGGGATGGAGCCCCGCATCTGGCTCTCTGCTCAGCAGGGAGCCTGCTTCCCCTCCCCCTCCGCCTTCTGTCTGCCTCTGCCTACTCATAATCTCTGTATCTCTGTCTGTCAAATAAATAAATAAAATCTAAAAAAAAAAAAAAAAGATTTTATCTATTTATTTTTAAAAGGGTTTGGAAAGGGTGCAAGTAAGGGGAGGGGCTGAGGGAGAGGGAGAAGCAGACTCCCCGCTGAGCAAGGAGCCCAGTGCAGGGCTGCATCTCAGGACCCTGAGATCATGACCTGAGCGCAAGGTAGTTGCTTAACCAACTGAGCCACCCAGGCGCCCCAAGTGTTCAAATCTCTAGCCCACTTTTTAAATCAGGATGCCTGTCTTACTGAGTTGTGAAAGTTTTTGTAAATTCTGTATGAAAATCCTTTCTCTGATATGTGTTGTGCAAAATACCTTCAATCATCTGTGACTTTACAAAGTAAAAACAAAATAGCTTTACTGAGGTATGACTGACCAACAACAAATGGAGCATACTCAAAATGTTCAAGGTGGGTTCCCTGTTTGGCTCAGTTGGTAGAACATGGAACTCTTGATCTGGGATCCTGCGTTCAAGCCCTGTGTTCGGTGTAGAGCTTGCAATAAAAATAAATACACAAATACATAAATAAAATGTACAACAGTTGTAAGTTTTGACATATGTACACACCTTTGAAACTGTCTCCACAATCAAAAATAATGTCCTCGGGGTGCCTGGGTGGCTCAGTGGGTTAAGCTGCTGCCTTTAGCTCAGGTCATGGTCTCAGGGTCCTGGTATCGAGCCCCGCATCTGGCTCTCTCCTCATCAGGGAGCCTGCTTCCTTTCCTCTCTCTCTCTCTGCCTGCCTCTCTGCCTACTTGTGATCTCTGTCTGTCAAATAAATAAATAAATAAATAAATAAATAAATAAATATCTTTAAAAAAAAAATGTCCTCAAATTTCCTCGTGCTCCATATTATTCCTACCTCTTGCTCTCATCCTGCTCTTCAGGCAACAATTAAACTGCTTTTTGTTGCTATAATTTTTTTTTAAATTTATTTGACAGAGAGAGAGATCACAAGTAGTCAGAGAGACAGACAGAGAGAGATGAGAAGCAGGCTCCCCGCTGAGCAGAGAGCCCGATGCAGGACTCGATCCCAGGCCCCTGGGATCATGACCCGAGCTGAAGGCAGAGGCTTAACTCACCGAGCCACCCAGGCGCCCCTTGTTGCTATAATTTGTTTACATTTTCTAGCATTGTATGTAAATGGAATCATTCATTGTATACTCTTTTGTCTATCTTCTTTCATTCAGCATATCATTGTTTTTAGATTCATCCACTTTGTTATGTGTATCAATAATTTACTAGGTTTTGTTGCTAAGTAGTATTCAGTTGTATGGATATGTTATCTATATTCAGGTTGGAGAAGAGTTAGACTGTTTGCAATTTTTGACTATTACTAATAAAGATGCTAGAACATTTGTGCACAGATCTTTTTAGGGATATTTGCTTTCATTTTCCTTAGTTAATACTTGGGTAAGTATCCCATGGAATGGCTGAGGCATATAGTAAGTATATCTTTTTTTTAAACTGCTAAAATTAGTCATAAAAAAATGAGATCTTGCTATTTGCAACAACATGGGTGGACCTAGAGGGTATTATGTTAAGTAAAATAAGTCAGACAGAGAAAGACAAATATCACATGATTGCACTCACATGTGGAATCTGAAAAACAAGTCAAATGAACAAACTACTGGTGGTTGCCAGAGGGGGAGGTAGGTGGGTGAATGGGAAATAGCAGAAGGGGATTAAAAAGTACACATTTCCAGTTATAAATGTCAAAGGGATGAAAAGTACCACATAGGGAATATAGTCGATGGAATAGTAATAACTTTATGGTGACAGATCGTATTACACCTATTGTGGTGAGCATTTCTTAATGTATATAAATGTCAAATCCCTAAGTTGTTCACCGGAAATTATTGTAATATTATAAGTCACCTATACTTCAATTGAAAATAATAAACAAACAGGAGGCCTGGGTGGCTTAGTCTGTTAAGTGGCTACCTTTGGCTCAGGTCATGATCCCAGAGTCCTGGGATCAAATCCCACATCAGGCTCCCTGCTCAGGGGCGAGCCTGCTTCTCCTTCTCCCTCCGCTCTTCCCTCATACTCCGGCTCATTCTCTCTCTCTCTCAAATAAATTATTAAAAAAAAATCTAAAAATATAATACATACATAAAGACATACTGCCAAACTGTTTTTCCAAAGTTGTGACATTTTATCATCTCACCAGGAGAGTATGAAATTTGAATTGTACCATATTCTTGCGAACATTTTTCTAATAGGTGTATAGTGGTATTTCATTGTGACTGTAATTTGCATTTCCTTAATGACTAATATATTGAGAATTTTTTCATGTACTTATTAGCCATTTGTGTATCTTCTGTGAAGTGCTGTTCCAATCTTTGGTCATTTTTATTGTTTTTTTTGTTGTTGTTGTTATTTATTGAGTTTCAAGAGTTCTTTATATATTCTGGATACATATTCTTTATCAGATATGTGATGTGTAATATAATCCCCCAGTTCCTGGGTTGTCTTTTCATTCTCTTAATACTTTTCAAAATGTAATTCTTTTTTTTTTTTAAGATTTTTATTTATTTATTTGATAGAGAGATCACAAGCAGGCAGAGAGGCAGGCAGAGAGAGAGGAGGAAGCAGGCTCCCTGCTGAGCAGAGAGCCCGATGCGGGACTCGATCCCAGGACCCTGAGATCATGACCTGAGCCGAAGGCAGCGGCTTAACCCACTGAGCCACCCAGGCGCCCCTCAAAATGTAATTCTTAATTTTAAGTCCAACTTATCAGTTACCTCTTCTATGGATCATACTTATGGTGTCATATCTAAGAAATCTTTAACCAATACAAGGTCACACAGATTTTTTTTTTCTCCTATTTTTTTTCTGGAAGTTTTATGGCTTTATGTTTTATTTTATTTATTTTTTTAAAAGATTTTATTCATTTATTTGAAAGACAGAAATCACAAGTAGGCAGAGAGGCAGGCAGAGAGAGAGGAAGGGAAGCAGGCTCCCTGCTGAGCAGAGAGCCCGATGTGGGGCTCGATCCCAGGACCCTGGGATCATGACCTGAGCCGAAGGCAGAGGCTTTAACCCACTGAGCCACCCAAGCGCCCATGGCTTTATGTTTTATATTTAGATCCAGAGTGTATTTTAAGTTAATTGTATACTGTGAAAATATGGATCAAAGTTTATGTTTTTGCATTGGGAAATCCAGTTTTTCTAGAACCAATTATAAAGACCATCATTCCTCTTTTGAGTTGTCATTCTACCTTAGTCAAAAATCTATTGATCATATATGTATACTTGTTTTCCTCGACTCTTTTCTGTTCCACTAATCTATATGTCAGTCTTAACACCAATATCACACTATTTGATCACTGAAACTTTATAAGCCTTGAAGTCAAATAGTATAAGTCCTCCAGTTTTCTTGTTCCTTTTTAATTTTGGAACACACACACACACACACACACACAATTAAATTAAATTTTAAAAAATAATAATAAATAAATTGCTTTAGCTGTCCTAGATCCTTTGCATTTCTATATAGACTAAAGTTTGTCAAGTTAAAAAAATTATAATAATAAATAAATTGCTTTAGCTGTCCTAGATCCTTTGCATTTCTATATAGACTAAAGTTTGTCAAGTTAAAAAAAAAAAACCTGCAGGGGTGCCTGGGTGGGTCAATGGGTTAAAGCTTCTGCTTTCGGCTCAGGTCATGATCCCAGGGTCCTGGGATCGAGCCCCGAATTGGGCTCTCTGCTCAGCAGGGAGCCTGCTTCTTCCTCTCTCTCTGCCTGCCTCTCTGCCTGCTTGTGATCTCTCTGTCAAATAAATAAATAAAATCTTTAAAAAAAAAAAAAACCTGCTAAAACTTTGATGGGGGTGATATATAATTCAATTTGGGAAAAAGTTATAACTTAATAGTGAGTCTTTGGATTTATATGTTCTATCTCTCCATTTATTTGGATCTTTTACATTTTTTTCAGGAATGTTTTATATAGCATTCTGTATCCAGGTTTTGCCTATATTTTGTTAAATTTATCCCCAAATATCTCATATTTTATGCTACTATAAATGTTATAAATGTTACCTTTTATTTATTTTCTTAATGTTATCTTCTAAATTCCAATTTCTAATTGTTATAGCTAAAAATACAATTGAGGGGCGCCTGGGTGGCTCAGTGGGTTAAGCCTCTGCCTTCAGCTCAGGTCATGATCCCAGAGTCCTGGGATCAAGCCCCGCATCGGGCTCTCTGCTTGCCCGGGAGCCTGCTTCCTCCTCTCTCTCTGCCTGCCTCTCTGCCTACTTGTGATCTCTGTCTGTCAAATAAATAAATAAAATCTTAAAAAAAATAAAAATAAAAAAAATAAAAATACAATTGATATTTGTATCCTGTGACCTTGTTACATTCACTTATTAGTTCTAGTAGCTTTTTAAAAAAAAATATTTATTTATTTGAGAGAGAGAGAGAGAGAGCGTGAGCAGGGGAAAAGGGCAAATGGAGAGGGAGAAGAGGACCCACCGCCCCCACCCCCCCAATTAGGGAGCCTGATGCAGGGCTCAATCCCAAGACCCTGAGATCATGACCTGAGTGAAGCGAGATGCTTAACTGACTGAGCCACTCCAGCGCCCCTGTTCTAATAGCTTAAAAAAAAAAATTATAGCATTTCTACTTCATCACGTCATGTGCACATAAAGACCATTTTCTTTCTTTCTATCCAATTTGCACACTCATTATTTCTTTTTCTTGTTTTACTGGACTGACTAGAGCTTCCACTGCCTTATTGTAGAAGGGTTACAACAGTCATTCTGCTTTCTTCCCAAAGGTACAAAATCCAGTTTTTTACTGGATTAAGTGTGATAGTAGCTGTAGGCTTCTTGAAGTTTTTATCATGAATGAGTGTTGAATTTTGTCAAAAATTTTTTCTGTACCATTGAGATAATAATCATATTTTTCCTTTAAATTTGTTAATATGATGAATTACACCAACTGATTTTCAATTCTTAAATTAACCTTTTAATCCTGGGACTAATCCTATTCGATCAGGATATAAGCTTTTAATAAATTGCTATATTTGATTTGCTAATTTTTTAAAAGGGTTTTCCTGTCTTCATGAGGAATATTAGCCTTTAGTTTACTTGTAATGTTTTACAAGTTTCTTGTAATGGTATACTGGTACCAATAATTGGTATAATGCTGCCTTCATAAAATGAGTTAGTCAACATTCTTTCCTGTACTGTTTTCTTGAAAAGTATATTATTTCCTCCTTAGATATTTGATAGAATTCACAAGGCAAGTCATCTTAGCCTGAAATATTCTTTGTGGGAAGGATTTTTTTTTTAAGATTTTATTTATTTATTTGACACAGAGAGAGAGAGCACACACTTGCAGGGGGGAAGAGGGAGATGCAGGCTCCCTGATGAGCTCAGAAGGCCAACACTTAATTCACTGGGGCACCCCCATGGGAAAGATTTTAGCTATACTTTCTTTCAGACATATAAGGCTATTCAAGTTACTTATTAAAAAAATATCATATATATACATATATATGTATATATATATATGGCAGCTTGTTGAATTATAATTCACATACCATACAATTTACCCACAGTGGCTGAATAATATTCCATTGTACAGATATGGAACATTTTGTTTATTCATTCATCAGTTAATGGCCATTTGGGTTGCTTCCACTCCTTAGCTACTATGAATAATACTGCTGTAAACATTCATGTTCAAGTTTTTGTGTGAATATGTTTTCATTTCTCTTAAGTATATAGTAGGACTGGAATTGCTGAGTTATATGATAACTGTTTAACCTTTTGTAGAACTGCATAACTACTTCTTGAGTGACCTGAGTGATTAGTGTCTTTCAAAAATTTTGTCCATTTCATCTAAGTTGTTGAATTTATTGAATAAAGTTGATTGCAATATTACTTTATTACCCTTTTATTGCCAGTGAGTTCTCTAGTGATGTGCCCTCTCTCTTTTTTTTTTTTAAGATTTTATTTATTTATTTGACAGAGATCACAAGTAGACAGAGAGGCAGGCAGAGAGAGAGAGACAGAGGAGGAAGCAGGCTCCCCGCCGAGCAGAGAGCCCGATGTGGGGCTCGATCCCAGGACTCTGGGATCATGACCAGAGCTGAAGGCAGAGGCTTTAACCCACTGAGCCACCCAGGTGCCCCCCCCCTTTTTTTTTATCATGAATAAACTGTATTTAGATTTAGCCAGCTGGACTCAGTTTAGATGATCGCGATTTTGTTGGCAACATCCAAAGCATCATAGTCAGGGGCCAGCGGAACGTATGCCTTCTTCTCTCCATCAGGCCTGATTAAGGTGTTGACCTTGGCTACATCAATGTCATAGAGCTTCTTCACAGCCTGTTTGATCTGGTGCTTGTTGGCCTTGACATCCACAATGAACACAAGTGTGTTGTTGTCTTCTATTTTCTTCATGGCTGACTCAGTAGTCAGGGGGAACTTGATGATGGCATAGTGATCAAGCTTGTTTCTCCTGGGGGCGCTCTTTCGAGGGTATTTGGGCTGCCTTTGGAGACGCAGAGTCTTGGGTCGTTGGAACGTAAATGATGTGCGGATCTTTTTTTTTTTGTGACTGTGGACGCCTTTCAGCACCGCTTTCTTGGCCTTCAAAGCCTTTGCTTTGGCTTCGGCTTTGGGAGGGGCAGGAGCTTCCTTCTTAGCTTTCGGCGCCATCTTCGTAAAAGGCTGATGTGCCCTCTCTTTAATTACAATGTTGATAATTTTGTTTCTTCCCTGTGTGTGTCTGGGGGGCAGTTTTAGTCAATATGGCTAGAAGAAAGGTTTATAAATTTTATTTTTTCAAAGAAGTAACTTTTGGTTTTATTTTTTAAAGATTTTATTTTTTAATTTTCTAAAAGGTAAACTATCTGCCCAATGTGGAGCTCGAACTTATGACCCAGAGAGCAAGGGTCACATGCTGTACTGACTGAGCTAGCCAGGTGCCCCTTATTTTTTTAATTTTTTTTTTTGTTTTCAATTTTATTGGTTTCTAATTTTTTAAGCTCATGTTAGCTTTAACTGGCTCTTCTTTTTGTAGTTTCTTAAAGTGGACGCTTATTTTCTAGAGTCAAGATCTTTAATATTTTAATACATTAATAAGTTAAATATAATATTTAATAATTAATACATTTAATACTATAAATGATCCTTTAGGCACTTTGTTAATTAAATCCCACAATTTTGATAAATTGTTTTCATTTTTCTTCTGTTCAAATTTTTTCTAACTTCTCTGCAATTTTTTCTTAAGAGTTATTCAGAAGCATGTTGTTTAATTTCCAAATATTTGGAGGATTTTCCAGATAGATTCGCTATTGTTAATTTAGCTATTGATTTGGTCTGGTGTGGTTAAAGAACATGGTTTGCAAGGTATTAATTCTCTTAAAGGGATTGTGACTTATTTATTTTATGGCCCAAGATATGGTCCATTTGGGAGAATAATCTTTATATACTGGTAAAGAATGTATATTCTGATGTTGATGGGTGAAATATTCTATACATTTTTTTTAAAGATTTTATTTGTTTATTTGACAGAAAGAGATCACAAGTAGGCAGAGAGGCAGGCAGAGAGAGAGGAGGAGGCAGGTTCCCTGCTGAGCAGAGAGCCCGAATGTGGGGCTCGATCCCAGGACACCAGGACCATGACCTGAGCTGAAGGCAGAGGCTTTAACCCACTGAGCCACCCAGGTGCCCCTATTCTATACATGTTAATAGGTCATTGGTCAAAACTGTTATTCACATCTTTTAAACGTGTTTTCTATCTACCTGTCTTATTATTTACCAGGAGTTTGGAATCTCTAATTGTAATTGTGGATTTGTCTATTTCACCTGTCAGTTTTTGCTTCATGTATTTTGAAGCTGTTATTATGTTCGTATACATTTAAGATTATATTTTCCTGATGAATTGATTCTATTATCATACATATGCATCTTTGGGGCGCCTCAGTGACTCAGTTGTTAAGAGTCTGCCTTCAGCTGGGGTCATGATCCCAGGGTCCTGGGATCAAGCAGCATCTGGCTCCCTGCTCAGTGGGAAGCCTGCTTCTCCCTCTCCCACTCCCTCTGCTTGTGTTCCCTCTCTCACTGTGTCTTTCTCTGTCAAATAAATAAATAAAATCTTAAATAAATAAATAAATAAATATCCATCTTTATCCCAGGAAATGAATTTTGTTCTAGAATCTACCTTGATATTAATTTAGCCACTCCAGCTTTCCTTTGATTGATGTTTACATGGTATACCTTTTCCATCCTTTCCTCTTTGAAGTTAACCTACTGGGGCACCTGGATGGCTCAGTGGGTTGAGCCTCTGACTCTTGACTTCAGGTCAGGTCACAATCTCAGTGCCGTGAGACCAAGCTCAGGCACAGGGCTTTGCGATGGGCACACAGCCAGCTTAAGATTCTCTTTCTCCCTGCCCACTCCCTCCCCCCCATTGCACGTACAGGCACACTCGCTCAAAAGAAAAAAGCCTTAAAAAAAAAAGTAAAGTGCACCTACTAGTTCATTTATATTTAAAGATCTATTTATCTATTTGAGAGAGAAAGAACACGAGAGAGCATAAGGGGTTAGAGGAGTAGAACCTCGAGCAGACTCAACGCTGAGCATGGAGCCTGAGGTGGGGCTCGAACTCAGGACCCTGAGATCACTACCTGAGCTGAAACCAAGAGTCAGACACTTAACCGACTCTGCCCCTTAAAAACTAAGTTTCTTAAAGGGGGCTTTGTTTCTTTTTAAAATACCCAGTATGTTTGGTTAATATCCAGTATAAAGAATCTTTGCCTTTCAATGGGCATTTAAACTATTTACATTCAATGTCATGACTGATGTGCTTAAAGTTTCATCTTGGTTTGTTTTCTATGTCTCATCTATTCTTTGTTCAGTGCAATTTTATATCTTCCTTTTCCCACTTTAATCATATTACTTTTAGAGCTAGTTAATATTGACATACTATATTTTAACCTTCTCTTATTATTCAGCATTTAAAAAAAAAGATTTTATTTATTTGAGAGAGAGAATAAGCAGGGAGAGTGGCAGAGGAAGAGGGAGAAGCAGACTCCCTGCTGAGCAGTGAGCCTGATGTTGGGCTGGATCCCATGACTCTGGGATCATGACCTGAGCCAAAGGCAAATGCTTAACCCACTGACCCAGTCAAGAGTCCCTTATTATTTTGGCTGCTTCCATTTAATTCATTGTGAACAGTATTACACAGGTGGCTTCCCCTAACTTGGTAATTATATCAGTTAAGATTTATTTCTCCAAACTGTAGTGAGTACACTAATCCCAGCTCAGCCTCTTAACTAGTTGTGACTTTGAGAAAGTTACTTTAAGCCTGTTTCTGAAGCTATAAAAAGAAGCTTGTAAAAGTTCCTACCACCAGAGACTGCTGTGTGCATTAAATAAGGTAACTTATATGGATGATTGATCAGTGCCTGATATGTGGTAAACTCTGAATGTTATTGCAATGAACGAATCCACTGCAAGGAAGTAGGGTTAGGCCTGGCAGGGCACAAATGTTTTCAAATTCTCAACATTAAGGCAAAAATAAAGCCACAGTTGCTTTTTTTTTTTTTTTAATAAATTGCCTATTAGACTCCTCTTTCCCATTAATTATATTTCCTTTGTTTCCTCTGTAAATTAAGATCTTAATATTTTTGTTAAATATGAGCTCTTTAAAGTTAGCTTGATATATTTTCCTTTTTTTTTTTTTACTACATGTATTTGTAATTCTGTTAAATCTGACCATATTTTTAAAAACTTTGTGATTTCTGTAATTTCCTCAGAGGATACAGCTGCCAGAATACTGTTGGACTTCAGTGTTCTGCAGACATTCTGAGGCACTTTTGCAGCCATGAATGTGGCATTACTTTCTCTTCCATGAATTCTCTAAGTTCCAAAGGAACTTCTTGTCTTATATAAACTCATAGTTTTTAGTACTTTACTCCTTTGTGAGTTTTCATTTTCCAGCTTCGAGTGCTGACAGAATGCTCTTGATGCTTGTGTCTAGCTTTTATTTATTTTTAAATTTACTTTTATTTTAGAGTGGGGGGGGGAGGGGGAGAGGGAGAGAATTTCAAGTGGACTCCCCACTGAGTGTGGAGTCCAACACAGGGCTCAACCTCACAATCCTGAGATCATGACCCAAGTTGCGATCAAGTCAGAGGCTTATTACCCAACTGTGCCACCCAGGTGCCCCGTGTCTAGTGTTTATTAAACTATTAAACTTAGTTGGTTCTCTATTAAAATGTTGCTATCTTAGGTTTTTCAATTCCAAAGCTTTATAGCATTTACAGTGATTATCCTTTTTTTAACCTGTGTAAAAAAGGCAGTATTAATAAGAGTCATTTTGTACTGAGAACCAAAGTCAAACTGTCTTAAGTGCTTTCCTCGAAATGCTATAAAATGTATTATACCTCCAACATATTACCTCATGGCATCTAAAATATTTGTTCCCTGTGAGGGTAGGGGACCACACCCATCATTTTCATTTCTCTGTTGTTAGTGCCTGACCCACCGTGGGTACGCTCTCTGACCAAATCATGTAAGGCAGTGTAATTTAGCCCTATGTTATAAAGAGCACTTTATTATTATTTTTTTTAATTTTGAAGACCGACAATAATCCAGGAACCATGCCCTAAATTTGCCCCAGGTCATAATGTATTATTAGCTGAATTTCGATTTAGAGTAAAGACCCTAGACAATTCTTTGTAGGTGGAAAGGTTTGACAAGAAAAGGGGAAGCCAGTTAAGTATGGGATAGTGGTGGTAGTTACAACTGCAGGAGTTAAGTGTTTTAACCATAATCAAATAAATAAAAAGTCCCCAAAGGGTGGATTTTTTTTTTTTAAGATTTTTATTTATTTGACAGAGAGATCACAAGTAGGCAGAGAGGCAGGCAGTGAGAGAGGGGTAAGCAGGCTCCCTGCTGAACAGAGAAACGAAGGCAGGCCTCAATCCCAGGACCCTGAGATCATGACCTGAGCCGAAGGCAGTGGCTTAACCCATTGAGCCACCCAGGCACTCCTGGGTGGTCATTTTTAATATCTGTCATCATGGGAAGTGGTCTGTTAGGGATCAAAAACCAAAATGATGGAGACCTAGGGATGCAGAAGTTTACACTCTGGATTCTGGTGCATAAGGTCAAATTGTGTAGAAGGTCATTCCTAATTTGGCTGACAGTTTTGAGCTAGTCTGCTGTTTCTAAATTGTAGCTTCCTCAAGGGAAGTTTAGACTGGGATAGGCGGAGTCCAGGGGGAAAAGTAGAACCTCTACAAAGTAAGCTCAATGTTTTCTGTTGCATTTTCCTATCTCTTTTGCACTCTCTCTCCTACTTTTAGTCTTGGCCTATGGGAATTCGGTTTCTTGTTTTTACTCAGACCAATGTTATGAGAAAGCAAGTCAATATAGGCAATATTCATTTTAATTGAGTCCCTTCCAAAGTTAAGGTAAAGTCAACATCCTTGGAGGCTCTGCTCATTTTAGTAGAGGCAAGCCTTTACTTTGACATGAATTCTAAATAGAGTTTTGCTTCCTTTTAAAGAGGCCCTCTTACCTGCCTAGCTTACAGTATTAGGTGCTCAATTAATTTGTAGAACAATTTTTAACTTTTATATTAGGAAAAGGCAGGTTACTTTCTCACACAGGAAGATGGTAAGAACAAAGAAAGTTACAAAACTGCTTTGAGGGTGCTATGATACTGTCACCCTACTGGATTTCACTGTTTTATATACAAATTATTTCAACTTGTGTATTCAAATTTCACCTGCATGTTGTACCTAATAGTTTTGGTATACTTTAGTGTAGGAGACTGCTTGTGACAAATATGATTCAAAAGATGGTTCAAATCCTTATTGAGAACTTTGTGGTAAATTTCAATAAATCGGGAGTATCAAAGTTCACAGACTGCAAAATATTCCATCCTGATACAGTAGCTTCCCAAATGGTGAATTTAAGATTTCATCAGCACTTAGTAATAAAACAGGCCATTAATTCTTTTGAGATTTAAATTCTATGCTTAGGGTGCCAGGCTGGCTCACTTGGTAGGGCATGCAACTCTTGGATCTTGGGGGTTGTAAATTCAAGCCCCCACATTGGGTGTAGAAATTATTAAAAAATAAAATAAAATAAAAGTAAATTCTATACTGTTTAAGTAGTGACTGCTTCATAATAACTTTACGTTCCCAACTATTCCTTTGATTCTAGGTAAGTTTTTTTTTTTTTTTTTAACCTAAGGAATCAAGTATTTTAGAAAATTGGAAAGGCTGAGAATTTGTCCCAGTAACTGATTATTTCTGATGTCACTTTCCTCAATGTTTTATCAACTTAACTACACCTACATTTAAAAATCTCACTCAAGCCCTTTTTTCCACATGTCTGTTACTTGGTTGTATGTAACTTTTCCCCCTGTTACTATGTTAGTTATGTAACAACATAAACTAGGACTAAATTCCTATGGTATAGCCTTATAAGGGAAATCCAATTCAGGACCCTCTGCCATGATTCCCTGGAAATTCTTATAAGCTAACCACTCCTTACTATTGCTGTACCCAACTCAGAAATGTTCAAATCACCCAGGTAGAAAAGCACAATCTGGGAGACAGATTACTGTATACCACCACCTAGCCAATGAAACTCAACCGTTAGAATAGAACTTCTAGACTTGCTTCCTATTTCTTTCATGCTCTGAATGGTAAATTAGTGTTTTCTAACCCTCATTTAGGAAACTAAACCCTTCAGAGAGTAAGGTAACAGAAGCTTTCCAACTACCTTGTCTTGGTTGTCAAAAAACCCAACATTTTCTCTAAGCATAATGTAGGAGGTCCACATTGATCCATACCTCCTGCTAATTATATCCTTATGTCTCCCCTTTCCATGCTGTAGCAGGATGGTACAGAGGTTGGTCTGTGACCAAGAGAATATAGCAGAAATAAATATGTTGCTTCTGGAGATAGGACATACAAGAATATGGCCCTCTGGTAACTCTCTTGGATCACTTCCTCTTGGGGAAGTCAGATACCACATGTCACAGAGACACCCATCTGGTGAAAATCTGAGTCCCTCCAGTGGAGCAAGTCATTTTAGAAGTCACTTCTCCAGCCTTAGTCAAGCCTTCAATGATGTGGCCCTGGCTGAATTTCACTGCAATCTGATGATACCTCATACCAGAACCACTCAGCTAAGATGCTCCTGGATTCCTCACTCAGAAACTGGGTGACCAAACATGTTTGTGGTTAAGCTGCTGAATTTTGGGATGATGTGCCACACAATAACTAAGATACAATGGGCAAAGATCACCTGTTGTTTTCTGAAGGAGCAAAATCCTAATCATAACACTTCTAAGATACCAAATTAATTTATGTTAATAACAAAATATTAAGTTCATGTTTCTTTGGTATTCAGAAAAAGATTTAAGCCATTCCCAACTCACTCAACTACTAAACTCCTTCCACACTGCTAACAAAAAGAAAAAATTTCAATATACATTACCTGTAGTCAATGCACACTAATTAGATCATAGCTTAACGTATCAGTTGTTTTTAACAATTACATTTAAAACTTCCCAGCAGTAAGACCTCTCCTTGGATCTTAATTTTTTCTCACACTGAGATAGAACTGCAGATACCCAACAGTATTCCTAGCAAGTTCCAAAAGGTCTGAATTAGGAGGCCTGGATAGCACTTGGCCCATTTTAATGTTTTAAGTTAGATCTTAAAGAAATGTTAAAGTAAATAAAACTGTATGGCCAAGAGTAAACAATGACTACATATAACTGCTGTATATTTTATATTGTATGTATGCTGAATACTCAGTATTCAACACAGTGCAGGGTTTTCTTTGACACTTATCAGACATCATAGATTACTACCAGAACATCACATAAGTTTATTTCAGATGTAACAGCAATGTTAAAATCAACAAGTTTAATTTTTAACTGCACCAAGTAAACTTGCCATTTAAGTATTTTTAAAGTTATTCCCTCCAAAAAACTGAGGGAGCTTTTCTCTTCCACCCCAGAAACCAGAGTTTCCCAATAGTTCTATTTTTGGAGGACTTTCAATTGATGAATAACTGCTTTGGGGATATTTTAGAACTTCTTTCCCCAAATGAAAACTAGTCTGGACAAATTGTCTATTGCATAGATTTCTCTGCAGATTCTTTTCTTTAGAACCTAAATGCAATTACCATAAGGATAATCTTTACCTATCCGCCCCATAGTAAAAACTCTGTCCTAAAAAATATGATGGCTATATGCTCTGATCTTCCAGTTAATAGAATTGTTTTACCTCAACAATTTTTATGCTCCAAAATAGCCAGATCTTCCAGTTAATAGAATTGTTTTACCTCAACAATTTTTATGCTCCAAAATAGCCAACTCAAATGGGACATTACTCGAGTCTTTACTGACTCATAGGCATGTGAACTAGTGCCCAGCTTCTACATCCTCCTTTTCCTTAAATGGATGGAATTACTTAATACAAGTTTGACGTAGGACAATTAACCCTTTCCAAACAAGTCTGATGTAGGACAACTAACCTTTTCAAACATACCATTTAGGTAAAGTCATTGTCTAGTGTGGAAAAAGAAACTATAATGATAGGGAGCCTACATACTCAATTCAAAATTTATTTTTTTCCCCCTCCTTAAATAACATGTACTTAATTGTCATGAGGCAGCTATTCAGTTTTCAATAACCACATTTAGGGATACATTCATAGGACTGATTAGATAGTCCTGGTGAAATGGTTATAGAAATAGAGGCAGTGTCATCTCAGAAAACTCATTTATATATCAAAATCTATTTTGATATCTGGAAGTTTACAAAAGGGCTGAATTCTTCAAACTAAGTATGCCTTCTGTAACTCAAGCACTCTTCTCTTGGCAAGAGCAAGCTGAAGCTTATCTAGGAAGGTAAAGGTGCTTAATGCTAACTTTTTTCCTAAGTTTATACTCGGACTGCTGAAGAAACTGATACCCAAGAAACCAGCATGGTCTTTCTACATTTTTACTATCTTAAGATTCAAATCCTATATACTCATTCAACTATCTCTCTTTTCCTGTATTAATCTTGGCACTCAAGATTGCTGAAGTCTATTGTACTTTGTACTTTCACATTCTCAAAAAAGATTATCAAATGTGCATCAACATTGTGTAATTTTGTCATTTAACATATTTGGAGAGATGAGATTGCTATTATCAGAATGTACATAAGGATAAGTATTATGAATCAAACTTCCCTTTAAAGTCAAATGACAAGAAAATTCAAGCCCTGTGCATTGTTTTAAAGTCTAATGAGAACATTTCATGGGCCACTAGTATTGGCAATCTAGAAAATTTTAAATATTGGATATAGGGCTATGGAGGAAAACATGAAATTTCAGATGTCTCCTATCTTACAAAAAGTTATCAAGCCATCCAAGCCACTCCTTATGTGCCAGAAAATGATCTGGCATAAACTAGTCCCATCAGTAAAGGAGGTCACAGTGACATTTGTTATTAACACTTCTAAACTTCTATTTTCCCAAGAATAGAAGTAATATGTTTAACAATTGCCCCCTCAAATCCTTAAGCTCAATTATCATAGGCACAGAAAATAAGCAAATCTGGGATGTTCTCCAACAGATAAGCAGTAGCACAGCTATGTTATTCTCAAAAATACTGTCTAGATATTCTTCCCTATATAATCAAATGCTCTGTGGCCTTGCTTTTAATAGTCCGCATTAGCTGGCATTAAATGCATTTATTGTGCCACGAGTCCATCTAAGCTTCCTTTTAGGTGTTTTTAAACATGCCCAAGAGACAATACCTCCTTCAGGTTTATCTTAGGGGTACTGACCTATAAGGACATCAACTCCCATTTTTAAAGTTAGACTAACTATTGTGGGTTTACTGAAGACACGAAAAAAGAGAGGATACACACAAAAAAGTAAATCACAACAAACCTTTTTAGGTCAGTTAAAGGCCATGTCTCTAGCTGGGATATTAAAAAAAATTAATCTCACCAGCCACACTCTAAAAGTTAATGCCACTAATAACAATCAACAGCAGGAAAAATAAACCTGCTAACAACCAGTCCACTCATTAGCAAAAAGCAGTTTAACTCAAATACTGAGACCAAAGTAAAACACTACCTACCCAAACTGTCCCACCTACCCTCAGCGAGGAAGAAAGAAATAATTGCTTAAAAAAAAAAAAATAAGCTTAGTATTTCTTACAAGGATAACAATGGTCCAACTCCTGAGACAACACTCAGAAGGACAAAAGGTGGAGTGAAGGCAATGTCTAGGGATTAGTATCCCAGTCTTGAAAAACCCAAAGTACCACAAACACACTAAACTTGTCTTTGAATTACAGAACAAGATATTGCTGCTGTTTCTTTTTGTCTTTTGATATATACAACATTTTGTAGGCTCTGCCCTTCAATGTGAAAGCAGGAGATTAAAAAAAAAAAAATTGACACTGACACCCAAATTTTTGGGACCATATATATCTTAACTGTGAAACCAAACAGATCTATACTTCCTCCTTCCTACAATCAAACCACCTCACAAAAATAAGAAAACTAAATCCAAACATGATTAATCTTGAAAGTCCTTGGAAGTATTAAACATTTTTTAGAGGAAAGAAAAAGGAAGAAAGGAGGACGAACAAGAACAAGAAGTGGGGGGTGGGGAAGAAAGAGGGGGGGGAAAAATCAATGGGCTTCTCTTTTATTTGGCGACAAGCAAGTGCAAGAAAGTTCATTTCTAATTTGTTCAGTTGTCTGTCTTTTGCACATCTGCATTCTGGCCAGAAGGGACTTTGAGGTTTTTCTGCAACACATGAGCATCTGCAGGCTCTATCCTCTTATAGTAGTTCTTCTTTGTCTCAATAATCTCAAATCCAAACTTCCTGTAGAAGTCAATTGCTGATTCATTGCTGATCTGGACATGCCTAAGATATAGGAGGGTATCAGGGGGAAAAAAAAAAAAGATTTCATCAGCTTTTGTGTATTCTCCACAAATAATTTCAAATTGGTTAGAGCCAGAATACTGCATACATCTGTTAGATTCTCCACATAATTACTAGCAATCAACAAAGATTAGGTATTCATCTCAGAAAAACCTGATGACGAATGTACACTTTTAACCTATTACATTTGCAAGATAGCTGGCTGAGGTTAGGAGTCTCAGAAATAGTGTTTACTCTTACAATCAACAAAGGGCAAAGTACCCTAGTTAGCATAACATTTTTCACTGCAAGGGGAAAAAAGATTCCAGTAACTAAAAATGGGGAAATAACCGTAAGGATGATTCAAAGACCATATTAACATATGCAGAAAGAAAAAAGACAGAAAAATAACATAACTAGGCTCTCAAATGCCTGAATATATCCTCCCTGATTTATAAAAAATATGCTATATTTTGAAAATAAATAATTTGAGTTTTCTCAATTACTCTTCAAAATAGCATTATATAATTTACTCTCTCCCACTGTCAAAGTTAAAATGAGAATAATCTAAATACCCTTATTATAAAAAATCCATAGTTGTGATCTAAACTTGGCTCTTAATCTGAGTTCTATAATATTGATATTATATTAATATAGTATCAGCTAGGTACTCTCTGATTTTGATTATTAAACTCTACTACTAATGAACATATCAATGAGAACCTTAAACCGAACCTAGAGAATGGATAAGATGAGAAAAGTAGTATTAATGATACTAATTCTTCAATTGTGAAGACTTGAGTTTTAATCTTGGTTTACTCTGTGACTTTGGTGCTCCCACCCCAACGAATGAAGCAAATCTTATCTCAGATTCCTTATCTATTATTGAAACAAAAGAAAACTTCATAACCACTACTTCCATGGTTTTTCCAAAAGACAATGAAACAAGAAACCAGAGTTTAAAGTTTCTAGTAAAGGTTTCTATTTCCAGTCTATTAAATTCTTTAGGTAAGAACATTAAATATCATTATACTTACAGATAGATGTTGTCAAAAGTGCCATCTTTTTCACAGATGTTTAAGACATGATTTAACATTTTAGTTCCTATTAACAAGACAAACAACAAATAAGTAATTTCATAAAAATCAATCTTTACACATCTAACTGCCATCTTAACATTTACTGGGTCTTAACAGAACTTGAGGTAAACACGAGACAACCGATTTTTAAAAATTTTCTTCTTTCCCTACATTATCTACATATGTTTAAAACTCATAGCAGAAAAGCAACCTTTACATATACAAGCCCTTCCATGTAAAAGGAAAACAGAAAAAAGCAAAAGGGATATTGATAACAAATCTATATAGGGCTTCCACTTGAAATATGTTAATAAAGTTATTTTCTACCTTACATAATTCAGTAATTCTTTCCCAATATTCCCAAAAGAAATGGTTTGACTCACTGAGTCAGAAACAGTAGTGATGTATTTACATTTCTCTAAACAAATAAAAAAAAAAAACCACAAGTTAAAATTACCTATTCCTAGCCTTCGGTATGGTGCCAGACATCCTAGTGTCATGATGTAAAGTCTCTTCTGATTCTGTGAATGATCCACCCTACAGCATACTGCACCTACTGCAATATCATTGAAATAGGCTGCCATGGAAAATATAAAAATATAAAGTTCAAAGACAGAATAACATATTTTACTCAATCTTCCTCCCCTTCTATAAGAACTAAATTATTGCTATTGGCCATAAATTTTATCAGCTATTCTGAATAATAGTAACTTCAAAAATTTCCTACTTTTTAGGGATTTAAGTCTCTTCTAGAGTAAACACAAATATGTGAAAACACACACACTAAAGAAGACATTTAGCATTTCCGCTTAAAATTCAAGTATTGTCTTGGTTTCTTTGAGATTTTTCTCAGAACCTGAATCACCCCCCCATTTCCTCACTTGTAAAATAAGGAAATTAAATTAGTTAACTCTGCTCTAATATTAAAAACTAGGGTCAAGAATACAACAAACAAATGAAGGGGGGGAAAAAACATATTATACCAAGTTTTGCTAGCTCGCCAACCTCCAGCACATCCTTGTAGAACTTGTCATTGTAGCTGACTGGAAAGATGACCTGGTTTAGTCTCTTCAACTGTTTAATATTGTGTGGTGTCACATCTCCCAGCTCGATCCGGCTACTGGAACAAACCAAAATGTACTCAATAAAATATAATTAGCTTTATTTGTTATGATGAACATTCTTAGAAGACTACGAAGTTTTTTTTTTTACATGACTGATAAATCCAAACTTGCACAGTGACTTTATACTCCTAGAAAGATTACCATTTATAAGATTATGCCAGCTATTCCATCCAAATTCAGTTTGTAGCTTTCAAACAACTGTATACATTTAGAGATAAATATGGTAAACGACAATTACTAAGAAGGCCAGACTAAAATTCTATATAAATGCCAGAATTTTCCTTGTAGTTTACAGTTCAGAAGAATTTAAACATCTATTACTGATCAAAAGGACTGATGATTCCAAATGTTGGCAAGGGGGTGGCAAATGGGAATGGCGAAATGTAAACAGAGTATCTCTGGAAGACACTCTAGTACTATGCATCAAAAAGCCTGAGTGGCTCAGTCATTAAGACTCTGCCTTTGGCTAGGGCGGATTCCAGGGTCCTGGGATTGAGCCCTCTGCATCAGGCTCCCTGCTCTGCACTCCCCCTGTTTGTGTTCCCTCTCTCGCTGTGTCTTCTGTCAAATAAATAAGTAGAACATTTTAAAAAGTAAAAATGTTTGTGTTCCCTCTCTCGCTGCATCTTCTGTCAAATAAATAAATAAATAAAACATTTTAAAAAGTAAAATAAGCCTGAGAGGTACATTTCCTTTATGGAAGTAATCCTACTCCAGAAACTTATCCTGAAAAAATAATCCAAATAGGCAAAAGTTATGTATATTCTACTAATTGAGCTAGGAACAACCCACAACAGTCATTTGGGGTGGTTTTCCAAATCCAGATTCCTGGACTTCACCCCACTTTCAGAAGCACGATCTCTGGAAATGAAACAAAGGAATCCACATGGTGGTGGTGGAGCTTTACTTATCAAGAATGCAACAGAAGTATTCCTTAAAAAAAAATCTATGTATCTAGAAGTTTCGGGGCTGTGACTGGAAGACACAGGACACTGCACAGCTCCGGCAGCTCAGCCCTCAGGGAAACTAACAACTATTGGAGATTTTTATTCTTGGGGGTTAAATGCATATTAATTTAAGAAATAACAATAGCTTACATTTAAAAAAAAAAAAAAAAAAACTATGTAATCAAAACAACTGGTTCCAAGGGAAAAGAGTTAAGGCTAAAAAGATTCAGACTCACAGTAACAAAGCCATGTTGCCTCTAGGCCATCAACCAAGGGATTTTTTAACAACTCAAGTCAGTATCACTACTGTAAAATAAAGGTTGATCAAGGGGCACCTGGATGGCTCAGTGGGTTAAAGCCTCTGCCTTCGGCTCAGGTCATGATCCCAGGGGCCTGGGATGGAGCCCCACATCGGGCTCTCTGCTGGGCGGGGAGCCTGCTTCCTCCTCTCTCTCTCTGCCTACTTGTGATCTCTGTCAAATAAATAAGTAAAATCTTAAAAAAAAAAAAAAAAAGGTTGATCAAATATGAAAGACAAACCTGAATACCACTAACATCATTAGTAGAGTTGCTTACATACATTATTGGCCTTCTTAAGAATCACAATAGTGATTTTTAATTCTTTAAATAAGATGACAAAATTCTTTAAATAAGATCAAATCAAAATAAAAACGAGTTGAAAAATAAAAACAATCTGATGCCACCCAAGTAGCTAGAAAATGTACTCACTGGGTGCTAGGTGCTAGTTCCAGATCACAATGACATTAGTCAATAGCCAGGAAATGCAAACAACACACCCTAATTAATCATTTGCACCCTATGCATAAAGGTTTTGAAAACTGTTGGAGGAATGACTAAACGAAAATGTTAATCATCACTCTTTTATAATGGTAAAAAAGAAAAACCTAAGTGTCCCCAATAGAGAACTAGTTAAATAAAGCATGCATGATACATTAGTATTATTAGCAGAGAAACACTGATACATTGTTTTTGGGGGGGGGGGCGGCGCGGGGGGAAACACATTCTAAATATATGTAATATATAAATATCTAAAATAGCTTTTGTTAATATAGAGAAAAAATGCTTTAAACAATATACAAAAAGTGTGTGATCAGAATCGTGGGTGGCACCTGGCTGGCTCAGCTCAGTAGAACACGATGAGGCTCTTGACCTCATGGTTATAAGGTGGAATCATGGCCATGTTGGGTGAAGATTACTTAAAAATACAATCCTTAATAATAATAATAAAAGAATGGTGGGTAATTTAAAAAACAGTATTCTCTTAAATGTTACAATTTAGATTATTAGAAAACAGAATACAGACCATAACGCCCATCTGGAACTTTAGCCTTCTAGCCTCAATTATTTCATTTTTATGCTGTTTTTTTATTACTTACTATGACCCATCACCCTTGTATATGTTGCATATTTTCTTAAAATCTGAGCAGTTTCTTAGTAGCCACACAAATTAAGATGCAAACACCACAGTAAAAAATAGAGTTCTCTTTGTTATATTTTCTTCCAATTTCTAGACACATAAAGTAAATATGAGTAAATGTGGCCTCTCCTAAGTATTTCACATCTAAAATGAATTCCTTTTGTGAGATTCAGGTCTTCTTCAACTAGGGAATATCTCATTCATAGAACTCCCCTTTTCATTAAAGCAGGATCCTGGCTTTCTCTTCTTTAACACTGAGTAAATAACATTTTACTGAAACCTTTTTCTGATTAAAACCTGCTTAGGTTCACTTACCCACCATCCACCACTCAGACCTTTTATAAGCAGATACAGTTATAATGTAAAATACAGACCCCTTAAAATACAGAGAACATGGAGTGCCTGGGTGGCAGAATCTTTTAAGCATCTGACTCTTGGTTTCTGCTTGGGTGGTGGATATTTCAGGATCATGAGCTCAAGTCCTGCGCTAGGTGCCGAGGTCAGTGCAGAGTCCATTTAGGAGTCTCTCTCCCCCTTTCCCTCGGCCCCTCCCCCATTCTGAAATAAACAAATCTTAAAAAAAAAAAGTACAGGGATAACATGTCACCTACACTCTGTGTTCTTTTCTTTAGTAAAAAGATTCCTATCATTTAGTTAATGTATCTATCACCTTGCATTTTTTTTTAAGAACACTTAGGGTTTACTCTCTTAGCAAGTTTCAATTATATGCATTAGCTCGTCAGACCTTACTCATTTTACAGCTACAAGTTTGTACCTTTTTATCAATTTCTGCCTATTCCCCCCACCCTGGCAACCACTTATCTACTCTGTTTCTAGGAGTTTGACTTTTTTATTTGTAGATTTCACATATAAGTAATACCATGCAGTGTTCGTCTTTCTGAATTATTTTACTTAGCATAATGCTACTTTTTAACTGAGTATAGCACCCCAAATTTGGTATAGTAATATATTTTAAATATAATATAGCATTTATTTATTATATTCAGAGCATGGTATTTAAAAATTATCCACTGCAATTAAGAGTCAAACTCTGTATTTCAAAAGTCATTGAAAAACCACATTATAAAGTCTAACCGTAAACAATAAAGAAAAATTTAACCTAGGAAGTCAAGCTTCCAACTTTAAGTGAAAGAACATGATTTTTAAAAAAAGTTTAAGAATGATTTCCAGGTGGGGCGCCTGGCTGGCTCATCTGGAAGAGCATGCAACTCTTGATCTTGGGGTCATGAGCTTGAGCCCCACACTGGGTACAGGGATTACTTAAAAATATATAAAAACTTGAAAATAAATGATTTCTAGGTAATTGTTGGGCTTCAAGTATCTCTACAATTTTTAAAAGGATAATAACCAGGTATTTCTTAACTTTATACAGAAGGAAAAGGTGGTATAGTTCAATGTGCTAGATGAAATCTAATAAAAATTAACTACTAAAAAAGTTTCCATTGGAGTAGGCAGATCAAGCCTATTCAAATATAGAACACTGTATTAAAATCATTAGGGAATAGTCAGCTTAATCTTTTCCTGCCTAATTAAAAAAATATATAAGTCTTGATTTAAAAAAAAAAAAAAAAAAGTCCATCACCATAGAAATGACTCAGGAAGTGAAAATATCCTGAAAGACTATTACCAGAAGTAAGTTTGATGCAAACAGTCTTCCTGTATTTTTCTATGCATATATATATATAGACATATATATATACACATACATATTTTAAAACAGAATTGAGATACTATTCATATTGTTTGGTAGCTGTTTAAGAAATACCTTAAATATAACTTTGTCAGCAAAATTCACTTTCAAATACAGTTTATCTTTCACGAACATGATATGCCTGACTGAAATGGAATACTTCTGTAATCTTGATCACTTAGCTCTGAATTATTTTAAGATGTGGATATTCTAAATATATCAGAGTAACAGCAACTTGTACATATAATTTAGCAAAGAACATGTTGTATCAAAGGTATATAGTGCTATACAGAAATGTCAAGGGGTGCCTGGGTGGCTCGGTGGGTTAAAGCCTCTGCCTTCGGCTCAGGTCATGATCTCAGGGTCTTGGGATGGAGCCCAGTATCCGGCTCTCTGCTCAGCAGGGAGTCTGCTCCCCCCGCCCCCCCGCGCCCTCTCTGCCAGCCTCTCTGCCTGCTTGTGATCTGTCTGTAAAATAAATAAATAAAATCTTAAAAAAAAAAAAAGGTCTATGAATCTATAATTTTCTGAAGTTCTTATGAACATAATAGTTGCCTATTCAAAGCACAAATCAGGTATTTCAATAAATATTTGAACACCTATGTGCTAACACCTGGAATGTAAAATATAGTGTCTAAGTGCGTATATTACACATATTCATACACAATTGTATACATATAATACACATACATAATATATATAAAATACAATGTCTTAGTAGTAACACATGCACACAAAGTACAAAAATAATACTAGAATGGAAGTAATCCTGGGATCAGATGTGAAGGGTGACTAAGAGTTTGTTCTGTAGGAAGCCAAGAAATGAAATTTTTAAAAAAGATTTTATTTATTTGACAAAGAGAGAGAGCACAAGCAAGGGGATCAGCAGAGGGAGAGGGAGAAACAGGCTTTCACTGAACAGGGAGCCCAATGTGGGGCTCAATTCCAGGACCCTGGGATCGTGACCTGAATGGAAGGCTGACGCTTAACAGACTGAGCCACTCAGGAACCCCAAGAAATGAATGGAAAAAAAAAAAAAAAGATTTATTTGAGAGTGAGAAAGACAGAACACGAGGAGGAGAGGGGCCGACGGAGAGGAAGCAGCGGACTCCCCACTAAGCAGGTAGCCCTGACCTGGGCTCCATGTGGGACTCCAGGATCATGGCCTGAGCTGAAGGGAGACGCTTAACTGACTGAGCCACCCAGGGGCACCAAGAAATCAATTCTAAAAAGAAGGTAGAACATGAACAAAACAGCAATGATATGTTCCTAAAATTACAGGCAGTTTGATTCGGAAAAACAAAATGTACTCTGTGGCTCTCTTCCTCTGGGCTACCTGCTGAGGGTGCAGCCATCTCCTAACTTAACTTGGCATCACAGCCATCCTCAGACCTCTGGTGAAGACCAAGATTGTTAAAAAGTGAACCAAGAAGTTCATTCTGCATCAGTCAGATCAATATGTCAAAATTAAGTGCAACTGGCTGAAACTGAGGCATTGATAATAGGGTGTACAGAAGATTCAAGGGCCAGATCTTGATGCCCAACACTGATTATAAGAGCAACAAGAAAAAAACCACGTTATCCAGTGGCCTCCAGAAGTCCCTAGTCCACAAGGTCAAAGAGCTTGAAGTGCTGTTACCATGCAATAAATCTTACTGTGCAGAGACTGTTCATAACTTCTCCAAGAACCACAAAGCCATTGTGGAAAGAGCAGCCAGCTGGCCATCAGAGTGAGTATCAGTCCCAATGCCAGGCTGCACAGCAAAGAAAATGAATGCAGACAGCGTATATGCAAGTTGCACTTGTGTTAATAAAACCGTAAAACTACAAAAAAGGTGTTCTTTCTGTAAATGTGGAAGCTGGGATTGGAGAGGAAGAACCACCAATTTTATAAGGGGCTTGCACATCAGGATGGTACTTGGCTATCTTCTCTACCTACACTTATTCTCTTGCTTGACCTCAATCTCATCTTACTGCTTTAATGCTGCCATCTTCAAAATCTGTCTCTTCCTTAGAAATCACTCCTAAACTCCAAAACATCTACAGCAGACACCTCAAATTAAATATATTCAACACTAGATCTCTGACCCCCCCCCAATCTGCTTCACCTGCAGCTTTCTCTGTTGATAGCCTCTCCATCTGTGACTGCCGATTACTCTCTTACCTTATTTAAATGATAGCTCAAGAAAGTTTATTCTGAGAAATCTGTTTTTCTTTGTACTGTTCCTGGATACGCATTCTTATCAATCAGGATTATGTTTGGCCTTGAACAAAGTTTGGAAGTGTTCCTTCTTACTCTTGAATTTTGTTAATGTTTGCTTCATGTATTTCCAAGTTATTTGAAGAGGATATTTGGGATGTTATAAATTGACGAATTGGTCCTGTTATCCTTTTGAAATGTCCTTCTTTTTGCTGTAATAGTCCCTGTCTTAAAATCTACTTTGTTCATTAATACAGACATACTACTTTCTTCTAATCAATGCCGCATCATGTATTTTTTACCATCTTTTACTTTCAACTCTTCTATGTCCTTGTAATTTAAAGTGTCTTTTGTAAAAAACACATACTTAAGTCTTGTTCCTCTGACAATGGGAGTATTTTTACTACACAGTTCTTTTTTCTAAATATTATACAATGTCCAGGTATTACTTTTATGTATTAAAATACCATGAGGGGTGCCTGGGTGGCTCAGTCGGTTGTGAACAACTCTTGGTTTGGTTTTGGCTCAGGTCAGGCTCTCAGAGTTGTGGGATGAGTCCTCCGTTTGGCTTCACACTCAGTGCCAGTCTCCTTATCCCTATCCCTCCCATTCCCTTCTGACCTTCCGCAGGCACATGGGCTCTGCATCTTGAGTGAGTGAATGAATGAATGAATGAATGAAAGAAAGAAATCTTTAAAAGAAAAATAAAAGAATAAAAATAAAATAGCATGATAGAAAAAGGTGAAAAATGTCATCACATTGAGTCATGCTAATCCTCTCTGCATCATTCCAATTTTAGTATATATACTGCCAAAGCAAGCACTGACAATTGAAGCATTTGGTCTGTCTACACAATGTACTTATTGATGTAGTCTACTCAAGTTCACCAGCTTGCAAATTTTCTATATGTACTCTTAGTAATTCCTTTATTTTTCAAGCCCTATTTGAGGGATCAATTTTCATTCTTGGCTTAAAAATATGTTTTAAAGTTTACGTAAAATTAAATTCACTTTTCTTGGTGTATAGTTCTGAGTTTTCACAAACATGCATAATAACAACTATCAAGATACAGAAAGGTTCCATCACCCCAAAAATCTCCCTCATGGCCCTCCGTAGAGTTTCAACTGTAACACCACTCCCAGGCAACCATTAATCTGTTTTCTGTTCCCCATATCTTTGCTTCTTCAAGAATGTCACATAAATGGAATCACAGGAATACACAGCCATTTGCTTGGCTTCCTTCATTCAACATACTGACTTTGAGATTTACCACACTGCTGTATCAATAGTTCCTTCCTTGTTATTGCTGAGTAGTATTGCACAGTATGGATATACCACTGTTTCTCCTTTTATTGAAAGGCATCTTGGTCTACATACACATTTCTCTATAGGTTCTTCTATTTTTACAATTTCTCTTGATTATGAGAGGTAATCTTGGGTGAAAAGTGTATGAGAGTTCTGGTTGTTTTGCACTCAGCATTTGGCACTGTCAACCTTTACAAATGTATGCCATTCTAACAGTTCATTTCATTTCAAAATCACAGTTCACTGTGGTTTTAATCTGTATGTCCCTAAATAACAAATGATGTTGGGCATATTTTCATTTATTTCTCTGTCATTCATATAACTTCTTTGGTAAAGGAGCTATTTAACTCTTTTGCCCATTTAAAGCAAACTGGCAGGGGTGGGTGGTACCTGGGTGGTTCAGACATTAAGCATCTATCTGCCTTTGGCTCAGGTCATATTCCTAGGGTCCTGGGATGGAGCCCCACATTGGGCTCACTGCTCAGCAGGAAGCCTGCTTCTCTTTCTCCCACTCCCCCTGCTTATGTTCTCTCTCTCATTGTGTCTCTCTGTCAAATAAATAAATAAAATCTTGAGGAGGAGCAAGATGGCAGAGGAGTAGGAGACTGAAATTTCATCTGATGGCAGGAATTCAGCTAGATACTTATCAAACCATTCTGAACACCTACAAACTTAACAGGAGATCAAAGAGAAGAGCAGCAATTCTATGAACAGAAAAGCAGCCACATTCTGGAAGGTAGGACATGTGGAGAAGTGAATCTGAGATGATAAAGAAGATAGACCACAGGGGCGGGGTCTGGCTCCCAGCAAGCAGTAGAGCAGTGCAGCACAAAATCGAACTTTCAGAAGTCTACTCTGCAGAGGGACATGCTCCAGAGGCTAAGTTGGGGGTGGAGCCCTCGCTGGGACAGTGTGGTCTCAGGACCTGTGGGGTCACATAAAGACCAGAGGTGCCTGAGTGCAGCAGAGCTCCCAGGTATCACAGTGGGGAGGCCAGCTGCAGAGATGAAGCTGAGGAGGGGGCTCTCAGTTTGGGGTTACCTTAAAGCATGATGTGAGGCAGAGTCAGGCCACTACTCTTTGAGCTGGGACCCCACAGGTGGCAGACCCAGGAGGGAGACTCCCTGCCCCCAACCGGGAGGAGCAGCATAGGAGGGCACTGCAGTAATCTGCTGGATTTGGAGACTCCAAATGGGGCCATATGCCAGAGACAGAAATACTTGGTCACAGGCCTGGAGAACACAGAGCACGGCCAGAAACCAGGGAGACAGGAGCGAGCTCTAGCTCCTGGAGATTGGGAGGCTGCCATTTTTATTATAGTCCTCCAAAATAGTCCTCCAAACTGTATAGAAAGCTTTAAGAGAAAAAAAGCTACCGAGAGCAAACTGAGCAGACTCCTTAGCCTGGATCCTGGCAAGGGCACTGCAATTCCATCTTGGGCAAAGACATCTGAGAATCACTCCAAGAGACCCCCTCACCCGGAAGATGAGCAAGAACATCCAGCCAAGACCAGGTTTACTGATCAAAGAGAACTGCAGAACACCAGTGCTGGATGAATTCAGCACATAGAATTCATGGCTTTTTTCCCATGACTCTTTAGTCTTTCAAACTTAAATTTTTAAATTTTGTTACTTTTTTCTTTTTCTATTTTTTTAATCTTTCCTATTTTAACTATTTCATCAATACCTTTTAAAAATATTTCTTAATTTCCATTTTTATAGTCCTATTCTATCCCTTCATTGTTTAACCTTATTCTTTCTGTACACATATAAGTTTTTCTTTCTTTAAAATTTTGGGATACAGTTATCTTCTAATAGACCAAAATATACCCTAACTCTGGGATATGGCTTTGGCTTTGTTCTAGTCTCCAGCCTGATTACATGCTCTCCTTTTTTTTCTTTTTTCAACCAACTTACCAATTCCTTTTTTAAAATCTTTTTTAATTTTCATTTTTATAGTCATACTCCGTCCCTTCACCGTTTTACCTATGTTTTTCTTTCTTTAAAATTTTGGGAGGCAGTTTTTTCTAACAGACCAAAATACACCCAAAATCATGTGTGTGGCTCTGTTCTATTCACCAGCCTAATCATATTTTTTTCCCCTTTCTTCTTCCCTGGATTTCACATGTCTTCTGATTTGGTTAGTGTGTATTTTCCTTGGGTCGTTGTCACCCTTTTAGCATTTTGTTCTCTCATTCATCTATTCTTCTCTGGAGAAAACGACAAGACATAAAAACTCACCTCAAAAAACAGAACAAGAGGCAGTACCGACTGCTGGGGACCTAATAAGTACAGACATTAGTAAGATGTCAGAACTAGAGTTCAGAATGACGACTATAAAGATGCTAGCCGGGCTCAAAGAAAGCACAGAAGATACTAGAGATTCCCTTTTTGAAGAAATAAAATCCCTTTCTGGAGAAATAAAAGAACTAAAATTTAACCAAGTTGAAATTAAAAAAGCTATTAATGAGGTCCATTCAAAAATGGAGGATTTAATTGCTACGATAAATGAGGCAAAAGAGAAAATTAGTAATAGAGAAGATCAAATGATGGAGAATAAAGAAGCTGAGAAAAATAGAGACAAACAACTACTGGACCACGAGGGGAGAATTCGAGAGATAAGTGATACTATAAGATGAAACAATATTAGAATAACTGAGATAACAGAAAAAAGAAGAAAAAGAGGGGCAAAAGGTATATTGCAGCAAAGCAGAGCAGAGAACTTTCCTAATTTGGGGAAGGAAATAAGCATCAAAATCCAGGAGGCACAGAGAACCCCCCTAAAATCAATAAAAATAGGTCAACACCCCATCATCTAATAGTAAAACTTACAAGTCTCAGTGACAAAGAGAAAATCCTGAAAGGAGCTTGGGACAAGAGGTCTGTAACCTACAACGGTAGAAATACTAGATTGGCAGCAGACCTATCCACAGAGACCTGGCAGGCCAGAAAGGACTGGCATGATATATTCAGAGCACTTAACAAGAAAAATATGCAGCCAAGAATACTATATCCAGCTAGGCTGTTGTTGAAAATAGGAGATAAAAAGCTTTCAGGAAAAACAAAAACTAAAAGAATTTGCTAACACCAAACCAGCCCTACAGTAAATATTGAAAGGGGTCTAAGCAAAGACAGAGCCTAAAAGTAACAGACCAGAAAGGAACAGAGACAATATACAGTAACAGTCACCTAAATTCACTAAATTCATATCTTTCAATAGTTACCCTGAAAGTAAGTAGGCTAAATGCCCCAATCAAAAGACACAAGGAATCAGAATGGATTTAAAAAAGAACAAAACAAGACCCATCAATATGCTGTCTGCAAGAAACTCATTTTAGACCCAAAGATACCTCCAGATTAAAAGTGAGGGGGTGGAAAACAATTTACCACGCTAATGGATATCAAAAGAAAGCTGGGGTGGCAATCCTTATGTCAGATAAATTAGATTTTAAGCCAAAGACTATAAGAGATGAGGAAGGACACTACATCATACTCAAAGGGTCTGTCCAACAAGAAGATCTAATAAATTTAAGTGTCTATGCCCCTAACATTGGAACAGCCAACTATTTAAACCAATTAATAACAAAATCAAAGAAACACATTTACAATAATACAATAATAGTAGGGGACTTAAACATCCCCCTCACTAAAATGGACAGAACCTCTAAGAAAAAAATTCAACAAGGAAATGAAGACCTTAAATAACACACTGGACCAGATGGACTTAACAGATATATTCAGAACATTCCAACCCAAAGCAACAGAATAGACATTCTTCTCTAGTGCACATGGAACATACTCCAGAAGAGATCATATCCTGGGTCACAAATCAGGTCTCAGCTGGTACCAAAAGACTGGGATCATTCCCTGAATATTTTCAGACCATAATGCTTTGAAACTGAACTCAACCACAAGAGGAAAGTTGGAAAAAACTCAAATACATGGAGGCTAAAGAGCATCCTACTACAGAATGAATGGGTCAACCAGGAAATTAAAAAAGAATTTAAAAAATTCATAGAAACAAATGAAAATAAAAACACAACTGCTCAAAATCTTTGGGACACAGCAAAGGCGGTCCTGAGAGGAAAGTATATAGCAATACAAGCCTTCCTTGAGAAATAAGAAACATCTCAAATACACAACCTAACCCTAACACCTAAGGAAGCTGGAGAAATAACAGCAAAGAAAGCCTAAACCCACCAGGAGAAGAGAAATCATAAAGATCAGAGTAGAAATCAATGAAACAGAAACCAAAAGAACAGTAGAACAGAGCAACAAACTAGGAGCTGGTTCTTTGAAAGAATTAATAAGATTGATAAACCCCTGGCCATGCTTATCCAAAAGAAAAAAGAGAAAGGACCCAAATTAATAAAATCATGTATGAAAAGTGAGAGATCACAACCAACACCAAAGAAATACAAACAATTATAAGAACATATTATCGGCAACCACACCAAAGCCAATTTGACAATGTGAAACAATGGATGCATTCCTAGAGAGGTAGAAACTACCAAAACTGAACCAGGAAGAAACAGAAAACCTGACCAGACCCATAACCAGTAAAAAGACTGAAGCAGTGATTAAAAACCTCCCCAAAACTAGAGCCTAGGGCCAGATGGCTTCCCAGGGGAACTCTACCGAACATTTAAAGAATTAATACCTACTCTCCTGAAACAGTTCCAAAAAAATAGAAATGAAAGGAAAACTTCCAAACTCATTTTATGAGGCCAGCATTACCTTGATCCCCAAACCAGACAAAGACCCCATCAAAAAGCAGAATTACAGACCAATATCCCTGATGAAAATGGATGCAAAAATTCTCACCAAAATACTAGCCAATAGGATCCAATAGTACATTAAAAAGATTATTTACCATAACCAAGTGGGATTTACTCCTAGACTGCAAGGTTGGTTCAACATCTGCAACTCAATCAATGTGATACAATACATTAATAAAAGAACAAGAACCATATGATACTCTCAGTAGATGCTGAAAAAGCATTTGACAAAGTACAGCATCCATTCCTGATAAAAACTCTTCACAGTGTAGGGTTAGAGGGTACATATCTCAGTATCATAAAAGCCATCTATGAAAAACCCACAGCAAGTATCATTCTCAATGGGAAGAAACTGAGAGCTTCTCCCCTAAGGTCAGGAACACGGCAGGGATGTCCACTATCACCACTGCTATTCAACATTGTACTAGAAGTCCTAGCCTTAGCAATCAGACAACAAAAAAAATAAAAGGCATCTGAATTGGCAAAGAAGTCAAACTCTCACTCTTTGCAGATGATATACTTTATGTGCAAAACCCAGAAGACTCCACTCCAAAACGGTTGGAACTCATACAGGAATTCAGTAAAGGGTCAGGATATAAAATCAATGCACAGAAATCAGTTGCATTTCTTTCTTTCTTTTTTTTTTTTAAGATTTTATTTATTTATTTGACAGATAGAGATCACAGGTAGGCAGAGAGGCAGGCAGAGAGAGAAGAAGGAAAGCAGGCTCCCCACTGAGCAGAGAGCCCGAGAGAGCCAGAGATCCCAGGACCCTGAGATCACGACCTGAGCCGAAGGCAGAGGCTTTAACCCACTAAGCCATGCAGGCACCCCGAAATCAGTTGCATTTCTATACACTAACAGCAAAACAGAAGAAAGAGAAATTAAGGTATCGATCCCATTTACAATTGCACCCAAAACCATAGATACCTAGGGAATAAATCTAACCAAAGAGGCAAAGAATCTGTACTCGGAAAATATAGAGTACTCATGCAAGAAATTGAGGAAGACACAAAGAAATGGAAAAACATTACATACTCATGGACTGGAAGAACAAATATTGTGAAAATGTCTATGCTACCTAGCACAATCTACACTTTTAATGCAATCCCTATGAAAATACCATCAATTTTTTCAAAGAAATGCAACAAAAGACTTTGAATACCCAGAGGATTGATGAAAACGAAAAACCAAGTTGGTGGCATCACAATTCTAGATTTCAAGCTCTATTCCAAAGCTGTAATCATCAAGACAGTATGGTACTGGCACAAGACATAGAGATCAATGGAACAGAAAAGAGTCCAGAAATGGACCCTCAACTCTATGGTCAACTAATCTTCAACAAAGCAGGAAAGAATGCCCAATGGAAGAAAAAAGTCTCTTCAAAAAATGGTGTTGAGAAAACAGCCACATGCAGAAGAATGAAACTGGACCATTTCCTCACACCACACATAAAAATAGACTCAAAATGGATGAAAGACCTTAATGTGAGACAGGAATCCATCAAAATAACACAGGCAGCAACTTCTTCAACCTCCGCTGCAGCAACTTCTTCCTGGAAACATCACCAAAGGCAAGAGAGGCAAGGGCAAAAATGAACTACTGGGACTTGATCAAGATAAAAAGCTTTTGCACAACAAGGCAAAAAGTGAACAAAACCAAAAGACAACTGACAGAATGCGAGAAGGTATTTGCAAAAGACATATCAGATAAAGGGCTAGTATCTAAAATCTAGAAAGAACTTATCAAACTCAACACCCAAAGAACAAATACCCCAATCAAGAAATGGGAAGAAGACATGAACAGACATTTCAGCAAAGATATCCAAATGACCAAGAGACACATGAAGAAGTGCTCCACATCACTCAGCATCAGGGAAATACAAATCAAAACCACACTGAGATACCACCGCACTTCAATCAGAATGGCTAAAATTAACCAGTCAGGAAAGGACAGGTGTTGGTGAGGATGTGGAGAAAGGGGAACCCTCCTACACTGTTGGTGGGAATGCAAGCTGCTGCAGCTGCTCTGGAAAACAGTATGGAGGTTCCTCAAAAAGTTGAAAATAGAGCTACCCTACAGCCCAGCAATTGCACCACTGGGTAATTTACCCTAAAGATACAAATGTAGTGATCCGAAGGGGCACGTGCACCCAAATGTTTATAGAAGCAATGTCCACAATAGCCAAACTATGGAAAGAGCCTAGATGTCCATCAACAGATGAAAAGAGAGATGTGATGTGTGTGTGTACATATATATACATGTATACACACATACACACTGGAATACTATGCACTCATCAAAAAAAACCACAGGAAATCTTGCCATTTGCAACAATGTGGATAACTAGAGGGTATTATGCTAAGCAAAATAAGTCAATCAGAGAAAGACAATTATCATATGTTCTCACTGATATGAGGAATTTGAAAAAGACGACAGAGGATCATAGGGGAAGGGAGGGGAAAATGAAACAAGATGAAACCAGAGAGGAAGACAAATCATCAGAGACTCTTAATCTCAGGAAACAAACTAAGGGCTGCTGGAGGGGAGGGGAGTGGAAGGGATGGGGTAGCTGGGTGATGGACATTGTGGAAGGTATGTGCTACAGTGAGGGAAAAAAAAAGAATATAAAAAAAATAAAGTATTTGGAACATTAAGAAAATTAGGCAAATTAGAGGATCTAATTGATGAGCTTTGTGATTTCAATTTAAAATGAGTGAAAAGGGGCCCCTGGGTGGATCAGGTGGTTAAGCATCTCCCTGTAGCAGGGGACATGATCCCAGGGTCCAGGGATTAAGCCCCATGTCAGGCTTCCTGCTTAGCACAGAGCCTGCTTCTCTCTCTCCCCTCTGCCTGCTGCACCCCCCTGCTTGCGCTCTGTCAAATAAATAAAATCTTTTTAAAAAATTAATTAAATCTTTAAAAAAATAAAAATAAATAAACTGGGTTCTCTAACTGGGTTTTAAGTGTATTATGGATACATGTCCTTTGTATACTAGTATACTGCAAATAACCTGAGGCCCCTTCCTACTTTTTACATTTGTTTTTCTCTTAAATAGCCATGTGGTATAATTTATACACCATAAAATTCATGTTTTAAATGTACAATGAGTTTTAGCCTATTTACAGAGTTGTGTGACCATCACCTCAATTCAGCTTTAGAACATTCACCCCCAAATCCCTTGTGCAAATCTAAAGTAAATCCCCTTTGCTACCCAAAGTCAGACACTAAATCTACTTTCTATATATCTGATTTTTCTGGACATTTCATATAAATAGAATCATAAAATAAATGTGATCTTCTGCACTACTACACTTCTTTTATGCAGCATGTTTCTGAGGTTGACCCATGATGTAATGTGTCAGCAGCTGAACAAGATTCCACCGTAAGGATATACCACATTCTGTTTACCCATTCACCATCTGATGGGCATTTTAACAGTATTAAATTCATGGCCATTATAAATAATGGTGTTATGAATACTGCATACAAGTCTGTGTGTGGACATAAGCTTTAGCTTTTCTCTGGTAGATACCTGTAAGTGGGATTGATGGGTTGTATGGCAAATATGCTTAACTTTTTAAAGAAACCACCTGTGGTAGGTAGAACAATGGCCCCAAAGGACGTCCATGTTCCAATCCCAAGAATCTTTAATACGTTATTTTACATGGAAAATACACGCTGCAAAATGTGATTAAGACCCTGAGGTGGGACGATTAACCAGGACTAACTGGGTGGGCCCAATGTCATCAAAGAGGCCTTAAGAGTCAGAGAAGAGAATAGGATAAAAGAAGCAGAAACAAGAGATTTCAAGATGCTACACTGTAAGCTTTGAAGATGAAGGACTATAAAACAAGGAATGCACGTGGCCTTATAGCAGCTGAAAAGGTAAGGAAACCGATTCTCATCTATAACATCTAGAAGAAACACAATGTTTTTGTATTCATTTCTTACTGCCTTAAGGAATTATCACTGAGTAGCTTAAACTAGAAATTTATTCTCTGGAGACTGGAAGTTCAAAATCAGGTCAGCAGGACCATGTTCTCTGAATCTGGAGTAGAATCCTTCCTTGCTACTGCTAGCTCCTGGTGGCCTCAGATATTTCCTGGCTTGGGGCAATAACAAGTCTAACGTCTACTTCTATCTTCACTTGGGTGTTCTGTATGTGTGTCTCCTTTCCTCTTCCTATGAGGACACTAGTCATTGGATTTAAAGCCCTCTCTAATCGAGCATGACTATCCTATTTACATCTGCAAAGACCCTATTTTTCTTTCTTTTTAAAAGATTTATTTATGAGAGAGAAGAGAGAGAGGAGGGCAGAGGGAGAGAGAGAAGCAGGCCCCCACTGGGCAGGAAGCCCAATGCAGGGCTCAATCCCAGGACCCTGGGATCATGACCTGAGCCAAAGGCAGACACTTAACTGACTGAGCCACCCAGGTGCCCCCAAAAGACCCCATTTCTAAATAATGTCATGTGCTGAGGTCCCAAGTAGACGTGAATTTTTCTTGAGGGAGGCGGGGATACTATTTAAAATCACTATACCTACCAACACCTTGATTTTAAAAACCCATTTCAGGGCGCCTGGGTGGCTCAGTGGGTTAAGCCGCTGCCTTCAGCTCAGGTCATGATCTCAGGGTCCTGGGATCGAGTCCTGCATCGGGCTCTCTGCTCAGCGGGGAGCCTGCCTCTCTGCCTACTTGTGATCTCTGTCAAATAAATAAATAAAATCTTTAAAAAAAAAAACCCATTTCAGATTCTTCATCATAAGAACTAAGGTAATAATTTGTTTTTAGGCAATTAAGTTTGTAGTAATTTGTTATAGCAGTAATGTAAAACTAGTACATTCCTAATGTGTTTTCCAAAGCAGCTGTACCATCTGCATTCCTACCAATAATGCATTAGGGTTCTAGTTTCTCTACAGCCTCATCAACACTTTTATTTATTTATTTGACAGAGTATGTGTATGAGAGAGCAGGGAGAGGGGCAGAGGGAGAGAATCTCAAGCAGACTCCCTGCTAAGAGAGGAGACCAATGTTCCACAACTCTGAGATCATGACCTGAACCAAAACCAAGAGTTGGATGCTTAACCAGACTGAGGCACAGGGCACCCCCTCACCAACACTTTTTATTGTCTTTTTATGTACAGCCATTTTTGTGGTATAAAGTGATAATCTCATAGGATATGCATTTCTCTAATGACTAATAATGTCGAGCTTCATTCTGCATGGTTATTAGCCATTTGTCCATCTTTGATGAAACATCTTATTTAAGATTCTCTAGGCCTGAGAATAAACCTTAGGTTTTTACATTAACTAATAAAGAATTCCCATTTTTATATTGGATTGCTTATTTTATTGAGTCATAAGAGTTCTTTATATATTCTGGATACAAATTCCTTATCTGATATATAATTTGCAACTATTTTCACCCAATTTCTGGCTTGCCTTTTCATTCTAACAGTGTATCATACTAATGTAAACTGTTACTAAGAGCAGAAACTGAAAATCCTCTGTACCATCTTCAGAAATGTAAATCTATAAACTATAAAACTATTCTAAAGTAAGTTTGTTGGGGCACCTGGGTGGCTCAGTCGGTTGGTTAAGTGTCTGCATTGGCCTCAGGTCATGATCCCTGGTCCAGGATTGAGCCCTGCCTCAGGCACCCTGTTCAGTGGAGAGCCGGCTTATCCCTCTCCCTCTGCACCTTCCCAACTCGTGCTCACCCTTGCTCCTTCCCTCCCTCTCTTTCTCTCAAATAAATAAAATGTTAAAAAAAAAATGAAGTAAGTTTGTTTTTTAAAAAAGGAGGAGAAACTGTCAGATTAAGAGGTGATGAGACATTTCAGCCAATTAAAATGTGTGGATCTTTCTGGATTTTGATTTGAAAAGGACATTTAAAAGACAAATGAGAAAAACCAAATACAGACTGGATATCAGATTGTAAGATAATATTAGGTAGTACAATATTACAGGTTTTTTTTTAAAGTCATCCTTGATAAAGATGCATACTATATTATTCACAGATAGAATAGGATAGTATATCAAGAATTTCCTTTGGGGGTTGCATGGATGGCTCAGTGGGTTAAAGCCTTTGCCCTTGGCTCGGGTCTTGATCTCAGGGTCCTGGGATCTGCCCGCATCTGGCTCTCTGCTCGGCAGGGAGCCTGCTTCCTCCTCTCTCTCTGCCTGCCTTTCTGCCTTCTTGTGATCTCTCTCTCTGTCAAATAAATAAATAAAATTGATAAAAAAAAAAAAAAGAATTTCCTTGAAGTACTCCAGCAAAAAAGGAAAAAGGGAAAGTACTGATCAGGCAAAGACATAATAATATGAGAAGTAATACCACCTACTGGAACTATGAATGTACTGAGGGCTCAATGCACTACTTTTATAGGTGTTTGAAAATTTCCATAACAAAACAAAACAAAACAAATTACTTATTTACATAAGGGACTACTAGCTGTAGCACTCGGCACTTAACGTTGTTTTACAGCAACTTTGGCTAAGAAAGAACAAAGATGTGCTACTTTTGATACTAAAACTCATGGTAGAATGCACTTGATGCCTGACTTACTCTCAACCATTTGAAAAACAGTAAAAGGCAAGGATTTCAAACCTTTAACAAACCACAACCCCTCAATTTCCAGCTGTACCAAGCCTTCAGTTTGCAGATATGTTGAATAGGAGCTGGATAAGAATGGGCCTTCCATTCTGTTACATACCTCCTCTTCTAAATCCATCAATCTCAGGATAGCCTGTTACACAGTCTTTGCCTTTGGTATAAATGGCCACACATACTGACACTTTTTTCCCATTAAAACTACTGTCAAACACGTTTTAGGTAAGAATGGTTATTTTAAAAATTATTTATATAATAGAGTTTAAATGCTACCTAATGTTATGGGAAGCAATGCTGGCATTAAGTAGATAAAAACAAATAGTAGGGGGAAAGCATTCAGAGTCTTTACATTAATTTATCTCATAAGAATTCCCTTTTTTAACACATCACTTTCAGTTATTTCCTGAAATACAAATACTGCATTGTATATATCCTCTGATTATGTGAACAGATCATCATATTACCAAATCATAGTGAAACAGAACATCTAAACACTCAACTACTAAAAGAAACAACTTTAGGGGTAAACAAATAGGAGATCATAAAGAAGTGTGAGAAACAATTTTCAAGAGCATAGGGAAAAAGTCTAGAGAAGCAGTGTCACAAAATCCAAGAATGGATCCCAAACCCACCTCTACACCAGAATCACTTTGCCAGTTAAAAACTCAAATTTTCAGGAGAAGAGTAAATGAAACAAGTTGGGATTGGGAGGGAGACAAACCATAAGTGACTCTTAATCTCACAAAACAAACTGAGGGTTGCTGGGGGGAGGGGGGATGGGAGAAGGCGGGTGGGGTTATGGACATTGGTTAGGGTATGTGCTATGGTGAGTGCTGTGAAGTGTGTAAACCTGGAGATTCACAGACCTGTACCCCTGGGGAAAAAATAAATATATGTTTATAAAAAATAAAAACAAAACAAAACAAAAAAACCTCAAATTTTCATATCCCACTGTGGAATCTTTAATAATTAAGGCTTTTTATGTTAACCACACAAGTTTAGGATCCACCTAAATTAATAAAATCTCCCACTGCATATATGTAATCTTCCATATCCAAGAATTCTGGTGAGGGAAAGAGAGGCTAAAGACGGGCGTAGAGAAGTAGATTTCATATAAAATGTTAAATCATCTTCCCTATGTAAGTAACAAAGTATATTACGCTATAGCTTTAATGTTTGTGATACAGCTAGTATTGAATCTCAAATTCAAATCAGCATCTCAAAACCTGGTTATTAATTACTACACTGTTAACTTACTTCAGATTAAGATTTCAATGTAACTTATTATTTTTTTAAAATTTATTTAGAGAGAGAGCGCGTGCATGCACAAGCAGGGGGGAGATAAAGAATCCCAAGCAGACTCCACCCCGAGTGAGAGTCCTAAGTGGGGCTTGAGCTCACAACCCTGAGGTCGTGACCTGAGCCAAAATCAAGAGTGGATGCCTAACCCACTGAGCCTTCCCAGCACCCCACATTTCAGTGTAATTTAACAACATAAACTATCTTAATATTAACTTAGGACCTCTACTCCGTAGATAAGCCCCAAATTCCTGGACTAAAAGTCAAATCTGCTACATCTATTAGACTCGACAGTTTTTTGTTTTTAATTTAAGTTGGCTGCAAATATTTAAATCAGAAGCTTTTACATAAAGCCTACATTTCTGGTCTTTTTTTCACTCATTTATCTTATCTGCCTGGTCCCAGGTTCCTGTTGGCACCAGTTTACAACCCTAACTATAAAAACTGAATACGGTAGTAATTTAAGAAACTATTCTCTTGGGTCAAATTCATGTGACATGTCATTTTTTTCTTGTTTTTCTAATCTGGAACAAACCCCATGTCTCTTCATACCAAAGATTTTAGAATAAGAATCTAAACGGGGAAAACTGATATAGCAGAAGTACCCATGTATACCAAGTTCTTAGACCTGAAAAGTTACTTGCCCCCTACTTTATAGAGCCCATTAGTTATTTACTTATATCAGCACCACAAGATTAATCTGTTAGTCAAATCTCATAGCATTTTCATGCTTAGAATATGGTAGAAAATCTTTACCTGTGGCTTAAAACAAGCACTGTGATACAATGGTAATGCATGTTATGTATTCAGCATAGCAACATCAGATAATAACCACTCAAATGTTTTTAGCTATTGAAGGTAATGTCAATTATGCCCAAAATTATAAAAACAAATTTTAGTAGCAATATTCTGAAGGGCCACAAGATGGAGGTGTGACTACACACAATATGTCTTTCTCCATGAAGTCTGACTCAAGTTATACTATAAAAAAAGAGAAAATGAAGGACTGTATAGAGAAAGTTTAAAGTCTAACCATTTATATTTTAAGTGATTATTTAGTACACCTTAGCACAAAATTTTAACTACTTGCTCACTTCTTATGGAGTGTTTGATCTGGAAGGGACCTTTGAAGCCTATGGGTCCATTCCTCTTCATTTCACAGATGATGGAACTGAAGCCCGGAGAGATGTACCTGTGGTTATATAGCCATTTATCAACAAAGCTAGAACCATGCCTATGCCTACGAATTTCCATTATAGTGCAAGATCAAGCATACATAGGACTCCCCTTCAAAAGAGTCATCTTTACTCAAGGTTACTGAGAGAGCGAAATACCAAACCAGGAACATTTATGTAAAGTGTACTAATGACAAAGGGGATTAAAGTGTTTTAGTAAGGATCAAAGTATGCCTATGGTCCTTTGATACAAAATTTTGAGGGGCTTAGGGTAGGTAATTTTTTCTCAGCTAGCAGTAATCTGGTCTAAACTCTTGCCTTCAAGTAAATTACATGAAAGAGTGATTCCTCTAAAATATAAATTCCTTTAACTTAAAATTAATTCCACTGAAAATTTATCAAAGCACAGCTTAAAAACTAATTGCTCATGAGGCCTTAACCTGTCATCCTGAGATTTCCACCTCATCTGAACTATATTACAGTTTGTACCCCCCCCCTTTTTTTTTTTTTTTTAAGATTTTATTTATTTGACAGATCACAAGTAGGCAGAGCGGCAGGCAGAGAGGAGAAAGCAGGCACCCCGCCGAGCAGAGAGCCCGACGCGGGACTCGATCCCAGGACCCTGAGATCATGACCTGAGCCGAAGGCAGAGGCTTTAACCCAGAGCCACCCAGGCGCCCCTGTTTGTACCCTTTCAAGGCACAGCAGCTCTCTGCTGTGAGCATATATTTTTATACCTTACCTCTTTTACTGAGCTACAAGACTTACAGCAGGACCTCAAATATTTCAAGGAATTGATGAACTACTTCCAGTAAGTCCAAGAATCTCTAGGTCCTTAATTTAACTGATGGGCTTTCTCTCATGTCATCTAGATTTTAGGGTTTCTCAATCCTAGTACTACTGATATTCTGGGCTGGGTAATTCTTTGTGAAGGGGATTCTGGAGCACTGTAGGGTATTTAGCATAATCTCTAGCCTCTACCCACTAAATGCCCCATCCCACTGTGACAACCCAAAATGCCTCTACACATTACCAGTTATCCAGGGAGGGAGATATAACCCTGGTTGACTATCACTGTTCTAGAAGTTTAGCAGGTATCAAGAAAGTGATGGTGGGTGGATTAGCTCTACAAGATGCATGAGTGCAAGTATAAGGTGTGCAAAAATCTCAGCAATTATTTGCTTGGGTACAAGAAGTGCTAAACACACACTAGATATAATCCACTTAAGGTTATTACCTAAAGATAATTAAATAATTCTAGGAAAAAGTTTTCCATGGTCATCCATATCTTCATTTACAGCTCCTTCCCAGCTATGGCTTTTCCCTTACTACAACCTAAATGTTGCTTTCTTTTACTTCCAAGTCTCTGAATCCAAGCATATATTTTCTAACTGCTTACTAGTTATCTCTACAGGAACCTCATATTCAACACATTGAAAACTGAACTCACCATCCTCCACAGGAAATTAAAACATCCTATTCTCTATCTTTAATGAATAGTCCCATCACCCATCCAATATAAAAATTTAGTTTTATATGTACTCTTACATCCCATTTTAGTCTGTTAATTCTCTTCCTCAAGTATCTTCATAACCTGCTCATATACCCCTTCTCTAAGCAGAATGCTTCAGACAATCATTTCAACACAAATTCTAATAGCCTAATGAAGGGGGAAAAGACTAGAACCAAGGAGACAAAGCCATCATGATGCAGTCAGAATCATCTTTTAAAAACACAAATCTGATCACTTTACTTCTAATGCTTAATGCTGCACATAACCAACCAAAAGAAACTTGAATAGCACTGCATATAAAGACCTCATCATCTAGATGGGGCCACTGGCCTAGCCTCTCTCTCTCCCACCTTGTTTTTTGGCCATATAAGACTTCAAAAATTCCAAAACCCACCAAACTTTCTTTCCTTCTTGGTTCACCTCTGTAATGTTGCTTCATTAAAAGACTAAAAATACTAAACCTATAGATACATTAGTAGATTATGGATGCTTTCTTAGAGCGATTGTAAAGATTAATAGAGAATTTATTGCCTGGAGATGTACTAGGTAGCTATAAAAAATAAAAGGGCCATGAGGGGGAAGGATGGGAGAGGAAATCTCAAAAGGCAGACATAAAAGCAAAATGAAGAAAGCAGCTTAAAAGACAACAGTTCAAATATTCCAAAGTTTTGTTTCTAGGTATCATAAAAAGAGCAAGCTAACAAGAGACAAGGGATGGCAAACATGTAACACACACACCACAGCAGTCATGGTAGGTATTAATAATGACATCATTTTTTTTTTGGTTTGGCAATCTAAGAACTCATCAAAGCTATCAGCAGATTAAATACCAATTGATTAAATATTATCAACAGATTAAAACAGGCACATGAATTTCAACTTCTGGCAGTTCTTATTTAAGCTATTCTTTCTAAAGACAAAGAAACCAAGACCCAGAGATAAAAAAAAAAACTATTAGTGACTGCTAACAATCATTACTGGCACACTGAACTGCAAAGTGTGGTTGCTTTTAGTTCAATGTTTTTTGTGTTAAAGTAAGTCTCCTTTAAAAAGATAAATCATGCTGGAGAGTCTGGGTGGCTCAGTCTGTTAAGTAGTGTATGACTCTTGATTTTGGCTGGGGCCATGACCTCAGGACCTTGAAACTGAGCCCTGAGTGGGGGTCCATGCTCAGCACAGTCTGCTTGTCCCTTTCCCTCACCCCGTCCTTCTCCCAACTTGTGTGTATGCTCTCTAATAAATATATAAGATATTTTTTAAAGAATTATTCTATGAATAATAATCTACATGGATTACTATGTAATCCAAGTATATCTTTAAATATACTTTAGTTTTCTGGAAAGAGAAATAAAATGCTCCTAAGTACAATTCTCCTTTCTTAACTTAGTTTATAACAAGTTCCATCTGTAAAAAATTTCTTCTCATGAGCTGGGTCCTAAATTGGCATCATCACTCTGACAATATTTACTAATTTGAAAGTCTCAACCCCATTTTCTAAAGAACGTTATCTTTGGTTGTTTTGCAATTTGAAGTCAAAACACTCAATATCCAAATTAAAAACTGGTTAAGTTACAAAAGTAACAGGTAAGTCACAAACATAGGCAAATGGCCAGTAAAAGTGGGAAATGTCCAAATTTACTAAGTAATCAAAATAACAGTAACCAAAAAAAGGTAGGGAGAGAAACACCATTCATCATCTAATTAGCAAAGTAAAACTAGAGTTAGGCTATTATGTGAATATGTCCTCAAACCCAACTTGCAAAGAAACTGTTATTTCTATCATTTTACAAATGCTCAATGTATGCCACTCACCCCAGAAGAAGGTAATTTACACCACCAATGGCTGAAATGGCAGCCATAATGTCTTCCTTCATTTCCTTAAGGTTTTTGCAAGTGCCCCTCCCATTCCCCCAATAGCCCTTGGAGAAGAAAAGGGAACTCTCAAACACTGGTGGCAGTATGAAATTGCCACTATCTTTCTAGAGGTCAAGTGGCAACAAGTATCAGAGCTTTGAAAAAACAAGTATCTTCTGATCCAAAAAATTCACTTCTAGGGAATTATCCAAAAGAAATAAGGATATGTGTCAAGTAGTTTTATAAACAAGCATTCACTGCAGCACTATCAAGGACTTACGAGAAGCCTCTGGACTTAAAAAAAAAAAGGTTTTCCATTAACAGCTTCAGCAATGATACAGGCAGAATACAGGCCGCACTAGCTCAGGAAAGGCAAAAGCATACTCCCTATTATCCCTTCTCCATCATGGTAGACAAGGTGAATGGATTACAATATTTTAGTCTAAAACCAAGAGTGGCCTCAGAATCCTTCATCACAGAGGTATATGACCAGTCATGTATTATCTGTTGACCCACAAGCTACACATTTAGAAACACCATCTAAAATTAGATCCTGAAAAAAGGGATCATGTTTTACATGAAATTTTTTTTGGATCTAGCACAGCACTATCCAAAACAAATACAATTTGAGTTACATATGTAATTTTAAAATTTCTAGTATCTACGTTAACAAAGCAAAAAGAAATAGATGAAATTATTTCAACATGCAATCAAAATAAAAATTAATTTCACTTCTTTAAGAATTTTTTTCATACTAAGTCTTTAAAGTTTACTTATTTTTTTTAAAGATTTTATTTATTTATTTGTCAGAGAGAGAGAGAGAGAGAGCACAAGCAGGCAAAGCGGCAGGCAGAGGCAGAGAGAGAAGCAGGCTCCCCTCTGAGCAAGGAGCCCGATGCGGGACTCGATCCCAGGACCCTGGGATCATGACCTGAGCTGAAGGCAGCGGCTAAACCAACTGAGCCACCCAGGCGCCCCTATTTACTTATTTTTGATATCTCTAAATCCAACATGGGGCCTAAACTCACAACCCCGAGATCAAGAGTTACCCAGTCATGCGACTGAGTCAGTTAGGCAACCCTATACCAAGTCTTTTTAAAATCCAGTGTGTATTACACAGCAAATCTCAATTCAGATGCTAATTTTCCTTGCAAACACTTGATCTATATTTACATTTCACAAACTTTATAGATTCACCAATCCAGGCTGTTCCAAACATACTTGAAAATTATCCAACAACTGACTTTGAGTATCAGTCTTTAAAACTAAAATTTTAATTTAAATTCAGGGCACCTGGGTGGTTCAGCAGGTTAAGCGTCTGCATTCGGCTCAGGTCATGATCCCAGGGTCCTAGGATCGAGTCCTGCACAGGGAATCCCTGCTCAGCGGGGAGCCTGCTTCTCCCTCTCTCACCGCCCCCCCCGCTTGTGCTCTCTCTCTGTCAAATAAGTAAATAAAATCTTTCAAAAAATAAAAATAAAAAATAAAATTTTAATTAAAATTCAGTTCCTCAATAACACAAGCCACATTTCATCTGTTCAACAGCCTATTTACTGTAGCTAGCCATTACTGTATTGCACAGGACAGGACTAACATTCTTCCAATAAGTTAGGCAATGAATGTATATAGGAACCAATGGAAGAGATCAAATCAAGAGAAAGCAGTATTTGCCATAAGACAAATATATAGTTTTTAAACTACAATACATACAATTTTCATTTCTGTGATGAAAAGAAGTTTCTATTGGTTACAACTGGTATTTTAATGGTTTCTGTGGGCTGTCCTTAAAAAAAAAAAAGACAACTATTTTAATAATTGAGAGAAGTTTTATCTTTTCATATGGCATAAAGCTGTAAGTCATACCTAATATGTATAAGAGAAAATCAGAATTCAAAAGGATTTCCACAGGCCAAAATGGAAATGTAAGTAAAGTGAAATTTAATATAGATATTAGTTTGGCCTGGCAAAAGCACTGGCTTTGAAAGATAATGCTTTGTATAGATAACCTTTAAAAATCCTTTTTCAACCCTGAAATTCATGATTATTCTTTGTTCAGAACTTTATCACCAGTTGTCCACAATCACTGGAAAAAAAATCACCAACACTGATGGCAACATAGCATTAGTCACCAATGCACACATCTGTATTGGCAGATCTACTTTCTAAATTATATGATTTTATTTACAGACAGATGCAAACATCAGATCTTATGATTTATGGTATAGTTGTACCTGATCACTTACATATTGAAATAAATACCTTATTATAGTTTACTTTTACTTCTCTCTTATATTGGTTACACCATTATATTGATTTTCTAAAGAAACTGTGGCACAAGTAGGTTGTATTTTATGCGAATTCATCTCGACAAAGCAAGGGAATATTACAAAGTATTTTAAAATACAGTATCTCAATCCACATCCCATAAATTTATTGGCTTCACAGAAGCAAGAGTATGAATTGGAGGTTTATAAAAGTTCCTGAATTCTCCTTCAGCCTCCCGGCCTGTCCCCCTACAAAAAGAGCAATACAACCTTAAAAAATAAATCTGTTTTACTTAAGTATGTAAATTTGTATGGTAAAGAGCACAAATCTTTTTCACAGCTCATTGACTTTTTAACATATGTATATATCTATGCAATTAATATCCAAAGTAAAGACAGAGAATATTTCTAGCACTTCAGAAAACTCTCTTATGCTTCCCAGTCCGTATGCTGTCAGAGGTAACTGTACTTCAACATAGATTGTTTGGACAGCAGAATCTTCTACTTTGAGAACTACACTGTTCTATAAATTGTATTATACCATTCTTACCTACTTCCCTATCTTTACTTTGCATGTATTCATACCTTGTTAAAGACTTTTTTTTTTTTTTGAAGTAAACTCCTCCCCAGTGCGTAGATCCCAATACGGTGCCAAACTCCCCACCAGGAGATCAAGACCCAAGCTGAGCTCCAGAGCCAAAAGCTCAACAGACTGAGCCGCCCAGGCGCCCCAAACACATTTTTATTAGAACTAATTTATACCTCTTTGCTAAAATTCAAAGGTAAATGGATTCAGTTTTACTTTCTATTATACTGACTAGTTATATTGCCATCTCAGTCATGGCTGTAACTTCTTGCTTGAATATCATCTTCCCTAGAGAGTAATAATAGATTAAAATTATCAGCCTGCCATCCACAAATTCAACCTACATCCCTGGGTCCATAAAAATAAGCAGCTTCAGTACAAAGGAATAACATCTTGTAATATACCCTCAAGTTTCTAGACCATGTATATAAATACATGCAATAATTAAAAACTGGAAATTTATCTACTTTGGAGAAAAGGCAAAAATACATGCCAATACAATGGAATGTCCTACTGCTACTACTAATAAAAACAAACTATAAGTATGAAGAAAAATCAGATAAAATATTAAGTTTTAAAAGTTTGAAAATGGGGGCGCCTGGGTGGCTCAGTGGGTTAAAGCCTCTGCCTTCGGCTCAGGTCATGATCTCAGAGTCCTGGGATTGAGCCCCACACGGGCTCTCTGCTCAGCAGGGAGCCTGCTTCCTCCTCTCTCTCTCTGCCTGCCTCTCTGCCTACTTGTGATCTCTATCAAATAAATAAATAAAATCTTAAAAAAAAATTAAAAAAAAAGTTTGAAAATGATAGGCAATACAGATGACATAAAATATTTAAATAGTAGATTAGAGTTAGAAATTCTTCAGGTTTCCAATTTTAGATATTTCAACTTACAGCTCAGTTAGCTCAATATACAATAAAACTCTTAGCAAATAAAATTTCATACAAAAATACATAATCAGGACCATGGTTTCATTTTCATAGGCCTTTCCATATCAAGAGTCAGGACTATAACACTAACTACATTGTCCATGGTGATACAATTCTTTGAACTAAAGGAGCTTAGAATCTTTTAAATGTCTATTGTCTTCATTTTTTCTGTGTCTTAAATACAAGATTTAGAAATGTAAAAAATTTTAAAGTCCCATCTTACCTGGTAGTTATTCACCTGGGAAGTTAAAGGGACTATTCCTGTGAAATCATCTTAAAAGTTTATCATTAGGAACACAACTTTAAGTTTCCAATCATAGTGATAGGAACTACACTTAAAGACTCTTCATTTGGGGGCTAGCTGCTGGCTGGCAGTACAAATTCAGTAACTATAAATTTTCTCTAAATTTGGCCAGTTACTCATTTCTGGGGATTTGCCACCATCATGTTATTACACATAAATCGCCCTTTTAAGTTAAAAAAAAAACTACCTTGAACACTCAAGGTAACTGAAGGTAGACTGTGAATAATACCACTGTTTGACCCCATTTCTATTGCCAAGTTAGGCATTAGAAAGAACATTACACCCTATCAAGACTGAGCTAGACCAAAGATTTTGGATCTAAACACCCAGAATAGAAATTCTCTTGGAAACCTTCCTTTATAAATCCATGCAGTCTCAACTGTGGGAACTATTCAGCCTCATTTTTAGTACTCTAACAGAACAAGATGAGAAGTATTGTGTACTGAGAATAAAAGATAAGAAAAAAAAACGAAGAGTGCTCAGTCAGTTAAGAGTCTGCCTTCCACTGGGGTCATGGTCCTCTTGGGATTCAGCCCCCTAGGGTTCCCTGCTTCGCAGGGAGTCTGCTTCTCCCTCTTCCCCCTGCTCCTGCTGTCAAATAAATAAAATGTTACAAAAAAAAAAAAGTAATAAAAACGAGTAAGAGAAAGGGGGGAAAAAGGAAGAAAAACCTCACTAAATTATACTGGATCATATATAAAACAGCCAAACTTCACAGATCACGATTCAAGCGCTGCAAATAGTTTCCATACCCAATTAGTATCCTGATTGGAACTCTTTAGAACTTGATGCTTAATATGAAGGTACTATGAAAATTTCATCATTTCTGAACTTTAATGGAAAAACCAACAATTAATTCAACATTAGAATTAATTTCCAGTGTTTAAAGCAACATCGGAGTGAGGAACCATGTACAGACCCAAGGTCAATTAACCCCCTTCTTGGACTTCTTGGACCTCTTCGACCCCAATCACATATACACACCGAGAGCCTTGTTTCACGCAGCATGGGATTTTTCGAAGACTGACTTTTATTTCATCCTGAGAAGGCTGAACAGTTTGAAAGACTTCACTAACTCAACATATATTAACTGACTTGCTATAATACAAAAAAATCCAGGCATCTCAGAAAGCTTTTAACATTGATAAAAGGAGAGCTCCAAAACAGCTAATTTAGGAAATATTTTAAAACACCGTGTTATGTCGTTAATATTTTAATAGTATGTAATTTAATAGTGAAGTGATATCCAAATGGAAAATAGCTGAGCCAAAATAATCCCTAATTTTATTCAAAAGAAAACTGAAAAATATTAATTTTGCTAATCACCTCAAAAAAGCTTCGCTGCAGTATCCAAGGACCGCCCCCCAAGCTCCCCCCACCACCAAGCACAGGGGCAACAGCAAACTACTGAAGCAATAGCTCCACCTACTGATCGGCAATACTTCCTTAAACATTTTGGCACCCCGAGAATACAAGAGCTCACGCTCTCTCCCCCTCCTCCACTCGCTCTGACCCAACCCAAATCCAGTTGAGTCACTAGCTCTTAATACTCATCTCCATGCTCTTTATTCCAATTCCTTCTCCCTCCAGAAGGTTCTGCACAGCTCCCAAGTGTGAATAAGACTGAAAGGTGTCAAAGACCGCGGGTCCCAGGGCTGACTGGATCTGAAGAGGACAACCAGACTACTACACTTGGAGTGGCGGGCCGGGGGTGGCTCAGCCGTCCGCCCCCGGGTGGGAGGCCCAAGGCGCCTCACAAGAGCTTTTCCCTGTTGCCCTCTCGGCTGCTGGTCTCCGTTCAACCCACACTCATCCTCGGGTCGAAATCCTGGGTTCCGGAGGTCTTGCCTCTGCTGGCCCTTCAGCCCGCCAACAGCCCCGCGCCAAGCATCCGCCCCCTCCGCTGAGCAGAGAGAAGCCCAGAAATCTCCCTCCGTCGGGTCTTCGCCCGGAGTCTCTGCCGGTCTTTGCAGCCCCTCTACCCCGCCGGCCCGGCCCTGCCCGGCTGCCCTTCCTCACCCTTTCATCTTCCCCGCCTGCTGAGGCCGTTGTTACCACCGGTATCAACGCCGTTGTCGTCTCCGCCCTGAGCTCTCCGCGCCCTCAGCTCGGGCCACTCAACCCCCACAAGCCGGCCTCCCCGCCTAGGGAAGGGAGCTGAGCGGGTGACGGAGGCCGCGAGAGTCAATCGCAGCCCTGCGTCTCCGGAGGGGGCGGGGGTGTCTCCCGCCGCCGCGCTGTGCCGCCGCTTCTCCACACGTGCACACCGGGCTATCCACTCTCGCCCGCCGCCGCCGCCAGCCAGACCCGCCGCCGCGCTCTGACCTTTCACCCCGCCCCCTCTGCGCGCCGGCGCGCCGGCCGCCTTGCGCGCAGCCGCACTGCTGGCCTCCGCGCACCCTTCCCCCTCCATTTCAGGACCTCCATTTTCCTACTGGGCTGTGGCCTCTGGCGTCATCTTTTCTCCTCCCATCCCTTACGACACTACTCGTGGGGCTTGCCCGGTAGGCCCTGGCGGTAAAATCCGGATTTTTCCACCCCTCCCTCTCTTCTCCAATTTTAGCAAGATCAATCTTCCCCGGCCCGGTCCTGTTCTTCCAGTTGGTAGTCTCCGGAATGACCTTCAAACGCTGTCTCCTAATAGGATTTTATAATGGTTCTTAAATGTAAAAGAAATCTGTGGAAGACTCAAACAAATGAGATGTTTTGAAGACTAACGTAATTAACAATCGGCCGGATAACTTGGCTTCCGTCCAGCACGAGCCAAGCTTTGAGGTCACGTGACTGCCTGGGTTTAAGCCTGGGATTTCAGCGGCGGGCAACTGTGGTACAGAATGCCGTCGCCATTTCCGGTCCCTAGATCATAGCATAAACGTCACTTCCTTAGCAATGCACTTTAACCCATTTCACGCACGCCCTCTACATTACACTTTACGACACAATCTTTGGGGAATTTTTTGTTTTTTCTCTGGTTTTATCGCAAGAAAATAAGTGGTCAAACGATTCGCAAAAATACAGGTCCCCGAAATGCAGCACGCCTGCCTGGGGGCGGCAGGGCGGAGCTCGAGGTCACGTGAATATCTGGGCCCGCCCCCCTCTGCAGCTGAAGACTTCCCCTCCCGCAGTGACAGAGCCTCTGGTCCGTGATCGGTACTGTTCCTGCACCTCGCGACCCGGCAGGTGAGCGGCGACCGGTAACCGACGACTGGTGGGAAGAGGAGAAGGGGTGGGAAGAGGAAGAGAAGAGAAAGTGTGAACGGCCAGCCTCCGTTGTCCTGGGCTTTCTCCTCGCTGTCATCCTGCACTGGCTAGGAGCTCTTTTCTCCAGTTTTCCTGACCCTCGCTTCCCCCACTGTGGTTGCCCCTGCCACTTAGGGGTGAGACGTCCACCTTTCCCGGGGTTGGGGGTGAGTGCGGCCATTATGGCTCCCTATTCGGAGTCTTTGGGGCTTCGGATAATGGGTTTGGTTCAGCCCTTTCTCGGGGTCCGCAGTAGTCTCCGGGTCTTATTCCTCAAAGCCCATTCTTTTGCAGAGGCCCTGCTCCGTCTTTATCTTCAGCCTTGGGCTGGGAAGCTGGGAGGTAGGAAAAACCCTGGAGGCAGAGGCGTCTCCGGTGAAACGGGCTTGGGAGAGAATGTCACTGATGTGGCCTCACTGCGGAGTCACTGTAAAGCTTGCTCCGAATGTGCTTTCTCAATAATTCAGAGTTTTTAATCTGACAGCCCTGTATGAGACGTTCTGTAGGTATTCACATAATTTGGTTGGCCTTGGAAGGGTAAAAGCAGGCCTTTTACCTTTCTCTGATTTTATGATGCAGGAAGGGAGAAAACATTTGAAAGAATAAAGATGTACTAGCTTCAAAACAAGAGGTGTTGGTAATGCGCCAGTCTCAATTGAATGGGGAGGCGTTGAAAGATGATGGTGTTGCGGTTTCGTGCTCTGCAGGAGACCCAGAGTAGCTTATGGAAAACTGACTGGGTTTCCCCGACAGGGAAGTAATTCTTCAGAAACTGATTGGGCTGGAAATAAAATGAAACCAAATGTATTTGACCTTAAACTTAGAGGTAAGAAGGTTAAGTCAAGATATCACTTACTTTATATTTTCTGCCTTTGACATTCTCTTTCATCCTTTCTCCTGAAATCCTACCTAATTGCTGTTCCCAATCAATTTCTTGACCAGTGGGTAAATTTATACTAAGTAGCACTTATATTCCTTCTTAGCCTTCCCTATTTGTGTAACTCCAAGTGACTACTTCAGATTTTGATGAATAGTGTTTTGTGAAAATACAGAAATTATTTTGCTTAGGTTCTTGCCCAACCCAGTGTACTCCCACGTCACATGTAATGTATAACCAATGTTTTGACCCTAAACAATGTGCTTTAATTTAGGGAAGAGTGTTTTCCAGTTTGGGGTTAAACTCTTTTATTTATACTGCAAACTCAAAGTCCCCTGGTTCTTTTAAATTGAAAGGCCTTACAGAAGTTACCAATTTGATTTTTAAAATTTAAATTACACTTTTTTAAAATCTGAAAAGTCATGTTCTCTGTTAGACCTTGTAGTTTTCTAGCCAATATAATAAAATAATCCCGTTAGTGGGCTGAAAAGTGAGGAAGATGGAATTCTTTATCTTTGAGTAGTGGATGTGACTGATTTGTTTTTGGTTTTCTGTATCATCCAAATTCTCTACAATAAACTGATTTTGTTAAGGGGAACAAAAGGTTAAAATCCTAGTGTAATATTAATTTAACAAAACATTTTTATAGTAAGTTCAAAATAGAAAAACCCACCACCGATTGATGCTCCTTGCCAAAAAACCATAATTTTAAAAATTGGCCTTGCTTTCCCTAAGTAATAAACAAGACCTCTATCCTGGATTTACAGTTTTAGCATTTTGTGCTATTGTCCTGTCTACTGGTATGTTTAGGTAGCCATGCATGCTACCAAAAATAAATACAGTTTCATCCATCAGTTTGCTCCAGAGTAAGGCGCTCTGATCTCTAGAGGAGAGAAAAACATAAGCAGTGTTGCTTCATTGGCCAGGTGACATTCCAGCAAATAAGCCTCATTTTTTAAAAGCCCTGGAAGTCCGAACCAGTCCTGTCTGGGTGAGACCAAAGTAGGGAAGAGAAAAACCAGCTAAAGAGCATTAAGTACTAGAGGGGAAAATGTCAGTATGAAAGAGGTTGTGAATGAGTCTGCAGTTTTACTTCACAATTTCCCCAATTTTAGGGAACTCTGAAAGCAGTAGCTTAGACCACTAATGAAATTAGCAGCAGGAATTGGTGACTAAATTGCTATTAAAGTTGAGTGTGAAAAAGAGCTTTAACATTATGTGTAATTCATACACAAACAAGTGATTTGAAGCTAGGAAGCCATTTCTGAAACTAACTTGCCTTTTTTTTTTTTTTTTAAATTAAGGCTTCATTTATTTATTTTAGAGAGAGAGCTAGGGTAGGAGGAGAGGGAGAGACTGTACCCTTGAGCGCAGGGTGGGAGGCTTGGGGCTTGATCCCACAACCCTGACATCATGACCCCAGGCAAAATCAAGGGTCCAGTGCTTAACCACCTGAGCCACCCAGGCACCCCTGAAGCTAGCTTTTTACCAGTTTATGAGTATTACAAGGAGAAACCTTAACTTCATTAGGGAATTGTGCTATAGTCCCAACAGTAAATGACCCACAGGAGTTTTTGTATTAAGATCCCTGACATTGCTTGTAGGCAGTGTCTGAGGTCTTTCTTAATATTTCTCTGCCTTTGTAGATTATCAGCACCACCAAGAACGCTTTATCCCCCTATTGACAGAACTAGCCCCTCAGTCCTATAGCGCTCACACTGTTCTCTGTTCTTCTGTTTTCACTTCTAGCACATTGTATTTGATTACTGTTGGTTGGGCTGTTCCTTAGTAAACCTTAAAGCTCCTAGGAGTTCAAGGATAGTGACTCTACTGTTGTGTCTTCAGAACCAGGATGCTGAAGTACCTGATGAGTCTTTAGTAAATTTTATTTATTTATTGAATGAATGTTTGACAGGAAGGTTAAGCTAGTTTTAAATCTCTTAAAAATTATAGCTCCTTCTATGGTTGTATACTAAGTATTAGTTTTCAAATATAATTTGGTAATAATAACCATCCAAATCATGGTCAGAAGAATAGACAGAAACATAGACTTTATTAATGCTGTGATCAACGTATTTTCACAGCATATATGTTTACTAGTAGGTATGGTTATCGTCCAAATATGGAAGGGAAGAAGAGTGAGTTGTCCAGGGGCGCCTGGGTGGCTCAGAGGGTTAAAGCCTCTGCCTTCTGCTCAGGTCATGATCCCAGGGTCCTGGGATCGAGCCCTGCATCAGGCTCTCTCCTTGGCGGGGAGCCTGCTTCCTCCTCTCTCTCTCTGCCTGCCTCTCTGCCTCCTTGTGATCTCTCTCTGTCGAATAAATAAATAAAAATCTTAAAAAAAAAAAAAAGAGTGAGTTGTCCTTAAAAATGTGGCTCTGTATAAGCTACAAGTGATAGAGCACTAGAGTGAAAATCAGGGGATGATCGTTCAACCTTCACACTTTAGTTATATGCTTTTTAAAGTAAAGTTGAGAGTGGAGGCTTAGGATTTGATACTAATTTAATACCTTCTCTCGAGGGTATTGTGAGTTCAAGTGAGAGAAACCCTAGATAATCTATATGAAAATATTTTTTTAATAATTCAAAAAATTTTTTTGTAAACATATAATGTCTTATTAGCCCCAGGGGTACAGGTCTGTGAATTGCCAGGTTTACACACTTCACAGCACTCACCATAGCACATACCTTCCCCAATGTCCATAACCCACCACCCTCTCCCTAACCCCCTCCCCCCAGCAACCCTCAGTTTGTTTTGTGAGATTTAAGAGTCTCTTATGGTTTGTCTCCCTCCCGATCCCATCTTGTTTCATTTATTCTATTCCTACCCCCCAGACCCCCCACGTTGCATCTCCACTTCCTCATATCAGGGAGATCATATGATAGTTGTCTTTCTCTGATTGATTTATTTTGCTAAGCATAATACTAATACATAATACTATATGCTAAGCATATCTAGTTCAATCCACGTCATTGCAAATGGCAAGATTTAATTTTTTTGATGGCTGCATAGTATTCCATTGTATATATATATACACCACCTCTTCTTTATCCATTCATCTGTTGATGGACATCTAGGTTCTTTCCATAGTTTGGCTGTTGTGGACATTGCTGCTATAAACATTCAGGTGCACGTGCCCCTTTGGATCACTATGTTTGTATCTTTAGGGTAAATACCCAGATTTTCAATTACTGGGTCATAGGGTAGCTCTATTTTCAACTTTTTGAGGAACCTCCATGCTGGTTTCCAGAGTGGTTCCACCAGCTTGCATTCCCACCAACAGTGAAGGAGGGTTCCCCTTTATATGAAAGTATTTTAAAAACTAAGTGGTATTTATTTTATTTTAAGATTTTATTTATTTATTTGACAGAGAGTGAGAGAGACAGTGAGAGAGGGAACATAAGCAGGGGGAGTGGAGTAGGGGGAGAAGCAGGCTTCCTGCTGAGCAGGGAGCCTGTTGTGGGACTGGATCCTAGGACCCTGGGATCATGACCTGAGCTGAAGGTAAATACTTAACAACTGAGCTACCCAGGCATCCCCAAAACTAACTGGTATTTAAATGTAAAGCAATATAGTGTAGACTTGATGAGTATAGACTTCCCAGTCATACTGACCTGGGTTCAGGTTCTGGCCCTACCACTTATTTAGGCTGTATGATCTTGGACAATTTATTTAATCTAAGCTTAAATTTTCTCATATTTAAGTTTATCCCATAGGTGCTATTAAATTAGACCATGAATACAGAGAGCCTAGTACATGCTTTGTAAATTTTTGTTAACTTTACTCTTACCTGGTTTGGTTTTATATACTGAATTTTTTTTTAAGATGCTATTTATTTAAGACAGAAAGAGAGCACTGCCCGTATGTGCACATGAGCAAGCATGAGTAGGGAGGAGGGGCAAAAGCAGGCACCTCGCTGAGCAGGGAGCTGAATGTGGGGCTCCATCCCAGTATCCTGGGATCATGACCTGAGCTAAAGGCAGCCACTTAACCAATGGAGCCACCCAGGTGCGTTCTATATACTGAATTTTTGAAGGACACTTAAGGCATCCTTTAAAATTGAACAAGTTTGGGATGAAGAGAAATGAATATAATTTGAAATGAGGCTATTACCAAAAAATAGAGGACTAGAAAAATGTACTTACAGTAAAGATTCTAAAACAGATTTATCAATAGAAACTGAGAAATATCAACATGAGTCCCATTATTTTGGCAACTTCAGTGACTTAATGTTTTTATATAGATTTTCCAAAGCTCATGATTATTAATATGTGGAATCAATTGAGGAGGTATTTCTTCTCTTCCTAAATTTTTATCCCTACAGTGCATTATGGAAATACATTAAAATTGTACAGAGTTATAGAGAAGGGACTTTTGAGTTTATGCTTATGTTTAAAAATTTTACCTTTTATTTTACATGTCTTTATATTTCATTTTTGTCCTCGGATGGAGTAGGGGTATACAGAGAATATAACAGGGACATGAACTAGAGTAAAAAAATTCTCCTTCTAAGTTCATGATTCACAAAGATTAATGGTTTTATACTGGAAAAATACCAGTAAATTAGATAATAATTTAAAAATAGTTATCATGAGTTTATATTTCACCTTAATCCTGAAAAATTTATTACTCATTTGTTCTAAGGAAAAATTTTATGAAGAGATTATTATTTTTTTTTTTTAAGATTTTATTTATTTGACAGACAGAGATCACAAGTAGGCAGAGAGGTAGGTAGAGAGAGAGAGAGGAGGAAGCAGGCTCCCTGCTGAGCAGAGAGCCCGATGCGGGGCTCTATCCCAGGACCTGGAGATCATGACCTGAGCCGAAGGCAGAGTTTTAACCCACTGAGCCACCCAGGCGCCCCTATGAAGAGATTATTGAATTTAATGTTAACCTCTATATTTTGGTGAAATAAATTGTGGTCAGTGTTTTCCATTTAATTTCTTTAATTTCCTTCTGTAGGGACTTTAAAAGTTTTACAATTTTTTTTTCCGATTGTGAAATGAAAGTGACTCTGGTTTATATAAGTGTATTCTTTTATGCATATAGTATATACATATTGTATATATAGTAAATATATTTTTGTGTATGTGTTTATGAAGAGAACTGGAATGGGTGTATATATTCCCTGTATAGGTTCTTCTTTTTACTTGAAACTATCAAAGCTACTTTTAAAATTAGCTAACTACTGTGATAAAATTATCTATGACTAACTTATTTAAAACTCCCTTTTATATTTGTTTGTTGTTAGCTCTGTTTAATAAATTTTATAACCATAATTAGACTGTTCTTAAAAATTGGTATTCAATAGGGTGCCTGAGCTGCACAGTTGTTAAGCATCTATCTGCCTTCAGCTTAGGTTATGATCCCAGGGTCCTTAGATTGAGCCCCAAATAGAGCTCCCTGCTCAGCAGGAAGCCTACTTCTCTCTCTCCACTTCCCCTGCTCATGTTCCCTCTCTCGCTGTCTCTCTCTGTCAAATAAATAAATAAAATATTTAAAAAATTAAAAAATAAAAATTGGTATTCGTAGGTATTTTCAGATTAACCTGGCTACTTTTATGGTAGCAAAAAATTTTCAGTTTTGACTCTCAATGCTCTCTATAAAAACTTGTTCTTTTGGTGATAAATCTTTCTTAAAATTATACCTATAACATGTCATGTTTAGTTTCTTTTCTGAAAAGCAGTTAAGCATACTTCGTTGAAAATAAAATGGATAATGCTTGGTATGATAACAGAAGAGCTCCAGATGTGTTTGAGCAATGAAAAACCACCAGACTTCCTATTTTGTTTTAGTTATTTCTTTAGTTTTTTAAAAAAGAGTGTTTATTTAAAAGTAGAATGGAGAAGACTAATTAATTTGGAAAATATTTGTAAAATTGAAGAAAGAGCATGATAAGAACTATGTAGTGGTGATTATATATACAGATTGGAAAATTGGAAGGAAATGCATCAAAATAAGTGATTATCTCTAGACTAGGAAATTAAAGAAAGATTTAGAATTTATTACTCTTCCTTTTGTGCATGTGAATTTCTACAATCAATAGTCATTGCTTTGGGCAGCAAATTTTTAAGAATTTGATATGGAGAATTAAGGCATTTAAATAAGGATTTCAGGGACGCCTGGGTGGCTCAGTCAGTTAAGCGGCTGCCTTCGGCTCAGGTCATGATCTCAGGCCCCTGGGATCGAGTCCCACATCGGACTCTTTTCTTAGCGGGGAGCCTGCTTCTCTCTTTCTGCCTCTGCCTGCCTCTCTGCCTACTTGTGATCTCTGCCTGTCAAATAAATAAATAAAATCTTAAATAAATAAATAAGGATTTCATCTTAATTATCTGAATATCTTTAGTGAAAATGTTTCAGTTTATCCAGATAACTAAATAAGTTATTTAATTTTATCAGTGCAGATATATTTTTAGGCATATATAAGCACAGCAAAATTTTAAAAGCAGAATTAAATTCCTGCATATAAGGGAATTTAATACATGACAAAGCTCTGTTTCAATCCAGTGGGAGAAAATGGCACATATATATTAAAAGTAACTGACACAACTTGTCTGCCTAGAAGAAAATAAAGTGGAGTGCTGCTTTGCAGCACAGGCACAAAATAATTTCAGAGGGATTAAAAGTTTAAATGTAAACAATAAAATATTTAAAATATTAATCACGTGAATTTTCTTTGTACCTACATTCTAGATGTATTAACTTTCAATGGCAAAGATAAACAACAAAAAGCAAATTTGAAAAAAAGTGTTTGAAGTATGTATAACAGTTAAAGAGTTAACATTTGTAAGAACTATTACATATTAAGTAAAAGTCCATACGATAGAAACATAGATAAACATGTGACCAGAACTTGATAGAAGAGAAATTTATTCAACAAATGTGAAAAAAAGACATGAAACTTGACTAGCAATCGATATGCTGAATGAAATATTCTTTTCTGACTGGCAAAAATTTTAAGTGGTAAACCTACTGCTAGTAGGGATCTGAGGTAGAAGACTTTCTCACAGGATGCTAGTGGAGATGTGAATTGTTACAGTGTTTTTAGTAAACAATTAGTATCTGTTAATACTGAAAATATATATTTTTCCATCCAGCAGTTCCACTCTGTGGCAACTTTTCCTTAGAAATGAAGACAGGTGCCTGAATGGATCAGTCAGTTAAGTGTCAGCCTTGGGCTCAGGTCATGATCTTGGGTTCCTGGGGTTGAGCCCCTTGTCAGGCTCACTGCTCAATGGGGAGCCTGCTTCTCCCTTTTCCTCTGCCCTTCCTCCTGCTCATGTGCTCTCTCACTCTCTCTCTCAAATAAATACAATCTTTTAAAAAAGAAAGACAGTCAAGCATTTATGTAAATGTTGATTGCAGCAATGTTTTATAGTAGCAAAAACCTGGGAACACAGGGAATGTCTGTCAGGAGTACCATTATATAAATCATGGCACAGGCATATCCTGGAATATTTTTGAAGTTCTTAAAAAATGGGATTTAAATCTATACTGATGAGTTGAAAGGATCTCCATCCTGTATCTTAAGTGACAAAGGCAAAGTTAGAGAAATGTATGTAATGAGATCCCATTTTTGTAAAACAGTTGAAAAAACACTTTGAGTTTTGTGTATGCTTAAACAGTTAACATTGGAAGAATAAGCAAAAGAAAAAAGAAAGAAAAAAGTACCTGCAATAACATGCATGTAAACTGTTTACATATGTCTGTACAAGATGAATTGCAAGAAAAGATAGTCACCAAAATGTCTAGTGGCTATCTCAGAGTGGTTGGATGGGCATTTCAGGTGATTTTTACTTTTGTCCTTACACATTTCTATATTACTGTGTTTTTATTTTTACAATGAACATAGTGTATCTATAATTACAAAAAAACAAAGCCGTTGACATTAAAAAAATAAACATTCTCATAGGGCAAAGAAGGAATTAGTAAGGAGAAAAATACCACTTGAAATGACCAGAAATGGCAATTATCTGAAATATTTTTTGACTTATTCTCATGTCTGAGGGGAAAGTGTATAAATTATCTTGATAATTCCATAAGTTCTCCTTAATTTTGTATATGTGGTAACCTTTGTGTACCCAATAAGAAATTGTCATTAAGAATGTGCAGGGAGGGGCTCCTGGCTGGCTCAGTGGGTTAAGCCTCTGCCTTCGGCTCAGGTCATGATCTCAGGGTCCTGGGATCGAGCCCCATATCGGGCTTTCTGCTCGTAAGGGAGCCTGCTTCCCCCTCTCTCTCTGCCTGCCTCTCTGCTTACTCGTGATCTCTCTCTCTCTCTGTGTCAAATAAATAAATAAAATCTTAAAAAAAAAAAAAAAGAATTTGCAGGGAAATGCTAGGCATTACCAGATTGGGTTGCAAATATACCTTTTATTTTTGGTGTCGATATTAAGTTTTTCAGAAGCTCTTTATACCTGGGAGATAGAGAATATTGCACAAATATGGGGTATATCCCCTGACTTAATCACATGACAAAATCAGAATAAGGAAAAATCTACATTTGGGTTTTAGTTAATAATTAAAAAAAAAAAACAAAAAACAAAAAACCAGATACAATGAGTAACTCTCCTTAGGAAAGCTTTAATTAAGAATATCTTTTTTTGGGGCGCCTGGGTGGCTCAGTGGGTTGGGGCCTCTGCCTTCGGCTCAGGTCATGATCTCCAGGTCCTGGGATCGAGCCCCACATCGGGCTCTCTGCTCAGCAGGGAGCCTGCTTCCTCCTCTCTCTCTGCCTGCCTCTCTGCCTATTTGTAATCTCTGTCTGTCAAATAAATAAATAAAATCTTAAAAATAAATAAATAAATAAATAAACAGTAAAAAAAAAAGAATATCTTTTTTTTTCCTTTCTTTTTTTTAAAGTAAGCTCTATGTCCAATGTGGGGCTTGAACTCGTAACTCTGAGATTAAGAGTTACATGCTGTACCCACTGAGCCAGGCCAGGTGCCCCTCAAATAAGAATGTCTTTAAAGAGGCAAAATTAAAAGTATTGATAATTATTTAATACTTTATTTCAGTCCTTTCAAGAGGCTGAAGTTAATACATCTTTCAAGGCTCTAATAGAAAATGGCAGGGGTACCTGGGTGGCTCAGTTGGTTAAGCATCTGTCTTCAGCTCAGGTCATGATCCCAGGGTCCTGGGATCAAACTCTGCATCAGGCTCCCTGCTCAGTGGGGAATCTGCCTGACCCTCTCCCTCTTCTGTTCCCCTTGTTTGTGCTCTCTTTCTGACAAAAAAAAAATAAATAAATAAATAAAATCTTTAAAAAAAAGAAAATGGCAGATGCTTTAGAGTTGGATTTGTTGCATATTTAAAACATCTGTATTTGTTTCTCATGTTCATCTTTTTTGTTTTCCTCTTTTCATTACCAGTATTACTAACTTGATGGTATATATGTTCTTTGTCACAACACATACAGATTTCTTTTTGAAAATAATTGGGATATATGTAAATAACAAGTAATTTTCAAGTAATATTGAGAGGCAACATAGCAAGGAGGTTAAGGGTATAAGCACTGGAGACAGACTGGGTCACATCCTGGCTCTGCTGCTTCCTAGCAGTGTGACTTTGGAGGAAGTTGTTTTTATCTGTCTGCATTTTTCTCAGCTTTAAAATACAGATAGTAGGGACGCCTGGGTGGCTCAGTTGGTTAAGCAGCTGCCTTCGGCTCAGGTCATGATCCCGGCATCCTGGGATCGAGTCCCACATCGGGCTCCTTGCTCAGCGGGGAGCCTGCTTCTCCCTCTGCCTCTGCCTGCCACTCTGTCTGCCTGTGCTCACTCTCTCTGACAAATAAATAAATAAAATCTTAAAAAAAAAATAAAATACAGATAGTAAAAGTATTTACTTTGTTAAGTGTTGTGAGGATTAAATGAATTATATAAGGAAAGTGATTAGATCTATTGGCACATAATAAGATCTATATAAATATTTGTCATTATTGTTTAGTTACTATGCTCTTTGTTCAGTTAGGTATATACAGTCATTTTATTACTTGGCTTAATTGTTTTAGCACTCAGTGAATCATTCAGTAATATTTTTAATCAAGTTGAATGGATGATACATGTATAAGTGCAGTAAAAATTATGTACTTATATGTATGTGTTTTCTCCTTCTCTCCCAATCCTTTTTTTTTTGTTTTTCCACCTCAAAGGTAGTACCTCTTCACATTGTTCTGGACATTACATTTTTCTCTTAACAATATTATCTTGGAGATCTTTTTACATTTGTACAGTTGAGGCCACATCATTCTTTTAAATAATAGTCTAGTATTTAATTGTACTAATGTGTCATCATCATCATATGTAACATTTATTGAGAGTTTACTACTGATCGAGGCACTTTTTCGTAATGTTTTAGTTGTATTCATTCATGGAAGCCTCACAGAAACCTTATGAAATAGGTGCTGTATTTATCCCCATTTAATAAATGAAGCAAATTAGGCATGGGGTGGTTAAATGTCCAGCAGTGTCACACAGCTCATAATACAACTCAGGATTTGAATCCAGGGCATCTTTCCAGAGTTTATCTTAATACTGCTGAGCATTACAGCTGCTTATACTATGGCAAGTTATTTAACTAGTCTCCATAGTAATGGACATTTTCAAACTTTTGATATAAGAAACAGACTATTATATTTTGATAATAGGACATTTTGTACACATTAAGGAAATTCCTGTATATGGAAGAACTGGGTCAAAGGATATGTACCTTTTGACATTTGGTGGAAATGGCCAAAGTACTCTAGAATTTAGCAGTGCACAAAAGTGCAGATTTGTCCTCAATCTCGTGCTGAAATCTGCCAAATCATTTAGCTTGAGTCTTTGGGAACCTGAGTAGCAAAATGCCTTGAACATTTCTAGCATCCCTGAATTAAGAGTGATCTACCATCTTGTGATAGCATAGGATACCTATCATATCTACTTAGTGTAACGATGTCAGTATAAGAACAAAGTAGAACATTTGGACTTCTTGGTACTTTCAAATAATGGTAAGGTTTCTCATGATCTGAAGTATTCCTTATGTGATTTATGCATTGAAATGCTATAAATTGAAGTCTGAATGTGTACCATTGAAAGAGCAAAATGCTGATAGTTAATAATTGTGAAAGTTGCCAATTTTATGTACCAAAACAATTATGTAAGTGCTTTCAAATAAATAAATAGGAAATCAGATTGCCAATTAATAAGACCATTGAGAGTGTGATAGCTAAATGTACAAATAATTATGTATTTTCTTGTGAAAAATGGGTTTTCGATTACCTGTAAGTCCTGGTCTTAGGTAATGCAGAATTGGGCAGTGGTGGGTTTTATACACCTGAGTTATAGCATCCACAAATTGTTTCAGCTATACTTCTGCTCAGTGTCCTCTGTCTCATTTGTTTCAAGAAAGGCAAAAAAAATTATCTTTAATTCAAAAAAGGCAGGCTGATTGACACCAAATTCTTTAATGTGATCCTAAACAGACACTTAAAATACAGAATCTGCTCAGGTCCCAACTTACCTGTATCTACAGTGCTCAAATGTGCCTACAGTACTTGAATGCAGATTTACAGTACTTGCTATTGTTCCACCGTGGGTGTATGTTTTAAATATGATCTCATCCTCACCAGAAGATACTGTTGGATTAGGAGGGTGGGGGAAATACCTATAATGAGGCAGAGATAAACAGGCTATCAATTCTTTATTGTGAACTATTTCTGACTAGAGCAGTATAAAACAATAGACAATAACTCTCCCTCTACTTTTATCCTCTAAATGAGTCATTGAACCATAACAACTTTGATATCCAAAATATCAGAGCTTTGCCTGCGACTTGGAAGACAAACCTTCCTATACCTCATATTTCAAAAATTCATTTGAGATAGGGTTAAGATTTTTCCAAAATCCTCATTCAAGATACTGCCATTAAGTCCTGTTCTGAAAACATAGATAATTAAGTACTTTAAAGGTATATCTGACTTCGGAACTCCTGAGCTGTTAAGTATTCCCAGGATTTGCTGAATTTGAGGATATTGAAGTATACAGCCTTATCGGGAGCCACATAAATTCATTCTAAACAGACAAAAACCTGTTAGGCTGTTTTTGCCAATTCCCCCCGTGATGCTCCTGAGGTTAAGATTCTCATCTGAGTTTCATAAGCCACGTTGTCTTTTACAACTATTAATTGACAAGTAAAAACAAAAATGAATGTGGTATATACTGTGTAAGTGTTTATAACCTGTAGAAGTCATATTGCTAATGCTTTGTGCTTTTGGGAAAAATAGTTTTACTGGGGTATAATTGACATACTTGCACATATTTAAAGTATTTGATGTTTTGATACATGTATACACCTGTGAAACCATCACTGCAAGCGATATAGTGAACATGTCATCACCTCCAAAAGGTTTTTTTCATTCTTCCTTGTAATCCCTTACTTCTGTATCTCCCCACTACTCATTTCTAAGCAACCATTGATCTTTTTCCTGTCATTGTAGGTTAGTTTGCGTTTTCTAGAATTTAATTAAATAGAACCTTTATTTTTTCCGTGTCTGCCTTTTAGTTAGCATAATTATTTTGGGATCCTTCCAGGTTGTTAAGCATTTCAGTGTTTCATTTTTTTCATTGCTGAGTATTATTTCATTGTATAACTATACCAAGATTTGTTTATCTATTCATCTGTTGGTAGATATTAGGGTTGTCTTTCCACTTTTTGGCTGTTATAAATAAAGTTGCTATAAACATCCATATGAAAGTCTTTGCACATAAGCTTTCATTTCTTTTTTAAATGTTTTTATTTTAAGGTATTTTTTTAATCTTATTTTTAAGTAATCTCTATACCCAATGTATCTCTATACCCAACTCATAACCCCAAGATCACCAGTCTCATGCTCTACCGACTGAGGCAGCCAGGTGCCCCATAAGCTTTCATTTCTTATGGATAAATACCAGGGAGTAGAAGGCTGGATCCTATGTAGGTGTATGTTTAGCTTTTTCAGAAACTGCCAAATTGTTTTCCAAAATGCTTGTATCATTTTACATTCCTGCCACCAGTATATGATAGTTCTAGTTCTATATCCTTACCAACATTTTCTGTGGGTTTTTTTTTTTTAAATTTTAGCTATTCTATTAGGTATGGAGTAGCATTTTATTTTGCTTTTAATTTGCCTCTTAATAAAAAAAATAATAGTTTGCCTCTTAATGATGTTAAGCATCTTTCATGTAGTTATTTACCATCCATATATTTTCCTTAGTGAAATATTTTTCAAATCCTTTGCTTGTCATATTAACTGTGTTTTTTTATACCCAGTTTTGGGAATTTTAAAATATATTCTGGATATGTCCTTTATTATATTTATGCTTTGCAAATATTTTTGCCCAGTCTGGAACTTGGCTTTTTGTTCTAACAGTATTTTGAAGAGCAAAAGCTTGCGATTTTCATGAAGTATAAGATATCAGTTGTTCTTTTATGGACTGTGTTTTGAGTATTTTATCTAATAAATCTACCTAGTCCAAGATCACAAAGGAAGTTTATGGTTTTCAGGTTTTACATTTAAGTCTACCATCCAATTTTAGTTTATTTTTGTATATGCTACAAGGTATGGATTGAAGTACCTTTTTTTTTTTTTGCATTTGCATATAGACTTGTTCTACCACTTATTAAAAGACTTTCTCCACTGAATTGCCTTTGCACTTTTGTCAAAAGTCAGTTGTCCGCTTATATCTGTTTATATAGCCATTTTGAGCTAATAAATGTTTATAGAATTTTAAATCATCATACCAGGCAGAACGATAGAGATTTTATGTATTCTTTGTAGAATGATTTGGTTTTTTGACATTCATAATAAACAAAATAACCATTAAGATTTCAGGATTTTCAGCTTCTAACAAAAGGTTTTATATTAGAAGATCATTCTATGATGATGGTATTTGGTTTTCCTTTGGCCTCACCTAAGTACTGTTTTTTTGTTTTTTTTTTTTAATTTTTATTTTTATCTTGGCCATTGGGCATTAGGCCAAGATGTGTATTTAGTGCACTTCAAAGTTGTGGTATCAGTTTTCACTCAGTGAATGAGTGTGCTTATTTCCCACATAACCTTTGCCAGTATTGTCACTGAGAAGTATTTAGTAATTGTCTACTCTGTGTCAGGGTGCTTTACTATGTAATTAGGGTACTCAACGAATGAGACAGGTATAGACCCTGTTTCCCTGACATTTACAGTCTGGCAGTGGAGACAGACATTGAACAACTCTGTTCACAGATTTTTAATTACAGTAGTAGCAAGTATGACAAAGGAGCAATATTGAAGACTGAACACATACCCAGAGGAACTGGAAGTTAATTCCTTAGCACATCATACTATTGAAAACCTCTATCTGTGATTAAATCCTTCTCTCCCCACAGCTACTTTAGTTAAATAAATAAACCCTGGTTGTTATTAATCATGGAATACTCGGCAAACCATTAGAAATGCAACTTCTTGCCCTCTGAATTGGAAATGTCTGTGAACTTTTGACTAAAGTCATACCTTTAAGTCCACATTGTGAAATGTTTTCTCACCTATACTAGGCACCGTTCTTTCCCACCTCTGTGCACACTTTGTCCTTTAGGTCATATTTTCATTGCAGAGATTTTATGAATTCCTGAGTTGAAAGTGAACCTGTTTATGGTGATGTTTCTTTTAACATTAGGTTAATGTGTCTTTGTACACTTTGTAAACCTTTTATCTCTTCTATTCCATCCATAAAATAAGTGACAGGACAGATCCATTTGAATACATAAATAACACTTTATAATACAAGTGTAATAGCATTTTCACTGCAACACTGTTTGTGCTGACTCTCCTGTGTACATTGTTCTCAGATATGTGTATTGTATTTGGCCAGGTTGGCTGTTTGGGATATGTTTACTGGGAAAACGTTCCAGAAAATTTCTCCTTAATTAACAGTTGAAAGAGTGACATAGTAATCATAGGCAGTTTCCAGGAGAAGTTTCTTAGTGTTTTGAGCAATGGTTGAAAAATTTCTAGGTTGATTACTTTTAAGGGGGATAGTTCTCATACATGACCGCTGACATTTTTTTTAATTGGCATGGTCAATTCAGCTGCAGTTTATCTGAGACAACCTGTACAAAAGCTATACAACTGTTGAGGTGCTCAGAGGCCATGAAGGTTAAGGGTCCTCTCAGAAGAGAATTTGCTGAGGACAGTGCTTGGTACTGTGAACTTGGACTTGCAGGCTGTTTAACACAAGAAATTTCATTATTATTATTAAATACCCTGGGGGTTAGGGGAAGACTGTAGGATTTCAAATAAATTAATACTTCATTTTGTTATTAGATCTTAAAGATATTTCAAGTTTTTAATTTTTGCATTGTTAAACACATATGTAAATAAATCCTTATCTGCATGTTAAATAGATTCCCAGAGGTACAATTTATAATCAAACGGTTTGAGGGGGTCACCTGGGTGGCTCAGTAGTTTAAGTCTCTGCCTTCAGCTCAGGTCATGATCCCAGTGTCCTGGGATCGAGCCCTGAGTCGGGCTCTCTGCTCAGCGGGGAGCCAGTTTCCCCCCACCTCCCTGCCTCTCTGCCTGCTTGTGATCTCTTTCTGTCAAATAAATAAATAAAATCTTTAAGGGGGGGGGGGTTGAACATTTAAGGCCCTTGATCCATATTGCCAAATTGCTTCCTATATTTCTTAGAAACTAATAAACCCAAATTGACCTTTCCTTGATGGTTATAGATAATTCTTATGACCCTTAATTCACAGTCTCTTTCATTATCTACTTTATTTATTCTTGGAATGTAGCCCTCTAATAATTTAGTATTTTGTTACTTTAAATCTGCAGTGATCTAAAATATTAGGTAATATTTTTAAATTGTGCATAAATTGAATCAAGATAATATGAAGGTGGGGCGCCTGGGTGCTCAGTGGATTAAAGCCTCTGCCCTCAGCTCAGGTCCTGATCCCAGGGTCCTGGGATCAAGCCCCGCATAGGCTCTCTGCTCACTGGGGAGCCTGCTTCCTCCTCTCTCTCTGCCTACTTGTGATCTCTCTCTGTCAAATAAATAAATAAATAATCTTAAAAAAAAAAAAAAAAGATAATACAAAGGTCTCTTGAAACTGTAGAAACGTAAAGACAGTCATCTTAGCAGTTTAGAAATCTGTTTTCTATTTCTTAGTCTTGATTCTAATGACAGTTGACAAGTCTGACCTCCTCTGTATAAATATTATACTGTATTCAGTTCTAATACTGTGTATTATTTCTAGGAAATACATTCCTCCCCCCCCCCCCCCACTTTTTAAACAGTGAAAATAATGTTCCCAAAATTTTCGGGGGTAAAATTAAAGTGTGTTACAGTTGATGGTATCTTAGATTAGATGAAATATGGTATTACGTCTAGGTAGGGGTGTGTTTGTGTGTGTGTGTGTGTGTGTGTGTGTGTGTGTGTGTGTTAGAACTGCTCTTATGAGACATCAGCATAAAAGAGTATCCTTATGGACCCTTAGTTTGTTGCCTTACCTTCGCTTCCCCTAGCTAGTAAGTTAAAATAAATAAAAGTATACTAGCAAAGTGTAAAAAATAAAAATAGCAAAAAGTGGGAAGCTGTCTCATTACCCAGTAAGGAGAATTATTAGGTAAGCTATGGCATTCCTTTAATCAAATATTACACAGTTTAAGATAATACTCATGTGAGAATTCTCACAATATGTGAGAATATATTACAAGATTGATTACAAGAATGTAATTACATTGTATTGTATTGTATTGATTACAAGAATGTCAAAAATTGTGAGGAAATAAGTCAACATTTAAGTGATAAGACTTTTGAGTATTTTAAAAATTGTAAGCATAGGGCGCCTGGGTGGCTCAGTGGGTTAAGCCTCTGCCTTCAGCTCAGGTCATGATCTCAGGGTTCTGGGATCGAGTCCCGCATCGGGCTCTCTGCCTACTTGTGATCTCTCTCTGTCAAATAAATAAAATCTTTAAAAAAAAAATTGTAAGCATATTGCTTTTAAAAATAAACTTTAAAATTATGTAATACACGCTTATTTTCTTTATTATTTATATCATTTGGCTCTCTTGGCTTCTTACATCGTAGGTAAGTTAGGAAATCAAGGGACTTTCTTCAGGGATTCATTTTTTTTCAACCTGAAATCAAGAAAATGTTCTAAAAATTCACAAAAAGTCAAATGGGATAGTAATATTAGCTTCACTAGAACTTTTTTACACTCCAGTTTAAGTTTTATCCAAGAAATAAGAAAAATAAGAGGAATTTCTCACTTGGGTACTATTTATGTAGTTTCATTGTTCCAAATTTATGACAGTCTTATTAACCAGCAAGTTTCCACTACAGTTCCCTGTTATTAACAGTAACAGAATTCGGTCTGTTTTCATTAATATTCTTATTTGCTCCAAAGATGTTCATTTTCCACTTAGATATGCCCATTCATTTTGTACTTCATTGACAGTCTGTCTGTCCGTCATTCCTTTCTCCCTTTTTTCCTTCCTTCCTTCCTTCCTTCCTTTCTTTCCCTCCTTCCTTCCTATTATAATAAATTGGTTAGGTTTGTATTATAAAGCTAGGCACTAATAAAATATGGCATTTGCACTGTTCTTTAAGAATTTAGTTTTAGGGGATACCTGGGTGTCTCATTTGGTTAAGCATCCAACTGTTGATTCGGGCTCAGGTCATGGTCTCAGGATGGTGGGATCAAGCCCTGCGTCTGGCTACATGCCATGCTCTGCGAAGAGTCTGCTTCTCTCCCTTGTTCTCTCCCTCCACCCCTCTCTAAATTCCCCCCCCCCGCATCAAATAATAGATAAGTCTTTCTTTCTTTCTTTCTTTCCTTTTTTTTTTTTAAGAATCGCAATTTTTTTAGGAGATGGATATTTTAGGAGCAGTCAATTCCTGGTTGTTCTTCTTATTCTTTAGTTTGTGGATGATCTGTCACCTTTTTTTCATCTCCCTTTACCTACATATTAACTTTGTAATTTTTTTTTAAAGATTTTGTTTATTTATTTGACACGGAGAGACACAGTGAGAGAGGGAACACAATAAGCAGGAGGAGTGGGAGAGGGAGAAACAGGCTTCCCGCCAAGCAGGGAGGCTGATGCAAGGCTCTATCCCAGGACCCTGGGATCATGACCTGAGCCACCCAAGGTGACCCAACCTTTGCAATTTTAATATAGATTCAGTTACTGATGAAAAACAGGCACCCTTGGCTTTAAAAAAGAAAAAGTAATAGAGCTGTTGGCTGAAATAAGGTGTTTTGAATTATTTATGGTAAAATGCCTATGCATTAAAACGAGACTAAATCTGGGCTTCACCACTGTATAGCTCTGTTGTCTCAAGTAGGTGTCTTAAGTCTCAAAACCTATCACCTAATCAAACACCACCAATGTCATAAGACTGTTAAGTGTTAAATGATATGTGCCCGTTTTTTAACATAATGCCTGGAGTGTAATATGTGCGTAATGAATAGTAGTTGATATTATCTATTTTCATTTTCAGACATTTTTATCAAGTTACTGCTGTGCAAGGCACTTTGCTGTGTGGGAGGAGGGGCCAGAAAATAATAAACATGCTCCCTGAAAGCAGGGATACGCAAGTATATTCATATCATGGCTTATCATTGATCATAGGCTTCTAGCCTATAAATTTATATACCATAGAACTTACACAGTAAATAAAGTATTTGGGGTTCTTAGCTAAAACTTTGGGTTATTCCATACTGTAGTACCATTTTATTTATAAAAATTTGAAGTAAAAGGAATCTTAATTGCTTATTACTAGAAATACTGTAAAAATTGTGGGCAAGACTGTCAATAAACCTAAAGCATATGTAGCTGATAGTTTGAATTCTGTTCCCCACTTAAGTGTTCACCTAGCTTTTACAGTTACTGTTTCTTTTACAGAAATGCCTTTTTTTTTGATAAGTGGAGGGGTGTATGTGTGCACGTCCTCAAAAAGTTTTATTCCAAGAGGAATAAATTTTTCCTGATTCTGTTAGTACGGTTTGCCATCTGTGATTTTTCTATACTCTACTCTTTGGTTCTCACATTTGTCTGCACATTTCCTTATTGTCCATCTCAGTAATTTTTGTAAACTATTTAATGACCTTATGTTTGCCTTTGTTCTTAACTTTTTGATCTATCCATTCTTATTTATTTATTTAACTTTTAAAAAAAAAAGATTTTATTTATTTATTTGACAGAGAGAGACAGCGAGAGCGGGAACACAAGCAGCGGGAGTGGGAGAGGGAGAAGCAGGCTTCCTGTCGAGCAGGGAGCCCCATGCAGGGCTCGATTCCAGGACCTTGGGATCACAACCTAAGCCAAAGACAGAAGCTTAACTCCTGAGTCACCCAGGCGCCCCTGACTTTTTTTTTTTTTTTTAAAGTAGGCTCCACACCAAGCATGGAGCTCAATGCAGAGCTTGAAATCAAGACCTGAGATGAAATCAAGAGTCGAACACTTAACTGACTAAGCCACCCAGGCACCCCCATTCTTCTTTTTTAAAATAGCAATGTGAAATCTGTATAACATTAAAATGTTTATTCTTTTTTTTTTTTTTAAGATTTTATTTATTTATTTGACAGAGAAACATGGAACACAAGCAGAGGGAATGGGAGAGGAAGAAGCAGGCTTCCCGCAAGCAGGGGAGCCCGATGTGGGCCTCGATCCCAGGACTCTGGGATCATGACCTGAGCCGAGGGCAGCCACTTAATGGCTAAGCCACCCAGGTGCCCTAAAAGTGTTTATTCTTGAAACTCTTTCCTTTCTTCTTAGATTGGTTAATTTAACAGACCAGTAAAAGCAACAAGGACCCAGATGCGAAGTGGCCTGTCTGCTTAAATTAGCTCCCCATGAGGTCCCAAGTTGGCTTCACATCCCATGCAGATGGACACATCCCAAGGGGAAAAAAGTGTTTCTCATGGCCTGTATCTTTTTAAAAAGCAAGGAGATTATTTCCACAAGCTTTCCAACAGACTTTGCCTTTCCTGTTATTGGTCAGAACATCATTATATGCTCATTTCCAAACCAGTTATTCTCAAAGAAACTAGAATTACCTTGATGGCTTACCAAAATTGGAGCCAACTTAGGGTTTTGTTGGCAAGATAAAAATAGAAACTAGCTAAGCATAGTCATCTGCTGCATAAACTTTCCTAATGGAGTTGCTGGGTGGGTAGATTAAATAAAATGAATAGGAATGTGTTTCACAAAATGATGTAGTACTGTACTAGAATACAAGGTAATATTATTAGCTGGAATTCTACTTATTTTATAACTTTTTGACTAACTATAAGAATGTCAAACAGATTTATGATGCCTTTTTCTAAGAAGGCAAACTGTATACAAAATGAAGTATGAAGTGCCCCAGGATTTTATATGTAAATAATATTGTCCTGGAATCTTGGTATGTAGCTCTTACATAGCACCTCATGCTTGCCGCCAGCAGACCCTCTTCTTTCTGGAATGATGAAATTACTATACAGTGTATTAACCAGTAGCAATTTAGAGAGGACCTTGTGAAATGGAAGAAACAGAACTGGGCCTCCGATGTCGTGATTTGTCACTGCAATGTTCTGCAAGGTGGAGAGAGTGATGACTCATTAGATCAGATGGTTGCCTGTGATTACTTCTGGAGTTTTTACCCTTCTACAGCAGGGTTTTGTTTTGTTTTAATTTTTTATAAATATGGTGGAAAACCCTACAGTCTATGACTATAGGAATCTTGGTTGTAAGTTGCATTTACTTTTTATCCTTGAAGTAGGAATCAAGCACATAAAGGCAAAGTTTTTATGTAATCATTAAGTTGATTTCTCTATGAGTGCAACTATGTATGCCACATTATTTTGAGGCAAGCAATTGTTTTTAAGGTAGGTATTGTGCTTTTTTTTTTAAATGATGGGAACCAACAAGAATAGGTGTATGTTGTAATAGGAAGGAGTTATTAAATATCATATAAAACCCAATGTAACATGAAATCATGTTATTTTGGATATTATGGAAATTTGGGATAGGATTAATTTTCAGTGTACTGTAACTTGCAATATAATTTGCTTATTTCAAGTTAAGATGTTGTGGGATGTTGTCTCATACATCTTTAAAAGCCTATGCTTTTTCACATAGAGGCATAAGCATTAAGTAATGAAACAAAAGATTTTAGTTTGGAGTATTTTTATTTTCACTATTTTCATAGATAACAATAAAGGGGTGATTAATGGATACAAAATATTATGTTGTATGACCATATATATCAAACTGCCAAATGCTTAGCCCTATTCAGTGATTAAGTCAATATAAGTCTATCTAATAAATAATTTTTATTTTGTTTGTTGTGGGAAGGAAGCAATTTCAGATTTATCTTGTAAAACAGATATTGTATATAATAGAGTGCAAAACTTGCTTAGATTAAGAGAATATATAAGAGCATACAAAGAAATTTTCCTGGGGGTGCCTGGGTGTCTCAGTTGATTAAGGGTCCAACTCTTGATTTTGTTCAGGTCATGATCTCAGGGTCTTGAGATAGAGCTCTGCATTGGGCTCAGTGCTGAACATAGAGCCTGCTTAAGATTCTCTCTTTCCCTCTCTGCACTCCTCCCCTGCCGCCTGCTCACTCAAGCACATGCATTCTCTCTCTTTCTAAAAAAAAAGAAATTTACCAGCTTACAGTAGACTGGTATAACATCCTGTTCTCTGTCAGAAAGATTGGGAGAAAATAGAGGAGTATTTATTCACTGTTTACTTGTTTATCTCGTATTGGGGTGCTTTGGTGAAAAAGCTTTAGAAGTACAATGGGAACCTGTAGTGCTGTGGAAATTGAAAATTTAATGTTCAAAAAAGCTCATTACCTTGGACCAGTTCATGGAAGTTTTTCAAAGTGTACAGGTTGGATCCAAAAACTTTCAGACCTGGAAAACATATTTCCCAACTCTGTCAGAGAAAGTACTTTAGAAGTTAAATAAACTCTTAATTGGGACTCTGTTCCTAGAATTACTGATGATGGGTTCTGAGTTTTATATTGAAGACAAAAGCAAGGTCCTGGAAGAAACTAAGGCTTTGGTTGTATGGGGAGCCGACCTCTATGTCAGTTGCTTGAGTTAGCCCAAGTATTGTCCTAAGTGCCCTACTTTCTAAAGCCACTTTTGTATTTCTTTCCTCCTTTGCAGAATAACTAGTTACAGGATAACTAAGAAAACAGGCCAAAGATCGTTGTGGTTCAAATGTGTGTCTCAGTTTCAGTTATCCAGGGAGTAATTATTCACTTTATTCATTATTTGAGCATTTGGGGTTCTCTGGAATCAGATGCCAAGAAAGAGTTGTTTAAGATGTTTATTAGGGATCAACACATGTGAAAGGAAGGGGGTAGATGCCGAATTGGGCAGAGAAGTTGAAATGCGATTCAAGCCTGGAAAAGCCTTAGCGGACCCTGTGGGGAGACCTGGAGTGAGTCTTATGAGAGTATCCCACATCCAGTTGAACATGGCTGGGTTTTTATACCTCCAGTTTGCTGGAGCACCAAGTGCAGGTGGCCAGCAAAGGATGTGAATGTGGGCCAGGCAGCTCTCTGCATCTGAAGCCAACCCTGAAGGGGTGATAGCTGCTGGCTATCCACTGGCGACACTCCCTATCCTTTCTTGAGGGGAAACTGGATGCTTTATCTCCTTGTATCATTTGATAACACTGTTGCCTAGAGGCAGAGACTGTTGTCCTTCCTGCCACAGGGGATTGTTTAGAAGCAAACAGTAGAAATCAGCCTAGTTAATTGAGGCAGAGAGTGCAGGGCCTTAAGAAGCCCAGGCATTGGAGTCAGACTGCTGAGGTTCAAATCCCACCGGTAAAGCTTGCCAATTTTGTGATCTTGGGCAAAGTTACTTAAGTCTCCATTCCTTGGGTTTTCCATTTATAAAATAGCAGTGGCATTAGTGGGTATGAAGTTATTAAGTAACCCTTCACTGAGTGCTTATTTTCTTTGCCCAGGCACTGTTTTCTTTGCCCTCATGAAACTTGCACTGTAGGGAGTGACCCAGGTAATAAAAAAGTGAGTTAAAAAGAAAAATTATATTCTTTCAGGTAGTTAGTTGTAAGTGGTATGAAGAAAAGCAGGGTAAGAGCATTGAGGATGACACTGGGACCAGGGGGAGTATTCATGGGAGTGAGGAAACACTTTCCAGGCAGGAGCACAGCAAGCGGAAACGTCTGAGTTCCTGGAGCCGAGATTAAAGTTTAACTGTGTTAAAGCATCAGAAATGGACAAAAGTCCAGGGAATGCCTGTATTTTATATTTTGAAAACTCATGTTTTCATAATTTTCTTATTTTGTCCTGAGAGATAGATTAAGAGCTGGTTTGGGGATGTATTTGCAACCATTTCTCTGCATGAACACAGTGGAGTAGAAAAAGCTAAGTTACGCATAATCATTATCATGTATTTCTCCTCTTAACATTGACTTTTTAAAAAATTAAATCATCTTGATTCACTGTATAAGAATATTAACCAGATGAATGCAAGTTATGAAAACATATCTAAATTTATAGAATTAATATTTAGGCTTTTAATTCTCTTATTAGTTTGATACCACTGTTCCTAATGTCTGCTGTCTTCGGCATAAGCAATACTTGCCTAAAAATAATACGGTTAAAAACTATAGAATCATTAGTTTCCATGGTGGCTAGGATTAGTCAGCTGAGTGATAAACCCACAAGGTAGCTGAATCATGAATAAGCCCTTTGATTTCCACTAATCATTGCTCATATATTTGGAGGTTCTCACTGTTGTTTTAAAGGGCATATATATAAATACTTATTTTTAAAAATCAGAACAGATACCTGTATTGCTTCATGAACTTTCTCCAGAATACTTTCATAAACCCTAGAAGATTTGAATTATCTGTGAGGACGCTCTACTGAATAATGTCTCCTTGTTCATCCTTCAAGATTCTTCTTACTCTTTTCTAAGTCATTCCTGTCCTGCCCAAGTCCAGGTTTGATGCCTTTGCTTTATGCTCTTCCAAATCAGCCTGGCAGCTCCTAAAGGAGCACATGTGTCACTTGTTGTTACTACATATTTGACTTTATATCCCACCAGGCCAGGAATTCCATGGGGGAGAGATTGTGTCTTACTACTCCCTTACATTTTATATTTTCATTCTGTAACACACAGCACCTGGCACATCCTTGATCCTTAAAATCTGTTTAGTTTCAACAGATAAAGTTATGGTTAAATACACTTAATAGCTAAGAAAAAAACTAGCCAAGGGACTAGATTTGTTTCAAGTAACAAGAAGGTAGAAATATACTAGGTGCCTTTTAGATATTAGCCAAGATTAGCTTGTAATAACAATACAGTTAGTAGTCATCACTATTTCTTTTCTGTTAGGCTTACTTTTAGGTCTCATGCAACACCCTCATTAGATTTTACAGATTAAACTGAGGTTCAAAAGTTTGAAAGAATTTGATTTGCCTGAGGATTATAATTTATAAATTCAAACTCAGTCTGTCTGACTCAAAGCCTTAGTCTCTGTTTCAATAAGAAGAACAGGACAAACGAAATGGTACTCGTTAGTTCTCACTTGTATAGTGTTTAGAATACTGTTTTTTATTTTATTTGCTCCCCTTTAGAAGAAACATTGAGGGACACCTGCGTGGCTCAGTTGGTTGAGCCTCTGACTCTTGATTTTGGCATGTCATGATCCTCCGGGTTGGGTCATGGGATTGGACACCATGCTCAGTGCAGAGTCTGCTTGTCCCTCTCTTACTACTCACCACTCCCCTTCCCCACATTCATGTACTGTCTCTCTCAAATAAATAAAATCTTCAAAAATAAATAAAATAAACTTTGATATTATGGAATCCTTCCAGAAAAGAGTAGCCTTGGGAGAGAAAGATCTGAAAAAATTTTTGAAAGTTAAAGGCACTACAGAGAATTTCCTTGGAAGATGGACATCCTCTTTGTGGCTATAGCAGTTGGAAGAAATAGGGCCAGAGGGTAGAAGCAATGGGGAAGTAGATTTTTATGGGATATAAGGCACTCAGAGGAGATTTTTTTAAAAAAACAGAATGGCTTTTTCAACATTGAAGCCTTGCTTAAATAGTGGTATTACTGATGAAATTCTTACAAGCATTTTATATTTCACAAGGAACATTCAAAGTTATAATTCAGCCACAACTGTGGCATAGGTATTAGCATTATTCCTACTTTTCAAATGAAGGTACAAAGAGATTTTGATTTGTCCAGATCCTCCTGCAGCATATCACTGGTAGAACCAGGGTGTCCAAAGTCTGCTGACTCAAAATTTCATGCTCTTTCCACTTGATAGGCAGGTGACCATGTATCATGCATGCTATGTAGGAAATACCCGTATTTGAGGAAGAAGTTAGACTGTGATTGTCACGTTGTCTTCTGACTGAAAATCTTTTTCTGAAGATTAAAATTTGACCTCAGTTGTTTGTTCACTACTTCTTTGAAGACTTGCCTACCCCGTTTCCCAAATAAAAGTCTGTCTTTAGGGGCACATGGGTGGCTCAGCCGGTTAATAAGCCTCTGCCTTTGGCTCAGGTCATGATCTCAGGGTCCTGGGATCGAGCCCCAAATCAGGTGCTCTGCTCAGCAGGGATCCTGCTTTTCCCTCTCTCTCTGTCTGCCTCTCTGCCTACTTGTGACCTCTCTCTCTCTCAAATAAATAAAATCTTTAAAAAAAAAAAAAAGTCTGTCTTTAAACTTTGTTTTTTTTTCTTATTATCTAAGTGGTCTCTAGAAAAATTTGTTCTTTTTGTATTCCAGTCTTTTGCAGTTCCTTAGCTGCTAACCTAACAGTCCCTTCTACTGCATCTTGAGGAAGCTGGAAAATCCTAGTAAACCAGATTCCCCTTTTCTTTACTTCCTCCCTCAACTGCCCTTCTTCCAATTTAATTTTCCTATTGAGAACACAAAAATCTTTCTCTCTCTTATTGTGACACTTGGACTATGGTTATCTGGTTTATTTTTTTCTTTCTAATTCAATTCCATTGTTTCCAGTGGGCATAAGTATACCCTACCCTTTATCAATAAATAACCAGCCTTGATAGTCTCTGCCTTATCACCAATGTCATCTTTAAGTTCTTTATACTTTTCTTGACCCTTGGAGAAACCACATGGAGAAACAGTCTCCTGTTTCTCCATGTGGTTTTCATCTTTGTTTTCACTCATACTTGTTTCTTTAATCACTTGGTTCTTCCTTGTTAACTTTATCCAGCATTCCCCTTCTGAAGAGTGTATCAAGCCAGAACTCCACTGTTAACGACTTCATTGTTACACTCTCCTCCCCAATTCTTCGCTGTCTTGGTTAATGGATTACAAATTGTGCCCCATGGAGTATGTGGTTCCCTAGTGATCCTTCAGTGGCTCCAGAAAGACAAAAACACTACTCAACCCTGCCTGAATTAATCCCCAATCTCAAGGTTTGTTTTTGCTTTTTCTGTTCTGTATTCTTTCTATCTGGACTAAACTTTGCCTCAAAACTTACTTTTCACCTATCTGTTCCCCTTACCTCATCCATATTGGTTTGTACATTTCCCACATCTGAATCAATTTCTTCTCTGCTTCCAGTGTGTGGTCATTTTGGAAGGCAGCTGTGCTCACCACTATACTACCAATGCCTAGTGTGTTGTGATTTTGAACACTAAAGTCATTTTGCTTTATAGTACATTTGTTTAAAGCCAGTGAAAGCTCCTTTTATTCATAGTCCTTATTCCCTAAGTTCAACACAGTGCCTTTTCAAATAGGAGCTCAATAAACATTTAATAAATTGAATTCCATTGACACTCAAGCCATAACTTTCCAGAGCTTTTCAGCTTCTCATCTTGCCTGCATTCCCTCCCCTTCTGTAATCTGTTAGTTGAATTAAACATCATCCTTCTCATAACAGTTCCCCCTTGGTTGTTTCCTATTGTTTATAGGCTAAAGTCCACTTGGCATTCATTTCAAGACCCACATATTAATCTCTACCTTTGCATCCTTATTTTTCACTTCTACTGTAATATAAACCTTTTATTCCAGTCAGACTGGTCTGTTAACTGTTTCTGCAAATTTTATTTCCATTCTTGGGGCACCTGGGTGGCTCAGTGGGTTAAAGCCTTTGCCTTCCGCTCAGGTCATGATCCCAGGGTCCTGGGATGGAGCCCACCGTCAGGCTCTCTGCTCAGCGGGGAGCCTGCTTCCTCCTCTCTCTCTCTCTGCCTGCCTCTCTGCCTACTTGTGATCTCTGTCTGTCAAATAAATAAATAAAATCTTTAAAAAATTTATTTCCGTTGTTTTGTTCTTGTTATTTCCCCCACTTGGAATGCCTTTGCTGTCCTCCTTTTCTCAGTTTGTGCTGATTCTGTCTGACCTTCAAGAATTCTTCCCTAAACATTCTAGTCTTTGTACTTTTAGTAAATAAGTGTGTATTATTTGGTACTCAAATATTTATTGATCTGTTACCCTTACTTTATGGTTGTTTGGGGGCATTATGAGCTTTTTATATATACATGTATTTTATCTCCCTTATTAAATTGCTAATAATTATTAAGTTATACCAGCAATCAAAAATAAACTTTCTACTTTGGGATCTGCAATCAGTTTTCTGTTTGTTCTTGAACAGTTCATTCTTTGGGTTTTTGAGATTGCATACCTATAAAGTAAAGAAGTTGAACTGAATTTCTTAAACTGTTCTGTGTTCTGCTTTAAAAAAAAAAAGAGGAAGGAAAAGGGAAATTGCTTTCAGAAAAATTATAGAGAGAGATAATACATTAAAAATTTTTTATTGTAAGATATAATTTGTCAGAAGAGTTATAAAGACAGATAATACATTAAAATACATTCATTGTAAGATTTAATTTGTCAGATGGTGAAAGTAAAGCAGGAAAGAAGAGAGGTGTGTTGCAATATAGATGGCCAGAGAAGCACCTCGGAGAAGGGGACATTTAGCAAAGACATGAAAGAGAGATGGGAGTGGCTATCTAGGAGAAGAGTACCCCAGGCATGGGGACAAGTACAAAGATCCTGGAGCAGAATGCATGTGTTTTTAAGAAATGGCAAAGAGTTCAGTAGTATGCAGAATGATTATGGAGAAGAATAGCTGGAGAGGAGGTTAGAATGGTAATGGCAGGAGGACAGGATGTAGGGCTGGATAAACCATCGGAAAGACTTCACATGGTTTATGATGTTCCTTGGTATTTTCTATGGGATAAATTGCATAAGAATATGTAATTTTGAATTTTAATAACTGTAGACCATTCAGGAATGAGGTACTTTTAACTATTTTAGAATTTTATATTTTACTCTAAAGAAGTGGTAATAGCTCAAGAATATACCAATGATGAGAGTTGACTACTTACGTCAATTCTTTTGCTTTAGGGTTTGTGGTTATAACTTTTTTTTTTTTTTTAAACCATAGGTAAATTAACATGATGGATTTCTCCAAGCTACCCAAAATACTTGATGAAGATAAAGAAAGCACGTTTGGTTATGTGCATGGGGTCTCAGGACCTGGTAAGTAATATGTAATAATCTAAATAGTAAAGAAGATTCCTAACTTCAATTAATGTCTTTTTGAGGTGTATTAGGTAAAATATATAGGTTTCTGTTCACCCATATAAGTTCTGTTTGTCCCTAAAAGATTTCATAGTTGCTATAAGACTGAGTTAATGCCTCCATCATAAGAGCTTCTCTTGCATTCGTTATCTTAATTTGATAATTTTGGGATGCTAATTTGTAATATCCTATTTATTATGTAAACGTATAATTGGAGTTCAGAGTTTTAGAACTGTTTTTTTGTTGAATCTGTGGTGTATATAGCTTTTAGTATGTAATACCTTGCAGATAATAGGCATTCAATAAATATATGTTTATGTGGTTTGAACTTAAATAATTTTTTTCAGAGCTTTTCTCAACAATATCATCCTTGGCTCTTTGCATATATGAATCCTTCTGAACATTTATGTCAGATATCACATAACTAGCTATCTGTGGGAAAGAAGTTTTATGATGTGAAAATAATAGAAAGCAGTTTAAAAACTTTGTTTATTCTCCCAGAACTTGGGGTACTGCATTTTAAATGATAAATCTCATTCTAATATTCATTTTACTTCAACTACAAAATATGATTCACTGGTTTTCCGTAGGTAAACCGCTCATTGATTTATAGTCCTTAGTGCCATGAATATTTTTCCGTATGTCTTTTTATAAACCTCATGCTATAGGCTTTTTTGTTTTAATCACAGTAGAGGTGATGACCCTTTTTTAGTGTTAATGCACATGAAGTCAGTCAGTCACAGTGTTTATTTCTCCCTATGAAGCTTCTACAGCTTAGAACATGCTGTCTGAGCGTGAACTCATCAGCAAAAATACTTTTCACTGAACTCATCAGCAAAAATACTTTTCACTGTCTTCAGTCTCTTGCCAACAGTTTTCCTCTTGATGATCAGAAGGGTCTTTGGGAAAGTCAGGCAACACTCAAGAACTTTTAGGGAAGAGACAAAAAAGAACACCTGGGGCGCCTAGGTGGCTCAGTTGTTAAGTGTCTGCCTTTGGATCAGGTCATGATCCCAGGGTCCTGAGATTGAGCCCCTCATCGGGCTCCTTGCTCTTTGGGGAGCCTGCTTCTCCCTCTCCCACTCCCCCTGCTTGTGTTCTCTCTCTCTCTCTGTCAAATATACTAAAATCTTGGGGTGTGTGGGGGGGAAGAACACCAACAAAAGAGTTTAGGTAAAAATATTTTTCTGAAACTTAGAGTAAACTGCTCCTGGAACCTCTTTATTATTCTTAAGTACTAAATAAAATGGTAGAGAAATGGCATACTTTGGGGTTTATGAAATACGATTTAAAATTTTAGGGGCACCAGGGTGGCTCAGTTTGGTTAAGGGTCAGACTCTGATTTCGGGTGAGGTCATGATCTCAGGGTTGTGAGATCAAGCCCACAGAGTTGGGCTTCATGCTGGTTGTGGAGCCTGCTTAAGATTCTCTCTCTTTCTCTCCCCTCCCCCCTTAAACAAATAATAAAATAACATTTTAGTTGTCTCTATCATTTCAGTTCATCTTAATTATTCTTACATAGTAGGTATAGAGTTAAATATTTATGATATTAACAAATCTTTATTGTTCTAATCCAAGTTAATTAAGCATTAGTACTTTAATGGTTTCCACTTGAATATTGCTAATATATAGTTCTAATTAATTGTATCAGAAGACTAAATACTAAAAATACAGATACTTATTAATTGGGACTTCACACACTGGTGATGACTGATTATAAACATCCTTTGAAAGGACGAAAGATCTATGAAAAAAATTACTATTTTTTAAAGATTTTATATCTTAGATAATCTCTACACCTGTGGGGCTTGAACTCAAAATCCTGACATCAGGAGTTGCATGCTGTGCCAACTGAGCCAGCTAGTGCCCCTGAAAAAAATTTTTTTGATGCATATGTGAGTTTTTCTAGGTAGAGCTGTCATTAGTTTATCAAAGGTGTCCTTGTCCCAGAAGAGTTTTAAGAACCAGTAATATGAAGTGTTAGAAATGAAAATAAAGATGTTGTTTTATATATTGTTTCTCAAAGGAATGGTGACAACACAGTGAGCTGATAATTGTGTTGCATTCTACCATGCTACTAGCTAAAGTTCTTGTTCTAACTTTGGTTTAAAATTTTTTTTATTGTTCCCAAATCCATCATTCCATGTTTTATAGCAACTTCAGTTGGTCAAAATTTTGTCTCAATGCTGCTAGGTAAGAGTTTGCCATATAGAACTTCAGACTTTTTGAAAATAATTTTCATGTGTATTATGTAAATGAAATGAATAAGCTTTAGCCTAACAGATTTCTTTTGTTTATCTGTATATCATATGCTAAAAATGCATATTTTTGTGAAACTGTATGTATGTTTCATAGCAGGTGTTTTATTTTTCTTAATATGTGAGAGAGGTGTGTTACTGGATTGATCAGATATTTCAGTTATCTGTAACTGTTCACAGAATCTTCAGTTACCAAATACTCATTTGTTCTTTTCAGTGGTCACAGCCTGTGACATGGCAGGTGCGGCCATGTATGAGCTGGTGAGAGTGGGCCACAGTGAGCTGGTTGGAGAGATTATCCGATTGGAGGGTGACATGGCTACTATCCAGGTGTATGAAGAAACTTGTATCCTTTTTGGTTCAATTTCTTGCCACTTCCTACAAGTCAGAATTTAAGGATTTATGGCAAAGGTGGAAGCAGCAACAACTAGTCGTATCAAAAGCATGAAATCTTGGTGTTGTAAAGAAACCTGATTTATACAGGAATTTGAGGAAAGGTACTAGGAATTACTGATCTTATTTTAAGCAGTTAGTATTGTCTTCTGAACTTTCATTGCCCTTTATATTTTGGTAGTTCACAAACTTAGGGGAAACCAATTATAATTTTTCTTAAGAGTAACATACTGTAGAGGAAAGCATAAACAGAATAATAACATCTATTTTTATGGTTAAAATTCTCTGATCATGATTTCTGTTTAAAGTAGAAAATTTCGGGATGCCTGGGTGGCTCAGTTGGTTAAGCGGCTGCCTTCGGCTCAGGTCATGATCCCAGCATCCTGGGATCGAGTCCCACATCGGGCTCCTTGCTTGGCGGGGAGCTTGCTTCTCCCTCTGCCTCTGCTGCCACTCTGCCTGCCTGTGCTCGCTCTCTCTCTCTCTCTCTCTGGCAAATAAATAAATAAAATCTTAAAAAAAAAAAAAACCCTAGCAAAGTCATTAAAAAAAATAATAATAATAAAGTAGAAAATTTCATGAATAAGTCACTACTCTTTATCTTATCCTAATAAATAATGCTGGATGACATGTTGCATTATAACTTTAGCACTAGGGAATCTTCACTACTTGTTTGATTATCATACTTCTGGCTTTTAAACATAGTATTTATTTTTAGTTTTCTATGAAAAAGAGATAACATGTTAGGCTTTGTGAAGAGGAACCACTTTTTTTTTAACTTCACTTATATATTTTACTTAAATTGATTTTCAAGATCAGCATTAATTCTTATTTATTACTATTATTTGAAATTTTTTTATTGAAGTAGAGTTGGCATACAATATAATACTAGTTTCAGGTGTATAACATAGGGATTTGACAGTTAACATTCTTTATGAAATGCTCACCATAAGTGTAGTTCTCATCTGTTACCAAAGTTATTATTATATTATTGGCTATATTCCCCATGCTGTACCTTTTTATCCCCATGACTAATTTATTTTATAACTGGAAGTTTGTACCTCTTAATATCCTTCACCTATTTTGCCCATCCACCCAACCTTCTCATCTCTGGCAACCACTAGGTTGTTCTCTGTATTTAATGAATCTGTCTCTGTTTCTGTTTCTGTTTTTTCATTTGTTTTGTTTTCTAGATTCCACACGTAAGTGAAATTATATGGTATTTGTTTTTCTCTGTCTTACTTCATGTTTTACTTCAATTTTCTCTGTCTTCATTTTTCTCTGACTTACTTCATGGACCTTCTAGGTCCACCCCTGTTGTTGTAAATGGCAAGATTTCATTATTTTTTTGTGGCTGAGTAATATTTTATTGTGTAATATAATGTGTGTGTGTGTGTGTGTGTGTATAATGTAATATAATGTGTGTGTGTATATATACATACACACACAAAATGAAACACAGTACATAATATATTCTCTCTATATATACATATACACATCTCTGTATTCTCTCTATATACACATGCCATAATATTCTTTACACACACAAACACACATGGTTTATATCCATTAATCTATCAGTAGACACTTAGGATACTTACATATCTTGGCTGTTGTAAATAATGTTGCTATAAATATAGGGGCAGCATTGGTTCTTTGGCTATTTAATTAAGCTTTACTTGAAACAACTTTTTTGCCATACTAAAATACGTTTTTTCAGGTAGCTGTTCTCACTGTGTGAGTGCTGGGGTGCTAAATCAAAATAAAATTATCTGAAAATTTAAGTAGAATTAGAAGTCTTTGTAGCTATGAAATCATGACTAATTAAAAGAATTTTTTTAAGTTTTTTAAAATCTAATGTCAGCTTTATATTTCAATCTTTTATGTGGTTTAAAGACTTAAAAACAAATGAACATGTATACAGTGACAGCCCTTTCCACCATTGTCATCCTATATCTGACCAATTTTCCAAACACACATGCAGCCATTTTTATTAATTCCTTTTATTGTATATCCTTCTAGTTTGTTAATTGCATATATGAACCAATATTAAATATGATTTTTTCTAACTTTTTTTTCCCCAAAAGACCGCATGTCATATACACTGTTCTACACTTTGCTTTTTTTACTTAAAATACATCTATTATGGAAGATGGATAGGGATATGATAAAGTATAGGAAAATGTTAATGGTAAGATCTAACTGGTGGATAAAACAATTGACTGTAAAATTCTTTCAACTTTGCTCTAGGTTTGAAAAGTTTCATATTGGGGGCGCCTGGGTAGCTCAGTCGGTTGAGCTTCTGCCTTCGGCTCAAGTCATGATCCCAGAGTTCCAGAATCGAGCCCCACATTGGGTTCCCTGCTTGGCAGGGAGTCTGCTTCTCCCTCTGCCTTTCACCCCACTCATGCTCTCTCTCCCATTCTCACTCTCTCTCAAATAAATAAATAAAATCTTTTTTTTTTTAAAGATTTTATTTATTCACTTGACAGAGAGAGAGATCAGAAGTAGGCAGAGAGAGAGGGGGGAAGCAGGCTCCCTGCTGAGCAGAGAGCCTGATGCGGGGCTCAATCCCAGGACCCTGAGATCGTGATCTGAGCTGAAAGCAGAGGCTTTAACCCACTGAGCCACCCAGGCGCCCCAACAAATAAAATCTTCAAAAAAAAAAAAAAAAAAGAAAATTTCATATTGGAAATGAAAATACATTTTGCAGGGATGCCTGGGTGGCTCAGTCAGTTAAGCCACTGCCTTCAGCTCAGGTCATGGTCCCAGGGTCCTGGGATCGAGTGCTGCATCAGGCTCCCTGCTGAGCAGGCTTCTCTCCGCCTCTGCCTGACACTGCCCACTTGTGCATGCTCACTCGCTCTCTCTCTCTGACAAATAAATAAATCTTTTTAAAAAATACATTTTGGAGATCTTTCTAGAGCAATTCATTGAAAGTCCTCTATTTTGTTTTAAAAGCTACATAGAATTACATCATATGAATGTACCATTATTTATTAATCTCTTTAATGATAGAAATTTTGGTTGTGTCTAGTTTACATATGTTATAAACAGTGTTATAGTGTAACTATAGTACAAATTCATGGGAGTTTGATTCTTGGGTCAAGGGGTTTTTTTTTAAGTTTTTTTTTTTTGTTTTTTTTTTTTGACAGAGATCACAAGTAGGCAGAGGCAGGCAGTGGAGGGGGAAAGGGTGGAAACAGGCTCCCTGATGAGCAGAGAGCCCAGTGCGGGGCTCGATCGCAGGACCCCGAGATCATGACCTGAGCCGAAGGCAGAGGCTTAACCCACTGAGCCACCCAGGCACCCCTGGGTCAAGGTTATGTGTTTTAAATTTTGATAGATTTTGGTGAGTTGCTGTTAGTAAAAGTTGTACTGATTTTCCTCCTGTCAGTCAACAAGTATGTGAACAACATGGTTTCGGTGTGCTTATTTGCAGGTTTTATTCTTTTCCTTTTCAAAATCACTTATTAATTGTTAAGATTTTAAGATTTTGCTCAGGTACTAATATCCTTTCTATGGGACTGATACTCCTTAGTAGTATAGTTGAAACAATGTATTCACAATGTATTGCTTCAGTGTTTAGCTCTGTGGTTCCCAAACTGTGCAGAAGGCACACTGGGCAGCTGCTGCAAACTCATGTGACATGCCAGGATATTTAAAAAAAAAATTTTTTTTTTAAAGATTTTATTTATTTGTCAGAGAGAGAGAGGGAGAGAGAATGAGCACAGGCAGACAGAATGGCAGGCAGAGGCAGAGGGAGAAGCAGGCCCCCCGCCGAGCAAGGAGCCCGATGTGGGACTCAATCCCAGGACGCTGGGATCATGACCTGAGCCGAAGGCAGCTGCTCAACCAACTGAGCCACCCAGGCGTCCCCAGGATATTTAAAATTTTTGAGGTTAACATCAGAATATTTGACATACTGTCAGACATCATGTAAACCAGTAACTTCAGTTAATAGACACTTTCATTATTCTACTATACTATATTCTTGTCAATGATGTCATATCTTTGCAAAGCTGAGTGGTGATTGTTAAGCTGAAAAGCAGGTATCATACAAAAATGAATGTAGAACAGGTATCCGTGTGATTCTAATGTTTGAAAATTTTACAGTACATTTGAAGAACTGATGTTATTTAAAAATGAAATTAAAATGCCATTTTTTTTTCTTTTAATCTCTATATATTTTTCTCTTAAAGTGACACTCAGTTGTTAGGACATACATGTTAAGTTGGTTGGCTAGAACTATTTAATAAATGGAATTATTAAATATATCTTTTGTCATAGGCCGCTGTGAAAAAGACTGAAACACTGAGGATGTTGCAAATTAAGGAAGTTTTGAGTATTTCTGTTTTAGCTTCTTAAGTATCATCTCCTCTTCCAACTGTGGTATTTCCTTCTTACAGTGTTTCTAAACTTTCATTGTGAGTTTTCCTCAACTACTCTTTCTAGCTGGTGTATCTGTTGGAGATCCTGTACTCCGCACTGGTAAACCCCTCTCAGTAGAGCTTGGGCCTGGCATCATGGGAGCTATTTTTGATGGTATTCAGAGACCTTTGTCAGATATCAGCAGTCAGACTCAAAGTATCTACATTCCCAGAGGAGTAAATGTGTCTGCTCTCAGCAGAGATGTCAAATGGGATTTTACACCTTGCAAAAACCTACGGGTATGTCTTTATAACCAAGATTTCTAAAGTTGGTGAAAGAATGTGAAATAGATGTTTAGTGAACTATTTTGTACTTTATCAAATAAAAATAGACCACAGAAGCATAGTTTAAATTTTTCTTTAAATCTGCTAGAAGAATTATAGAACTAATGTGTTTTATTGATAAGTGAGGCAGATGATTTAAATAATGGCAGCAAGGATGAATCTACTTGGCATTTATTTAAACATTAAACAGCTTGATGTTTATTTGAACATTAAACAGCAAATGTACTTGCTCTCTAGGTTGGTAGTCACATCACTGGTGGAGATATTTATGGAATTGTCAATGAGAACTCACTCATCAAACACAAAATTATGTTACCCCCACGAAACAGAGGAACTGTAACTTACATTGCTCCACCTGGAAATTATGATACCTCAGTAAGTATTATGTAAACTTTATCTCATAGTGTGGCGCTACCTGATAATTGTCCCATTTTAGTGTCCTAAATAGTCATAGAATTGATACTTAATGTGTAGGTTTTAAATAGCTCCCATAATTTTTTTTTTTTTTACCATGATGATTTGGTACCCTTATCATTGCAAAATGATTACCACAATAGGGTTAGTTAATACTTCCATCAGAGCACTTTGGGTGCTTAATGTGTGGGTGTGGTGAGAACATTTAAGATCTACTCTGTTAGCAGCTTTTAAGTATATAATACAATACAGTGAACTACAGTCATCATGTTATATGTTAGATTCACTTACTCATTTTTTTTTTCAAGTTTTTATTCAAATTCCTGTTAACATACAATGTAATTGTAGTTTCAGGTGTAGAATTTAGTGATTTATCAGTTACATATAACATCCAGTGCTCATCACAACAGGTGGCCTCTTTTTTTAAGATTTTATTTATTTATCTGACAGAGAAAGAGAGACAGCGAAGGAGGGAACACAAGCAGGGGGAGTGAGAGAGGGAGAAGCAGGCTTCCTACTGAGTGGGGAGCCTGATATGGGGCTCAATCCCAGGGCTCTGGGATCATGACCTGAGCCAAAGGCAGACCCTTAAGGACTGAGCCACCCAGGCGCCCCTGCAAGGGGCCTCTTTAATACCCATCATCCATTTAGCCCACCCCCCCCCGCCCCAAGTAACTCTCAGTTTGTCCTCTACAGTTAAAAGTCTGTTTTATGGTTGCCTCTCTTCCTTTCTTCACCCTGCCCCGTGTTCATCTATTTTTCTTAAATTCCACATATAAGTGAAATCCTATGCTGTTTGTCTTTGACTGACTTACTTCGCTTTTAGCATAATACTCTTTAGGTCCATCCACATTGTTGGAGATGATGGGAAGATTTCATTCTTTTTTTTATGGCTGAGTAATATTCCTCCATATATGTATATATATATATATATATATATTTGGGCTCTTTATATATATATATAAAGAGCCCAAATATCCATCCACTGATGAATGGATGGGTATTTGGGCTCTTTTCATGGTTTGACTATTGTTGATAATGCTGCCATAAACATTGGGGTGCATGTATCCCTTTGAGTCATATTTCTGTATCTTTTGGGTAATCTATAGTGAAATTGCTGAGTTGTAGGGTAGTTCTATTTTTAACTTTTTGAGGAACCTCCATACTGTTCCAGCATAGCTGCACCACAAATTTACATTCCCACTAACAGTGCAAGAGGGCTCCCCTTTCTCTGCATCCTTGCCAACACCTGTTGTTCCCTGTAAATAATTCCTATAACTTCTTAAGATTTTTTTTATGATTTTATTTTTAAACTTGGGCTTGGGAATACAAAAAAGCAGAACATACTGAGGGTTTTTTTTTTTTTTAAGGGAAAGCAATGTGTAGTGTAACATTTTCTTACCTTCTTAACTTATGCTACATTACTTAAAGCCTGATCTTTTAGGCATAGAATAGGCTTACTTTGCTTTTAACTGTCAGTATATATTTATATAGTAAACTGTATGACAGATTATATGAATTCTGACTCTGGATGAGCTATTTAAAACTTAGTCCTTGAATGTTATTGATAGTCATATCAGTAGACAAATAATAGTCTTTGTGGGTATGAAGATAACTTTATTGAGGAGACCATTATAACAAATAATCTGTTCCCAACAAAATGTGATAAAAGAATATTTTTCTAATCATTCCACAAGAATAAGTCTGTTCTCTACAAAATATTGAGAACAAAAGAGTTAAGTAATCATTGGGGTTCTGGGCCATCAGCCAACCTGACTCACTAGCTTTGAGACTCATACACTCCTACACGGACGAAACATTCTGAGGTAGGTAATTCAAATTCACTTATCAACAAAATTACTGATATCTATAAGTCTGGATGTTGGGATTGTTTTTGAATAGTTGAAACCATCCCAGTGTTCATAAATGTTAGAGTATTACTCATCTTTTTACATTTGTAAATATTTAATATTTAACTTTATTAAATATGTTAGGGTTCTTAATAGGTAAGCATTTTTAATTAAATCAGTGTAAGAGGGGCGCCTGGGTGGCTCAGTGGGTTAGGGCCTCTGCCTTCGGCTCAGGTCATGACAGCATCCTGGGATCGAGCCCCACATGGGTCTCTCTGCTTAGCGGGGAGCCTGCTCCCCCCTCTCTCTGCCTGCCTCCTCTGCCTACTTGTGATCTCTGTCTGTCAAATAAATAAATAAAATCTTAAAAAAAAATCAGTATAAGAACATTGTAATAAAGTAAGCACACAAAGCATACAAAGTATGCTTTACATACAAAGTAAATTCTGAAAGTTTTCATTTATCCGCCAGTCCCAAGAGTGTCATCTGTATCTTTTAAGACTTGCCCCTGTGCATATCCGTATAATTTATTTAACTATTCCTCTGTTACTTGAAATATCTCTTTCTCAAAACTCCTATTTTTTAATTCTTGCAACAGTAATAAGTGCACCTGGTTAAAAAAATGAGAACTCTGTATATAAAGATGAGCATTAAGAAATACAGATCTCCTTCTCTACTTCTACATACCACCTCTCCACCCCCAAGAGGAATCTGGAATTACTTTGATTTTAGAGGAAGGAATGTTCATGGATTTGACTGTACTTAACATCCCGCCATATTTTTATAGGATGTTGTCTTGGAGCTTGAATTTGAAGGCGTAAAGGAAAAGTTTAGCATGGTACAAGTATGGCCTGTACGTCAAGTTCGGCCAGTCACTGAGAAGCTGCCAGCTAATCATCCCTTGTTGACTGGCCAGAGGGTTCTTGATGCCCTTTTTCCGTAAGTTTGAGCTGTGCCCTGTGTTTTTTTTTTTCCTCAGGATTATATGTGTTTATTGTTTCACTGGTTTATAGATAAAAGGTTTCCTGTGCTCATCCTATAATAAATTTATCTAGAGAAATAATAGTGAACTAGTTAAATATGTTCATATATTGCCAGTGCTTGTTATAGAGTCAAATCATTGAAGATTTATTGTTTCACAGTTGCAAAAGGAAAGGTTTTTTTTCCTGAAACTTTCTGAAAAAAAATTTCCAGAAGAAAATCTGTGCCCAAAGATACGACTATCTTTAAATGGTTATCCTAGAATGAGTAGATTGGTATCATTCACTATAAGTCAGTGGTTTCTAAAATCAACGGAGCTCTCCATGCTGCCCAGGACTCTTTCTGTAGTCTGCACTTTGCCATTTTCTTCGACGGCTTAAAAATCTCTTTTAATTCTCAGGCTTCACCATACCCTGCTTTACTTTCAACAAATGACTTCATCATTTAATCCACAGGAAAGACTGAAGCCATTGTACAGTAACTCCTTTAACCTTGATCACTAACCCGCATACATCCCACTGACCCTTGAAACCTACTCTCTGAGTTATTCTTGCTATTTCTCATTAAGATCTTCGATCCTGTGGCTTCTTATTAGTCAATACCTCCTGTTTCCATATCCTTCAGTATCTAGCTTAAGCTTACTAGTCTGTCAATTTTCTGCATATTTGCCGGGATGCTGAATTTTCTTGTTCTTTTGTTTCTGTTACACCTAGCAACATCCCTCCCGGCAGCATCCAGCTGTGAGCCTGTCCAGCTATCCCCTTCTCTCAGGTCTACACACAGGCTGCTGAGAAAATCAGATAACCAGTGCAAGTTAGTACGTCACTGCTGGGTCACGTCCAGCATTTCCCTCTTTACCATTCTCCTCCTCTACCCAGCAGCTTTTCAGACCTCTACACCTGTGTCAAAGCCTCAGCTCCATTCTTCCTTCTTTGTTTGGCAAAAAGTGATCATGCTAGAGCCTTCACAGAGAACTTAGAGGCTATCACATTTGAAACTCCTTCAGTTAATGTGCACTTCCATTGATTCCTTCTTCCTTTCCTCTTTCTGGAGTATATCCTACCTCATGTCTCCTCAGAGACTTTAGGCTATCTCCCTTTAGATAAGCTTCAAGGTTATCTTCCCTTCATTTCCATCTATTGAAAAAAATGTCTACCTTCCACCCCTTATCCTTTCTACCTTCCACTACTTGTCTCCTCATCTTCATAGCAAGACCTCTTGAAAAAATAAATTGGCCATCTCCACTTTTCCCACTCTAATTCATGTTGCCCACCCAGTTGAAACTACTCTCACTAATAGCCTTCACTCCCATACTGATAATTCAATAAATAAGTTTTAGTATTTCCTTAATTCCTATAACTTCAGATATTGCTTTCTACTCCTTCCTCCTTGAAATAACCTCTTTCTTTGTTTTTCCTATTAGCTTCTGTCCACAAGTTCTTATTCTCCATTTCAGGTCCCTTCTCCCTTAATTTTGATATTAAGAGTTTTGTCACACTAATGACTTAAATGTTAAATATTAACATGATGACTTCCAAATCTGTATCTTCCTCCCACATCTCACCTGAGTTCCACACTCAGTCACTTCTGTTCATACCTCTCTTTTTGAATGCCTTAGAGGTACCTCAGAGTCAGTATGTTCATAGCTAAAATCATTATCTTAATCACCACTCTTTGAAAGTTGCTCATCTTTTTTTGTTGTCTCTTGGAACCAATGTCACTGTCATCCATCTGGCAAAATGCGGAATCTGAAATCTGTGACTCCTCTCAAGGATCATTCTTACCTGCCCACACCTTATTATTGAACAAGTGCTTTTATTCTATTACCTGGATATTTTTAAATCTATATCTTTCATCCCTACTCCATGATTTTAATAAAGGATCCTACCCTAATTCCTGCAATAATCACATTTTAATCAGACTTCTTCTCTTCAGTCTTGCCTTCTTTCTAAGTATTGTCCATATTACCTAATGACCCATCTAAAACATGTCTGGTCCTGCACTGTTTTGCTTGAAACCTCTAAGTCCACTTCACTGCTTTTCAAACAAATACTCCATAACTCCTTACAAAACTGGCTGTGATCTGGCTGTCACTTACTTTCCAGTATCTCAGCCACTTGACTGCCCTAGCACCTTATATACCATCTGCCAGGCATCCTGAGGGACTTTCAGTTCCTCAAGCAGTGCTCCTTCTTGCCCTTGGGCCTTTGGATATGCTGTTTCCTCTGCTTGGAACATTATTTCCCTTCGTCTGGCTAATTTCTGTTCCCTTTCAGGTCTTAGCAACTGTCAGAAGGATCTCCTAACCCCACTCCAATCCAGTGTTGGACTTTGTATCCCTTCCTGTGTTCTCCCATAGCACCTTGGATGTTCTCTGTGATAGCACTTTTCACACTGAATTGTTGAATTTCCAAACTGGGTCACACCCAGCCCTGCCTTCCCACCCAAGTTAAAAGTGATTTGAGAGATGGACTCAGTTTATTGAAGTCACTGAACAGTTTGAAGGGGATAAAACTTTAATGCATATTAGTTTTATATTGAAGAAGTCTATCATTATTATTAAGGCTACGGTGTTTCTGTGAATTTTATAGTAGAACACAATATTACAAAGACAGTTTCCTTAGCATTACATTTCATTTCTCCTTCCCACACCCTCCTGCTCTACCTGCATACACACATACACACGGACACACACACACACGGACACGGACACAGATACACACCACAACATGTACTTTCCTCTGCCCTTAAGAGTGATTCACTCTCTGGTACCACTTCATAGGGAAAGTTCGAACATAGCTGCTAAATGGCACTGTAATCACCAGCTGCCTCTTCATTTTACCCTGCTGGAATGTGGGCTTTGTGCAGACAGAAACGTGGCTATCTTACTTGCTGGTGTCTCTCCAGTATCTCCAGGCAGTGTTTAATGCCTAGGAAGTACTTCATAAATAGTTACGCAATGTATAAAAAGGGATTGACAGTGACACCTTAATACAAGTCCTCGTTCATTAACCTTTACTGCAGGATACGATTTTCTTAGGTCTTATTTTTTGCCTCAGAAGACAACTTAGTAAATTTGTTTAAATTTGTCTTTTAGCTTTAATTCCTATATTGTGCTTTCATAAACTAATTTATATAAGCATTCCAAAGATCATTAGTACTGTTTTATTTATTTTTGTATTCCTTTTCCCCAGGTACGTTTTGGCATATATTCTCACTTTCTAGCTATTAAAGATGGTAGAGATGGTTAATGATAATAAAAAAAAATACACTGTTATAGCTATCAGTTGGGGGAGCAATTTTTGTATCTGTAGCTGTGTATCTATCTTTGTGTATATAGTTATATATAGATATTGATACAGATGAAAGTATTTTAAAGTGCTTTTTTTTCTTAACTTGTATTTTTATGTTACTTATCTACTTTATTTGTTAGTATTTATTACCAAGTAAAGTAATCCACTTTGTTTTCTTTGCTTAGATGTGTACAAGGAGGAACTACTGCAATCCCGGGGGCTTTTGGCTGTGGGAAGACAGTGATATCACAGTCCCTGTCCAAGTATTCCAACAGTGATGTGATCATCTATGTAGGATGTGGTGAACGAGGAAATGAGATGTCTGAAGTCCTCCGAGACTTCCCAGAGGTTGGTATATATAAAGCTTCAAATGTTATTCTAGAGAAAATACCACTAATCAACTTTCAGTGGCAGTTAATAAAGCTTTGTGTCAGATCTGGAGCATTGCTCTCATTTGTCAAGGATCTCTTAAGGAATTTTCTAATTTTTTTTTTTTTAAAGATTTTATTTATTTATTTGATAGAGAGATCATAAGCAGGCAGAGAGGCAGGCAGAGAGAGAGGAGGAAGCAGGCTCCCCGCTGAGCAGAGAGCCCGATGCGGGGCTCGATCCCAGGACTCCGAGATCACGACCCAAGCCGAAGGCAGCGGCTTAACCCACTGAGACACCCAGGCGCCCCAAGGAATTTTCTAATTATATTTGTGATTCAATTTTTATATTCAAGGAAAGGAATTTGACTTTTTCAGTCAGATACTTTAAAGTTTCTTTTCATGGTGTTGAGGTTTTCAGTTATTAGGAGAAAGAAAGAGAAAATAGAGTATTTATGGATGGGAACTTTATATCGGTTTTATATGATCTATTAGGTTGCTAAACTAATATTCCTTCTTCCATAAAATAATGGATTTCATTTATGAAATAGAAATAATGCCTGTCTTCTTATAGCACAGTGAGGTGGGGAGAAAGGGTTGGAGTGATGGGAAATATTATTTCAGGAAAACTGATTATAAAACGAATTAAGTATGGGTAAATTGTTAAAAAAAAATGGGGGACTAAAATGTTCTATTTGGAAATTAGAGGATCAAAATAGATTGTTTGTCTCTAGCTCACAATGGAAGTTGATGGTAAGGTGGAATCAATTATGAAGAGGACAGCTTTGGTAGCCAATACCTCCAATATGCCTGTTGCTGCTAGAGAAGCTTCTATTTATACTGGTGAGTATATGAATTGGAATAAAAGCAGATTACATCTGGGGGCACTTGGGTGATGCAGTTGGTTAAGAGTCCAGCTCTTGATTTTTGGCTCAGGTCATGATCTCAGGTCCTAGGATCAAGCTGCATGCTGGGCTCTGTGCTTGGTGGGGAGTCGGCTTGGGATTCTTCACCTCTCTGTGGCCCTCCCCCCACTCGCTCACCCTCTGTTTCTCTCTCTAAAGTAAATCTTAAAGAAAAAAAAAAAAAGGCAGTTTATATCTGTTCATAAGTTTAAAGCTAGCATGACCATAAATGACACATCTACTATTGTTTTTTTTATTACATGTTTTACCATTGCTCTAACTCCAAATATATCTGTATCTCTATAACTTGAATTACCAGTTTTGAATTATATCTTGATGACTGGCTATAAAAGATAAGAAAATCCATGTGTTTATGTATTACCTCCCATCTTTGCTCCCACTTCTGTCCCAGATTTTGGTACTCTTATTTCTACATTTTCAGGATTTATAACATTCACATTCTGTTGTGTAACCCTACATACAATATTTGTATTAGCCTTAAACCTAGAATACAGTGGAGTTAGTTCCCACAGCAGTCCTTTGGCTACAGTTTCTCCATTCGTTTCATGGTTGGCTAAAATCTGATTTTATGAAGTTCCTTCAAGAAAGGCTCAGGAAAACTATATTCCATAGATTCTTTTTTCTTCATGAGTTTGTTTTTTTCCACTGCCTGTAAATTTTCTTTCTTTTTTTCCTTTCTCTTTAAGTAATCTCTACACCCAACTTGGGGCTCGAACTAATGACCCCAAGATCAAGACTTGCACACTCCTCCAACTGAGCCAGTCAGATCCCTCTCCACCGCCTTTAAATTTTAATAGTAGTTTGTCTGGGTATAAATATTTTGGATCAATATTTGTTCCTTGAGACCTCTTATTCTAGCACTAAGAGCTAGGGAGAGGGGGACATCTGGGTGGTACAGTCAGTTGGCCTTGGATTCTTGGTTTTGACTCAGATTAATTTCTCAGGGTTGTAGGATTAAGCCCCACATCAGGCTCCACACTCAGTGCAGAGCCTCCTTGGGATTCTCTCTCCCTTTTCCTCTGCCTCTTCTGGTGTGCTCACTCATGTGAGCTCTCTCTCTCTCTCTCAAGATAAATAAATCTTTTTTTTTTTTAAATGCCAAGTAAAGATTTGAAACTGACCTATTTTATGTTTTTTTTTTATTTTATGTTTTTTTCCTATTACTGATTTTTCTTTTTGCCCAAAGGAATTTCTCTTTAAAGTTTTATAACTTTATTAGGATATATGCCAGTATTGATAGTTTTGGTGAATTTTCCCTGAAACATACTTACTTTTGCAACCAATGAATAGTCTTGTTTTGGGGGTCGGTGGGTAGTTTTCAAGAATTGTTTCTAAAACCTTTTCTCTTATCTATGGTTATCTTCTTCAAACTAGACATACTGGTCTCCTTTATCTCTTTTCCACACGCATCTTTTCTCTCTGATCCTCTTTATTTAGCCTTTTGTCCATTTGTTCACAGGATAATCAGGGTTTCTTATTAACTTTGCTTCTGGTGAAACCTTCATTTCTGTAATGGCTTTATTTTTTCTTCCAGCTCTTTGTTGAATTCTGCTTCCTCATGAAACCTCTTTTCTGAGCATACTGTATATTTCTTGAGATTTTATTTTGTAAAATAAAATAAAGGATGCATTATTAACATTTTCTTTAATTAATTATGATTTTATTATTACAGATAAATAAATTTATGATTTTATTATTAATTATTTAATTAATTCATTAATTAAGTGTGGCCACAGCTTTCATTGGTTCTTTGGCAGGTTCTTTGACCATCATTGCATTTGCTCTTCTGTCTTTTTTCTTCTGTATTTTTGTGTAGTTCCGGTACTGATGTGTATTGATAGCTATTACCTTGAGATGGGAGGGGGTGGCAGGATTCCTTCATGGGAATCTGTGAAGTTTGTTATGGCATGGTGTTGTGTAAGTAAGTTATTTTGCTCCTCTCTTCTACCACAGAAATCTATGGCTGCAAAGTCACTTACAATGAATTCTCTCTTCTACCCTGCCTCACCTTACTCTTCCTCACTGTAGAGGAGTGCCTACATGTATTTTGTTTGTCACCATCTCCCTGCTTCTTGATGCCAGACTGGATCCAAGGAGTCTGTATCCCTTGTGCAGTGTTCCAAACAAAGGATTCTTGGTTTTGCCCCTGTTCTGCAGAGGCTTAATCTGAGACATCCAGCTTCTTGTGAATTCTTGTGGGTTTTTACCCATTTAGGTGGATAAATGAGTTTTACCTCATTTAGGTGGCTTTCCTCATAATTTTGTTTTGGGACTAAACGTATCCCCTTGTTTTTAATAATAGTTTTTATATTTCTTGTTCTCCTTGTTTGGTGATTACTTGTGTGAGAAAGAGAAAGTGACATATTCATCTGTCTTAAGACAGGAGTTCTTCTTTTAAATAGCTGCACAGTATCCCAGCTGTATGGCTACATCATAACGGATTTAACCAGCATCTTTCTGTAGACACTTGGATTATTGATCTTTTTTTGCTATCACAAACCTTGTATCACTAAAACATCTTTATGTGTGTTTTTTTATAGTTTCTTTTCATGTTTTACGCACATTTCTTTGTCCATTTTTGTAAGGTAAATTTGTAGAAGTAAAATTGCCAAGCATACAACGGCTAATGTAGATTTTTGATTTTGATAGCCCTTCAAAAGGGTTAACAGCGAACAAGAGTTCTGTTTCTCCATATCTTTACCAATAATTATCAGACACATAGACATTTGAAGGAATATTGCAGTGAACGCTAATTTTCTCAGTACCTAGATTTGACAATTCACATTTTACTATCCCTTCTTTATATTAGGTACCTATTCAGTCTGTATTTCTTTCCTGAGCTAGCATTTTTCCTCTCTGAATTAACCATTTGAAAACTGCTTTCTGTCCATGTTTCTTTTGGATAGGACTCCTTTTTCTTACTGATTTATGAAAGCTTTGAAATTAGCGTTTTATCTGTCATGAGTTGCCAGTGTTTTCCCAGTTTGTTCATCTTTTGATTTTGTCTGAGGTGTTGTTTTTTTAACTGGTAGGAACTGATATCTTTAGGTCTGTGAAACTGAAGTTTACTCATGTGTATCTGTCTCTTCCATTAAGTCTTTCTAATACAAGCATTAATGAGCATCATCACAGAGACTGAAAATGTAGCCATGCTGGTATAAGAGAGGACCTGATCTTATCATCACATTGGAATATTTGATGACAAATGTGTTTTTTTAAGCCTCAGTAATGAGAAGTGATATTTTTTTGAAGATTTTGACCATGGAATCATCTTTTTAGAAGACTTAGATATCAGTATTTCTTATTCTGAAAGATGTAATATGATAGATAGTAAAGTGATGAATTTTTTAGTGCATTTTGTTTTACTTATATGTGCTTCTGTTTCTTTACTGATAAAATAAAGGAATCAGGGCATTAGATTTTGGGGCTCTTACAGTGTAGTAACAACTATAATTTTCTAGTATCTTAAGTTGTATAGTGTACTTTTCAGAGGATGTTTATATGTATCATCTCATCTGATTTGTACAGATAGAGCAAGAGTTATTCCATTTTAACAGATTAGGAAACCACACTGGGAAATGAAGCTAGCTTGTTGAGGTTAATGACAGAACAAAAACTAGAACCCGGGACTTCTTTCCGTATGTTAGGCTCTTCTAAATGGTTTACTATAAGTAATTTAATAAAATGGAACCTGATAATGCACAGCAGAATGATCTGGATAATTAAATATTACTCAGGTTAATAACATTTTCAACTTTTGAAAAATAACCAAACAAGCTAATAAGTTGGGGGGTTGGAAATTAATTTCAGGCTTAATTATCTCAACAAGGAATAAGGAAAAAGTCTTTTCCTACCTTTTTAAAATGTGTATTATATTAGATTAGGCTATGGCAACAAATAAACCCAAACTTGTCATTGCTCAGTATAACAGATGTTTTCTTCAAGTGGTCAGGGGTCATTCTGGACTGGGACCCAGGCTGAAATGTACTTTTTCATTTTTAACTCACAACTTCCAGGGCTCCTGGGAGTCCTCTCTATATCAGTAAGTGAGAAGGAATAAAGAGCATGGAAGGATGTGTGGCTTGCTTGATGATGGAACTCATTACTTTGACTTTCATTCTGTCAGCTCGAGGTCAATTACATGGTCATATCTAAATATTAAGGAGGCCAGGAAACATAATTCAACTGTGTGCACAAAAGAAGAGGGAGAATAGATTTTGGTGAACACCTAGCAGTCTATCTCATGTCCTTGTTGTTGTAAAGTTTTCTTAAGGGTAACAAAGTCAGGATTCTATGTTGTAAAACTATAATTTGCAATATTCTTCCCAATTTAGGAATTACGCTGTCAGAATATTTCCGTGACATGGGTTATCACGTCAGTATGATGGCTGACTCTACCTCTAGATGGGCAGAGGCCCTTAGAGAAATCTCCGGCCGCTTGGCTGAAATGCCTGCAGGTAAGTCTTTGTATTGCTTATCATGTAAGAAGGCTGATAGGATTTTTAGGATTGGCTTAGAACCCCTCTTAAATTTCTTTTTTGATTTTTCAGATAGTGGATATCCTGCATATCTTGGTGCCCGTCTGGCCTCTTTCTATGAGCGAGCCGGCAGGGTGAAATGTCTTGGAAATCCTGAAAGGGAAGGAAGTGTCAGCATTGTAGGAGCGTAAGCATCTCAATCACCTACTTTTCAGAAGAAAAATTAAAATTCACTTATTTTAAAGAGAAAAGGTTCAGCTTCCTCCAAGGGTAGTGGTTCTTTTTTTTTTTTTTTTTTAAGATTTTATTTATTTCTTTGACAGACAGAGATCACAAGTAGACAGAGAGGCAGGCAGAGAGAGGGAGAAGCAGGCTCCCCGTGGAACAGAGAACCCGATGTGGGGCTCCATCCCAGGACCCTGGGACCATGACCTGAGCCAAAGGCAAAGGCTTTAACCCACTGAGTCATCCAGGCGTCCCTGCGGGTAGTGGTTCTTAACCAAGATTACACTCCAGGGTCACTCAAAGAGTTCTTCACAGTGTACATGTTTAGGTTCTCTCTGCATATTCTGGTTATTCGACTTAACTGATCTATCATATTTAAGGCACAATGTCTTAATAACTTAGAAAATTATAGACCTGTTAAGGTAACATTGTATCATGGTAAAAAAGTGGAGATCCATGATCACTACATAAAGCCATACTTTGTTTTTAGAACTTTTTCTTCCTTCCTGTTTCATCTTTTAGTTAGAATCATGAAACTGATTATCTCTCTCATTTCTAGTACTGGAAGGTGTTCAGTAGTTACCATTGTTATTTGCAACTTAGTACTGATTTTTATTAACGTTTGTATGTAAGTTTCTCTTATTCTAAAATTTAGTTCTAAAGGTTAGTTCTAGGGGTACCTGGGTGTCTCAGTTGGTTTAGTGTCTGCCTTCAGCTCAGGTCATGATGCCAAGGTTCTGGGATCTGCTGTTCTACACCCACACTCCCCATCCCCCACCAGCGACCACTTGTGCTCTGTGGTTCTCTCTCTCTCTCATAAGTAAATAAAATCTTAAAAAGAAAATAAAGGTTAGTTCTAAAGTTATTTACATTAATACTGACTTTCAAACAGTTTTTATTTTCATATGCCAGTTAACTTTTCTTAAACATCTCTAATGACTTTTTTTCCCCCTTTAAATATAGGGTTTCTCCGCCTGGTGGTGATTTTTCTGATCCAGTTACATCTGCTACTCTTGGTATTGTTCAGGTATGTCTTTTCCTAGCATAGTCAACTTTTGAGGTTTCCCACCCTGACTCTGCTCTAATGTCATTATCTAAATCATCATGAAGTATTTAATTTACTCACTGAAGAGTAAGCAGTAGGAAAGTCTGTTTTAGAAACATTTTGTCACTGGGAGCTTTCAATACTGTCCATTCTTCCTTAGCTCTTTGCCCAAGATTTATAACAAGCTAAATTTCTTTAAGTGGAAAATACATCCAGAATAGCAGAGTTTTATTTGTGTTAGAATAATACTAGCCTTTAAGTGAGAGTGACCCTAATTGTAGAAACAAATAGGCCTAAAAATGCATAATGGCAAAACTCAGTGAAAGTTTCTTTTTTCTCATAGTATGGTCTAAAGCAGATGATTGTATCAGAGGGTAGCTCTTTCCCACTCACTAGTAATTCAGAGAGCAGGGTTCCTTCCAGCTTGGGGCTTCACTGTCACCCAGCCTGGTAACTTCCTGCATCGGGTTGGCAGGGGGGAAACGGTGGAGAAGGCACACCCACACTGTGAACTCTGGGCTCAGAGGCAGTCACCCCACTCATTCTAGTTGGCCACACCCAAATGAAAAAGCCAAGCTGGAAAATATAGTTTCTGCCTACGCAGCTTCTTCCAGTGACAAGGCATGAATTGTAGTGGATAGCTAGTCAACTTGGCTATCAAAAGAAGCCAAAATGAAAGATGTATACCATTCAGGGCTATTGTAAGGAAAATAGCAAAGAAAATAAATGTTGATATATTCGTAAGTATGTGGATTATTAGTGGGGAAAGAGAATATTTGCTTCTGTTTCTGTCAGTATCTGATAAAAGAAATGGCAGAGGCTATATTTATAACTCTCAAGGTGTTTGCTAACATTTTGCTAACATTTTGAGTTTCAATTTCAGGGAAAGGGTGAGCAAAGTTAAGAGTGCATAAAATATATGTGTACATTTGGCCTTAGAAAATGACTGTTAGATCTTACTGGATTGGCCTTTAATAGGGAATTGAATTTAGTCATAATGTTTCAAGATGTTTAATCAAAGTGAAGAATCTATTCTGTCAGTAAGAACTTCCTGGTTTCTCTGTTTATATGGCACCGTAATGAGTTTTCAAAAGAGTCCATTTTTCTTCTATCAGATTTGCCACACTGCTAAGGAAATTCAGAATCAATTTGAATCTGATTTATAAATGATATCCATCCTGAAACTAAAAGGAATATTTTTTTTAATTGTAAGTTGTATTCTATTTCAACTACATATGGGATATACTAAAAAGATTGATGATTTGACCAAAATATCATAGAATTGCATATTTAGGACAAACATATATACCCTGACTTTAAAAAAATTTTTTTTAAGAAATTCACTGTATTTGTCTGTTTTGTTTTTAAATCAGGTATTCTGGGGCTTAGATAAGAAACTAGCTCAACGTAAGCATTTCCCCTCTGTCAACTGGTTAATCAGCTACAGCAAGTACATGCGTGCCTTGGACGAGTACTATGACAAACACTTCACAGAATTTGTTCCTCTGAGGACCAAAGCTAAGGAGATTCTGCAGGAGGAAGAAGACTTGGCAGAAATTGTACAGCTTGTGGGAAAGGTGAGTGGTTAAGTCCCATGGAGGACAGGTCTGTGAGTTATACTGGTCTGTTGCAAGGACAGACAGAACATTGGATATGCAGCTTCTTGCCTAGCAAAATGAGTACTTATTAAATATTTTTTGAACTAATAGAAGTTTGGCTTATCCTTTATCCAGCAGATATTTATTTGCAGGTTCTATTTGTGTTACAGAAGGTAGAAAGATGATTATTGTTTTGGTTATCTATTGCCGAGTAACAAACCACTCCTAATACTTAGAGGTTTGAACAGTGTTTTACTGCTCGTAGTTTTGGGGTTGATGGGCCATTGGAATTCTTGCTTGGGCCCCTCATACAGTTGCAGTCATATGGTGGCTGAGGGCTGGGGTCATGTGAAAGGTTGTTCCCTCATATGTTTAGTGCTTGGGCTGAGATGGCTAGAATAGCTAAGGGTTGGCTGGGCATTTTTCTCTCTACGTAGTATCTCCTTGTGACAGTTTAGGGCTCTCAGAGAGAGAGTTGATTGAAAAGAGAGGAAGGAGAATCCAATAGCCTCTTAAGCCTCGGTCTCACAACTGGTATATTACTTCTGTCTTATGTTCTTGTCATAGCCACAGATCTTGCCCAGATTCAAGAAGAGGGGCTTGTACTTCAGAATGGTCTATCAAGAGGGGTGACTAAGTTGTTCCGGTCTTTGTATTCTTTTTGATCCTTTGTAGCACTTGGCATAGTCCCCGTTAATACTTTAGATGAGAAAAACACTTGATTTACTTTTATTTCTTAAAATACAGTGTACCCATCACCAACCAAATTAGAGGTAGTGTGGTTTGGATCTGTTATATTTTTGCAGGAGCACCAGGGCTAGGAATCAGAAGGATTTTTAAAGTCAGCTCCTAATTTCTTTTTCCACAAATGATAGTATTATTACATAGCTAGCACCTATTAAGTACTCATTATTTATAAATGAGTACTGTGGCCCTAAGTATGAGGAAGTAGAAACAAAGACCTCTGGAACCAGAAAAGACAATATAAGACCAAAAAAAGCTCAAGCTAATTTTCTTTATGAATGTCGGTATCAAAATCCCAGATTCTGCAGGGTATTAAAAAGAATAAAATAATACAGCATGAGCAAGTAAAGTTTATCTCAGGAATGCAAATATGATTCAACTAAATAAATAATAAAACTCACTAACTAAATAAATAACTGGTAAATAGTAAATAACTAAATAAATAAACTGAAACTAAAATAGTAACTAGTAAATAGCTAACTAAGTAATTAAACTAGTAAAGTTTATCTCAGGAATGCAAATATGATTATTGTAACTCACCAATGTAATGGAAAAAGGACATCTTAACCAATGTGGAAGAAGTATTTGAAATTCATTACTTATATTTATAATTGTTTACTTTTTTTTTTTAGAGAGAGAAAGAGAGAGAGCAAGAGCGAGTGGGAGAGGGACAGAGGGAGAAGGAAAGAGAAAATCCCAAGGATGCTCCGTTGTCAGAGCAGAGCCCAACACAGGGCCCAATCCTACAACCCTGAGATCATGTCCCCAGCCAAAATCAAGAGTCAGACACCTAACCAACTGAGCCACCCACTGTCCATCTGACTCTTGATTTCAACTTGGGTCGTGATCTCAGGGTCATGGGATCAAGCCCTGCACTGGGCTCTGCGCCAAGTGTGAAGACTGCTTGGAATTGTCTCTCTCCCTCTGCTCCCCCTCACTTCACATGCTGTCTCTCAAAAAAGAAAAAAAATAGGGAAATTGCACACCATGGAGAATGAGGTCTGAAAGACCTAGAAGCAAACTGTGTGGCACACGGCAACATGGATGGTTCTGAAAAAGTGTCAGACACAAACGTGACTGCTCTACATAATTTAAAATACTAATACAAAATGAATGAATTTATGCACATAAAAGGATAACAATTTAATACTTATGGTTGAAGAGGGGATTAGGGATAAAAGGGATTAAAAAAAAAAAAAGAACAACCCAGGAGAAAGAAAAGAAAGACCTGATCCTTACCTCTAAGAAGCTTAGTTGCACATAGATGACAAAAGACTGCAGTTAACTTACTGGGCTTATTCCTTTGCCACCATTTCCAACAAATCTTTACTGGCTAGGCTGATTAGAATGATTGCCAAAGTTAAAGCTTTTGAGGCAGTGATAGTTAAAGAAGCTCTAATAGCACTCAGGCATAGATGAGTACATGCTTACTATACTTTGCATTTACATAGCTTTTTTTTTTAAGATTTTATTTTTAAGTAATCTTATCCCCCACCATGGAGGTCAAACTCAAAACCCCAAGATCAAGAGTTGCACATTCCACTGACTAATCCAGCCAGGCACCCCATGCATTTACATAGTTCTAAACACCATGTAATTTTTTTTAAGTAATAGTTTAGGGCCACCTGGGTGGCTCAGCTTTTAGGCGTCTGCCTTAGGCTCAGATCATGATCCCAGGGTCCTGGGATCAAGCCCTGTGTCGGGCTCCCTGCTCAGTGGGAAGCCTAGTTCTCCCTCTCCCTCTGCTTCTCCCCCTGCTTGTATTCCCTCTCTTACTGTGTCTCTGCTTTGTCAAATAAATAAATAAAATCTTTTTAAAAAATTAAAAAGTAACTGTTTATGGAATGTGAAGATTTTTTTGACACAAACTCAAGACTCAGAATTCAGATCGTTAGGCTAGCAAGACAGGATGTGAACAAAGTGTTTCAAAAAAAGATTAATTTATTTGTATTCCCATGTTCATAGCAGCACTTATTCACAATAGCTAAGAGATAGAAGCAACCCAACTTATCTTTTGATTACTGAATGGATAAATAAAATGTGGTGTATATATATGTAATGGGATATTATCCAGCCTTAGAAAGGAAGGAGACTTCTTTTTTTTTTTTTTTTTTTTTTAGATTTTATTTATTTGACAGAGAGAGAGAGTAGGCAGAGAGGCAGGCAGAGAGAGAGGAGGAAGCAGTCTCCCCACTGAGCAGAGAGCCCAGTGCAGGGCTCGATCCCAGGACCCTGGGACCAGGACCCGAGCCGAAGGCAGAGGCTTTTAACCCACTGAGCCATTCAGGTGCCCCAGGAAGGAGACTTCTAACACATGCTACAACATGGATGAACCTTGAGGACATTATGTTAAGTGATATAAAACAGTCACAAAAAGACAATGCAGTATGATTCCATCTAAAGTAGTCACATGGGAACAGAAAGTGGGATGGTAGTTACCAGGTTCTAGGAGAGGAGGAAAAGGAGAATTTCTATTTAATGGGTATAGAGTTTCCAATTTGCAAGATGACCAGTTAGAGAAATCTGTTTCACAGCAATGCAAATACACTGAGCACTATTGAACTACACTTAAAAATGGTTAAGATGAAAGCTTGTTACATGTTTTTACCACAATAAAATCAAGAGGCATTTACGAAGTGAATTTGTTAATGATAGATGATTGTGTGTTGACTATACAGTTTTTGCTTGCTTAATTGATTACAATCACTAGTTCCATATTATGGAAGTAAATTTCTTTAAAAAAATTTTTTTTTCCCTAGGCTTCTCTAGCCGAAACAGATAAAATCACTCTGGAGGTAGCAAAACTTATCAAAGATGATTTCTTACAACAAAATGGATATACTCCTTATGACAGGTAACCTGTCCTGATTCTCTTTTGTTATTTGAGGATATTCTGTTGAGTTTTGAAGAAAGAGCTGCCTCCACATTAGAAATCCTTTTTTTTCCTCATACAGACAGAACTCTGACTCAATATATAGGTTTATTTTGTGTTTTCATAGCAAATATCTGATGACTTAATATGTCCCCTTATCTTTGATTTTATTCATTTGTGTAGTTAGGACAGTGTTTTCATTTATTATCCAGCCATCTTTAATTAGATTAGATTGTGGTGTAGTATGTAGAGTCCAGGGATCATTGCCTTCCTCAGGTGCTTTTCTCACTACCTCTTACAACTGCCTGTGCCACTTCTATTCTTTTCCTAAGTAATTGTGTCCTACTTTCCTACTCTGTTTCCCAATAGTCCTAGTCTCTTTCTTTCTGCCATAGTCTCTGTTAGATGTCCCACTGTGTCTGCTACTGCTATGGCTTATTTAAAGTCTCCATTTCTTTTAAACTTCGATAAATTAAGCCATTTCATCATAGGCTAGCTTTTCTCCCTCAGATCTTATTTGGACTGAAGAGGGAACTGAACACATGGGAAAATTACCAGAATGTAGCACAAGCAGAAAATACGGCAATATAATCAGTAAGCCTCAAAAATCTGTATCAGGAACTTAAGAAGCTCCGGCCATCCATACAAAGATAACCAACCAAAGGAAAATTGTTCAGAAAGTGTAATATAGAATGTATGTAAAATTTGTATGCAAGTGTGTTTAAATGTGTCAGAAAGTTGACAAGCATGCATGTGATCCAAGTTGAATATTCCTTGTGTGTCCTCATTATTAAAAGGTGTGGGTAACTGAAAATGGACACATTAATGGGAGAAGGAACTACTATTCACTTTAGGAAATTTCAGTTTTCTGCTTTTCTATTACTCATTAAACCTTAACCCCACTATCACAAGGAGTCTTTGCAACGTCGTTATTTTACCATCTGGCTTATTCTTTCAACCGCACTGTATAAAAACAAACCTTCAGAGAGTTGTTAGATTATAGCAGTACTGTTTGATTGTTCTTGCTCAAGTAGTCGTTAGTCTTTTCTTTTTCATTCATTATTATCATCTGATAAATATAAGTAGTCTGCATATTTAAATAAAGAAGCTAGTGCTCCAGTATTTTTACGGATGAAGTATGAACCTGCCTTGGATTTTATTTTTATTAATTACTTTGATTTTCACTTAAACCCTAGGTTCTGCCCATTCTACAAGACGGTCGGGATGCTGTCCAACATGATCGCATTTTATGATATGGCCCGTAGAGCTGTTGAGACCACTGCACAGAGTGACAATAAAATCACGTGGTCCATTATCCGTGAGCACATGGGAGAGATCCTCTATAAACTTTCTTCCATGAAATTCAAGGTATATTTTGTTTCTACTGAATTTTTTTAAGTAGGAAATGTTTCTTTTTATTATTTTAACTCTTTTCAGACAACCTATTTATTTACAAACCTGGTGTGTGAGACTTGCCTTTATCTTTTTCACACATTCTCAGGCTATGTAAAACCAGAAGAGAACGCAAATTTACATTCAAATAAGAATTCTAGAGATAAAAATTATAGTATGTCATGTCTAAAATAAATGCTGACATATTTTCCCTTTTGTCTGAACTGCCAGCCAATTTAGAGCTAAAATCATGGCTGAAGAGCAATTACTTTTCCTCAGGTACCAATTACCATCTTATCTCCATGCTCATCTGAAATGACTTACGCTGTTTACTTCTAAGTATCCTATTACACATCATTTTTCCCCCCTATTACACACTGTTTTTAACTTCTGGGTGAGTTCTCATTTCTTTTTTAAGTATACAACATAAATAATTAAATGAAATTATCAGTAGAAGCTTGAATGTGTAAGATTGTTTTTAAAATAGTTGGTCAATTGGGTTGTATTTAATTATTTCTAAGTCATGACATACAAGAACATTTACTAATGACCTGTTGAGAAATTGAGAACGATTTTCTGACCATGTGTTATATATATAGTATTTGTTTACACTATAGGTTGAAAGTAAATCTGTAAAAATAGACACTCAGTGTATCAAGAATTTGAAAATATTCACACTCTTTGAGTCCTGTCATTCCAATTCAGAACATATAACCCAAGGAAATAATCAGATTTTTTTTTTTTAGTTGGAAGTATAGTTGACACACAATAATCAGAGATTTTTTATGTGAATATATAAAAGATTGTTTATTAAACTTCTTAAATGTCATTCAAGAGTGAACAGGGTCAATTATGGCATATACAATTCTAGCAAGAATATTATGAAGACATTAATATTTTTTCAAAGAAAATCCAAAGATAATGGGGAAATGCTTATGGTATAATGAGTGAAAAATACCAGGTTGCAAAAAATTCCGTATTGTAATTTGATCCAAATTTTATTTTTTAAAAATTATACATTCATATGGATAAAGAAAATATGATACACACATACATACTGTGGAGTATTACTCAACCATATAAGAGTGGAATCTTGCCGCTTGCAACATGGATAGATCTAGAGAGTATAATGCTAAGTGAGATAAGTCGGTTAGAGGAAGGCAAATACTATATGATTTCACTCATACAGAGTTTAAGGAACAAAACAAACAAACAAGGGGAAAAAGAAACAAATCAAAAAACAGACTCTTAAATAGAGAACAATCTCATAGTTGCCAGAGGGGAGATGGCTGAGGGAATGAGTGAAACAGGTGAAGAGTTATTAAGAGTACACTGTTATTGGGATGCCTGGGCAGCCCAGTCAGTTAAGCATCTGTTTTTGGCTCGGGTCATTAGACTCCTTGAGCAGCAGGTAGCCCGCTTCTCCCTGTGCCTACTGTTCCTGCTGCTTGTGCTCTTTCTCTCTCTCTGACAAATGAATAAATAAAATCTTTAAAGGAGGACAAGGGGAGTTAGAGAGGAGAAGGGAGTTGGGGGGAATTGGAAGGGGAGGTGAACCACGAGAGACTATGGACTCTGGAAAACAATCTGAGGGTTTTGAAGGGGCGGGGGTGGGAGGTTGGGGGAACCAGGTGGTGGGTATTAGAGAGGGCACAGATTGCATGGAGCACTGGGTGTGGTGCAAAAACAATGAATACTATTATGCTGAAAATAAATAAATAAATAAATAAATAATGTCCATTAAAAAAAAAGATTTTAAAAATCACTATATTATACACCCAAAACTAATACAATACTATATATTAATTATACTAAAATAAAATTATACATTCATAGGAAGAGGATATAAAATATATGCAATCGGGGGGCCTGGGTGGCTCAGTCAGTTAAGTGTCTGCCTTTGGCTCAGGTCATGATCCCAGGGTCCTGGGATTAAGCCCCACATCGGGCTCCCTGCTCAGTAAGTAACCTGCTTCTTCCTCTCCCTCTGTCCCCAGCTCATGCTCGCTCTCTCATTCTCTATCTCAAATAAATAAATAAATAAAATATTTATTTTTAAAAAGTGGTGAGAGTGGACCTCCTCCTCTTGTTCCTGAACTAAGGGGAAAAGCTCTCTTTTTAAATAAATACATATTGAATGTATAGTGAATACATGAATGAATATTTGAATATATGAATATATATTTATATATTTATATAATATAAATATATTCAACAGTAATATAGCATAATATATAATTATATATTCTAATAATATGTACTGTGTATACTATATAGTATTACTATTACAATAGTAATAATAATATATATAATATATACTATAATATATATTTTCAATTCTAATGTAGTGATGATTTCTGGTAGTGTGATTCGAGGTGGTATCTTTTTCCTGTTTACATGCACAGTATATCAGATTGACAGCTCGGTTTACTTTTTTTTTTAAGCTCTTGTTTCGTTTTTAAAGATTTCTTTCTTTCTTTATTTGAGAGAGCAAGAGCGCAAGTGAGGAAGGGTCAGAGGGAGAGAGAATCCTCAAGCAGACTCCTTACCAAGTGCGGAGCCAGACAGGACTCAATCCCAGGACCCTGAGATCATGACTTGAGCAGAAATAAAGAGTTGGCCACTTAACTGACTGAGCCACCCAGGCACCCCTTATTTATTTATTTATTTATTTATTGTCATTATATATTCTTCTGTAGCATTATTTGTGGCTGGAGAGTGATATTTTCCTATTGTTATGTATTTAAGAAATTTCCAGCTGTTGCTGTGGATCCCTTTGTTTATGTAGTTGGTTTTATGTATTTTTCTCTTACAGGTTCCCAGAAGGAGACTGATTCAGTCAGAGAGCTTAAATATTTTAAAGTCTGTTTTACACATACTGCTCAATTAAGTTGTTTTCCATAGGGATTTAAAATGTGTTGCCTTTTTTTTTTTTTTTAAGATTTTATTTATTTATTTGACAGAGATCACAAGTAGGCAGAGAGGCAGGCAGAGAGAGAGGAGGAAGCAGGTTCCCCAGCGAGCAGAGAGCCCAATGCGGGGCTCGATCCCAGGATCCCAGGATCACGACTGGAGCCGAAGGCAGAGGCTTTAACCCACTAAGCCACCCGGGCGCCCCTAAAATGTGTTGCCTTTTAAGATTATTTTAGAAATTTTACTTCCCTCTAAAAATGTGATATTATAAGACCTTGAACAATAAATTATGTTTTAACTAAATTAATTCCAACTATCATGTACATGCAGTAGAATGCATCTAATATGTGATACTGTATAATTCCTTCTTATATTGCATATTGTTGAGGATAAATCCATTGGTCACTGAATACAGTTAGCAAGCCAAATACAAAACCAGAATTTTATCTTTTTTTTTTTTTTAATTTTGTATTTAAATGCAATTTAGGTAACATATAGTGTATTATTAGTTTCTGGGGAATCAAAATTTTGTCTTCTTTCTGATAGATTGGGGTATTCCTCCTTCCATACATTTCTACTTTAAAGGAAAATAAGGATAATTTTGACTTCTGCCTCTGTTTTGCCAGTATACCTCACTTAACCTAATACTGAAAATATGTTCAATATAAGTAACTTACTACCTGTCCTGAAAACTATTTTCCAAAGGCAAATTGAGTTCTGTCCTGTCTTTTTTCAGGATCCAGTGAAAGACGGTGAGGCAAAGATCAAGGCCGACTATGCACAACTTCTTGAAGATATGCAGAATGCATTTCGTAGCCTTGAGGATTAGAACTGTGATTTCTTTCCTTCTTTTCCTGAGCAAGCTCCTCTCGTATGTGTATATTTTCCTAAATTTCTCATCGCCAAACCCTTTGCTTCTTTATTGTGCAGCTTCGAGGCTAGTGCCTATGTGTGTTACCATTTGTTTCCCTGTTTACCTGGTAGGTCTTATATAAAACAAACATTCCTTTCTTCCAGTGTTTGAAGGGCCTCCGTGATCCTTTCTCCGAAGTGGTGAATGTAGTAAATATGATATATAATGGCTACACTACTGTAAACTTGTCTGTAGGGTGACATCCCTCCTTGTCCTAGGTTTGCCCTTTCCTCATTGCCATTAAAGTGTAAACAGGACTACTGCATGTACTCTCTTTGCAATAGATTTGGAATGGAAGGCCAGATTTCTATACATTTTGACAGGTACTTTGTGAAATGACTCAATATCTATGTGGTAAGGTTATTTGCAGCTTAGCGTTTTGCTAAGTAACTGCTTTGCAGGATATAATTGCTTTTTTAAAAACGTGAATGATTAATGTTCCAATTACGCATTGCTTCCCCCAGTATAAATCAGGAATGTTTATAGGAAACTGTTGGGAACTCTACTGTTTTTGAAACAGGCGTTTGTGGGACTCAGCACAGTTTATGAATCAGTACCCTCCAAAAAAGTGGAAAAGGAGCCAGGTGGTCAAACTTAAACATCCTCTTGTTAAAGCATATTGTATTTCAGTGTGAAAAGTTCAGTATCAAGGACTATACTACTGCATTACCTGGAAATTCTTTTTAAAATCACATTTAAAACAATCATTGGGAACTTGATCCACATCACACCCTTTTCTTTTTCTCCAATGTCTTAGAAGCCTGAGCTTCTAAGAATCATATTGGTGGGGGGGGGGCGGTAAAATGCCACCGAGAAGGGGTTCAGTGTGGTTAAAGGCTGTTCGTACCATTAAGGACCAGCTGGACTGTAGTGAGGCTTGGGGCCAGAGTGGCATTACGTTTTTACAAGGTAATGATATGTGTCACGTGTTTGCATGTTTGTTTGTTTCATGAACTTTTGAACAACCAGTTTACGAGTTTACTGGCTCAAGAGTTTTCCCAGAATATCTGTAGCAATAGCAGCGTAACAGTTTCCACTCTATTTAATAGGGATGAAATTAATTCTTACATCTGCTGATGACAAAATCTGGGTCACGTGAAAAAAAGATAATTTCATCCTGTCTTTTCAGTATATGTTTTCAAATAATAATTTCTGTGTCTGTGTAAGGCACACTGCAGAACAGCTCTGAGAGCAACTGTTTCTCATTAACTCTTTCTGACCAATAGTGCTGGCACCATTGTTTCCTCTTTGGGGAGAGGAAAGGGTATGTGAACATGTCTAACAATCTCAAATACCCAAACATAATAGCATAAATAAAGTATTTATTTTATGCCTCAGCATATTATTATTTAATTTTTAGGTCATGTGTTTCTTTCGGTCCGTTAAGGAAAGATGCCCTGAGTAGACAATTCAGCGATAGTGTGTTGAAATCCTTGCGGATTGCATGTTTTGACAGTGGCTTGCTCTTCAGGATAGATATTCTTCCATGCAGTTCTCTTTTTTTTTTTAACCTTTCCAAATACTGGAAGATAAAAATTATGCGGTGATTTGTTGAGATGCGGACTTAATGGTGCTGCTTTATCAGTTTGCTTCCAATGTGGCCTCCTACTCAGAGGCCCAAAGACCAATGGAAATGAAAAGGATTTCAGAAATGTTCTATTCCTACCTTAAACCTACCAGCAAACTAGGATTGTGATAGTAATGAATGGTATGATGAAGAAAGTTTGACCAAGTTTGTTTTTTGTCGTTCTGAATTTACGATGTAATTCCTACTCCCTTCTAAGAATGTTGATGTATGGGAGTGAAGAAGCTGGAGAAGATGCTCTGATATTCTTTGTAAGTGTCCCTCCACCTTTGTGTTGTAGAATTTCAAATTGGTCACTGATCATATTTCTTTGGTAAGAATGTGTTAAAATTACAACAATCTTTTAAAAAGATGATGCAGTTCTATATTTATTGTGCTATGCCTGGTCCTGAGTGGAGCCAGTTAAACAAGTTTCATATGTATTTTTCCAGTGTTAAACCTCACACATTGTACCCTTTGGAAATTTCCTTCCATCCTGAAGAACGAATAGAAGAGGCCATATATATTGCCTCCTTATCCTTGAGATTTCACTATCTTTATGTTAAAAGTTGTGTATAATTGTTAAAATCTATGAAAGAATAAAAAGTGGATTTAAATTAACATTTTTTCTTTGTGTGTGTGTGTTTGCTAGAAAACATGCCATCTAGTTGTATTTTGACGTAATTGTTTTCAGTATGAACTTTAAAATTTTTTGTTCCTCCCTTTCTTTATGGATTATTAAGATCATGAAATTGAGTCGGAGCCCTTGCGATAGACTGCAAGAAGTCCTATAATCATATACCCGTATGATTTGGAAGTTAGTAGAATTCAAAGTAGTTAGTACACAGAATCCCACGCCATCCTGAATATTACTTCAGATTTGAAAAGTGAATGGTTTCTAAAAGTCCACTTAAAAATTAAAGGAGAGCAGTGGTACTCATTTCTATTTTTGACAAATGAACTAAACCTTGTAATTCATGATTTTACAAGCCAAATCATTTAAGATCCAATGTAGCAACATGTTACTTAGGACACATCTTATTTTTTTAAGTGTATTTCTAACAGCTTCCAAGGAAGTAAAGAGGAGTGTGAAATGAACCACTCTATATTAGTATATTAATATCAAGTGCCAAGTTTTTATAGAGAAATGCTTAAAAATTCATAGGAAAGCTTATTTATTATACAATGTTTGGGTAATTTTTAGTCCACTTGGTAATAGTATCGGATTATCTTTGGGTTATTCTTTTAATGTATTGCTACAATATAAGAGCACAGAGAAGGAAAGCAACTTTCTCAAGTGGGCTGTGATAAAATGCCACTGAAGTTGTTTTAAGAGCCTCCTCTTAGTTTGGGTTACCGCGGAAGTGGACTCAGACAAATAGTTGAGTACAGGGGTTTATTCAGGATGTGATCTCAGGACCCACCAGTAGGGGAGTAAAGAATTCAGACAGAATTGAAAGAAGCCAGTAAAAATTCATTATCAAGTAAGTTAATACTTGGGACTATTTAGCACAATGCTGCCATGGAGTTCTGGGAGCAACTGAATACGCACCTCCGTTACCCCACCTGTGGTGCAAGAGAACTGGGGTATTTGTGTCAGTCATTGATTGACAGCCAGCTCCTGTCAGTCATCCAGTGAAGACTGTTCCCACAAAGACTGGAGGACTCAGTGGCCAGCACTTGCAGACAGGTAGATCGGGCACTGGTAGCCACAGAAAAGCCCACAAAGAGATTTGGGTGCAGGTAGTTGGGAGATTGGGGTGTTGTGCAGAGAAATGGTAGGCATGGCCCAGGAGATTTAGGTGGGACACTCCTCTAGCAACTGCTTCAGACTTCTTAAGAGCCCAGGAAAAAAAGATTACTTGATCAGTAACTAAAAAGCCACTGTTCTACACTGTTCTAAAAATAAGGAACCACCCTGTAAAAGAAAGGACAGTCTTTGGAACCCAGACAGCCTGATGCCGACGAGTGTACTCTCAATCACCACACTACATCCTACCTCTGTATTTGGAAAGAGTTTGTTGTTGGGTTGTTGTTTTTTAATTCATTTATGAGAGAGAGAGAGCGGGAGAGGGAGAACGCACATAGGGGGAGTGGCTGAAGCAGGCTCCCCGCTGAACAGTGAGCCCGATGCAGGGCTCGATCCTATGACTCCAGGATCTTGACCTGAACTGAGGGCAGTTGCTTAGCTGACAGCCACCCAGGCATGCCTGGAAAGATTTTTTTCAAAGGGAAGATGTTCTTTAAAGACCAAATAGTACACCTATTATGGTTATCAACAGGCAGATGTGGGGTTTAATACTCCTGAAATAAAACAGTTTCTTAGATTAATGAGAATTTTGGTCATTTATTCCAACCTCATTAACACAGAAGATGAAATTGAACTCCAGAGAGGTTAACTGATTTGCCCTATGTCACACTGCCACTTAATACCAGCACTCAACCCTCCTGATTTCTAGTGTCTCTCTGTAGTAAATCATACCATATACTTTTTCCTTATGTATGTACTTTCCTTACAACCAGGAAGTTGGTTTGAATAAATGTAACATACAAAGATAGATAAACCAGAAGAAAAGTAGGGTGGACTGACTGGCTGAACAAGGTAGTCATAGACAGTGTGATGACTCACTTAAAGAAGGAAAATGTAGCTGGGAAACAGAGTTTGAGCCAGTTTAGGGAGGTGGGTCTGGAAATAACTCTTTTTATCAAAACTACAAGTCATCAAAATGTGGAGGAATGAGAACATAAACAATTCATGACAAATATCTTAAAAGGACTTGTATCCAGCCAGAATTCATAAAGAACTACAAGTCACACACACACACACACACACACACACAGGGAGAGAAATCTTAATAGATAAATGGGTAAAAGACATGAACAGGCACCTCACAAAATGGCCCGTTAATATATGAAAAAGATTCTTAGCTTCTAGTCACCAGGGAAATGCAAATTAAAATTACAATGTGATACCATTTCATACCTATTAGAAGGACTAAAATGGGAAGAACGGTGTTGGTGAGGATGTGGACTAACCAGAATTGTCATACATGTGGGAATACAAATATAAATATAAACTTGTACAATCAGTTCGGAGAACTATTCTGGTAGTGTCTACAAGGTTGAATTAGTAATACCTAATAACCTAGGAATACCATTCCTAGGTTATTAGGTATTACAACAGAAATGAATACATACATGTTCACCAAAAGACATGCGCCACAATGTTCATAGCAGCACTATTTGCAATAGCCCCAAACTGAAAACTATCTAAATGGTAGTTTGGGGGACGCCTGGGTGGCTCAGTTGGTTGGACGACTGCTTTCAGCTCAGGTCATGATCTCGGAGTCCCGGGATCGAGTCCCACATCAGGCTCCCAGCTCCACGGAGAGTCTGCTTCTCCCTCTGACCTTCTCCTAGCTCATGCTCTCTCTCACTGCCTCTCTTTCAAATAAATAAATAAAATCTTTAAATGGTAGTTTGGAAGAATAGATAAGCAAACTACCTGTTCACACAATGAAATAATATATAGAAATGAGAGTTAACGCAACAACATGTATGAATCTCACAAATAAAATGGTTAAGGAAGCCAAACGAGAATACACACTGTATGATTCCATTAATACAGAATTCAAAACCACAACACTAATAGATGGTGTTTGAAGTCAGGATAGAGGTCACACATGGTGGGGAAGGGGATATTACAACATTACAACAAGTGGCTAGCATATGGGGGACTTCTGGGGTGTTGATGCTCTGATTCTTGTGGGTCCTGCTTACATGGGTGTATTCATTTTGTAAGAATTCACACACATGATTCAAGCACATTTTTTTAAAGCACATTTCTGTACATATGTCCTACTTAAGTTTACCAAGAGAAAAAATCTTACACCGAAGGATTTCTATTTATTTAAAGTAGCTTTGTTGGGCGGGGAGCCTACTTAAAAAATAATAATAATAATAAATAATACATAAGTAAAGTAGTTTTTCACTAAGAAATGTTTAGTGGTGGCTTTAAAATGCTTTTAAGTTCTACCTAATAATAAAATCATGTTTTTGTTTGATTTTTAAACTTGCACTTTTCTAGAAGTGATAAATTTGAATTTTTCAATTCAGGAACTCTCAGTTCCAAAGTAATTTCTTCACAGTTCTCAAAGTAATTTCTCAAAATAATTTACTTTGTCAAACAGGTGACCAGAATTTGGGGAATAGTCTGTTCTTAGACAAGTGAAGCTAATGAAACCACACAGACGTGCTAGAGCCAGTCACAAACAAGCGTGTATTCAGATGTCCATGAATACACAGCAGTCCTCCAAGTAGCAATGGATGACTATAAAAATGTTTGATGTTCTTTGTTTGTTTGTTTTTAAGATTTTATTTATTTATTTGACAGAGATCACAAGTAGGCAGAGAGGCAGGCAGAGAGAAAGGAAGGGAAGCAGGCTCCCTGCTGAGCAGAGAGCCCGTCGTCGTGGGGCTCGATCCCAGGACCCTGAGATCATGACCTGAGCCGAAGGCAGAGGCCCAACCCACCGAGCCTCCCAGGCGCCCAGGCGCCCCTGTTTGATGTTTTAAATAAGTATATGTGTCTCGATTAGCTGTTTCTGAAACCTCTCTGAACACAAGAAACATATGGGGTTGTATTTATGATAGAGATTTCCGGGCCAGCCCTAAGTGGACTGAACTGAAATGTATTCTAGGGAAAGGGTATAGGAGCCCATTTAACAAACATCCCAGGTAATTCTTAGCATGGGGCAAGTTTTGTGAAACAAGTATCTTTACTCAATGCTCAGACAATGAAATGTAACAAAGGAGAGTTAAGTATTCTCCAAATGTTAACTAGCTGTGCCACAATCGCAGAGTTAGAAAATTTTACTGAATCACATATCCTATTTAAGATATCCCTTGTTACCGAACTTAAACACTGCTGTGCTGATTTACATGTATTCTGACTGATTTAGATTCAGAATGATCCGACGGTAGGACAAAGTATTCCAAAATCATGGCATTCAAACAGTAGTAATTGTTATATGCATAGATTTCAAGCAGGATTGTTACAGTATTTACTGAATGGACTGGCACTTTCTCTTCTGCCCATTTCTTTACATGCAGGCGAATTCAAAAAGGAATCAAAATTCTGTGACATATTTGAATTTTGTAATATACAGGCTTAGTTTGTGAATATAATTATAAAAGAGTGTAATTTAGTTCCATTTTTTAAAAACATTTGTCTTGGGATTCAAATTCTTTTTAAAAAATCCATTACGATAATTTTTTAGTTTGACTTTTCAACCATCATCTGAATAGCTCTTACACTATTGGAACTTCCAAATAGCTAATAACATCTAGCATTTACTAGATGACTTAAAATTGCACTAAAAGTTTTGGATACCCTGCATAAAAGCCAAATTGCCTTCAATCACATAAAATCATATTCATGGCCTTTATTTTTAAATTTCATTCTCTATCTTAAAGCCATTATGAAAACCTTTGACACTTGTCCTAAAAACACTATTTAGGACAGTATTTCCTCAAGCACGACATGCAAGTTAGACTCTATGGAAGCATGCTGAGATGGAGATTGGGGTGCAAGTTGCTCCTTTGGAATCAACGCTGAGAAAAGAAGGGGCAAAACAGGGTGTGCATAGTGGAAATCAAAATACAAAGCAGGCCTGACAAAGACTTGGCCACTCCTGGGGGGAAGCTCTAAAGCAAATAATTGCCAATCACAGTTGACATGCATCTGACTGAAACGGCCTGCCCTTATTACTCCTGCCTCCCTTGGACTCCAGGTGGAGGCTGCCCTGGGAGGACATGACCTCTGGTGAGGTGACATTGGGGACCTGACCTGGAAGGAGCTAACAGCAGAAGGTTGTCCGCCAGACACTCCTGGCAGCTGGGCAACACGTTGCATGCATGTCTTTCCTTGAAGGGAGATCTGCACAGCACAGCTCTGTGCCCATAAGATGGTTTTCAAAGAAAGACATGTATATTTTTCAATGTATTGAAGTGAACTTTTAGTACTTCATATCCAAAATTTCAAGGATTTTCTTAGGGAGGAAGCCAAACAGTAAATATTAAAAGTGAATTATTGTTAAAGAAAAATATGAAGTATAAAAAGTTATAGACAAAAAGATGCAACAAAAATCATGAAGGTAGTCTTCAAAGTAGAAACTGCAGCAACACTGCCTGTAAGTTGAAAGCCAGACTGATTGTTTTAGTGCCTGTTAAAATATAAGTGCTGGCCAAATACTTTTTAAAAGGACCCTAAATGTTGTCTTGATCCCAGACAGAAACTCATCATCAAATGCAGAACTCCTCAGGAGGTGACATTCAAAAATATATATTTCTTACTAGAGCTTTTTAAAATACACATTTCTTACTAGAGCTTTGAAACACAGCTGTTCTCAATAACATCGCCATCATCAGTTGCTCTTGTTCTAGTAGGCTCTTTCCCCTTTGTCTGATAGCAGGAACAGAATAGCATGGTCAGTGAGAGCATAAGATCTCAAATTAGACTGTATGGTTTCAAATCCCAGCTTTGCTACATACTAGCTGTGCAACCTTGGACAATTAACCTCTCAGTTTTCTCATCTGTAAAATAGGGATGATAAAAATATCTACCTGTTTTAGTTAGGATTAAGTTTAAGTTAATCCAAATAATGTGGAAATCCAAAATAATGTGGTTAAAATAAGGTCAAAGCATATATATATATATACATATATATATATATATATATATATATATATATGTATAATTTTTTTTTTAACAGAAATGTAAGCATCCTAGTGCTGGTAAAGTGGATATTGACCTTCAGGTGCCCAAGTTTGTTCTTCTCTATCCTCAATACATGTCTTTCATCCTCAAGTCCAAGATGGCTGCTCTAGCTCCTGCCATCAAGCCTACAAAGCATATTCCACCCATCAGGAATAAGGAAATGTATCCTTTTCCTTAAGGGCATTTCTGACACATAACTGGGCCATACTTAGTTACAAGGTCATGTCTATCTGCAAAACAAATTGGAAGATGTAACCTTTATTCCAGGCAGCCGTGAGCCAAGATCATGAGTTTATCCTGTTGGTGATCTCATCATGATCTCAAAGATCAGAGTTTCTCAATGATGGATGCATCATCCCTAGGGATGTTTGGGAAATTTATGAAGGTCTTAAAATTTGTCACAGTGAATGGTGGGTGCTCATGCACCCCTGTGTGTGTACATGTGCGTGCACGTGTGTGTGTATGTGCGTGCATGTTTTGAATGGGGACTTCTTTGCCAGGACATTTAGTGGACAGGGCCAAAGATGCTAGATACTTTGAAATGTGAAGGAATGAAAAGTCATCTGAGAGTCTCCTGCATGAATCTCACATATTCCACCAGACATTCACATAGGTTAAGCACTTGTTTATAATTATCTGTCCCTACACTAATAAATGTTGAGAATTTTATTATCATCAAATGTGTTCTCCTTCATGATTGGTACTTTTTTGTGTCTTGTTTTGAAAATCCTGGAATTCATGAAGACACTCTCTAATATTATCTTCTGAAAGTTAAATTATTTGTCTTTCATGCTTAGGTGTGGTGGAAGGTATAAGAATCCAATTTCATTTTTCCAGACGAATGCCCTCTATTTGGAGAGCCAGTTACTGTAAAACACATCCTTCCCCAAGGCTATGCAGTATCACTTCTGTCATAAATCAAGAGTTTACGTAAATAAGAAATTTCTGGGTTGCCTATCATTTTTCATTGCTTGTATTTGTCTATCCTGAACTATTAGTACTCTGTTTTTATTACTGCAGCTTTATAATAAGTGTTTATATATAACAGGACAAATCTTAACATTTGCTGTTCTTCAAAGCTTGCCACTTTGCTGTTCTTATTTTGGCTGTTCTTTGCAATTCTAGAATAAGATTTTAATTTTAATTAGACTTATATTTAATCTAAATTTTTTTAAAAAAGGATTTTATTTATTTATTTGAGAGAGAGACAGCACAAGTGGGGAGTGAAGTAGAGGGGGAGGGAGAGGGACAAGCAGACTCTGCACTGAGCCCCAATGCGGGGCTCAATCTCAGGACCCTGAGATCATGACCTGAGCCTAAACCAAGAGTCAGACTCTTAAGGGACTGAGCCCCCCAGGTGCCCCTATATTTAATCTAAATTTGAAGAATACTTGATATTTTTAAAATATTGAGTATTCCAATCAATGAACATGCTACATCATTCCATTTATTTTTTTCTTTAAAAAGTTTAATATCTACTTAAAAAATCTATAAAGAAGTCCAGCACAATTCTTGTTAGATTTATTCTTTTTTATTTATTTATTTATTTGATAGAGAGATCACAAGCAGGCAGAGAGGCAGGCAGAGAGAGAGGAGGAAGCAGGCTCCCTGCTGAGCAGAGAGCCCGATGCGGGGCTCAATCCCAGGACTCCGAGATCTCGACCTGAGCTGAAGGCAGCGGCTTAACCCACTGAGCCACCCAGGCGCCCCGTTAGATTTATTCTTAAGCATTTAATATTTATACAGGCAATGCATGTATTTACCCCTTCAAAAATATATATTTTTTCGGACAGATATAAGGAACAGGGACTTGAACAGATACTTACATACGTATGTTCATAGCACCATTACTCACAATCCCCGAAAGTTGGAAGTAGCTCAAGTGTCCATTGGAAAATGGATAAATAAAACGTGGTATGTAAATCTCCAACAAAGCAGGAAAGAATATTCAGTGGAAAAAAGACAGTCTCTTCAACAAATGGTGTTGGGAAAATTGAACAGCCACATACAGAAGAATGAAACTGGATCATTTCCTAATACACCATACACAAAAATAGACTCAAAATGAATGAAAAACCTAAAGGTGAAATAGAAATCCATCAAATTCCTAGAGGAGAACACAGGCAGCAACCTTTTCAACCTCGGCCACAGCAACTTCTTGCTAGACACATCTCCAAAGGCAAGGGAAACAAAGGCAAAAATGAATTATTGGGACTCCATCAAAATAAAAGCTTTTTTGCATGGCGAAGAAAACAGTCAACCAAACCAAAAGACAACCTACAGAATAGGAGAAGATATTTGCAAATGTCATATCAGATAAAGGACTAGTATCCAAAATCTATAATGAACTTATCAAACTCAACACCCAAAGAACAAATAATCCATCCAATCAAGGAATGGGCAGAAGACATGAACAGATATTTCTCCAAAGAAGACATACAAATACTAAAAACCATAATTACAACAATGTGAATGTACTTAATGCCACTGAATTGTATACTGGAAAATGGTTAAAATGAAAAAAAATAAAAATAAAAATAGTTAAAATGTTAAGGGGTATCTGCCTGGCTCATTTGGTAGAATATCTGACTCTTGATCTCAGAGACTCTTGAGATCTTGTCTGATCTCAGGTTGTGAGTTCAAGCCCCATGTTGGGTGTAGAGCTTATATTAAAAGCAAAAAATAAAAAAAAATAGTTAAAATGTTAAGTTTATTTTATGTGTATTTTACCACAACAAAATTTTTAAAATGAAAAAAAAAAAAAAAAACAAACCCCAAAACCCTAGCATAAGATATACTTCAGAAAAGCAACTACTTTTTTGTTTATACTTCTGGAAATTTCCCATATACACAAATACATACTTAAAAACTCTCAGAAGCATAGCATACATGTTATTATATATCTGGTTTCTTTTTTACTTAATAATACATGTTGGAGAGCTAACCATTTGTCTGCATAAATTTCTTTTTTTTTTAATTTTTATTTTTATTTATTTTTTATTTTTTATAAACATATAATATATTTTTATCCCCAGGGGTACAGGTCTGTGAATCGCCAGGTTTACACACTTCACAGCACTCACCATAGCACATACCCTCCCCAATGTCCATAACCCCACCCCTTTCTCCTAACCCCCCTCCCCCCAGCAACCCTTAGTTTGTTTTGTAAGATTAAGAGTCACTTATGGTTTGTCTCCCTCCCAATCCCATCTTGTTTCATTTATTCTTCTCCTACCCCCTTCTCCTACCCCCTTAATCCCCATGTTGCATCTCCACTTCCTCATATCAGGGAGATCATATGATAGTTGTCTTTCTCCGATTGACTTATTTCGCTAAGCATGATACCCTCTAGTTCTGTCTGCATAAATTTCTATGTCATTGTTTATAAAGGCCAAGTAATGTTCCTTGGCTATGTCATTGTTAAATTTTTTTTTCCTTATTTAATTTTAAATTAAACTTTCTTTTAGATAATTGTAGATTTACAGGCACTTGTAAGAAATAATGCAGAAACAATATGTACCCTTTATTCAGTCCCCCCAGTGGTAACATCTTGCAAAACTGTAGTATAATATCATAACCAGGATAATAGCATTGATACAATTGAGCAGTCTCATTCAGATTTCCCCAGGTTGCTTTCTTTAGGGGTGTGTGTGTGTGTGTGTGTGTGTGTGTGTGTTTAGTTCTGTGCAATTTAATCACATATGTTGGTTCAGGTATCTACCACTAGTCAAGATATGGAACAGTTCCAATACTACAAGGATCCCTGTTATGGACCTTTTGTAACCACACTTCCTTCCCTCCTACCATCCCTTTGCTTTCCAACTCATCCCTAACCCCGAATAACCACAAGACTTAATTTTTAGGGGCGCCTGGGTGGCTCAGTGGGTCAGGCCTCTGCCTTCGGCTCAGGTCATGATCTCAGGGTCCTGGGATCGAGCCCCATGTCGGGCTCTCTGCTCAGCGGGGAGGCTGCTTCCCCCTCTCTCTCTGCATGCCTCTCTGCGTACTTGTGATCTCTCTCTCTCTCTGTCAAATAAATAAATAAAATCTTTTTTTTAAAGACATTTTATACAAATTTTTTATCATGAAAAATTTCAAGTATACAGAAAAATGGAGATAATGGTATAATAAACCCCAAGGGTGCCTGGCTGGCTCAATTAGTAGAACACTGAATCTTGATGCTGTAAGTTCGAGCCCCACGCTGGGGATGAAGATTACAAAAGAATAAATTAAAAACAACAACAAAAGCCCTCATGATGCCAGTTAACTAGGTTGGACAATTCTTTATATTTACCACATTTTATTTATTATTTTTGCTGAACTATTTTGAAACAAACCATACCCATCAAGAAATTTCTCTGCTAACTATTTCAAAATCCATCTGCAAAAAGTAAGGGCCTTTCTTTCTTCTCCTCCTCCTCCTCCTCCCCCTCCTCCTCCTCCTTCTTCTCCTTCTTTTTTTTTTACATAACCACAATAATTGACAATTACATAATTAAATAACTGATAATTATAATTAGCATGCTTAACAAAAATAATTTCTTAAAATTAGCTAATACACAGATGGTATTTACATTTCCCCAGTTGTTTTTAAATAAATTCTTAGGGTTAAATTCTTAGGATTTTTTTTCAAATCAGAATACAAATAATAGCTACATATCACATTTTGTTCTTATGCCTCTTAAGTTTTTTTAAAATCTAAAGTGGGCCTCCTTTTTATTCATGTCATTGATTTGTCTTCACCCCATATTCTGGACCTAACTGCTTCCTCGTGGATTCATTTATTTTCTTCCTTCATCCACTTCATTTATGCATGTCAGTATATATAGTGTCTTTTTAAATAAACTTCTTTTATTAAAGTATACAAATAGAAAAGTGCAGCTTGAGTTTTTACCAAATGACCACTCATAAGTAAATAACAACCAGAAGTACAATTAGATCATTAGGGGCACCAACAAGACCCTTAGAGCCACTAACCCACCCCAGAGGTAACCACAAGACATAGCACCTACATTTGAACTTTTTTATGAATGGAATTATTAGAATGATTCTCTTTTATCTGGTTTCTTTCATTCTGAATTCTACTTGTGAGAATCATCTGTGTTTTTGAAGATAGCAATTATTTTATTATTTTTCCTTCCATCTATATATTCAATTGTGTTATTATAGCATTATTTATCAGTTTTGCTGATGATAAATATTTGAGTTGGTCCAATTTGGGGGCTACTGCAAACAGTATTGCTATGAGTATTCTTTTATACATCTGTTGGTAAACATTTGGTGCATATTTTATGCATAGCTCAATGAGTGAAAGCACTATGACATGGGGTATGCTTATGTTAAAATTTTAGTAGATATTGATGATTTTCCAAGTAATTCTACCAATTTACTCTCTTAACAGAAAATGAGAATTCTAGTTCTCTACATTCCCTCAACACTTGGTATTGTCAGTCTGTAATCTAATCCATCTGTGGGTGGGTGGTGACATCTTATTTTTTTGTCTTTTTTCTTACGGTTAATGAGATTGAGGGCAATTCCTATGTTTATTGGATATATGAAGTACCTATTCAAATATTTTACCTATTATAAAATTGAATCGTCTTACTTTTTCTTGTTGACTCATAGTTGTTTTGGGTTATGGATGCAAATCCTAGAATGACTAATATGTGTTTAAACAAATCCTGTGTGTGTATGTGTGTGTGTGTATTAAAACTGATCATGGGTTTACATGCTGTCAGCCAGTCTTGACGTTAACATTCTTACGTTTCACTTAATGATCTTAACAGCCATTGAAGATTATTGCTTTGATCAAGACTGCCCAATAGAACTTTCAGTTAATGAAAATGTCTAAATCTGTGCTGTCAGAATGATAGCTAACCAACTGAGCACTGAAATGTAGTAGTGTGACTGAGGAATTGAATTCTAATATCAATTAATGTAAATGTTTTTATTTTTAAAAAGATTTTATTTATTTATTTATTTATAGAGCATGAGGAAGGGGAGGCGCAAAGGGAGAGGGAGAGAGAGAATCTCAAGAAGACTCTGTGCTGAGCTTGGAGCCTGATACGGGGCTTGATCCTTGACCCTGCAATCATGAAGCCAAAAATCAAAAGTCATATGCTTAATGGACTGACACAAGGTGCCCCTTAATTAATTTAAATTTAAATAGCAAATTGTGGTTAGTGGTTACTATATTGAAGAGTATAAGTCTAGTTTCATTATTGCTGCTTGTGATATCCAATTTTATCGTCCCTTCTACAATTATTAGCTGAGATTCTTCTAGAAAAAAAGGAGATCCAGGATGGCTTTATACTAAATTCACAGCTTAAAGTTTCTTTTAAACAATGAGTGTGAATATGGTCTGCAAAGCAGAATAATGGTTGGTTTATAATTACAAACTTTCAGGTATGTGCTGTCTAACTACCTTCCAGTTTCTTGTGGGTGAGAATATGGGATGGGTTTTCTTCAAGTTCACTCGCTGCTTTGTGGGGGGATGGTTCCCATTAGATTCTCCACACTGGGATTTTTTTTCTTCTGTCATTCTCCTCACTGGGCCTTGATTTTGTCTTCTGTCATTCTCCTCACTTTGGCCAGGTTCAGGGCAAAAGCAATTTCATTACTTGACTCACTTTTCTGTGTTCCTTAGACATTGGCCTGGTAACTCTTACAATCTTGTCAGGTCTCTGATGATTTACAGAGGATCTCTGAAAATATCTTATAAAGTACTTTTAGTTATTCCTAGTGGGAAGTTTGGTCCAATGATGTTACCCATCCTATTTCCAAAACTAGAAATGGAACTCTATCATGTATTTTTTAAACCTCACAACAACTCTAAAGAGTTACTATTTTTCTTCTTCCCCTTTTTTTCCCAGATAAGCAGATGAAGCATACAGAAGAAACTTGCACACAATCACATAGCTAGCGGACACTGGAGCCAGAATTTAAATCCACTTTTATTTTACTTAAGCCTTTTCCCTTAAACACCCAACTATATACATTATTTAGATTGAAGACTTTCAGTGGCTTTTACGAGGAGTTAATTAACTTTTTAATTTTGCTTTTTAAAAGTATAACAATGAACCCAGATGTTAAATAAAAAGGTGTTTAAATATTAAAATCAAGTTTTATTTTTAACATATTAATGGCTACTACCAAAAAATTTCTGGAGTTAAACTATGTACCTGAAGTAAATGGTGAGGTGTTAGGATAAAAGCAAAAAGAGCACAGATAAAAATATTATTTGCAGTTGTTCCAGTTGGTAAACTGGCCATAGCTCCTTTACCAGACCAACTGACACTGGCAGCCAAGAACTCAGGCACATTTATACTGAAACTTGCCCTCAACCAGCAGGAGGTGGCACATCTGGCAATGTCTAGAAGGTTAAGGATTCCGTGTCTGCGCTCCCCCAGCCCCCACACTCAGTGGTCACAAGCCAATATGAGGGTATCAAAGACCAGTCCTCTTACCTCAAGGAGACACAAGTCCGTGGTAACATTCATTCTCTAGAGCTCCCTGTGGGATCAGGCTATACATCTCTCATCAGTGTCTCCTCTTCTTTCCTGTTTCCCTCACTCCCTTACACATTTCTCCAGAGCAGCACTACCCTCAGGAAGTCACTCACATGATTGGTCTCACACTTGACTTCCAGGGAATTGAACTAAATATGTTACCTTCCATTTCCTCCCTCCCACAGAGCCTATGGGTCAAGATTTTCTCTTCCACATAAATTCTCACTGAGTAGAAATGACCATGTCCTCTGATTTTTCCAGCCGTGTTGAATATAGTCAGACAAGTATCTTGTTCTGAGAAGTTCTGACTAAAAGAAGGTCTTGGAATTGTAGCCTTTGGGGCACCTGGGTGGCTCAATCAGTTAAGCATCTGCCTTCTGCTCAGGTCATGATCTCAGGGTCCTGGGATTGAGTCCCACATTCAGCTCTCCGCTCAGCAGGAAATCTGCTTCTCCCTCTCTCTCTCAAATAAATAAAATATTAAAAGAAAAAAGAGAAATTGTAGCCTTCATTTCAAGGGAATTGAGAATTCAAATCCACATCTTTTTCTTCTATGTCTTTCTTCTGTTCTAGTATCTGAATCAGACATCGATGCCGTTTTCCAAGGGGCTGTACTTACTTTTAAATGCACCATTGTGTGGTCCAAGGTAAGTTACCCATTAGTATTAGTAGTCTCTGCTTCCAACATAGCTACACAAAAAATACTACCCATTTTACAATTTGTATTTATCATTGAGTTCTAATCACAATGAGCACAGTTTCTATTCTTATCTTCAGTAGGCAGAATTAACACTTATCCATGAATTACAACTGCTAAATTGCAAATGATCTCACTAGAGATTTTTAAAAATGATACTCCTGTGGCTTGTTAGATTCAATAAAATGGATAATGTAGTTTCTAATTTTCAGGAAGAATATTATATGAAAGAAAACATTGTCTCAATATGTTTGATGATTTCTAAATTTAATTACACTATCAGTAGTGTAAAACATTTGCTTATATCTTTGTAAAAACAAAGTATTCCTACGTAAAATAGCAATGTTAAAATTGTGAAGTTATAGATGTGGTTAGGGCACAGGGATAGGAGAGGGGTGAGAAGTTTGGCAGGTCAGATTCCGGTGTGTTTATTTATTGAACATCATAAGGTAGAGTGCTACATTAGATATTTAATATAAGGCATCCCATGTCAGAAATTGGCTCCAGGTGGATTTAAATAATTCACAGTTTAATGAAATGCAATCTAGAAACCCAATAGCTTTAGCAAGGGATGTAGCCAGTGTCTCAGTTTGCACTTCTCTCTTTTACCCCAATACTAGCTTCTATTTCATATGTATCCTTCACTTTGACCAGTCTCTACTAGTGGTTCTGTCCAGTGGATCTCTTCCTACTCTCCCGGGAAATGTTATCCTTTCTCAGTCTTAAACTTCTCTATTGGCTTTTCCCAGTTAGGTTAAAAATATATTCCAGCCACTTGCATCTTACAAAAACCATTCAAGTCAAAACAAAAACTTTTCTGTCCACCTAACAGCCAATCAGCAACACTTAACTAAAAGGGTAATTATTTTTGTTAATTGATTTTTAGTTACTTAAAAATACCATGAAACAAATCATGCATACAGAAGAATATATAATATTTACATGGACAATTTAACAATATAAGTATGTATGTATCCATTAATGAGATTAAGAAATAGAACACTTAAGTAACATAGAAACCCTCCATGTCCCTCCATCAATTGCAATTGCATCCATCTCCCTTCCCTTGAAGATAAACATTACCCTGAAATTTATGTTAATTAGTTCCTTCCTTCAATTTATAGATTTGCTGGGAGCCTGGGTGGCTTCAGTCAGTTAAACATCTGGGTTGGGTCAGGTCGTGATCCCAGCGTCCTGGGAATTGAGTCCCGCCTTGGGCTCCCTGCTCTGCAGGGAGTCTGCTTCTCCTTCTGCCCCTCCTCCCCCTCGTTCTCTCAATCTTTCTCTCAGATAAATAAATGAAGTCTTTAAAAAAATTTATAGTTATGCCGCCTACGTATGTATCTCTAAATAATACATTCCTTAGTTAAAAAAAAAAAAAAGAGCAGAACAGCTGAGCGCCAAGTGAGTAGCAAGAGATAACCTTTCCCTATGAGGAAGGGTGACGCTGGCTTCTAGGAGAAAATCAGCTCAACAGAGCCTATGGGTCATGATTTGGCGTCAGGTTCCCTGAGCATTTACAGAAATCCTTTCTAGGAAGGTCAGAGGGCAAGGGCCTTCGGGCAACTTGACAAGCATAGGGTTCACCATAGTTTGAGCGCTCTGACCAGATACTAGGCATTTAGCAAAAGTACAGCTAGAAAGGGGCACCTGGGTGGCTCAGTCAGCTAAGCATTTGCCTTTGGCTCAGATCATGATCCTGGGGTCTTGGGATCCAGTCCCGCGTGGGGCTCCCTGTGCAATGGGGAGCCTGCTTCTCTCTCTGCCTCTGCCTGCTTGTGCTCGCTCTCTCACACACTCTCTCAAATAAATGAATAAAATCTTAAAAAAAAAAAAAAGTATGGCCAGAGAGAGTGGAGCACTCTGTTTTCTGCTTTTAAACCTCCCTTGGTTCCTTCCAGACCTCAGGAGAAAGTCAAAGCAGAAACCTACAGAGAGAAGCAGCAGAGCATGCAGGCAGAATAGCTACTTTACAAGCTAAGTACAGAAAAGAATGTGAGCATGGCTGGTAGGGGCGGGGAGGGGGTGTGTGTGGATTCTGTTCTCAGCTAGAGGAGAAGGAAAAGGAGAAAAAATTCAGTTTCTTTGGAGATTAATATAGCCATCAAGACTAATCTGGTTATGCCCTATAATTTTATTTATGCCAGTCAGTACAAGACATCTAAGGCTTCCAGCTCTCTACCCCCAAACTTTCATCACCAAGCAGCTCTATCCATCCTCTTGCTCTCTCCCCATCCCTTCCATCCCTAACTCTCAAATTCCTTCTTGGTGTGCTGTGGAATTCAAGATCAAACATCAAAAAAATCCCTATAGTCAAAATTCTGAGAGGTGTTTTTGTTTGTTTGTTTGGTTGGTTGGTTTTCCCCCTGGAAATTCTCTAGAACTTCTCTTTACTTTGCTGTGACTAAAATCTAGCTTTCTGCTGAGGACATTGCTCTGCCTGCAGTCCTCTCAAGTGGCGGCCATTTTCTCTCCCACACTGTCACAGTACTTGTGGGAGCTTTATTTCCAGAAGGCCCACAATGATCCTGCCTTCTGGGAGTCAGGCCCTGTATAGTCGCCTCCCACAGAGAATCAGACCTAATCCTTTAACCCAATAGGAGGTGTGTGTGAGACAGTGCATAATTCCCAGGGCTAGGTCATAAAAGGCGCTGCAGCATTCAGTTTGGTCTTCTGCATCAACATGTTCTGAGGAAAGGCTCTGCCATACAAAGAGGGCTCAAGCAGCCTCTTGGATAGGCCCACGCGGAGAGGAACTGAGGCTTTAGAGCAGCAGCCAACACCATGTTGCTGGTCGTGTAAATGTCACACCTTGAATGTGGTTCTTCCAGTTTTAATCAGACCTTTTGATGACTGAAACCCCACATGGCTAATGAGGGCAAGCTCATGAGAGACTGTGAGCCAAAACTGCCCACCTAAGTTGCTCCCAAGTCCTTGACCGCCAAGAAACCATGAGACATAACGAATGATTACTGCTGCTTTCAGCCACTAGGGTTTTAGGTTATGTGTCATGCAGCATAGTAATTAACTGGAACATGACTGGGTCCAGAGAAAGTGATGGCCTGTTCTCTCGTTACCGCCAGACTCCTCTCTTTCACTCTTCCCCATACCTAAAACCCTAGCTTTGAATTTCATGTGAGAAAATAATGTCACGTGGTTGGCTTGGTCGGTTGATCATCTGCCTTTGGCTCAGGGCCCTGGGATCGAGCCTTGTATCAAGCTCCTTGCTCAGAGAGGAGTCTGCTTCTTCCCCTGACCCTTCCTGCTCTCATGCTCTCTCTCTCTCATTCTCTCTCAGATAAATACATTTCTTACATAAATAAATAAATAAAATTTAAAAGAAAAAAATAAAACAATGCCCCAGACTACCTATCTTTATTATGATTGTGTACCAACTCATTCATGTTCCTTTTTTTATTGAAGATTTTTGTTCCTTGCTCATGGTCACTTTCCTTTATGCAGCTATTTTTATACTTGGTGTTTTAGTCCATTTGGGTTGTCATAACAAATACCATAGACTGGGTGGCTTATAAAAACAGAAGTTTACTTCTCACTGTTCTGGAGGCTGGGAAGTCTAGGATCAAGGTGCTGGCATAGCTGCGTTTTGGTGGCACCCTCTTCCTGGTTCATAACTGACACCTTCTCTCTGTGTCCTTACATGGTAGAAGGGGCAAGGAGCTCTCTGGAGTCTCTTTTATAAGAGCACTAATTCCATTCTTGAGAGCAGAGCCTCCCAAAGGCCCCACGTCCTGCTACCATCACCTTTGGGGGTTAGGATTGATTCAATATACAAATTTGGGGGGGACACATTCAGACCATAGCACTTGGTGATTTCAGTATCCACTAAAATTGTATCTCTAATCCTTGCTTTTTTAGTTCCTTGACCTTTCCCTCATCATTTTGTCTACTCTAGGCAATCAGCCCTTCTGAGGCTCATATCAGAGAACTTGTCTTTATAACCGCAGCTTGTCCACAATCCCAATCACAAGCATCAATTCCTATTTTTCCAACTCGTCACATCTACAGTTATTTTCTTTAAAAAAAAAAATAATGTTCTGGAGCAGCTAGGTGCCTCATTAGGTTAAGCATCTGCCTTTGCCTGAGGTCATGATCTTGGGGTCCTGGAATCGAGCCCCATATTGGGATCCCCGCTCAGCTCCCTGCTAAGCAGGGAGTTTACTTCTCCTTCTCCTTCTGCCCTTCACCCCCACTTGTGTGCTCTCTCTTTCTCTCTTTCTCTCTCTGTCTCAAATAGATAAATAAAATGTTTACAGAGAATTAATGTTCTTACCCATTGTTGTGATGAGCATCGGGAGTTGTATGAAGTGTTGAATCACTACATTGTACACTTGAAAGTAATATTACGCTGTATGTTAACTAACTGGAATTTAAATAAAAACTTAAAAAAATTAATGTACTTATCCAAATTTTTATGGATTTTGCCACGTGAGAAACAGAATGAGCTTCTTCTTGTCACATTGTTTGCATAGAGCTGACAACTCTTAATTGTAGCTGTCTATTACCAGCCATCCTTCAACCCCAACTAGATTTACCAGCCTTTAATTCTAGTGTTTTTCACTTGTCTTTCACACTCCTATAACCTTACTTTACCTCTTACCCAGTTTGGATTCCAAGGACAATCATTACTGGCTCACACATGCACACTCATCTCCCTTGCTCCCTTCTTGCTTTAGTAAATTCATCTAGTAAAATTCAACTCTAATTAAATCCAACTCAGCCCTTTCTGTGCTTGCGCTAGTGCAACAGCAGAAAAACACACACCTGTGCAGGCTGGTTTTGCTTTACTTTGACGGGTTATAATAGTTTCTAATTTTATGAAATAAGGGAAGTTGAAAAATAGTATAAAGAGTTCCCATATACCCTTGACTCACATTCCCCAATTATTAACATTTCTGTGTTTGCTTTATTTGTTTGATTAATCTCTCTCTCTGTGCACATAACTTTTTTCTGAATATTTGAGAGTGAGTTAAACCTAAACACGTGACTTAAACAGAAATAAATATATAGCAGTATATTTCCCCAAACAAGGACATTCTCACCATAGTATGATTATCAAAATGGAAATTAATATTGAACAAATACCATCACCTCATCTGTAGACTTTATTCAAAGTTTTCCAGTTGTTCAATCATGTCCTTTGTACCAAAAAAAAAAAAAAAAAAAAAAAAAAAAAATTCTGGTTCAGGATCTAATCCAAGGTCATACACTGCAGCTCATTGCCACATATCTTTCAACTTCTTTAATATGGAGCAATAGTACAATCTTCCTATGGCTTTTAGGAGCTTGATATTTCTGAGGGATTCAAGTCAATTATTTGTAGAATGTCCCTCAATTTAAATTTGTCTGATGTTTTCTCCTGATTAGATTCATAGCATGCATTTTTGATACCATATGTAGTTTTGTACCTTACTTTTGTTCTTTAACAATATATTTTGTAGCTTTTTCCATAATCAATACTTAATGAGTTTCCTTATTCTTTTTTGTTGTTGTTGTTGGCCATTAACTCCTCAAATATTCTTTCTGTCTCTCCCTCTTCTCTCCTTCTGAGGACTTTCATTTATGTATGTTGGTCCATTTGATGGTGCCAGAGATCTCTTAGATTCTGCTCATTTTTTCATCAGACTTTTTTTTCTCTTTCTGCTCCTCAGAATCGATAACTTCTACAGACCTATCTTTAAGTTTGCTGACTCTTTCTTCTGCCAGCTCTAATCTGCTACTGAATTCCTCTAGTGCATTTTTTTTTTTTAAGATTTTATTTATTTATTTGACAGACAGAGATCACAAGGAGGCAGAGAGGCAGGCAGAGAGAGAGGGGGAAGCAGGTTCCCTGCTGAGCAGAGAGCCCAATGCGGGGCTCGATCCCAGGACCCTGAGATCATGACCTGAGCCGAAGGCAGAGGCTTAACCCACTGAGCCACCCAGGCGCCCCTCTAGTGCATTTTTCATTTCTGTGATTGTACTTTTCAACTCCAGATGTCCTAAGTGATCCCTTTTATAATTTCTTTATTGATAGTCTCTATTGGGTGAGACATCGTTCTCATAGTTTCCATGTTTATACATGGTTTCCTTTAGCTCTTTGAGCATATATAAAACAGCTGATTTAAAGTTTTGTCTGTTCAGGGTCTGGGCCTTATTAGGGACAGTTTTGATTAACTGTCATGTTATGAATATAAACATATTATGAATATATACATATTATATTAACTGTCATATTATGAATATAAACATATATGAATATAAACATATTATGATTGCTGTATATGGGGCATGCTTTTTTGTTTCTTCTTACAAAAGCCTTATAATTTTTTGTTGAGAACTGGACCTTTTTAATATTATATTGTGGCAACTCTGGGAAATCAGATTGTTCCCCTTCCTGTTCCACAGAGTTTGTTGTTGTTGTTTGTTTTACAACTTTTTTTTTTATTGTGATAAAATATACACAAGACGAAGTTTACCATTATATCCATTTCAAGTGTGCCATTCAGTGGAAGTAAGCACATTCATGTTGCTGTGCAATTGTCACCACTGTCCCCCATCAGAAATTTTTCATCTTTCCAAACTGAAACTCCATACCCTTTAAACAATAACTCCCCATTCTGCCCTTCCTCCAGCCACCTGAAACCACCATCCTACTTTTTGGCTCTATAAGTTTCAATACTCCTAAGTTGAACTAATTTTGTAAATTTATGCTCTTTGTCATGTGCAGCCACAGAAATCTATTCTGTTAGCTTAGTGATCAGCTAGTCATTTGATAGAGATTTTTAAACTCCAAAAAGCAAAGAAAGGAAGGAAGTAAGGAAAGAAAGAAAGAAGAAAAGAGAGAGAGAGAAAGAAAAAGAGAGAAAGATAGAGAAAGAAGGAAAGAAAGAAAAAAAGAAAGAGATGTTGAAGAAAGGAAGAAAAAAAGAAAGAAAAAGAAAAAGATAAAGAGAAAGAAGGAAGGAAAGAAAGAGAAAGAAGAAAAGAAAGGAAAAGAGAAGAAAAGGAAAGGAAAGGAAGGAAAGAAGAAAAGAGAAAGAAAGAAAGAAAGAAAGAAAAAGAAAAGAAAGAAAGAAAGAAAGAAAGAAAGAAAGAAAGAAAGAAAAGAAAGAAAGGAAGGAAGAAAAGAAAAAAAGGAAGGAAGGAAGAAAGAAAGATCCATAGTCTTTGCAGGCAGTGTTTTGGCATGCCTACGACATTGATTCTGACAGTTTATAGCTCCTCCTTTGCTTTGCCTTCCTGCTGTACAGAGCCTCAAGGCAAGAGATTAGTGCTGTCTGAGGTCATCTCTGTGCATGCTTCTGTGCATATGTGTGACTTTCTAGATTCCCTGGAATTTGGAGGAGCTTTTCAAGGCCCTCATTCCCCAGACTTTCCTCCCAAACTTTTCAGACAGCCCACTGTTTGCCTCAACTCTTTTCCTTTGCTCTAAGTTGCAGGGGCAAATTCATTGGCCCGCAAATGTTTGCTACCAGCCCTCCCCTTTAAGGTATCTGTCCCATCCCTGAGTTGTGAGTTAGGTGAAATATATTCAAATCATTGGGCTGTCCTTCATGGAGCCACCAGACAGGTCAAAGCAAATGATCCCAATTCTTTAATAAGTTCTGTGCTACCCCTTCCAAGACTAGGAACTTGAACCAGGAATGTGGGCTGTTGTGGAGTGGGGGATGGTACCAGAGTCAAATAAAATGTCACAAAGCTCTCTTATTGAGACTCATCTGGTTTTTATTTTGTTTCTGTTTTTGTTTTAGAGAGGTGGAAAGGCAGGGGGAAGAGCAGAGGGAGAGAAGAAAGCAAATCTCAAGCGGCCATCATGCCCAGAGCAGAGCCCAACAAGGGACTTGATCTCACAACCCTGAGATCATGACCCAAGCCAAAATCAAGAGTCAGATGCTTAACTGCTTAACCACCTGAGGCACCCAGGCACTGCTGTCTTTTCTATGGTTGGGTATCTTAATAAATCATACATAGAAGGTGGGAAGAACAAAGTGCCGTGAAAACTGTGACTGACAGAGAGGCAGCAGTGACTCCCATCTACAGCATAGGGGATATTTGGTCCTTTGGGTCCTTTTTGTTCACATTTTTGTCTCTGTTGACGTGACTATGGACTGGACTTGTTTTGGTCTTGTTCTATCATGGTCGGAGAGTGGCTCTTTTAAAATGTTGGTGTTGTGTGTGATTTTTTATGTACAGCAGACCACTGTGGCCTGCTGGGAGGACCCTGCCATCTTTTGGCTGTCATGGACTGCTGGCAAGCAATCCCAAAAGAACTTGCACAGACTCAACTCATCACATTTATTCACTTGTCTGCACTTGTGCCCTTATATTCTTTTGTGATAGGAAGGACGACCAGTCCCACATTCCTATTCTAAGCCAGCCCATGCATTAGCATACTAGATTCTATCTCTTAACCCATTCAAGTCTTCACTCCAGCAGCTCTTTCTATCTTTCCAGCATCAGAAAATTTTCCTCTCTGTTGGATCATTCCCATGAGTATTCAAATATGTTGCTATTGTTCCCAACTTAGGAAAAAACATATACAAATTTGAAAACAAAGCAAGAAACAAATCGTCCTTTGACCCTAAGTCTACCCTCTGCTACCACCTGATTTCACTGCCTCATTTAGAGCAAGACTCTTCCAAGTAGTTGTTTATACTGCCTTCTACTCCCTTCCCTTTTCTCTTGAGTCTGCTTTCTACTTTTTGTTCTGGTTAAGGTCACTAATGATCTCCAGACTGCTAAATACAGAGTGATACAGAACTATTCTCAGTTCTCATCCTGCTTGACCTGTTAGCAATATCTGACATCTCTGATTTTTTTCATCCTCTTTGAAATATTTTATTTGGCATCAGGGTGAGGTCTTTTACCTCACTGGCTATTCCTTCTCAGAGTCTTTGGTGTTTCCTCTTTATCTCCTCAGCTTCGAAATCTCTATTTAAAAACAATGTCATCCTTGGGTGCCTGGGTGGCTCAGTTGAATAAGTGTCTGCCCTTTGGCTCAGGTCATGATCCCAGGGTTATGGGATCAAGCCTCATGGCAGGCTCTAAGCTCAGCAGGGAGCCTGCTTCTCCCTCTCCCTGCCACTCCCCCTGTTTATGCTCTCTCTGTTAAATAAATAATAAAATCTTAAAAAAATAAAAACTATGTCATCCTTTTAAAATTGGGTCTAAAATCTAGATTCACTGAGCCCGACCTCAGGATCTTTATTAGATTATTTTCATTTTTTCCCCCTTTACAAATACTTTAAACCATTTAGTGGGATGGCACTGGGAGGGGTTTTGAAATCTGAGCAGGGTAAGACAGGTGTACACACAGAATGCAGTGACCATGATGCTAGGGCAAGGTGTGTTAGGGTGGGATGGAGGAAGAGGGAGTCTGTGCAGGGGGCATTTAATATTGCACATTGAAGGAGAAATGGCAACAATTGGTAACATGTGATTCGGGGCTAGATTATTGCAAAGGATATTATTGGGACAATTGGTGGAATTTTAATGTGGTGTAAGAATTAGAAGGTAGTAATATAATGTTAATTTCCCAATTTTGTTGGTCATATTATGATTGCTGGAGAGAAATACTCACCTAAGTGTTCAGAGTTAATAGGGCACACTGTTGACAGTTTACTTTTAAATTGCTCAGAGAAAAGGTTATTGTAACTTATTTGCAACTTTTCTGTAAGTTTGAAATTCTTTCAAAATTTAAAGAAGTTTAAATAGTTTTAAAATACTTTATATACTAATCATATTCATCTTGTACCATCAAAAAATAGTGGCAATATTAAATTCTTTCAATCCAAAGTAGAGTTCTTGGCATGACTTCAATTCGAAAAGTAGGCATTTTTGATTCAGCCTATTCTTGCACACATGGAAGGAAAACACAACTTGTGCTAAGTTTTGCAGGAAAAAGACAAGAGTATATCCCTTCTTGATTATCTTACTAAGTAATTATTCTTTAACATGTAATACGTTTAAAAATATAGGCAGTATCTGACTTTTTGTGCAAGTGGATTTGACTCTCCCTCTTCAACTTTACATTATGATTATTTTCAAACATACAGAAATAGAAAAAGAATAACTGAATAGTGGTATACCCTCCACATAAATTGAATAATTGTTAACAGTTTGCTATTTTGCTCTCTCTTTCTCCTTATCTATCATCTTAATTTATATAGGTAGTTAGAACAACAACAACAAAAATACCATAGGTTAGGTGGCTTAAACAACAACATTTCTCACAATTCTGGAGTCTAGGAAATCCAGACTTGAGACAGCTGCAGATTCTGTGTTTGGTGAGAACCCATATCCTGTTCATAGACTGCAGTATTCTTACAGTGTCCACACATGGTGGAAGGGGGTTATGGGCCAATGTATGAATTTGGGGAGGACACATTCAGCCTATGGCATCTCTATTTGTTGAAGCATTTGAAATCAAGTTGCAGGCAACATGACACGTCACTCCTAAATACCTGAGCACGAATGTTCTGGTAATAAAGACATTCTCCAAGGGGTATCTGAGTGGCTCAGTGGGTTAAGTCTCTGCTTTTGGCTCAGGTCAGGATCTCAGTGTCTTGGAGTCACGCCCCACGTCTGGCTCTCTGCTCAGCAGGGAGCCTGCTTCCTCCTCTCTCTCTGCCTGCCTCTCTGCCTACTTATGATCTCTTGTCTGTCAAATAATAAACTTAAAAAAAAAGACATTCTCCAACATAACCATAAAGTATTAATAATTCATAAATGAATATCAGCAACTTTATCCACATATTGTTACTTCTTCCATAACACTTTCATATACATATTTCATATTCAGTCTTCCTCAATTGCTCTAGAATGTCTTTTATAGCTGTTTTTTGGGAGGGAGGGAACCAGGATCTGCAACACTCAAGAGCTTTTAATCAATAACTTCAAGCCCTTATTCGAAGGAACAAGACTGCCTGAGATTCACTTCTTCTTTTTTTTTTTTTTTTAAAGATTTTATTTATTTATTTGACAGATAGAGATCACAAGTAGGCAGAGGGGCAGGCAGAGAGAGAGAGAGGAGGAAGCAGGCTCCCTGCCAAGCAGAGAGCCCAATATGGGGCTCGATCCCAGGAGCCTGGGATCATGACCTGAGCCGAAGGCAGAGGCTTTAACCCACTGAGCCACCCAGGCGCCCCCTGAGATTCACTTCTTTGCACATTGGAGCAGAGTATGTATTGTGAGAAAGAGAGGGTGAGGGGGTGCTTATGAGCAGTGACTTGTGCACAGAGTTTGAGGTTGGGAGGTGGGTAAGGACGGGGGCTCATCTTGATCGCTAGTAAAGACTGGACTCCAGGCTAACAAATTTAACATCACATCCTTACCAGTTAGCCCAGGGCAACTGCCGCCAGAGGGCGCAAGGCGCCGCCGCCAGGACCTCAGGTGGCCCTCGGAGGTCTGGCGGCGGGGACGCGTGGGGCCCAGAGTCCGGAGCGCGCGCCGGGGAAGGGGGTTGGGAGGAGGTGGGCGCGGGGCGCGCGCCGGGCCGCCCCCTCCCCGCGCGGGGCGCGCGTGCGCGGTTCCGCTGCGGCGGAGGGACCCGCGATGGAGGGCGCTTTGACTGTCCGCCAGGTAAGCGGCGCCTCGCTTGGGGCGGCTTCCCTAGCGGTGGCTGGACCGGCAGTTTTCTTCACCGTAGTGGTTTGAGCCCCCTCACATTCTGATCATTAATTCCTCCCTTCCCCTGCCTTGGTGCTCTTTGGAGTCATTTGGAAAGTTGTTACCGAGGAAACGGTTTCCTGTGCTTCCTGCGAGCCTTCCCCTCTGGGCGACGGTGGAACGTCGGCTTCTCTGTGGGCGTGGAGAACTGGAATTTGGTCCGGAAAAGTCCTAGCCCACATGTCTCAGCCTCAGGCCCCACTGACTCAGGCTCCACGGTCGCGATTCTGACCCGACATCCCGTCGGTCCAGTCCCAACCGCTTCCCCAATCAGCTCTGGAATAAAGGGCCCAGAATGGAGTTTAAATCACTGTGCTGTCAACCAAGCTTTTGGCTTCAACTGGTTTTATTTGTTTACTGCCTTATTGGACAAACGGAAGAACTTGCTGATTAAGATTCGGGGTGAAACCCTACTTTTGTTGCAGGGGCACCTGCACTGTTGAACACGATGCTCGTTACTTTTACATATTGGTTGTGTGTATAGATTTTACTTTTGGAGAATTGCAATCAGTGCGATACCTTTTATCCGAGAGGCATTTGGCAGTTTACAATATTGTAGAAGCATTCAAATAATTTTTGTTGAATGAGCAAATGAAGGTCCTATTTCAATCAATTCTCACAACGTTACTATGAAATAGGCACGGTAGATATTAACGAACCCAATTATTTATTCATCCCTATGTCTGGTACTGAGTGTTCAGATAAGATGATAAGCAACAGAGACATGATCCCTGCTCTCAATGAGTTTATAGTCCAGGCCAGAGAGCGTTATTGCCCTAACTGTAGAGTGGAGAAAACAGATTTAGCGAGACTGCCAAGATGATAAAATCAATAAGTTAAAGAGGAAAGATTCTGTTGCAGGCACTCTATAAAGCCGGAATGAACCTCCTCCTCACCAAGAATTTGATTTGGTATAGAATGATGCCACATACACCGCCCCCCACCACCACCTACACACATACCGTGAGTGTATGAAAAGGCTTATTATATGTAATTTCTTATCAAATATTTACATAATGAAAAGGGAAGAGTGGGATAGGCTTCTCAAGCAGATCCTAAATGATTTAAAAGGGCAAGGAAAGGAAGCTAGATCCGGGTTTTTATTGAGGTTAAAGTTGACATCTGGGTGAGCCTTCCTGTGTGTGGACTGGGGCTTGCTTGGTTTGACGCTCTCACCCACACCAAAGCAAAGATTGACCACACTTTCTTACCAGATTCCCCATTTGAGGGACAGAAGAGAAAAAGGAGGAGCTTAATGGGTGTCCGCAGGCAAACAAAAAATTGAATGAGACTCCTTACTATAATTCACTCCACATGTTCAGCTCATGACTGAAATGCACTATTTTTCATTTAGTTTTTGACCTTTTGTAAGTGAGCCGTCATGGCTGTCTGTGAGGCCTGCCGCCTGTACCCTGTAGGAGGATGAAAGTTCCATTGAATGCCTTGTTCAAGAGCCCTATGCTGTATTTTGAGAAATAAAATGAGGGCTTTGGTCACTGTTAGTAAGGTCTGGAACTCTAACAAGGATAGGAGTGTTTTTGATGAGGCCTTTTATTATGGTTTTTGCATATGTAGAACCATGGATGTTCCTGATTTATATTTTGAATATCTGTGAAACAGATTTCCCGGAGTTCTTTACCCCAAAGGGTGCAGCTCTTAGGCAGTGCCCCCAGGAGTCTGTAAAAAGGTGCAGATGGAGCCAATTGTTGGCCCAAGCATCCTGTCAAGATGACTGTGGGAAGTTCAGCCAGTTGTGCTGACCCTTGGGTGCTTACCTTTATCAGGGACATCTTGGTTAAGGGATGAAAAGCAGTACATATCTAGTGAGCTCCGTTGTGTGTAATGGTAGTACTGCTGTCCCTCGAACAGGAAAATTTGTCCATTGAACTTCAAATGGAAGTTTGAAGCGCACAAACTCTGATTGCACTTTACTCAGCTGAACCCAAGTTACTCCTCAGGTTTTCAAGGGATTCAGAAGAGTGGTGACCTCCTCTAGCACCATGACATCTATCAAAAGAATGAGGACAGGGGAGAGCATGTCCTTCTGCAGGTGGGATATGTCATGGGGCCCCGATTTGGTTTTATCCTGTAGCAAGGAGGGCTTGGTGGTCGTGCTGAGCTGCAAGGTGTTGCTTTTTTAGAACCCAAGGCATGAACAGCTGGGTTTGGAGGATTCAGGCACTGGGCTCGTGGATCCTTTATTTCCAGGAAAGTCCATCATGCTGTCAGTAACTGCTGCTCTAATGGCGTATAGTGTGGAGCTAGGGAGATAGTTTCTTGCATCAGAACCTGTGGACAGCTTACAGACACTGTGGGTGGTGCAGGCTCCAGTTGCTGAAGTCTCTATGGTAAAAGATTCTTTGTGTGTATGTGTGTGTATGTGTGTGTGTGTGTGTGTGTGTGTGTGTGTTTTGTTGGCGGGGAGTAGCACTAACAGAAGTGTCTATGATAATTTTGACAAATTTTAGAATCATTTTTGGGAGGGGTCCTCATTCAGCATGACTCATTTGCAAGTAACAGTGTAGATAGGCTTAAGTAAAATTTGTAATGAGGAATATTTTTCTCCAGACCCCCAAAATGCCTGATAAATATTGAGCTTGTTTTAATATTGTGGGTGCCAAGAGGGTTTTCTTGACATTATTAGGGGTGGAGAGGCCCTTGGTTTACTAAATACTTTTTTTTTTTTTTTTAAGATTTTATTTATTTATTTGACAGAGATCACAAGTAGGCAGAGAGGCAGGCAGAGAGAGAGGAGGAAGCAGGCTCCCCGCGGAGCAGAGAGCCTGATGCGGGGCTTGATCCCAGGACCCTAGGATCATAACCTGAGCCGAAGGCAGCACCTTAACCCACTGAGCCACCCAGGCACCCCGGTTTACTAAATACTTTTAACTAAGGTGGCAGTCCTTATGCTGTGTTTGCGGCAATGGTCCATCCCCTTTTTGCGAACTCCTTTGTGCATATTTGTATGTCCTAACTGGTATGTCAGAAGAATGTCTTCAGAGGAGAATGTAATCTATGTAATGTCATACCTGTGCTCCTGGAGAAAAATGGATACAATTACGATATTGCCTGTAAAGGTTGCATGTGATGGCAAGCCTTTGGAGGTATCTTGTGGGGCTAGCTAGATAAGGGTATATCGTGTCCCACTAGAGGTGAAGGAAAAATGTGACTGAGAGGTTACTGAGAGAGACATTGACTAGAATATTAGACAGATTTAAAATATCAAATATTTCCTAGTTTCTGATTGGATACAGTCAATAATTTCCATAGTACTGGGGACAGGGGCCTTAATGGGTAGGTGCACCGCATCAAGGGCACAGTAATCCACTGTGAGGCACCATTCATTTTCCCAACTTTAACAGGCCACATTAGGCTGTTAAATGGAAAAGCAGTAGGGATAATCAGTCTTTCACTAATTAGGTCCTATATGATAAATCCCAATCCTCTGAGGCCCTGTTTTATGTTATATTGAGTTGTATTTACTATTTTAGCTAGAGGTTGGGGGAGGGCTGGTCCACAGGGTCTCACTTTTTTTTTTTTAAAGATTTTATTTATTTATTTGACAGACAGAGATCACAAGCAGGCAGAGAAGCAGGCAGAGAGAGAGGAAGAAGCAGGCTCCTCGCCGAGCAGAGAGCCCGATGCGGGGCTCGAGCTGGGATCACAACCCAAGCCGAAGGCAGAGGCTTTAACCCACTGAGCCACCCAGGCACCCCAGGGTCTCACTTTTTAAAAAGCCATTTGTACGCTCCAAAGACTATTTAAATTTTTTGTTGGATCGGAGCATCCATTGCCCATATGGGATATTTTAGGGTGATGTGTACTATACTATATTACCAGGGAGAATTTAGGCAAGGCAGTACTTCTGGGGGTTAAAGTGACGCATACCTATTTATGGTCCATTTTATGTTGAGTAATTCCCTTAAGATTATAGGAGGTGCCTTGTTTAAATTTAGTGGGATCTCCAGGTGTAACTATAGTTTGAGCCCAGTATTGATTAAAGTCATGAAAATTTGCCACTTGATACATTTCAACAGATGTTGAAGTTAATTAAAATACCTTTGCTGTACAGATACAAAAGCCAATCTTTATCTTTTGTTGTATAAATTATTTTAATAAGTTTTGCATTTTGGATTTCCAACTAGGCCAAATTGTGGATTTCTGTTTCAGTTTTTTTGTTTGGTTTCTTTTTTTCTTTTTTGGTTTGTTGCTTTGTTTGTTTCTTTTTCTCTCCCTCTTGGTGGTGAGTGAATATGGTGGTGAGTGGAGGGAGTCCTATCTACAATTTCATATTTATAAATTTGAACCTTCAGGGAGCCTCAAGTCAGTATCGCCAGGGCTAAGGGCATGTGGTTATTTTATGGAGTTTAAAAATCCTATTTTGGGCACCTGTGCAGCTCAATTGGTTAAGCATCTGCCTTCAGCTCAGGTCATGATCCCAGAGTCCTGGGATTGAGCCCCTCTGGGGCTCCCTGCTTCTCTCTCTCCCTGCTTCTCCCTTTCTCTTTGCCTGCTGCTTTGCCTGCTTGTGCTCTCTCTGTCTCTTTCACTGAGTCAAATAAATAAATAAAATCTTAAAAAAAAAAAAAAAAGCCCTGAGCTTAAGTTGAGGCTGAATTACCCCTTTGCTGTGCCACCTGGGTGCCATGGGTGATTCTCTCTGTAAACCCAAGGATCAGGATTTCTGTTACAACAGAGGCATAGGTGGCAGCAGCAGCAGGGCAAGCAGGAACAACAGAAGTATTTAAGGGGCCTGGTGAGCTCTAATTGTTCTCACAAGGGCTGCTCCCTTCCCTCCTCCGAACTCTTTTCTCTCCCTTTTGTAAACTCCATAATGGCTCTCTTTCAGGAGCGACCACCCATTGGGCCCACATCTTGCATAGGGTATACTCTCCCCGCCCACTACCAGTCCTCAATAGGGGCCAATGCCTGATTTATTTGTTTTTAACTCAATTGTTTGTATAAATCAGAGTGAATTTGCCAGCTTCCCACAAATGGTTAGTAAGGTTGCTTCCACTCTCTTAGTATTACAAATATTACAAACATTGTTGACTCTATGTACACAGGGTTTTAGTTTATACCCATTTTAGGCCTTACTAGGTACTGCAGATTACTCTTCAAAGAGGTTGAACTAATTGTCACTCCCATTGCATGGTATTTTTGCTGTTTAATCTTCCTCTAGCTGACTATGAACTTCTGGAGGCTAAGGACTTTGTTTTATTCATTTTTTAAAAAAGATTTTATTGGGGCGCCTGGGTGGCTCAGTGGGTTAAGCCGCTGCCTTCGGCTCAGGTCATGATCCCAGGGTCCTGGGATGGAGCCCCGCATCGGGCTCTCTGCTCAGCGGAGAGCCTGCTTCCTCCTCTCTCTCTCTCTCTGCCTGCCTCTCTGCCTACTTGTGATCTCCGTCTGTCAAATAAATAAATAAAATCTTAAAAAAAAAAATAAAAATAAAAAAGATTTTATTTGTTTATTTGACAGACGGAGATCACAAGTAGGCAGAGAGGCAGGCAGAGAGAGAGCGAGCCTGATGCAATGCGGGGCTCCATCCCGGGACGCTGGGATCATGACCTGAGCCGAAGGCAGAGGCTTTAAACCACTGAACCACCCAGGCACCCCTGTTTTATTCATTTTTTAATTCCCAGTGCTAATTAAACTACCTAACAGTAGTAGTCGTTGGAGAATATTTGTCACATGTGTGAATATATGAACTGTAGAGGAAAAAAAACCATTACTGTTTTCTAAAAGCTTAAAATTTGTTTTCAAGTTAATTTATCTAGTTTGAACATTAACTCTTCTCATTTTAAAATGAGCGTTTCTCAGTAAGTAATTTAAATTATTGGTACTTGTTCCCAGGTAATAAACGAAGGGGAGTCAAGCTTTGCTGCTGAGCCCCAGGAAGAGTTAGAGGAGAATCCTGGTCCAGTTGTGGATGAGAGTAATACAGTTTCAGCAAAAAAACAGGGACCAAATTTACATAACTGGAGTAGTGACTGGAGCTTTTGGGTAATATTTTTTCTTCCTTATATCTTCATTTTAATCTTAAATGCAAATTTTCTTTAAGTTTATAACAACTCATAAAATATAATGTTGTCTTATTAGCGTCTAGATTTCAGATGTTTAAGTCCAGAGTCCAAGACATTTCTGATTATGCTCTCCTTTGGCCACTAGAATGCACTGTTGTCTGGTTCGGTTTCCCTGGAAGAAAACTACACCACAGAACTGGATTCCACTTACACTGTTGTTCACTATATTAGCAAGACTAATGTTATGCAGAAACCATATTTCTAAATGTTACTGAGAAATCAGCTATTTTACATAATTTTGATTTAAAGAATTAGTTTTGGTACCGAAAAGGAAGTGGAACAATATTTGACCTGTAGCATATTAATAATTATAAGATAGGTTTTAAAGATAAGAGTTTCACATTCTGTTTGCACTATACTTACTTGGTTGTATAACCTGAATATGGTTCAGGTTTCCCCCACTGTAAAATGAGACTCCTGCTTGTTGATTAGGTGAACAGAGTCTTTTGGTAAGAATAACATTTCTATTGCTGTATGAATGCTAGCATTTATTATTTTAAAGGGCTCGTTCTAAATCTAGCGGTTCCTGTGACAGTTATAAGATATTTGAAAGAATCTGGTATAATGCAACTATAAGTAAACTTTATATAAGATTATAAGGCATTTATAATTCAATATTAAGCTGATCTCTTGACGATTAGGTATATACTTGGTAGCAGAATTTCTTTTCTTTTTTTTTTTTTTTAAGATTTTATTTATTTATTTGACAGAGAGAGACATAGTAAGAGAGGGAACACAAGCAGGAGACATGAGAGAGGGAGAAGCAGGCTTCCCGCTGTGATGCCTGGCTAGATCCCAGGACCCTGGGATCATGACCTGAGCTGAAGGCAGATGCTTAACAACTGAGCCACCCAGGTGCCCCAGTAGCAGAATTTCTTATAATTTTAGAGTAACCTAAAAAACACATGATATTAACAGGTTATAAAGATTAGTACAAGTACTATTATTCTGTTCATAATTAATAGCTCAGTTTTTGAATATTACTGAAACTTTTTAAAAAAAGATATTATCTGTTTATTCATGAGAGACAGAAACAGAGAGAGAGAGAGGGAGAAGCAGGGATCCCAATGTGGGGTCTGATCCCAGGACCTCGGGACCACGACCCAAGCCGAAGGCAGATACTCAACCAACTGAGCCACCCTGGTGTCCCAAATGCTATTGAAACTTAACATAAATAACCGTTTCTTAATTCCTGTTAAGAAATGCAACTAACTTTTTATTATTTATTTATTTCTTTGTGCTCTTGATCCTTTTCGGATGAGAGCTTAAAGACTGCTGATTTTGAAGATTTTATTTATTTCTTTGAGAGAGAGAGAGAAAGTGAGAGAAAGCATGAGAGGGAAGAAGGTCTGAGGGAGAAGCAGATTTCCCATGGAGCTGGGAGCCTGATGTGGGACTGGATCCCAGGACTCTGGGATCTTGACCTGAGCTGAAGGCAGTCGCTTCACCAGCTGAGCCACTCCAGCACCCTTCAACATAAGTTTTTAAAAACCATATCCTAAAGAAAATGTTTAATTGCTAAGAAATATACCAAAAAACTACACATCCTGAAAATTATGTCATCTATATTGATTATATTACTTTTGGTTACATTCAGAGAAAGTTTTTGACTATTATAATGTTTTAGCCATTCTGCACTATGATTTTTGTTGCTACGTTATAGATTGGAAAACCTTTTTAGTTCTAAGAGCTATCTACAGGACTAAAAAGTTGCTGTGGTTATTCTTGGCAGACTTAAAGCAAGAAGAAGGGTAAAGCAAGAAAAGGAACAAGCAGGGGAATGAGGATTTAGTAACAAGAGAGAGAAAAAGAAGATATATGTGTTCTAGAGCTTTGCTACTCAAAGTGTAGAATTTGGGGCCAACAAATTTGGCATCACCTGTCAGCTGATTAGAAATGCAGTCTTGGGCCCAGCCTCAGATCTACTGAATTAAAATCTTTATTTCACAAGAGTTCCAGGAGATTTGTATGCACTTTCAAGTTTGAGAAGCACTTGTTTAGAGTGTTCAAATTCTACTTTGGCTGAGTTTGTGTCTCTGTGCTGATTACAAGCACTTTACTTTGAGGAATTTTTTTTTTTTTTGAGGAATTTTTGTATGAATTCACATGGAATAGATTTATTTATTTTTTTATTTTTTAAAGATTTCACCTATTTATTTGTCAGAGAGAGAGAGAGAGAGAGAGCAAGTGAGTGCAAGCAGGGGGAGCTGCAGGCAGAGGGAGAAGTAGGCTTCTTGCTGAGCAAGGAGCCAGATGTGGGACTTGATCCCAGGACCCTGGGATCATGACCTGAGCCAAAGGCAGAAGCTTAATGACTGAACCACCCAGTTCTCCCACACGGAATAGATTTAAAGACAAATACATCTTAAAAGTTTTACTGACATTTTGGAGGTCACTTGCCCAGAAAGTGTACTCTCAGAAATGAGAAGCAAACAAAACCAAAAGGAGCCTGAATAGCTAAATCAAAGGTCATGGTTATGTATCTTGTGGAGAAGAATTCCTCAAGTAGTCATTTGGAATATCTTTAATATATTTTTGACATATTTTTTATAAGCCTAAATCAGTTGGTTCCCATTTTATAGTTGAATAGGGTATTGGAGATAGGGGAATTATTTGGTGATAACACATGGACAATGGGAAGAAATGACATCAGAAGCTCAAAAAGTGTAGCAACGTGGGCCTCTTAATGTGGAGGCCAAAGGTCTATGTAGATTAGCTGGCTCTAATATAATGCAGTTATTTGTAGAAGTGATGGTTAAAAAATCTGCAAAATAATGCACTTTTTCTCTGCCATTTTAAATCCATCTGCTTCTACCACTGACACCACCCTGTTGCTGTTTTCACATTCTCCTGGCAGTAAAGTTGGAATTGAATGAGTGTAGTAAGATGCTTGCATTCACTGAGGGAGCCCAGATCAACACAGGAAAGAGCAGTACCAAGGCAGGGAAATATTTTTGAGACACATGACCTGGTAGTTAAGCAAATAATTGAAAAAACGTCAAGAGCCAGTTCACTGGAATACCCAAGGAATCTGGATTTGTGCTTTTACACTTATGGAAGGTTTCTACCAAAAGGAATTGATAACTTTTTTTTTTAATTAACATATTATGTATTATTTGCCTCAGGGGTACAGGTCTTTGAATCATCAGGCTTACACATTTTGCAGCACTCACCATAGCACATACCCTCCCCAGTGTCCATAACCCAGCCACCCTATACATCCCTGCCCACCCAGCAACCCTCAGTTTGATTTGTGAGATTAAGAGCCTCTTATGGTTTGTCTCCCCCACCCCAGCCCCATCTTGTTTCATTTTTTCTCTCCGAACCCCCATGACCCCCTGCCCTGCTTCTTAAGTTCTTCGTATCAGACCCCCCACCCTGCATCTCAAATTTCTCATATCAGAGAGATCATATGATAATTGTTTTTCTCTGATTGACTTATTTCACTTTGCATGATACCCTCTAGTTCCATCCACATCATTGCAAATGGCGAGATTTCGTTTCTTTTGATGGCTGCATAGTATTCCATTGTGGTTATATACCAAATCTTCTTTATCCACTCATCTGTTGATGGACATCTATGTTCTTTCCATAGTTTGGCTATTGTGGACATTGCTGCTATAAACATTTGGGTGCATGTGGTCCTTCAGATCACTACATTTGTATCTTTAGGGTAAATACCCAGTAGTGCAATTACTAGCAGGTAGTGTAGCTCTGTTTTAAACTTTTTGAGGAAGCTCCATGCTGTTTTCCAGAGTGGCTGCACCAGCTTGCATTCCCACCAACAGTGTAGGAGGGTTTCCCTTTCTCTGTATTCTTGCCAGCACCTGTCGTTTCCTGACTTGTTAATTTTAGCTATTCTGACTGATCTGAGGTGGTATCTTACTGTGGTTTTGATTTGTATTTCCCTGATGCCGAGTGATGTTGAGCACTTTTTCTTGTGTCTTTTGGCCATTTGGATGCCTTCTTTGCTGAAATGTCTGTTCATGTCTTCTGCTCATTTCTTGATTGGATTCTTTATTCTTTGGGTGTTGAGTTTGCTAAGTTCTTTATAGATTTTGGATACTAGCCCTTTATCTGACATGTCATTTGTGAATATCTTCTCCCATTCTGTCAGGTGTCTTTTGGTTTTGTTGACCATTTCCTTTGCTATGCAAAAGCTTTTGATCTTGATGAAGTCCCAATAGTTTATTTTTGCTCTTGCTTCCCTTGCTTTTGGTGATGTTTCTAAGAAGAATTTGCTATGGCTGAGGTCAAAGAGGTTGCTGCCTGTGTTTTCCTCAAGGATTTTGATGGATTCCTGTCTCACATTGAGGGCTTTCATTCATTTTGAGTCTATTTGTATGGTGTAAGGAAATGGTCCAATTTCATTCTTCTGCATGTGGCTGTCCAATTTTTCCAACACCATTTGTTGAAGAGACTGAAATTGATAACTTTTTAAAGTTTTGGTATTTAAAAGAGGTAAGCTCCAGGGACATGAAAAAATCACTGGTGTAGAATAACTCATATACTCTGGCCTGGCTAACTCAGTTGTTCTTCCACAGTAGTGAATTTAGAGGGCAGTGTGATTGTCATTGGGTGAATTGGAGATTGGGCACAAAAGATCTGGGATGGAGTGTACACTCTGTCCCTGGTGATTACACTGTCTGGTGCTCTTGAGTATGTTGTTGAGTATGTCTGTCAGGTGCCTCACTTATACAATGAGAGATTGGGTCATAGTATTACAACATTGGTGTGTCTTGAATCAATATGAGAAAAAAAGTGGAGGCGGTGTTTGGCTAGCAGGTGCTCATAATTTACATTCCTGGTAGCTGCATATCAGTTATAAAAAACTCTAGGCATATATAGTGGGAGTATGTTACATGGAGAACACCTTTCCTTAAGAGTGGTAAAGAGGGTTGAAAAGTGCTGGATAAGAGGACCTCCTATTTGTAATATTGGAAAATATATTTTTATGATTCCCCATAAATAAGAAAATTGTGAGAACTTGACAGAAGGATACAAGACAGTGAAGTAGAGTTCACTAAAGGTTTTTTGTTGTTGTTGAGGCTAGTTTCTTTTTAGACCTTATCCATTTAATCTTGTGCTGCTTAACAGATTGACTAGTGAGTGTCTTTCTGACAGTAGGACTTTATTTTTTAAGTTTTATTTATTTAATTCCAGGACAGTTAACAGCTGACAGGTGGACTTTAATTTAAAGGCGTTTGATTAGGATACCTAGGTGGCTCAGTCAGTTAACCATTGTGCCTTTGGCTCAGGTCATGATCCCAGGGTCCTGGGATCAAGTCCTACACCCTGCTCAGGGGAAAGCCTGTTTCTCCCTCTGCCTCTGCTGCTCCCCTTGCTTGTGCTCTCTCTCTCTCTCCCTCTCTCACTGTCAAAAAATAAATAAAATCTTTAAAAAAAAAAAAAGGAGTTTGATTAAATCACCATAGACCTGATAGTGAGACCAACAGCAGCAGATTTTCTATTTCAATCCTGTAATATAGAAAGAGGAATCTTAATTGTTATATTTGTTTTCTTTTTTTAATTTAAAAATTACAATATTTCTCAGTTCATAATTTCTCAGGTTGTGCTCCCTGCTCAGTGGAGAGCCTGCTTCTCCCTCTGCCTGCTGCTTCCCTTGCTTTATGCTTTCTTTTTTAATTTTATTTTAAAGGACTATTTTTTAAAAAGATTTTATTTATTTATTTGACAGACAGAGATCACAAGTAGGCAGAGAGGCAGGCAGAGAGAGATGGGGAGGCAGGCTCCCTGCTGAGCAGAGAGCCCAATGCAGGGGCTCAATCCTAGGACCCTGGGATCATGGCCTGAGCTGAAGGCAGAGGCTTACTAACCCACTGAGCCACCCAGGTGCCCCTGCTTTATGCTTTCTTTCTCTCTCTCTCTCTCTCTCACTCTTACTCCATCTATAAATAAAATATTTAAAAATAAATAAATAAATAAAATAAAAAATTAAAATTAAAATATTTAATCCTCGTATGTGGGAAATGAGTTTTATTAATAACTTTTAAGTCCCAATGTGACAAAAATTATATGAAAGGGAAAAAACCTTGAAATAAACTTAATGGCAAATAAATATGAATACTTTTGCTCTTTAACTCTTAGTAAAAGTACATAGCAGAAACAACAACAACAAAACCAAATCCCTAAAAACTGACAAAACAAAAACTTTTTTTTTTCCTGACTAAAATAATGGTGTATTCCAGGTGGATTAATGTCCCAGAGGAAGAGCCTATAGAGATTTGCAGCAGATGTGTTGATTTAATATAACTTCTTTTCGTGATGTAGGGCTAGTAACTATTAAGAGTAGAAAAAACCTTTAAGATTTTCTTTTGCTTATGCTTAGAAAATGACATACTGGGGCACCTGGGTGCCTCAGTTGTTTAAATGCCTGACTCTTGATTTCAGCTAAGGTCATGATCTCAGAGTTGAGAGATTAAGCACCACATTGGGCTCTGCACTTAGAATGGAGCCTGATTAAGGTTCTTTCTCTCCTTTCCCTCTATCTCTCCATCTCACCTCCATACTTGCATGCTCTCTCTTTCAATAAATAAATAAATAAAATAAAAATTAAAAAATATTTTTGTTCTAAAACATTTTTTAAAAGATTTTTTTTTTTATTTACTTGAAAGTGAGAGAGAGCATATGAGCAGGGGGAGGGGCAGAGGGAGAGGGAGAAGCAGGCTCCCTGCTGAGCATGGAGGCCGTTGTGGGGGTTGATCCCAGGATCCTGGGATCATGACTTGAGCCAAAGGCAGACGCCTACCCGACTAAGCCACCCAGGTGCCCCTGTTCTAAAACAAGAATAAAGCAAGTCTAGATTTCGAACCATTATATATGTACAAATAATAAGTACTAGTGTTTTGTTAGAAAAATATTTAGAGTTGAATTTTTCTAGATCACAAGCAATTTTTATCTAATTATACAAGAAATCAGGAGTCTTGACTCTACTTTATCATTGGATTATAGCATGATCATAGTCCTGTTATTCACAAGTAAGCTTTCTGCTTATAAGTGGGGATAAAAGTTGTCACAGACCTGATTTGAGCTAGGTACATCATGAGGATTAATTAATGTTGCACTGTTAAATAACAATAAAAACCAAACCCAAGAGGATTAATTAGTATGTTTGCAACATACTTTGGCAACTTTGGAGAGGTGTTTTCTATAATCATATGTTAATCTCTCCCAATGTACTTTGGATTTATTGAAGCTAAAAAGGATATTTTAGACTTTCACTTTGATAACTGATGGAAAGAATAAACTTACTTTCCAAATTCTGTTGGATTTGAAAGTCATATTTTATCCAATTAAAATTTAATTATAGATAGATTTTCTTTGAAAACCTAGATATCTTAAAACTTTTAGATTTAATTATGAGGGAATAGGAACTAACGTTTCTGGCAATACAGAAAGAGAACATTTTAACTTAAAAGCTCTTCCACTATAAAGTACCTAGAAATGTGGATGAAATGTTACAAACATGTTTTTAAAATGAATGTCTGGGCTCACAAAATAGCAAGGGAAATACCTAAGGGCTAAAAAAGAAGAGGGAACTGATTACCAGAGTTGTAAGCTCAGGAGCTAATGCTGAGACAGCCCTGAAGAGTTTATTTGTCTCAGTCATGAAAGCTTTAATGGCCACACTGGGATTGGAGATGATGCCTTGGACTTGTATGGATTAGAACTGGGAACTCCTTATAAAGCCATGACTCTTGAAGAGTTATACATTCTGTGAAGCGTGGACTAGGAAAGAAATTCCTAGTCTACCCACACCTGCCTGCTTAAAGATAAGGAAGCTTACTGCCCAAACTTGTGCTTGGAGTGGAGAAGGATGGGCATCTTCCTGAGAATACACAACTGTAGTCCATCTCTCATGACATTTTGGGACTGGAATTTAATACTATATGAGTGAGCAGAGGGAGATTCAATAAATAGCATATTTCTATTACACCCTCAAAACTTCAGATAAAACTATTAAAGATAAAGACTATTAAACCATCGTTGGATATTAATAAAGACTTAATAGAAGGAATTAAGCATGTGATAAATGGGTAAAGCATTTTATTTTTAATTCAGAGAGAGTGAGAGTGAGCAGGGGGAGGGTCAGAAGAAGAGGGAGAGAGACTCAGACTCTGTGCCGCATACCGAGGCCAACATGGGATTTGATCTCATGGCCCCGAGATCATAACCTGAGCTGAAACCAAGAGTCAGATCCTTAACTTACTGAGCCCCCCGGGCACCCCTGGCTAAGATATTCTTAAAAACACCAGGCAGATTTGGGAGACAACCAAATACAATTTCTAGAAATGAAAAATGTAGTCATTGAAATAATAATTTAATAATTCAGTGGAAGGACACCTGGGTGGCTCAGTCAGTTAAGCGTCTGCCTTTGTCTCAGGTCATGATCCCAGGGTCCTGGGATTGAGTGCCGCATCAGTCTCCCTGCTGAGCAGGGAGCCTGCTTCTCCTTCTGCCTGTCATTCCTCCTGCTTGTGCTTGTTCACTCACTCTCTCTCTCTGACAAATGAATAATATTTATAAAAAAATAAAATTCGGTGAACATGGAAAATAGCAGCTAAAGAGAAAAATCAGTAAATTGGTATAGGAGGAAATTGTTACACTGTGCCACTGAGAGACAAAGATAGAAAAATTTGAAAGAGAATGGCTTAAGTAATAAGGAGAAAAGTAGAGTCCAGTATGAATCTAATAGAAATTTCATATTCAAAAAGATATGCCTGAAAATTTTCCACTTTTGATGAAAGACCAGAATCAGGAAGTACAGTGATTCTCTCTCAGGATAAATGAAAAGAATATATGAGCAGACACATTGTTATCAAACAAATGGCAAAGGTAGATATACATGAATTAAGATAGGAATAGCTTTTCCAAAAAAGTTTATTTATTTATTTATTTATTTTGTAGTTTTTTTTTTTATAATTTTATTTTTTATAAACATATATATATATATTTTTTTTTCCCCCAGGGGTACAGGTCTGTGAATCTCCACGTTTACAAACTTCACAGCACTCACCATAGCACATACCCTACCCAATGTCCATAAACCCCCCCTCTCCCAACCCCCCTCTGCCCAGCAACCCTCAGTTTGTTTTGTGAGATTAAGAGTCACTTATGGTTTGTCTCCCTCCCAATCCCAACTTGTTTCATTTACTCTTCTCCTACCACATTAACCCCCCATGTTGCATCTCCTCTCCCTCATATCAGGGAGATCATATGATAGTTGTCTTTCTCCGATTGACTTATTTCGCTAAGCATGATACCCTCTAGTTCCATCCACGTTGTCGCAAATGGCAAGATTTCATTTCTTTTGATGGCTGCATAGTATTCCATTGTATATATATACCACATCTTCTTTATCCATTCGTCTGTTGATGGACATCTAGGTTCTTTCCATAGTTTGGCTATTGTAGACATTGCTGCTATAAACATTCGGGTGCACGTGCCCCTTCGGATCACTACGTTTGTATCTTTAGGGTAAATACCCAGCAGTGCAATTGCTGGGTCATAGGGTAGTTCTATTTTCAACATTTTGAGGAACCTCCATGCTGTTTTCCAGAGTGGTTGCACCAGCTTGCATTCCCACCAACAGTGTAGGAGGGTTCCCCTTTCTCCGCATCCTCGCCAGCATCTGTCATTTCCAGACTTGTTCATTTTAGCCATTCTGACTGGTGTGAGGTGGTATCTCATTGTGGTTTTGATTTGTATTTCCCTGATGCCGAGTGATATGGAGCACTTTTTCATGTGTCTGTTGGCCATCTGGATGTCTTCTTTGCAGAAATGTCTGTTCATGTCTTCTGCCCATTTCTTGATTGGATTATTTGTTCTTTGGGTGTTGAGTTTGCTAAGTTCTTTATAGATTTTGGACACTAGCCCTTTATCTGATACGTCGTTTGCAGATATCTTCTCCCATTCTGTCAGTTGTCTTTTGGTTTTGTTAACTGTTTCCTTTGCTGTGCAAAAGCTTTTGATCTTGATAAAATCCCAATAGTTCATTTTTGCCCTTGCTTCCCTTGCCTTTGGCGATGTTCCTAGGAAGATGTTGCTGTGGCTGAGGTTGAAGAGGTTGCTGCCTGTGTTCTCCTCAAGGATGTTGATGGATTCCTTTCTTGTATTGAGGTCCTTCATCCATTTTGAGTCTATTTTCGTGTGTGGTGTAAGGAAATGATCCAATTTCATTTTTCTGCATGTGGCTGTCCAATTTTCCCAACACCATTTATTGAAGAGGCTGTCTTTTTTCCATTGGACATTCTTCCCTGCTTTGTCGAAGATTAGTTGACCATAGAGTTGAGGGTCTATTTCTGGGCTCTCTATTCTGTTCCATTGATCTATGTGTCTGTTTTTGTGCCAGTATCATGCTGTCTTGATGATGACAGCTTTGTAATAGAGCTTGAAGTCCGGAATTGTGATGCCACCAACTCTGGCTTTCTTTTTCAATATTCCTTTGGCTATTCGCGGTCTTTTCTGGTTCCATATAAATTTTAGGATTATTTGTTCCATTTCTTTGAAAAAAATGGATGGTACTTTGATAGGAATTGCATTAAATGTGTAGATTGCTTTAGGTAGCATAGACATTTTCACAATATTTATTCTTCCAATCCAGGAGCATGGAACATTTTTCCATTTCTTTGTGTCTTCCTCAATTTCTTTAATGAGTACTTTGTAGTTTTCTGTGTATAGATTCTTAGTCTCTTTGGTTAGGTTTATTCCTAGGTATCTTATAGTTTTGGGTGCAATTGTAAATGGGATGGACTCCTTAATTTCTCTTTCTTCTGTCTTGTTGTTGGTGTAGAGAAATGCGACTGATTTCTGTGCATTGATTTTATATCCTGACACGTTACTGAATTCCTGTACAAGTTCTAGCAGTTTTGGAGTGGAGTCTTTTGGGTTTTCCACATATAGTATCATATCATCTGCGAAGAGTGATAGTTTGACTTCTTCTTTGCCGATTTGGATGCCTTTAATTTCTTTTTGTTGTCTGATTGCTGAGGCTAGGACTTCTAGTACTATGTTGAATAGCAGTGGTGATAACGGACATCCCTGCCGTGTTCCTGACCTTAGCGGAAAAGCTTTCAGTTTTTCTCCATTGAGAATGATATTTGCGATGGGTTTTTCATAGATGGCTTTGATAATATTGAGGTATGTGCCCTCTATCCCTACACTTTGAAGAGTTTTGATCAGGAAGGGATGCTGTACTTTGTCAAATGCTTTTTCAGCATCTATGGAGAGTATCATATGGTTCCTGTTTTTTCTTTTATTAATGTGTTGTATCACATTGATTGATTTGCGGATGTTGAACCAACCTTGCAGCCCTGGAATAAATCCCACTTGGTCGTGGTGAATAATCCTTTTAATGTACTGTTGAATCCTATTGGCTAGTATTTTGGTGAGAATTTTTGCATCTGTGTTCATCAAGGATATTGGTCTGTAGTTCTCTTTTTTGATGGGATCCTTGTCTGGTTTGGGGATCAAGGTGATGCTGGCCTCATAAAATGAGTTTGGAAGTTTTCCTTCCATTTCTATTTTTTGGAACAGTCTCAGGAGAATAGGAATTAGTTCTTCTTTAAATGTTTGGTAGAATTCCCCCGGGAAGCCATCTGGCCCTGGGCTTTTGTTTGTTTGGAGATTTTTGATGACTGTTTCAATCTCCTTACTGGTTATGGGTCTGTTCAGGCTTTCTATTTCTTCCTGGTTCAGTTGTGGTAGTTTATATGTCTCTAGGAATGCATCCATTTCTTCCAGATTGTCAAATTTGTTGGCATAGAGTTGCTCATAATATGTTCTTATGATTGTCTGTATTTCTTTGGTGTTCATTGTGATCTCTCCTCTTTCATTCATGATTTTATTTATTTGGGTCCTTTCTCTTTTCTTTTTGATAAGTCTGGCCAGGGGCTTATCAATCTTATTAATTCTTTCAAAGAACCAGCTCCTAGTTTCGTTGATTTGTTCTATTGTTTTTTTGGTTTCTATTTCATTGATTTCTGCTCTGATCTTTATGATTTCTCTTTTCCTGCTGGGTTTAGGGTTTCTTTCTTGTTCTTTCTCCAGCTCCTTTAGGTGTAGGGTTAGGTTGTGTACCTGAGACCTTTCTTGTTTCTTGAGAAAGGCTTGTACCGCTATATATTTTCCTCTCAGGACTGCCTTTGTTGTGTCCCACAGATTTTGAACTGTTGTATTTTCATTATCATTTATTTCCATGAATTTTTTCAATTCTTCTTTAATTTCCTGGTTGACCCATTCATTCTTTAGAAGGATGCTGTTTAGTCGCCATATATTTGGGTTCTTTCCAAATTTCCTCTTGCGATTGAGTTCTAGCTTCAGAGCATTGTGGTCTGAAAATATGCAGGGAATGATCCCAATTTTTTGATAACAGTTAAGACCTGATTTAGAACCAAGGATGTGATCTATTCTGGAGAATGTTCCATGTGCACTAGAGAAGAATGTGTATTCTGTTGCTTTGGGATGAAATGTTCTGAATATATCTGTGATGTCCATCTGGTCCAGTGTGTCATTTAAGGCCTTTATTTCCTTGTTGATCTTTTGCTTGGATGATCTGTCCATTTCAGTGAGGGGAGTGTTAAAGTCCCCTACTATTATTGTATGATTGTCGATGTGTTTCTTTGATTTTGTTATTAATTGGTTTATATAGTTGGCTGCTCCCACGTTAGGGGCATAGATATTTACAATTGTTAGATCTTCTTGTTGGACAGATCCTTTGAGTATGATATAGTGTCCATCTTCATCTCTTATTATAGTCTTTGGTTTAAAATCTAAGTGATCTGATATAAGGATTGCCACTCCTGCTTTCTTCTGATGTCCATTAGCATGGTAAATTCTTTTCCACCCCCTCACTTTAAATCTGAAAGTGTCTTCGGGTTTAAAATGAGTTTCTTGTAGGCAACATATAGATGGGTTTTGTTTTTTTATTCATTCTGATACCCTGTGTCTTTTGATTGGGGCATTTAGCCCATTAACATTCAGGGTAACTATTGAGAGATATGAATTTAGTGCCATTGTATGACCTGTAAGGTGACTGCTATTGTATATTGTTTCTGTTCCTTTCTGATCTACTACTTTTAGGCTCTCTCTTTGCTTAGAGGACCCCTTTCAATATTTCCTGTAGAGCTGGCTTGGTGTTTGCAAATTCTTTCAGTTTTTGTTTGTCCTGGAAGCTTTTAATCTCTCCTTCTATTTTCAATGATAGCCTAGCTGGATATAGTATTCTTGGCTGCATGTTTTTCTCGTTTAGTACTCTGAATATATCATGCCAGCTCTTTCTGGCCTGCCAGGTCTCTGTGGATAAGTCTGCTGCCAATCTAATATTTTTACCATTGTATGTTACAGACTTCTCCCGGGCTGCTTTCAGGATTTTCTCTTTGTCACTAAGACTTGTAAATTTTACTATTAGGTGACGGGGTGTGGACCTATTCTTATTGATTTTGAGTGGGGTTCTCTGAACCTCCTGGATTTTGATGCTTGTTCCCTTTGCCATATTGGGGAAATTCTCTCCAATAATTCTCTCCAATATACCTTCTGCTCCCCTCTCTCTTTCTTCTTCTTCTGGAATCCCAATTATTCTAATGTTGTTTCGTCTTATGGTGTCACTTATCTCTCGAATTCTGCCCTCGTGGTCCAGTAGTTGTTTGTCCCTCTTTTGTTCAGCTTCCTTATTCTCTGTCATTTGGTCTTCTATATCGCTAATTCTTTCTTCTGCCTCATTTATCCTAGCAGTGAGAGCCTCCATTTTTGATTGCACCTCATTAATAGCTTTTTTAAATTTCAACTTGATTAGATTTTAGTTCTTTTATTTCTCCAGAAAGGGCTTTTATATCTCCCGAGAGGGTTTCTCTAATATCTTCCATGCCTTTTTTGAGCCCAGCTAGAACCTTGAGAATCGTCATTCTGAACTCTAGATCTGACATATTACCAATGTCTGTATTGATTAGGTCCTTAGCCTTTGGTACTGCCTCTTGTTCTTTTTTTTGTGGTGAATTTTTCCGCCTTGTCATTTTGTCCAGATAAGAGTATATGAAGGAGTAAGTAAAATACTAAAAGGGTGGCAACAACCCCAGGAAAATATGCTTTAGCCAAATCAGAAGAGATCCCAAATCGTGAGGAGGGGGGGAAGGGGATAAAAAGAGGTTCAGAAAGAAAAAAAAAAAAAGAAAAAAGAAAAAAGAAACAAATAAAAAAAGAAAACCAATAATGAAAAAAAATATAAAAAGGAAAAAATATATATATATTAGATAAACTAGTTAAAAAACGTTAAAAAAGGAAAGGGTAAAAGTTTAAAAAAATTTAGCAGAAGAAGAGAAAAAAAAATTGAAAAAGAAAAAAAAATTAAATTAACTGCAAGGCTAAAGAATCATGGGGAGAAAGCCATGAGTTCCGTGCTTTGCTTTCTCCTCCTCTGGAATTCCGCTGCTCTCCTTGGTATTGAAACTGCACTCCTCGTAAGTGAACTTGGTCCTGGCTGGGTTTCTTGTTGATCTTCTGGGGGAGGGGCCTGTTGTAGTGATTCTCAAGTGTCTTTGCCCCAGGCGGAGTTGCGCCGCCCTTACCAGGGGCCGGGCTGATTAATCCGCTTGGGTTTGCTTTCGGGAGCTTTTGTTCCCTGAGCGCTTTCCGTAGAGTTCCGAAGGACGGGAATGAAGATGGCGGCCTCCCAGTCTCCGGCCCGGAGGAGCCGAGAGCTCGGGGTCCCACTCCTCAGTGCGCCCTCAGGGAACAGCGTCCAATTACTCCTGTCTGCCTGGCCTCCAGCCGTGCTCTGAGCTCACCGAGCCTGCGACCAGTTCAAGGTAAGCCCGAGCTGTGAGCTCACTCCTCGGCTCCGTCTCTGTAGCCGGCTTCCCCGTTCTAATACCTGCAAGCTCTGCCACACTCAGACACCCCGATCCTTCTGTGACCCTGCGGGACCCGAGGCCACACTGGCCCCGCGTGGGCTTCACCCCAGTTAAGCCTCTGGAGTGATGTCCCTCAGCGGAACAGACTTTTAAAAGTCCTGATTTTGTGCTCTGTTGCTCCGCCGATTGCCGGGAGCCGGCCCCTCCCCCCGGGGTCTATCTTCCCGTCCCTTTGGATTCACTTCTCCGCCAGTCCTACCTTTCAGAAAGTGGTTGATTTTCTGTTTCTAGAATTGCTGTTCTCTTCGATCTCCCGTTGGATTTGTAGGTGTTTGCAATCTTTAGATAAGCTATCTAGCTGATCTCCCGCAACCTGAAGTAGTCTCAGCTGCTACTTCTCCGCCATCTTGACTCCTCCCCCTTCTATTTATTTATTTTTAGTAATTTCTACACCTAGTATGCGGCTTGAACTCACAACCTTGAGATCAAGAGTCACATGCTCTTCTGACTGAGCCAGGCAAGCACTCCAGGAATAGTAATTTAATGATTCATTTAAGTGTCGTCTTTGCACCAGGCTGTTCTAAGTGTCTCTGCCATTCTAGAGCTGATTGGGAAATGAATAGTATGCACATAACCAAATGTGTAATGTATTTCGTTTCAAGCTTTTATTTAAATTTTAGTTAACATATAGTATAGGTATTGATTTCAGGGGTAATTTAGTGAATCAGCACTTATATACAACACCCAGTGCTCATCACAAGTGGCCTCCTTAATACCTATCACCCACTTAGCCCATTCCCTGCCCACATCCCTTACAGCAACCCTCAGTTTGTTCTCTATAGTTTATATAGCTAACAGTCTCTTATGGTTTGCCTCTCTCTCTTTCTCTTTTTTCCTGCAAATGTTTAGTGTTATGTCAGGTAGTAAGAGCAGACAATAGAGAAATGTAAGGTATAGAGAATCACATGGAAGGGAGTAGCATTTTCAATTAGGATGGCCTGGAAAAGCTTTTCTGAGGAGGTGCCATTTTGAGAGAGCCCTATATCAGGGACAAGGAAAGAACATAGTAGAATCACGTGAGGAGGGGGAAAAGGAAGTGGTGCTCTGTTGACAGGCAAGAGGCAGGAATAAGACTGGTTTGTTTGACAAACAGCTTACTGATGGAGTCAGATGTGGTGAGTGAGGAAGAAGAAAAAAGCCAAGGATAATGATTCCTAGATTTCTGATCAGTGCAACTAGGTGCATGGAAGCATCACTTAGGAGATGAGAAAGACAGGAGAGAAGTAGTTTTGGGGGTTGAGAAAATCAAGTTGGAGATGCATATATGATATGCAAGTAGAAAAGTCTAGTAGGTTATTGGATTTATGACTTGAATCTCAGGAGAGAGATTGAATAGGGAAGTAAATTTGGGAGACTTTGAGTATGGATGGTATTTAAACACAGATTTATAAAGATTAGATGAGATCACCAATGGAAAAAATATGGATTAAAAAAAAGAAGTAGAACCCTCCTACACTGTTGGTGGGAATGCAAGCTGGTGCAACCACTCTGGAAAACAGCATGGAGGTTCCTCAAAATGTTGAAAATAGAACTACCCTATGACCCAGCAATTGCACTGCTGGGTATTTACCCTAAAGATACAAACGTAGTGATCCGAAGGGGCATGTGCACCCGAATGTTTATAGCAGCAATGTCTACAATAGCCAAACTATGGAAAGAACCTAGATGTCCATCAACAGACGAATGGATAAAGAAGATGTGGTATATATACACAATGGAATACTATGCAGCCATCAAAAGAAATGAAATCTTGCCATTTGCGACAACGTGGATGGAACTAGAGGGTATCGTGCTTAGCGAAATAAGTCAATCAGAGAAAGACAACTATCATATGATCTCCCTGATATGAGGGAGAGGAGATGCAACATGGGGGGTTAAGGAGGTAGGAGAAGAGTAAATGAAGCAAGATGGGATTGGGAGGGAGATAAACCATAAGTGACTCTTAATCTCACAAAACAAACTGAGGGTTGCTGGAGGGAGGGGGGTTGGGGGGGTGGGGTTATGGACATTGGGGAGGGTATGTGCTATGGTGAGTGCTGTGAAGTGTGTAAACCTGGCGATTCACAGACCTGTACCCCTGGGGAAAAAAATATATGTTTATTAAAAAAAAAAAAAAAGAAGAAGTAGACTCTCTAGTGTTTAGAACCTCTCTCCAATGTTTAGGTGGTAGAGCAGGAACTAGGAAAAGAAACTGAGATTTGGCTAATGAGATAAAATCTTAGGAAGTGTGGTATCCTCAAAGTGATTAATGTCTTTTAAGGACAGAGTGACCTATTGTGATAGGTAGAGTGAGGCCTGAAAAATGATTATTGGATTTGCAAAGTAGAGGTTACTAGTGACATTAAAAAGTACAGTTTGGGGGCAGCTGGGTGGCTCAGTTGGTTAAGCATCTGTCTTCTGGTCAGGTTATGATTTTCAGGTCCTAGGATTGAGCCCTGGGTCAGGCTCCCTGCTCAGTGGGAAGTCTGCTTCTACCTCTCCCTTTGCCCCTCTACTTTCTCCCTCCTCCCCACCAAATAAATAAAATCTTTAAACACGTATACTTCTTTAAAGATGACAACATCAACATGGGAAAATATTTTGGAAAAGCAACATGACTCCTAAGAAATTATGAATAAATTAACATATTTAATAAATGACATAGATAATATGGAAAATGCCTGAAATAGTAATGTGTTATTGGGATATTAATTAAGGCTTCATCCTAAGTATATCCTTTTGATTATCTAGTATAATGAGAAATTTGAAAGATTTTATTTATTTGAGAGAGAGAGAGAATGAGCGGGTGGGGGCTAGGCAGAAGGAGAGGGAAAAGCAGGTTCCCCACTGAACAGGTAGCCTGACTGGGGGCTCAATCCCAGGACCCCAAAATCATTTCTGAGCTGAAGGCAGACACTCAACTGACTGAACCACCCAGTCTCCCCAACAATGAGAAATATTAAATAACACATATAAACCAAATCTAAAGGAATACAAAAATTCTAACCCAGCATTCTTTATCTGCCTTTCCAAAAAACCTTTTATTAGGTATGAGATGTGAACTTAAAAGCCATGACATTGATCCTATGAGCCACATCTAAGAGTGAGTTTCTATTACACCAGTCACATTGTTCTCAATAATTAAATAATTTTACTTGTATTATTTGTCTGGTGATGTCGTTATTAACAAGGAGTACTAAAATGGCCTAAAGATATGCAGTTGGAGGGAGAACATAGAAGGATGTGAAGATACAAATGGCCAACAGATGCATGAAAAAATGCTCAACATCACTTGGCATCAGGGAAATTCAAATCAAAACCACAGTGAGATACCACCTCACACGGAATTGCTGAAATTAACAAGTCAGGAAATGACAAGTATTGGCAAGGATGCAGAGAAAGGGGAACTTTCCTACACTGCTGGTGGGAATGCAGGCTGGTGCGGCCACTCTGGAAAACAGTATGGAGCTTCCTCAAAAAGTTGAAAATAGAGCTACCCCACGACCCAGAATTACAATACTAGGTATTTACTCCAAAGATACAGATGTAGTGACTCAAAGTCACTTGCACCCCAATGTTTATAGCAGCAATGTCCACAATAGCCAAACTATGAAAAGAACCCAGATGTCCATTGACAGATGAATGGATAAAGATGATGTGGTATAAATACACAATGGAATATTATTCAGCCATCAAAAAATTGACATCTTGCTTTTGCAACAACATGGGTGGAACTAGAGGGTATTATGCTAAGTGAAATAAATCAATCAGAGAAAGACAATTATCATGATCTCACTCACATGTGGAATTTAAGAAAGAAAACAGAGGATCATAGGGGAAGGGAGGGAAAAATAAAGTGAAATCAGAGAGGGAGACAAAGCATAAGAGACTCTTAATTATAGGAAACAAACAGGGTTGCTGGAGGGAAGGGGTTTGGGGGGATAGGGTAACGGTGATGGACATTAAGGAGGGCATGTGATGTAATAAGCACTGGGCATTATGTAAGCCTGATGAATTACTGAACTCTACCTCTTAAACTAAAAATACACTATATGTTAATTAATTGAATTTAAATTAAAAAAATTAAAAAAGAATGTGGAGAATGACCTGTGAATCAGCTTTAAAATCACTTTAATCATTTCTACCTCTTATGTAGAATTAACACATTTATTCTAACCCTACAAAGTTTCTCGTATTTTTTTTTCTACTTTTAGTTTGAGATAATTTTAGACTCATGTGTAGTTATAAGAAATGATACAGAAAGAGGCACCTGGGTGCCTCAGTTGGTTGAGCATCTGTCTTCAGGTCAGATCATAATCCCAGAGTCCTGGGATCGAGCCCAACATGGTTGGGCTCCCTGTTCAGTGGGGAGCCTGCTTCTCTCTCTCCCGCTGTCCCTCCCACTGCTTGTGCTCCCTTTCTCTCAAATAAATAAATAAAATCTTAAAAAAAAATGATACAGATAACCTGTACCCTTTAAACAATTTCCCCCATGATTACACCTTGCAAAAGTATAGTACCATACCACATTGATACTTGCTGATACCACGTTGATACAGAACATTTTCATCACAGCAAGAATCCTTTTTACAGACAGAGCCTTTTATAGTGCCCTGCCCCTACTCAACCCTTGTCAACCACTAAGCTGTTCTCCATTTTTATAATTATATCATTTCAAGAATATTATATAAATGGTATCATACGGTATGTAACCTTTTCAATTTTCATTCATAATTTTCTGGTGTTCCATCTAATTTGGTTTGTGTACCAAGAGTTCGTTCCTTTTTAAAGTTTATATATGAATGTATATATGTATGTGTGTGTGTGTGTGTGTGTGTGTGTGTGTATATATATATATATATATATATATATTTAAAATTTAAGTAGTCTCTATATCCAGTGTGGGGCTCAAACTTATGACCCGGAGATCATGAGTCACACACTCTTATGACTGAGCCAACCAGCGACCTAGTTTATTCCTTTTTTTTTTAAAGATTTTATTTATTTATTTATTTGAGAGAATGAGTGAGACAGAGCATGAGAGAGAAGAAGGTCAGAGGAAGAAGCAGACTCCCCAAGGGGCTGGGAGCCCGATGCGGGACTCGATCCTGAAAGTCCGGGATCATGACCTGAGCCGAAGGCAGTTGCTCAACCAACTGAGCTACCCAGGCGCCCCTCGTTTATTCCTTTTTAATGCTGAGTAGTATTCCATGGTATGGAAGTAACTACAGTTTTAACTATATATCCATTGAGGACTCTCTGGGCTAGCTCCAGTCTGGGGCTATGATGAATAAAACTGCTGTAGATGTTCATGTACAGGTTTTTGTGTGAACATAAGTTTTCCTCTCTAGTGGTAAATTCCCAGGAATACAATTGCTCGGTCATTGATAGTTGCATATTTAGTTTTTAAGAAACTGCCAGTCTGGTTTCCAGAGTGGCTGTACTATTTTATGTTCCCACCAATGTATGGGTGATCTAGTTTCTCCATATTCTTGCCTCCTTGCTGAATGTTTTTATCATGAAAGGAGCCCTTCCATGTTAATTTTAGAATAATTTTGTGTCAGATATTTTTTAGGATACAATTTTAATTCCTTTTGATATTTCCACTTCTGGTGCTTTTCACTGTTTCTTGTGGATTTTAGTTACCATACTATAACATTTCTTTGCAGCTAAAGGACTTCATTTTGCATTTCTTTAAAGCAGATCTGTTGTCTCCATTGTTTATGATGAGAAGTCAGCCATTAATTGTCTTGGTTTCTTGGTTTTTACCTATATATATATGAGTCATTTTTCTCTTGCTGTTTTCTCTTGCTCCTTTGTCTTTCAACAATTTAGCTATGCTGTAGTTCTTTAAATATATATATATTTTTTAAAAGATTTTATTTATTTATTTGTCAGAGAGAGAGAGAGAGCACAAGCAGGCAAAGTGGCAGGCAGAGGCAGAGAGAGAAGCAGCCTCCCCCTTGAGCAAGGAGCCTGATGCGGGACTCGATCCCAGGACCCTGGGATCATGACCTGAGCCGAAGGCAGTGGCTTAGCCAACTGAGCCACCCAGGCGCCCCAAATATTTTTTTAATTTAAAAAAATTTTTAAATTTTCATTATTTTTAATTTTTTCTTCTTAATTTTATATATAGGTGTATGTTTTAAGGTTTATTTATTTATTTTAGAGAGAGAGAGAGAGAGAGAGAGAGCGCGCGCGCACATGAGAGTTGGGTAGGGACACAGGAAGAGGGAGAGAATCTCAAGCAGACTCTCTGCTGAATGCAGAGCCTGACATGGGGCTTCATCTCACAACCCTGACATCATGACCTGAACTGAACTCAGGAGTCAGACACTTACAAGCTGAGCCACCCACGTATCCCAGAATCTCTTTTCTTGGTTAATTGAGCTTCTTTGATCTATCAGTTAATGTTTTTCCTCAGATTTTGAAAGTTTTAACCATTGTTTCTTTAAATGTTTTTCTGTCTCCCTTTTTCCTTCTGTTATTCTGTATTTTGAATCAATTAATGTTGCCTCACAGACCTCTGAGTCTGTTAACTTTCTACAGTCTTTTTCATTCTATTCTTCAAATTAGATAAGTTTTGTTAATATAAGTTTGCTAATTCTTTCCCCGCCATATAGAATTTTGTGTTGAGCCCTTCTGGTGGATTTTTTATTTTAGTGAATGTAGTTTTCAACTCCAGAATGTTGTTTTTTTCTTTCTTAAAAGAATTTAAAAAATGTATTTGTTGACATTCTGTGGTTGTTGAATCACTATTGTCATATTTTCCTTTAATTCTTTTTTTTTTTTTTTTTTAGATTTTATTTATTTGAGAGACAGCACGAGCCAGAGGGGCAGGAGAATAGAATAGTAATAATTTTGTATCAGATATTTTTAGGATACCATTTTAATTCCATTAAATAGGAGAGGGAGAGAGAGAATCCCAAGCAGACTCCATGCTGAGTGTGGAACCCAGTGTGCGGCTTGATCTCAGGACCTTGAGATCATGACCTGAACCGAAACCAAGAGTTGCATGCTGAACCGACTGTGCCACCCAGGCAGCCCTTCCTTTAATTCTTTAGCATGGTTCTCTTCAGTTGTTTGAATATATTTATAATAACTGCTTTGATGTTCTTGTCTGCTAAATCTAGTATCTGGGGACCCTGAAAGACTCTGTTGCCTGCTTCTCTTTCTTTAGTATGAGTCATATTTTTCTGTTTCTTTGCATGTTTCATAATATTTGTTAAAAATTGTACAATTTAGATGATGTATTGTAGCAACCATGGATTCTGATCACATCCTCTCTACCCCTAAAGCTTATCATCGATGATTTCTGATTGTTTAGTAACTTATCCTGGAGTAAATATGTGAAATCTGTTTGTCCAGTCTCTGCTCAGTTTGTTGTTGTTGTTGTTATTTTTAAGGCTGACTTCCCAGTGCTCACCCCTTATTTCAGTCAGTGATTGATCAGAAATTGTGCTCAAGTGTAGCCACTCTGGAAAATAGCACAGAGCTTCCTTAGAAAGTTGAAAATAGAGCTACAGTATGACCCAGCAATCACACTACTGGGTATTTATCTTAAAGATACAAATGTAGTGATCTGAAGGGGCACGTGCACCTGAATGTTTGTAGCAGCAATGTCCACAATAACCAAGCTATGGAAAGAACCTAGATGTCCATCAACAGATGAGTGGATAAAGAAGAGGTGATATATGTATATAATGGAATACTCTGCAGCCATCAAAAGAAACAAAATCTTGCCATTTGCAATGACATGATGGAACTAGAGGGTATTATGCTGAGTGAAATAAGTCAATCAGAGAAAGACAATTATCATATGATCTCCCTGATATGAAGAATTTGAGAGGCAGAGTGGGGAGGTTTGGGGATAGGGAAGGAAAAAAATGAAAGAAGATTGGATCAGGAGGGAGACAAACCATAAGAGACTCTTAATCTCACAAAACAAACTGAGGGTTGCTGGGGGGAGGAGGGGTGTGGAGAGGGTGGCTGCTTTATGGCCATTGGGGAGGGTATGTGCTATGGTGAGTGCTGTGAAGTGTGTAAGCCTGATGATTCACAGACCTGTACCCCTGGGGCAAATAATGCATTATAGGTTAATAAAATAATAATAATAAAAAAAAAGAAATTGTGCTCAAATGCACAGAGTCAGTAGTATTTTTCCCTTCTGTTGAGAGATTTGTGATTAGGTTGGGGAACACAATCAGTATTCAGGACATTTTCAAGTTTGTCTCAATTTTTATGTTTTCCCTCAGGAAAACTTATTTCTGTAGCCACAAATGTGTGGATAGTTTGGGAGTTCTCTAGTCTCTGCTACACATGCATGCTACTTCTGTTTAGCTAGGAATACATGGGAAGTTTATCAAGCCCATTTATGGTTGTCTCTCCTCCAAGATCTCTGTGACGTTCCCTGCTAATCTGCCAGTGGGCTTGTTTCTGGCCCCAGTTGAGACTGCAACCTCACACTCTTGTGGACAGCTTCAGAATTTCCCTTTTTACTTTGGGGCATAGCTTTTCTGCTCTGCACTCTGAATCAACTCAGCCACCTCTGTCTGCGTAGCTGCTAGTTTTCATGGCCTGTAGAACTGTCACATTGACTTTGTTGAATGGGGGAGGAAGAGTAATGCGAACTGGTCAAGGAAACGGTGCCACAGACTTCTGCTGCTCCTAAGTTCAGCAGATTTTCATGAACAAATACTTCTCAGTTTATTGTATGCGGGTTTCCAGTAATTTGAGATGATGTTTTGACATTTTTTTTCCAGCTGTATCTTTGCTTTTGCAGAGAGAATTTGTTAAACTCCTTACTCCAACATGCTGGGAGCTTCCTTTTGGTGATTTTTGAAATGTTTATGTATGTGGTTTTTCATATAAAAACATACAAAATATTGCATGAAAATCATGTTATTTACAGCCCATTTAAAATTTATTTTCGAAGACTACATTTCTGTTAATCTAATGAAGATTATAATTACACTGAAATTTAATCTTTTTATTGTTGCAGATTTCAAGTTCCTCCTATAAAGACAGGAATGAGGAATACAAAAGACAATTCACACATTTACCTGATACAGAGAAGCTGATAGCAGGTAAAAAAGACAGGAAGTTGTAAAAAAAATTTTACTACCTCATTATCAAAATAGAACTGACAAGTGACAATATTTGTAGAATATTTAAGCCTTTGTGCTAGATAGAAAATATTTTTGGAGATAAGTGTCATATTAGGCAATGTAAAACTAAGTTGTAATTTGGGGAGGAGTGATTTCTCACATAAAAATATTAAGTGTTTCCATGTGTCCTGTCCTCATGCTTTAATAAAACCACCATTTTGTAACCCCCCAAAAAATAAATAAAATAAAAAAGTACTAGCTAAGAAAATAGAACTAAAAGAAAGTTATCGACAATTTCTTCTGGTGCTTGTTTCATATGGTTTTGTAGGAAAAATTTTAAATTTGATGTTCAATATATATTACCTTTCCCTGGAAAAATGTATTCCTTAACAGATTATAAAGCAATTTTATAAAATTTTCTAGGGCTATATTATTTTCTTTCCTTTTTTAAGATTTTATTTATTTATTTATTGGACAGAGAGAGAGCTCACGATTAGGGCTATATTATTTTCATGTAAACTTTAATTTCTTAGAAGTTTGTTTATGTATTGTTTTAGTAGTCTCTATACCCAATGTGGGACTCGAATTCATGACCTTGAGATCAAGAGTCACATACTTTTCCAGCTGAGCCAGCCAGGTGCCCTCATGAAATCTTTCAGATAGATTTTATTTGAAATAGACTTTAAGAGGAAAAATTTAGCCATTTTTCTTATAAAAAGTGCTTTATTTTTTATATAAGCTTAATATCTATTTTTTGTGATCAAAATTTTAGTGTGTATTTCATTTAAACCATTTATTCATAGAAATTTCTGATTTCTGATACTATTGGGCAATATTCCATAAAATGTAACTGAATTTCTAGATAGTTCAGCTTAGTACCTAAATATCATTATAATGAATTAAAACAACTTCTAAGAACTTTTGAAAGTAATGCATTCTTATGACAAAATATTCAAACGCTATATAAGGGCATATAATGGGAAGTGAGTGGTCCTTCTGACCAAGACTACTGCAACATTTTTCCTGGCCTATATAACCTCTTTTAGTGATTTTTTTATGTATATTTCCAAACATTTTCTGCAGGTATTTCAAGAGGCATGTACATATATCCCTAACGGAATTTAAATTAAGAACATACAGTACCTTACTCTTTGAACCTTGTTTTGAGCTCTTTTTATTAGCATTACCTAAGGATCCACTTCATTCTTTCAATGCCTGCCTGGTATTCCACTAAGTGAACTTTGTACCATAATTTATTTAACAAATCCTTTATTGATGGACATTTTGCTTGCTCCTTGTCTTTTACTATTTCTGCTAATATTACACTGAAACTTTTACATTTGTTTTGGCACATATGTGCGCACATATTGTAGGATAAATTTTACGAAGTTAAGTTGTGGCAAAAAGGTAATGAGCATTTAAAAAGTTTACCGAGGGCGTCTGGGTGGCTCAGTGGGTTAGGCCGCTGCCTTCGGCTCAGGTCATGATCTCATGGTCCTGGGATCGAGTCCCGCATGGGCCTCTCTGCTCAGCGGGGAGCCTGCTTCCCTTCCTCTCTCTCTGCCTGCCTCTCTGTCTACTTGTGATCTCTGTCTGTCAAATAAATAAATAAAATCTTTTAAAAAAATAAATAAAAAATAAAAAAAAATAAAAAGTTTACCGATGCCAAGGGCGCCTGGGTGGCTCAGTCACTGGGCATCTGCCCTTAGCTCAGGTCATGATCCTGGGGTCCTGGGACTGGGAGTCCTCCACCTTAGGCTCCCTGCTCAGCAGGGAATCTGCTTCTCCCTCTCCCTCTCCTCCTGATTGTGTTTCCTCTCACTGTCTCTCTCTCTTTCTGTCAAATAAATAAACAGAATCTTTCAAAAAATAATGTAAAAAGTTTCCTATTGCCAATTTACTCCAAAAGGCTTCACCAATTTGCATTTTCATTAAGTGTATGTAAGTACCTGTTTGCCACACCTCAGGAACTGTGCTTTAGTAGAATTTGGTAGGTAGAAATGGTACTTCATCCTTGTTTAAATATGCATTTCTTTAATTATAAAGGAGGTTGAACATTATTCATATGTCTGTAAACCATTTGTATTTCTTCTCCTGTGAACATTTCTCTTCATAAACTTACCCATTTTTCTGGTGGTTGTTTGTCTTTTTCTTAATTTGTAGTAGCTTGTTAGATATTTAAAAAATTAGATCTTTTTCATGTGTGTTGCAAATGTTTCTTGCCAGTTTGTCACTTGAAATTAAATACTTTTCATAGAAACCTTTACGAAATTTATCATACTTGTTGTTGCCATCTTGAAAGTCTGATGATACAGTGATATATACTCATTATAAAACATTAAAGCTATAGAGAAAAATATAAAGAAAAAAATTGAAAATTATTGGTAATCGTAATACCTACATATAATTTTGGTTAAAATTGTTCAGATAACTTTTCTAGGTATGTAAATTTGCTTTTAAAAATTTACATTTTGTAGTGTTCTCTCACTGATACAATAAACCTGTTCATTTTCTAAAATTTGGGAAATACAGACTTTTACAAAGTAGAATTAATACAACATATAAAGATACTAAGCTACAGACCGAGAGAAAATAGTTGATAATCCCATATCTGATTTTTTAAAGATAAACAGGACTGGTACTCTCTGAAAGAATATATAACCGGGGCACCTGGGTGGCTCAGTGGGTTCATGCCTCTGCCTTCAGCTCAGGTCATGATCCCAGGGTTCTGGGATCAAGCCCCACATAGGGCTCTCTGCTCAGCAGACTCTCGTCTGTTAGTGGTGGGAGTGCAAACTGGAGTAGCTGCTTTGGATGGCAAGTTGGCATTTTCTTGTAAAGTTACACATACGCTTAACCAATCCTAATTGTTTTCTGAAGTGAACTATAAACCTGTGTTCCCAAAAGTCCTGTGCATGATTGTTTATAGCATCTGTAGTAATAATTGGGGAATACCCAAGATGTCATTCAACTGGTGAATGAGAGCTCCTTGAGAAAATGGTCCATTCTGGGGCTGGGACAATGAAAAATACAAGATAAGTGACTGTGGAGTATCTTGTAGTTTATAGTGCCAGAAAATAAGTGCTTAAAAAAAAAAAAAAAAGGAGCCAACTTGAAAAAAGTCCCAGTGGTCAAAGACAGAATAATTTGAGCAATAATAAAATCAATAATGACAATATTGGATTATAACCTAAAGAATAAAATAAATATCCATCAGTCTATATTGCTATAAATGCTTGAATAATTAAATGTGTCGGGGAGAAGACACAGTTCTTCCTCCAGTAGTATTCCCAGGTAATTTATATGTACTTTGAGAAGTCCTGTTGTAGGATAACACTTGAGTGCCATACCTAAGGGTGAAAGCTTACTAGGTTCTTATTCTCTGCACTTATAATAATGATGATGAAGAGGATCTCTAAAAGATTTTAACCAATCTATGTATATTTATACAACTGATTTCACCAGTGTGACCCCATGTGTAGCATCCAATATAAACAAGCCACTAATTTCACTAATGAAATCCCTTTTCTAATGTGATTATGCTGATTAGCCAAACATTTCTTTTTAAACAGTTAATAAAGGTAACAGAAGGGCTTACAGTAGCCACTGAAGGAGTATAGTCCTAATTAAAGTCCTAATTGTTAGCTGACGTTAGCCACGTGTGAATCCCTGATTAGGACAACTAACTATCCCTAGAACATTTCTAAAAACGTTTGCTTTAGCTGGAATCCACATTTTCACTCCTAATATTCATTTGTGCCTTCTTTTTTTCTTGCTTAATCCTGGCCAAAGAAAATGTTATGTTGGGGAAATATAATTAAAAAAGAAAATATCCTACCCATCCAGAAAACTCCACAAAAGTAGAAAAGAAAGAAAACAGTTTTATTATTGAAAAAGCATTCAACTGGAATGGGACTTGCGTCACAGGTAATCTGTAAAAGAGATTGTGAGGAAAGACAGAAATCTCACCTTTTTAAATAACCAAAGAGTTGCAACCCTTTACAAATGCTCTAAAGATAAATGATAATTAGTCTTCAAGAGGACTGATAGTACTGTTTATCGCACGCAGTTCATCATAAATTCACCTGATAATTGGGGCTACTCTCTCTTTTAACTAACTGGCTTTATGAAAAGGAAAAATAAATTTACATCTTTATGACAAGAGTTAGTTTTACAACTTGGAGCGAGGTGCCCACTGAAGTTAAACTTCTACCATATCACAGAAACGGAGAGAAAGGGTGCTATCTCTCTTGATGTTTACATTTTAAAGAGGTGACTGCTAGGTCCTTAAGAAAACATTCCTGAGTTGTGAAACTGGCCAGGGGCTTATTTCACTTTTAAAAAGATTCACATATATCTGAAAGGAGCAAGAAAGAATTTACAAATTTTGTACAGAAAATAATCAAAGAGACGTGAAGGAGTCTTTTTTCCCCTTTTTGCACCAGGGAAAATTAATTTTTTTCTTTTTCAATTTGTATTTACCTTTACAGTTGTCTCAGTAAAAAGCAAACAACACAAAAAAATGTAAAGTATAAAAAAGGAGATTGGTTGTGGCCCCTGGGTGGCTCAGTTGGTTGAGTGTCTAACTCTTGATTTGGCTCAAGTCATGGTCTTGGGGTTGTAGGATCAAGCCCCACCTCTAGCTCCACACTGGGTGTGAAGCCTGCTTGGAATTCTCTCTCTTCTTCTCCTCTACCTCTCCCTGCTCACTCACTCTCTAAAGAAAATAAAAAATGAAAAAGGAGAATGGTTTTTCTTTTTTTTTTTTTTTAAGACTTTATTTATTTGACAGAGATCACAAGTAGGCAGAGAGGCAGGCAGAGAGAGAGGAGGAAGCAGGCTCCCTGCTGAGCAGAGAGCCCGATGTGGGGCTCGATCCCAGGACCCTGAGATCATGACCTGAGCCGAAGGCAGAGGCTCAACCCACTGAGCCACCCAGGTGCCCAAGAATGGTTTCTTTTATAATTTAAATATTAAATCTGAAAGCAATCCTAAAAATGTTGTTCTGGAGAGTCTTTTTTAAGGCAATGTTAGCATTATTGTGTTCCCATAGCTGATTGCTGCTAGATAAGGATATTTTGGAAAAAAAAAAAAAAAACTTTGGGATGTATATTTCCTGACATGATTGTTTAAGAACACATTCTTTGAATTCAATGTTATCTCCCTTATGGATAGATGATGTCTAAATCCTTTGATAAAACTATAAATAGGACATCTTGTTTATTTATTGTGCAATCTTACTCTAGATGTATATGGTGCTTATTCACTCCATCTGTATTTCCATAACACTTGGTACATATTTCCACTCTAACCTTTGTTGTGTTATAGTTAATAAATCTTTAAGAATTGGAGCCATTCAATTGTTCCAAAATTGATTATGTAATAACTAGTTAGTTGATGTTAACACACATATCAAAGTGATCTATGTTGCTTGGTTAATTTACTTAATTTTATTCTATCTTTCTAGTCACTAATTATAAAGTTATAAAATCCACAGGCCAATTTTTTTTTCATAGACCAATTTTTGATAAACATTTTCTTATTCCATTCTAGATGAATCAGATAGTTATTTGACTCAATCAGGTAGAATATTGCCTTCTGATATGATAATTACACGTTTGCTTATCAGTAGGGAAATTGAGAGTAAAAAAATAAAAGTAAAATCCCCTGGCTTAAAATTTTTTTTTTTCATTTCTTGCGTGGGCCATATTGCTAGAAAGCCATTTTATAAAAAAATTTTTATTGAGGTATAGTTTATTCCAATAAAATATATCTGTTTTGGGATTCCCACCCCCCTCCCCTTTTTCACCTCTATCCTAAAGGTTGGGGGAAGGAATAGAAGGAGAGGGAGAAAGACAATCTTCAGCAGACTCCTTGCTGAATTTGGAGCAGGATGGGACTTGGGGCTCTATCCCACCACGCTGAGACCATAACCTGACCTGAAATCAAGAGTCAGATGCTTAACTGACTGAGCCAGCCAGGTGCCCCAGGAAAATCCTTTTTTAAAACACTGAAAAAAGTCTGTCAATCTATGTCAAATAGTCTTCAGTTAAAATAATCTGGTTGGTTGCTATAGCTTTGAACATAGTTAATGTAAAATGGTGCAGTGGTTCTCATAGTGTGGTCCACAGGCTAGCAGTGTTGGTGTTACCTGGGATCATGTTAGACTTGAAAGTCTTTACCCTGCTCCAGACATATTTAATCAGAAACTCTGGGGAGGGGCCTAGCAATCTGTGTTTTAATAAGTGTGCCAAGTATTTCTGATCTAAAATGCAAGAAGCACTAAATTAATAAAATGATTCAGTGGCTTAGATAAAAATTTCAGGACACCTCAAGGTGACCTTGAGCCCAATCCCTGTTTTAGAGATGCATACCCATAATGAGTAACTTAATCTACTTAATTATTTACTAGGACTTTTGTTTGGGGGCATCTCAGTTTTGTTCTGCTGAAGGAAACATTTTGCAAGACTGAATTACTTTGCTCAATTTTTAGTATTTGCTTAGGAATTTAACATGATTAAATTTAAATATTTTGAGGTTTATACCTCAATGATGTTTTCCTAAAATTGTTGATCACTTTATATAATTTTTAAATTTATCAGTTAAACTAAATCTCACAGCGATGAGGGAGCAGAAGGCTGGCTGAAGACAAAGCACAAGCTGACACCCGGGCAAGCCCCCCCCCCCCTTCCCACTCCTGGGGTGGGACACGTGTGACGTTCTTCCAGGCATCTCCCAACTGTCTTAATGTTAATACCCAGCTAGAGGGGAAAACAACCTTAACTTGACCAGGTCATGGCCTCTAGTATTTTGTAGGTATCTTGTAGGTGGGTCCTCTTCAGCATATGAAAGTTTTTTTGAAATGCTTTCCCTTACTTCCCCCTACTCCTGAGTATATAATCAGCCATCCCTTACAACCGCAGTACAGCTGGTCTTTCTGCCCACGGTCCTGTACCTGTGCTTTATTAAACCATTTTGCACCAGAGATGTCTCAAGAATTCTTTTTTGTTTGTCAACTTCAGAGCTCACCCCACCAAACCTCACCTATATCCCCAAACTCCATCAACAGCACCCCTTTATATCTTGAATTATTGATAATTTAGCCATACTATCTACATTAGCCAAAGAGCCAAATCTAAATCATGGTATTAACTTACTGGTGGATAGTGGCATTTACCAGAACACCCCTGATTTTGCTGGATTTTAGTGCTGAGGCAGAGAGGATCAACTTTGAAACTAACTTAAAATGTACACAATTTTTGGAGTAATTATTGTCCCCTTCCTCACCCTTTTCCAATGTCTAATCACCACTCTCCCATCAGTATTACCTCTTAAATATCTCAAGTATATTTACTTGAGTAAAGTAGTTACATAAAACTATTTCTTTCTCTTAATGGTGTCATTTCTAGGTCTGAGCCACCATCAGTTTGCCCCTGGACTTTCAACTCATTTATATGAATCTATTCTCATAGTGTGAAAAAAGTAGTCTTAAATAATACACATCTGATTGGGCCCCTTCTGCTTGAAACTCATCAATGGCAAAACAAAACAAAACACCTCATCAGTGGCTTCTTGTAAAGTTCACAGTCTACCATAGCCTGTGAACCTTACATGATCTAGTTTCTCCAGCTTCTCTAGCCCAAAGTTCTTTGTATAGTTGCTCAGGTGTGCTTTTTCTTTCTACCACAGGGTCTTCGCACATGCTCTTTCCTCATAGTCCAGCTGATCATTTATTGACCTTTAGTTCTTAGTTTAAAAACTACTTTTTCTGATATACACTCTCCCTACCCAATCCCCTCATACCTGTGTCCTCTTTGTTATAGTCTCTCATAGCTTTCTCTACACTTTGATCATTATACTTATTTTGTATTTGTTTGTTTATTGTATACCTTCCCTTCTAGACTGTTCCATGAGGGCAAGGCCCATGTTTGGTAATGCTAGTTCCAGCAAAATATCTGGTGTATGGTGCCCAAAGTATCTGAATCAGTGAGTGATTGAATGAACAAACAAACTAATGAACAAAGAGTGATGACTTTTCGTGTGTTAAAGTAGGATGAGATTATAAAGTTGCCAGATTTTTGTGAATAAGCTGTTCCTTATTCTTGTGTGTCTAGATTATGCTTGTGCTCTTCAGAGGGACATTTTGCTTCAGGGACGTCTATATCTTTCAGAAAACTGGCTGTGTTTCTATAGCAACATCTTCAGATGGGAAACTACAGTAAGATGTATTTGGATTTGATTTGTTGATACAAATAATTGCATAGGTAGAAATATATGCAGTTTTCCTAAAAATAATATACTTTAGATTCCAAAGTAAATTTATATATATTTGTATATTGTACTTGTATTGCATGTAATAGATATATATACAATTTATATACTGTTGAAATATGTAATCTATTTTCTTAGTACATTGAGCTCCATTTGTACATATTTAATACAGTTTGAGAAAGAGATTTCAGGTTGAAAAAAGCTTGAACATACATCCATTTGACTGCCAAAATCATGTCTTATGTGACAGACTGTCTGAATTTTGTTTGTGTGTGTATGTGTTAATATGGAACATGAACACCCACATGTCTTTTCGCACTCTGTCCTAAACTTAGAGATAAGAGCTGTGGAGGAAATTATTGACGGGGGAGAATGTCTGACTGCTTACCCTGTTTTTTTCAGAGAATGAAAGCATGTACTTATTATTATTAACTCCTTCATGTTCTTCAGTGGAATATTCTGGATTAGGTTGATGTAATACTTGGTATTTTGTGCTGTACATGTTTCTGAAAAATCCATATAATAATTTTTCATTCTTTTGTGTGTTTAGATTTGTATTGCATTAAAGAACATAACCTTCATGACTAAGGAGAAAACTGCTCGACTCATCCCAAATGCTATCCAGATTGTTACAGAGGGTGAAAAGGTGAAAAGCTTTTCTGCCTTTGCTTTATTATATAATGTGGAGAAAATCTGCATCATACTGATACATCAGTGTTGGTAATTTTTCTTGGAGTTAGGAATTTGTAGTAGAGATACATCGTATTTAATACTAAATTTCTGTATAGTTAAATACTTTTTGCTAATTAAATGACTGCTAACATTTTTTTCAACATGTAATCAACATTTTTTTATTAACTCTGCTGACATTTTTTGTGCTTTATAGTTCACAGAGAACTTTTTCCCACATTTTTCACTTCTTCATTATAAGAGGTAGGTAAGGAAAGCATTAGTAAAACATCATTATTTCTGAATACCCTAATAATTTCATGATATTATTTAGTCAATAATACCTGCACAGAAGCAACTAATAAAAACAAATTGTTCTGGTGAACAGAGAGATTTATAATCTTTGTTATAATCTCTCTATAATCACTATAATATTTTTTTAGGATGGTAGTTATCTTTAACTGTCATCATTTTTATTATTTACCTACAATATCTGCTACTTTTTAGTGGGGATATATGAAGAATCTTTCTGATCCCACCTGGAAGATTGATTAGGGCTCTGTGTGTGACATTAGAAGCATAATGCTGAGAAAGAAAAAGGAAGAAGGGAGGAAAAGAAGGCAAACATGGAGAAGAAGGAGAGGGAAGGAGAAGGAAGGGAGGAAGGGAATCAATGAAAGAAAAAAAGAAAGGGGAGAAGCAGGGGAGAGAAACATTATTATAACATTGAATCATTATAATGATAATTTTAAATCTTGTAGTTTCTTTCAAATGTACTTTACATTTTATTTTTGTTTTAAATAATCTTATGCTTACAGAATACTTCCCAGTACAATACAAAAAACTTTCCCCTCTGAACTATTTGAGGGTAAGTTGTCACTCTGAAGCCTCATCACTCCAGATATATATATATAGGCCTATATATATATATATATAGTCTATATATATATATATATAGACTATATATATATATATATATAGTCTAGCATGTATACCCTCATACATGGAGGCCCTTCTTACTTACTTGGGCTCTGAATGTATCAAGGAGATTTTCCAAATAGAATTATATCCTTCCATGTGGACAACCTCCTCAACTTTTCTGGTTTTGACATTGTTTTGGGCTACTACAGCTCTTTTCTGCCCTCACCTCTACTGTGGATGCCGGCTTTCTCTGTGCCACCAACAGCTTTAGGGCTGAACTGTTCAGGAAAGGAAAAAGAACTAAAAAAATTTTTAATTTTACAATCAATATATGAATACATTGCATTCCCTAACAAAGTCACAAAACAGTTCTTAAACTAACATCTTTCTTCCATGCCTATAATCCCTAATCCCATTGCTTTTCTAGAGGCAAACACTGTTATTAGTTTGATATGTATCTTTTCAGACTTTTTCCCTTTGTGTGTATAAATATCTATATCTATAAATACACATATAGACACACGCATATATGTATCTTTGTGTGTCTATATATATAGATATACATATATATGTGTATATATATAGTTTTGCTTTGTTTTTGAAGCAAATGCTACTTTATACATGTTGGTTTTCAGTTCTTTCTTAAAAAGTTAATATCTCTTGGAGTCATAGCACATCTAGATGGAGCTATTTCTGTTTATTCATGTGCTGTGTAGTATTACATAGAATGAATTTACCATGGTTCCCTTGACCATTAGTTCATTTCCAGTATTTTGTTATTATTAACAATGGTGCCATGGACAGCCTGACTGTGCCTTCTTAAGCCCAATGTATGGCTGTTTCTCACATCTATAGTGACATTTCAGGGTCAAGCATTTTAATTTTAATAATGATAACAACTAGCATTTGTTGAACATACTTGTTTTAGCACTGTTTTAAGTTTTGTATAGATATTTTCTCATTTAATTCTCACAAAAATTTGTTACTATATTTTATTCTCATTTTTATCAGATGAGGAAATTAAGCAAAAGAAAAAGAACCCAAGGGGCACCTGGGTGGCTCAGTGGGTTAAAGCCTTTGCCTTCAGCTTAGGTCATGATCCCAGCATCCTGGGATCCAGCCCCGCAACAGGCTCTCTGCTCAGCAGGGAGCCTGCTTCCTCTTCTCTCTCTGCCTGCTTCTCTGCCTACTTGTGATCTCTGTCTGTCAAATAAATAAATAAATAAATCTTAAAAAAAAAAAAAGAAAAAGAAAAATAACCCAAAGTCATAGGACTAAGTGGTAGATTATATACAAGAGTGGATAGAATTGATAAATTATTTAGTTTAAGAAGTGGGAACTATAGTTTTATCTTTTCTTATTTAGATACCAATCTTTTAAATTCTTGCATTTCAGTAAGAAAGTTACCTTTTTATGAATGTTAGCAGTTTATTGACCTAATATTTGTAAATGGTCTGTTTGGGCAGGTAAAATTATGCAATGCAGTGATTTAAATGGAAATTTTTTTCTTTTTGTTTCCTTTTTTTAAAAATTGTATAATATCCCTCAAGTTATGGCAGTGTACCTTGTGCCACTGAATTTTCAAAATGTATCATTTTTTTTTCACTGTGCTTCAAATAAATAGAAAAAATAGTTCTAAAAAAAAAAGAAGTGGGAACCAAATGGACTAGGAGATTTTTCTTATCTATATATCTGAACAAAATGATATAAGATTATGATAATGCAAGAAAGCAAAACAGTTTGGTCTAAGGAAAGGAAATAGAGGATAAGTAGTTATGATATAAGATTATGATAATGCAAGAAAGCAAAACAGTTTGGTCTAAGGAAAGGAAATAGAGGATAAATAGTTATCATTAAGTAGTTATCATTAGGCCACATATTATGTATATAATTCTATTTGGAAAATCTCCTCAATATAGTCTTGTTATGAAAAGTTTTGCTTCATGGAGAATATTACATAGCAACATTTCAATTTATTAACTGGAAAATAGCACTTTAAAATTTTCCTATGAAAAGTGTAAATTCCCAAAATATTATTTGTTTGACTTTTTTTTTTTTTTTCTTAGCAAATCAAACATATAACTGAGCTTTCTCATCCTTAAAAATAACTACTCAGTCATGAAAAGTCACTAACTATGGGGTCGGAAGGATGATACACTGAGAGACTGCATTTAGTGCTGTCACTTGTCAGATTTTCTCATAAAAGCCTATTTTAAAACGTGACTTTGCAAAATCAGTTAAATGCAGAGGAAGAGATGGGGCTAAAAGCAAACATAGAATTATAGATTGAAACATGCTATTTTTTTTCTATAGCATTCAAAGCAAAGTTAAGTTTTAACATGGTGTTTTACATCTATAATTAGTAGAAATTAAGCATTTCTGGATTTTTTTTAGAAGACTATGAAAGATATGATTTGAAATTAAGATCCTTAAAATAAGTTGATCTCTGAAATCCACTTGAATTTTTGAAAGATTTATTCATTTATTTATTTTTAGAGAGAGAGGAAGTGTGTGCACGAGTAGGGGGAGGGGCAGAGAGAGAATCTTCAAGCGGATGCCCTGCTGAGCATGGAGCCCATGACTCATAAGATCTTAATCTGAGCCAAAACCATTTTAACTGACTGATTTAACTGATCACTCATTTAACTGACTGAGACACTTAGGGGCCCCCACTTGCATTTTTTTTTTTTTAATGCTTTATGTATACTTGGCTCATGTGGACATCAAATCATGCCTCTTTGGAAAGTTCAGAATAAATATAGTTTTAATCTTTTTCCTAAGTTTTTAAGATTATTGTAATAAACTATGTGTAGATAAATATTTACCTATTTCAAGCTCCTTTTCTGAGTAAATATTGATAAAATTGTATTTCCTGTAAGATAAAGTTTTTAAAAATTTTATTTATTTTATTAGAGAGCATGTGCCTGTATGGGGGTGCAGAAGGAGGAGAGACTCTAAGCACACTTCATGCTGAGAATGGAGCCCAGTGTGGGGTTCTACCTCAGGACCCTAAGATCAGATTTAACAGGCTGAGCCACCCACATGCCCCTGTAAGATAGTTTTTAAAGACACCTTGTTCAAGCTCCAATTACCTATTTTTATTCTATTGTAGCAAAGAGTGAAACAAAAATAATATATGAAATAGGGAATGGTGTCCTATTAGTTTGCTTTAATCATAGCAGGTGCCAACAGATCTTCATGACAGATACTGTCACCCACCCCCACTTTTTTTAATGACACTGAAATTATCTCACCATTTTTCTTTGCAGTTTTTCTTTACATCTTTTGGTGCCAGAGATAGAAGTTACCTCAGTATCTTTAGGTTGTGGCAGAATGTACTGTTAGACAAGGTAAGTGTTCATACCAGAGGCAGGTGCTTTTTATAATAGCAACATCCCAATGTGTACCTCCACAGTGTTTGCAAGTTGAATTTTTCTGGAGTTAATTTGACTAGACTATACAAATTCCAAGATGAGCCATGAAGCAAAACAGAATCCATAGTTATGTTAAGATGTTAATTTTACAGTAAGTCTCCCTTTTATCTGCAGGGAATGTGGTCCAAGGCCCATAGTGGATGCCTGAAATTGCACATAGTACTGAACTCAATATATATGCTATGTTTTTCCTATACATCCATACCTATGATAAAGTTTCACTTATAAATGAGGCACAGTAATAGATTCATAAAAATAACTAATAATAAAATAGAATAATTATAACAATATACCATAATAAAACTTATGTGAATGTGGTATCTCTCTCTCTCTCAAGATATCTTATTGTACTGTACTTATCTTCTTCTTGTGATGATATGAGATAATGAAATGACTGCACGGTGCAATGAGGTGAGGTGAATTACAGGCATTATGATGTATTGTTAGGCTACTACTGACATTCTGATGGTGTGTCAGAAGGAGGACAATCTGCTTCCTGACTGTGGTTGACTGTGGGAACTGAAAGGGGGGAAAGCGAACCTGTGGATAAAGGGGGGACTACTGCAATCCCCAGGATAACCATCAAGAAAATAACTTTAAAAATATGGTAAAAGAAACCTCAAAGGAACTAAAATTGGTACACTAGAAGTATCTGTTTAACATGTATGAAGGCAGTAATGGAGGAATAGAGGGACAAAAAGACATAAGATACATAGAAAACAAATATCAAAATGGCAGACATTATATTTAAATCATTAAACATAGATTAAGCACTTCAATCAGAAGGCAGAAGTAGGCAGAAAGAATGAAAAAAAAAAAAACAAAACCAAACCATGCTCTGACTCTATGCTGTCTGTTTGAAACATGTTAAAGATACAAACAGATGGAAAAAAAGACACTATTACAAATAGTATTCAAAAAATAGCTGAAGTGACTGCAGTAGAATCAGACAAAATAGACTTTGAGATAAAAATAAAGACAAGGAATGATATTTTATCATAATAAAAGGGTCAATCCATCTGGAATATATAACAATTATAAACTTACATCTAAGAACCTGTGTGTGTGTGTGTGTGTGTGTGTGTGTGTGTGTGTATACTCCTAATAACAGAACCCTAAAATACATCAAACAGAACTAGCAGAATGAAGGGGGAAATAGATAATTTTATTAATATCTAATAATAGTTGGAGATTTCAATACCCCACTTTTAATGATGGATAGAATAACCACAGAGATCAAAAAGGAGATAGAAAATTTGAACAAAACTATAAACTAACTAGAACTAAAAGACATCTATGAGACTCTCAAAGGAGAATATACATCTTTTTCAAGTACACATGGAACACTCTCTTGACAGACCGTATGCTAGGTCATAAAAGCAACCTTAATAAATGCAAGAGGATTGAAATAATACAATGGACTGTACAGTGAATGAAATTAAAAGTCAATAACAGAAATTTGACAATTCATAAAAAGTGGATATTAAACAAAACATTCCTAAATAACCAATGAGTGAAAGAAGAAATCACAAGAGAAATTAGAACATACTTCAAGTTAAATGAAAACAAAAACATAACATACCAAAACTCATTGGGTGCGGTTAAAGCAATGAATAAAGGAGATTTTATAACTATAAATATCCATATTTTTTTTTTTTAAAGATTTTATTTATTTATTTGACAGAGAGAGATCACAAGTAGACGGAGAGGCAGGCAGAGAGAGAGAGAGAGGGAAGCAGGCTCCCTGCCGAGCAGAGAGCCCGATACGGGACTCGATCCCAGGACCCCGAGATCACGACCCGAGCCGAAGGCAGCGGCCCAACCCACTGAGCCACCCAGGCGCCCCTAAATATCCATATTAAAAAAAGGATTGATCTCAGGGTGCCTGGGTGGCTCAGTTGTTAAGCATCTGCCTTCAGCTCAGGTCATGATCCCAGGGCCCTGAGATCGAGCCCCGCATTGGGCTTCCTGATCATCAGGAAGGCTGCTTCTCTCTTTCCCACTCCCCCTCCTTGTGTTCCTTCTCTTGCTGTGTCTCTCTGTCAAATTAAAAAAAAAAAAAAAATCAATAACCTAACTTTCCACCTTAAGTATTAGGGCAAAGAAAACAAACTAAAGACAAACAGAAGCAAGGAAATGCTAAAGAATAGAACCGAATGAATGAAATAGAGAATAGAAAAACAGACAATCAACAGAATGAAAAGTTCTTTCTTTGAAAAGATCAGTGAAGTTTAACTAGACTGACCAAGAAAAAAGATTAAAATTATTACATTCAGAAGTGAAACTGATAGCATTACTACTGACCTTACAAAATGAAAAGGGTTCATAGTATGGACATTTTATGCCAACAAATTAGTTAACCTAAGTGAAATGGACAATTGTGACTAGAAAGTCATAAATCATTGCAACTGACTCAAGTAAGAATAAAAAATCTGAATAAACCTATAACAAGGAAAGAGATTGAATTAGCAATAAAAAAAAATCTACCCACAAAGTAAAGCTCAGGCCCAGATGGCTTCAGTGGTAAATTCTGCCAAATGTTTACAGTAGAATTAACATCAATCCTTCATAAAGTATTTCAAAAAATAGAGGAGGAGAGAATACTTCACAACTCAGTCCAACAGGCCATTATTACTTTCATAACCAAGTCCAGACAAAGAACTTCACAAGAAACCTACAGGGCAATATTTATGTTCACTGTGTCTGTGTTCATTTTGTCTATGAATATAGACATAAAAATCCTCAACAAAACCAAAGTAATTTAGTGAAACAAATCCAGCAACATATAAAAACAATTTTAAAACAATTAAATGCCATGACTAGGTAAGATTTATACAAGGTTGATTGAACATATGAAAATCATTCAATGGGGGCGCCTGGGTGGCTCAGTGGGTTAAGCCTCTGCCTTCGCCTCGGGTCATGATCTCAGGGTCCTGGGATCCAGCCGGGCGTTGGGCTCTCTGCTCAGCAGGGAGCCTGTCCCCCTCTCTCTGCCTGCCTTTCTGCCTACTTGTGATCTCTCTGTCAAATAAATAGATACAATCTTTAAAAAAAAAATCATTAAATGTAATACACTATATTAGTAGAATAAAGGACAAAACCCACATGATCATCACAGTCAAAAAAGAAAAAAAAAAAAGTGACAATATCCAACATAAAGAAAACCAAAACCAAAACCAAAGTAGGACTAGCAGGGAATTTCTTTGACTTGATAAAGCTTACAGCTAACATACTTAATGGCAAGAGACTAATGCTTCCCCACCTTAGGTCAGGAACAAGACAAGAATGTCCTTTCTTGCCATTTCTATTCAACATTGTATTGAAGGTTCTGACTTCAATAGGGAAGGGAAAATAGGCAAGAAAAAGAAGTAAAAGACATTCAGATTAAAAATGAAGAAATAAAACTATATTCACTGGCAGATGATATGGTTTTGTATTTGTAAAATTCTAAGGAAATCATTAGAAACCCATTAGAACTAATAAGTTCAGGAAGTTGCAGAATATATGATCAAAATACAAAAATCAATTATATTTTAGACACTGACAGTGAACAATACCAAAATTAAAAAAATGATTCACTTATAATAATATCAAAAAGAATAAAATACTTGGGAATAAATTTAACAAAAGAACTTTAAGATGAACATTGAAAGTTAATATAGTTAAAAGAAACTCAAGAAGACAAGTGAAAAAAATCTCATGCTCATGGGTCAGATGACTTGATACGGTTAAGATGGCAATATTCCCCATTCCCCAGGTTGATCTGCGGATTAAGTGCAATCCCTATCAAAATCCCAACTGGCATTTATTTATTTATTCTTTTTTTTTTTTAATTGAAAAGCAGATCCTAAAATTCATATGAAATGCAAGGTACCCAGAATAATCAAACAGTCTTGAAAAAGAACAAAACTGGATTAATTAGTCTGTTAGGGCTGCCATAACAAAATACTACAGACCTGGCAGCTTAAACAACATAAATCTATTTTCTCACGCTTCTGGAAGCTGGAAGTCCCAGATCATGGAATAGGCAAGGTGAATTTCTGGTGGGACCCATCTCATTGACTTGCAGCCTTCTCATTGTGTCCACACATGGCTTTCCCTCTATTCATGCACACTCTTGGTGGCTCTTCCTCTTAGATGAATACCAGTCCTATTAGGGTAGGGCTCCGCCCTCACAACTCTGTCTTAGCTGGGGCTGCAATAACAAAATGCTATAGACAGGGTGACTGAAATGACAGAAATTTATTTCCTCATAGTTCTAGAGGCTGGAAGTCTGAGATTGGGATGACAGCTTTGGTGGGGTTCTGGTGAGAACACTTCCTGGCCTTCTCATTGTGTTCTGACACAGCCGGGAAGGAAAGAGAGAGCCAGAGCCAGAGCCAGAGCCAGAGCAAGCTAACTCTCTGATATCTTCCTATAAGGGCACTAATCCCATCATGAGAGTCCCACCCTCATTTACCTCATCTAAACCTAATTATCTCCCAGAGGCCCTACTCCAAATGTTGGGAGTTTGGGTTTCAACATGAATTTTGAGGGGAACAATTCAGTGCATAGCAACCTCATTAACCTTAATTTTCTCCTTAAGGTCCCTACCTCCAAAATAGTCACGTTGGGGGTTTAGGGAATTACATACCAATTTTAGGGGAATGCAATTCAGTCTGTACCGTTGGAGGACTTGCACTTTTTGTTTTGATGTTTACTACAAAGCTGCAATAATGAAGGCAGTAGGTTTACTGATGTAGGTCTAGACAATACACGTTAATGAAATAGAATTGAGAGTCGAGAAATACAATCTTACACTTATCGGCCCTAATTTGATTTTTGACAAGGGTGCCAAAACAGTTACACAGGGAAAGAAGTAATTTCACCAAATGGTACTGGAATAACTAAATGATCCATACAAAAGAATGAGTTTTGATTCCTACTTCAGGCCATATACAAATATTAAATCAAAATGGATCATAGACCCAAAGGTATGATCTTAAAGTATAAAACTTTCAGAAGAAACTGTAGCTATAAATCTTCATGGCTTTTGGATTAGACAGTTGTTTCTTAGATATGACACCAAAAGCTCAAGTGACAAAAGAAAAAAGTAGATAAATTGAATTTCATCAAAATTAAAAACTTTTATGCTTGAAGGTGTCCATCAAGAGAGTGAAAAGACAACACATTGGATTGGGAGAAAGTATTTGCAGGTTATATATCTGATCAGGCATTTATATCCAGAATATATCAAGAACTCTTACAACTCAACAAGAAAAAGACAAATAGCCCATTAAGAAAATGCACAAAGGATTCGAATATTCATTCCTCCAAATGAAGGAATGGCCAATAAGTGCGGTCAAAGATGTGCAATGTCTTCAGCTACTGGGGAAACATAAAACCACAACGAGATGCCACTTCACAACCCCTGGGATGGCTGAAATAGACATTAACAAATGTTGAGGATATGGAGTAATGAAATCTCTCATAAATTCTGGTGGGGTTGTGAAATTATGAAAACTTTGAAGAATAGTTTGTCAGTTTCTCAAAATGTTAAACATAGTTACTGCATGACCCAGCAATTCCACTCCTAGGTTTTTATATAAGAGAATTGAAAGTGTGTGCTCACACAGATACTTGCACTTGAAGGTTCTTAGCATTACTCATAAAGCCAAAAAGTGGAAACATCCTAAATGTTCATCAACTGGTGAATGGTGAGAAAAATGTATATTCACACAATGGAATATTATTCATCAATAAAAAGGAGTGAAGTACCAATACATGTTACAACATAGATGAACCTTGAAGCATTATCGTATGTGAAAAAAGCCCATCCCCAAAGAACGTATACTGTATGATTCTGCTTTTATGAAATGTCCAGAATAGGCAAATTCACAGAGGTAGAAAGTAAATTTGTTTCCAGGAGGAGGGAGGAATGAAAAGTTGACTGCTAATGGATTTGGGTAACTTTGGGCAGATGAAATGTTCTAAAAGTTGTGATAGTTGTACAGCTCAGGATATGCGAAAAAATTCTGAATTGTACACTTAAAGTGAGTTTTGTGATATCTGATTTATATTTCAATAAATCTGTTTTTAAAAAAAAAATGGCTTGGAGGGTGGAGTAGAGATTTCCAGCTGATAAAAGTTTCCTTTGCTGCTGGAGCTCAAACATCACAGGCCAGAACTCTATCTTCTCTCTTCCCAACTCTCCAGCTAAGTCCCTCACTGGAGTGGACAAATTGTGGCCTCCTTGGCTCTTAGGGTTGAATGTTTTTCCAACTTTGGGGCGGCTGCTGTGGTCAGGGACTTCCAAACAGTGCCCCACTGGGATGCTTTCACTTCCGGGAGTGCTGGGGGTAGGAAGTGGCCTGGAAGTCCCAAATGGAGGGTGAGGGTGGGAGTGGGGGAGTTTCCCAAGCCCAGCCCCTCCTCCCTTCTTAAGGGACTAGAAAGGAGGGCAGCAAAGCACCATGTCCAAGCTTGTCCCACTCTCCTGAGTCTTCCTTGGCATTTGGGCATCCTGGTTCCTTGGAGCCCCATGGCCATGGTCCTGGACAGGGTGATGCAGGCCTCAGAGTGAGGAGTCTGGTGGCCCGCAGCAGCCACTGGCAAGAGTATGAAGTGGCTGCATTAAGGCTTGCTGCCCTACAGCTCTGTGTTGCCCTTTCCAGGTTGTGCTGTAGGAAGCCTCTTTCCGGGCTTAGGCCCACCATGTTCGGATGCATTGCTACAGTTACAGTGGGTTGCTCTTAATGGCATGGGGTGAAAACTCCAGTGTTGCCCTAGGGACCTGGCTAGTGCTACTCTAGGTTTTCGAGTGCTCTGGAAATCCCCCAGGTGCATTTCCCTCATTCTAATAAGAAGCCAAAGACTGCTACTGCATTTGGTTATGCACCTGATCTGAGTGTCCCTCCCCAAATCCAATTTGTGCTTATCACAGATGAGAAAGTTGTGATACAGCCTTATGAAAACAAATAACTCCAGGGAAGTGATAAAGTTCAGGTTTACAGATGAGCCAAGGAAGAAAGTGAGATCTGAATTTTAATGAAAAAATTGAAAAAGTTCTTTGGTTTTTAAAAAAGATTTTATTTATTTATTTGAGAGAGAGAGAGAGAGTGAGCATGAGAGAGATCATGAACAGGGGGGAGGGGCAGAGGGAGAGAGAGAAACAGCCTTCCTTGCTGAGCAGGGAGCCCAATATGGGTCTGGATGTAGGACTGGATCCCAGGACCCTGGCACCATGATTTGAGCAAAGGCAGATGCTTAACCTACTGAGACACCCAGGTGCCCCAGCCTTCGTTTTTTAAAGTGATTAAAGCCACATTGGTTAGATTTCTTGATCTTTTGTAATACTATTAAAAAACCCCCACAAAATCCATAAAATACACAGCGTAACTACAGAGTTCTATAAAACAACACAAGTCTTTTGAATAATGTCATATTTATTAAAAATATTTTAAGAGACTTTAAGTTCAGAATATTATATTCATATTTACTTGTAATTAGGAATCTGAGACTAATAGTAAATATGTCTACTTAGCTTACTTTTTACATGAGAGGGCCTTAAAGCACATTAATCTAGAAAAAAGATGAAGATAAATGTAACAAAAGATTTTAAAATCGCATGTGTCTGTGTGTGTGTGTTTTGTATGTGTTTTATTGATTTCTCCAATAAAATAAATCCACATAAAGGGAAAAAAATGCAGACAAATATGGTTCCTTGAGAAAGAATGCTTTTAAAAGTACATTTTTTCCCCCCCAGGGTGCCTGGGTGGCTCAGTTGGTTAAGTGTCTGCCTTTGGCTCACGTCATGGCCCCCAGGTCCTGGGAACAAAACCTGAGTGGGGTTCCCTGCTCAGCAGGAGTCTGCTTCTCACTCTCCCTCTGCCCTTCCCCCTCATGTCCTTTCTCTCTCAAATGAATAAATAAAATATTAAAAAAAAAATAAAAGTACATTTTTTTCATTCATGGTTTCCTCTGATGTATTGCTTCAGAAAGAACAGTTTATTTCAGATATTTGACTTAGTTTAACATAAATCCTCAATGTTTCAACATGTGTTTAAACTGTCACTATGCTTATTTGTGCAGTAATATAATGCAAGTCAGTTTAGTTCACAGCCTTTGAGCTTAGCACCCTTTTTCTTGACAGCACATTGTGCAGCCAAAAGACAGTGGCAGCTCCATTCTTCCATACAAATAATCGATAGTTTCTGTCTTTTGTAAATAACTGTGCAACCATGGTTTAAGGTAAGACTCTAGGCCCCTCCCACCCTCAGCTATTTTGTTTAGTTTAAAGCTCTTATCCCTTCCATGCTCTATATCAGAGCCCAACAATCTTGCCACCTGTTTTTATATGGCCCACAAAGTGGGATATGGCTTTACATTTTTATTTTATTTTATTTATTATTTATTTTCTTTTTAGGGGAGTGAGGGGCAGAGGGAGAAGCAAAGAAAGAATCTTAAGCAGGCTCCATGCCCAGCACGAGGCTGAATGTGGGGCTTGATCTCATGACCCTGAGATCATGACCTGAGCCGAAATCAAGAGTTGCATACTTAATGGACTGATCATCCAGGGCCCCTAACTTTACGTTTTTAAGCAAATAAAAAAAGGAATAATATTTTATGACAGAAGAATATTTCATGACGATTCAAATTTCACTGTTTATTAATAAAATTTTACCGAAACCTAGCCATGCTCATTTGTTTATGTATTATTTGGCTGCTTTCACACTGCAGTGGCAGAGCTGAGTAGTTGCAGTGGAGACCAAATGGTCCACAAGGCCCAAACTATTTGCTATATAGCCTTTCACAGAAAGTTTTTGACCTCAGAACAATATTACAGCCAAATTTATCTTTCTAAAAAATGCATACCTACTAATATTAGCTTCCTGCTTAATACCCATTTCTCTTGGAATAAAAATATACAATTTTTTACAGGGATCCCATGATCTGACAATAGCCCACCACTCCGGCTTCATCTCAGTACATCTTCCTTGTTCTTAAGTGTTCTGCCTTTTTGTTTTGTTTTGTTTTTTTTCCTGCACGAGATCTTCAGACGTGGTGTTTGTGCCTGCCTCTTTCCCACCCCTCAGTCTGAAGTGATACTCATTAATAAAACTAAGTCTAAGTCAGGTCCATTCCTTCACCTTCCTATAACATATTGTGCTTTTCCTTTGTAACATTCATTACACTTATAATTCTTTGTTCTATTTCTGTTCTTCTCATTTGAGTATAAACATCTTGAAGATAAGGACCATGTCTGTCTTGCTCATCGTTTTATGTTCAGTGACAAATGCAGTGTTTACTGTAGAGCTGGTTTGGCGTACATCTTGATGTACTCACTGTCTTCTGGCACTCTGGCCATAGTGCCCTTTATTCTCAAAAGTGGACAGTAAGTTAAAGGGTTGTATTATAAATAGATGACGCTCAATAAATACTTTTTGACTCAATTTAGTAAAACCTCAATGATTTAGACTCCTGGTAATCATTATATTTAAGTAACAATACTTCACTTCTCTGCTCAAGGAAAAGGCAAATGATGGGAAGAAAACACAGGCTTTTAATTACAGAAAGAGCATTCAAGGTATGCCCTAAGTTCAATGTTCATTTGACTCTATTTCTTAAATCTCTATGTGCCGTGAGAACAAATGATTACCTTGAAACACTAAAGAATCCTCAATTGCCAAAAGAGTGCTATTTTCTGTGTATTTGAATTATTACAAAAACAAGTTGTAGGGACACCAGGGTGGCTCAGTTTGTTAAGCGTCTGCCTTCCGCTCAGGTCATTATCCTGCGGTCCTGGGATCAAGTCCTGAATCAGTCTCCTTGCTCAGGAGGGAGCCTGCGTCTCCCTCTTCCTGTCCCTCCCACAGCTTGTGCACGCTCTCTCTCTCTCTGATGAATAAATAAAATCCTTAGAAAAAATAAGAAAAAAAAAACAAGATGTGTATATATAAGGTTATTACTTTTAACAGGCTTAAAACTTTTGTTAAAAGCTCAAATCTTAATATTGATCCTTTCATGTTCCTAGTGATATAAGATTATTGGATTTAGGATTATTGATACAATACAGGCAGGATGAAAATGTTCTTTCAGTGAGATAATAATGGTCTCTCTTGCCAGTACATAGGGGCTTCTATGAAGCTAGCTCTTGATGCAAATTTAAGAGTACATTTGAGAGTGATTCTTCTTTTTTTTTTTCTTGAGAGAGAGAGAGAGAGTGAGTGCTAGTGGGCAGAGGGGCAGAGGGAGAGGGAGAGAGAGAACACCATACAGGCTACATGTTCAGAATGGAGTGTGAAGTGGGACTCAATCTCACGACTCTGAGATCAAGACCTGAGTCAAAATCAAGAGTTGGACCTTGAATAAGCCACCCAGGTGCCCTGAGATAGTGATGAAAGAGTGATTATTTAAATCCAGGGCCTCTAAGAGCAGAAATCTGTACATGTTTAAAATTCTAAATGAGACAATGGCTTTCAGACTTACTCCCTAAGGGCAGAAGGAAGTACATGCGTCAGAATTAGGGATGAGATGATAAGAGGGGCTCTTCAGGTGTGTACAGACCCCTCCCTCTCCAAATTATGGTATCTGTCATTCTAGCTTCTATTTTGGGAATTGCTAATAGGAGAATGACAAAAGGGTGTCCTGTTCCTCAGGGGTGTTGGGGGGAAAATGGGTTTAAAACAGTTGATTGATTGTGTTAGTATATATAAAGAAGGAATATGTCAGTTTAGGCCAAGAACTTAGGACAGAAAAATAGAGTCACAGAGGCAGACTGTGATCACTAGACAATGTACAGAGATGAATCATCTGGCCACACCAACATCACAATTGGTCCTTGAAAACTGTCCACCTTTGCTCTGATTCCATGCTTATCATGCAAGTTTCTGATTACTAATACCTGGCTGCCAAGGTGTTGAGGCACCTAGTGTGGCAGAAGGAAAGACTTTGGATGATTAGAAAGGCCTGCTCCCCTATTGGTCGTGAGCGTATTTGCTACTGAGTGAGTATATGCCATCTGAGAGTGTGGCTCCTTAACGTCAGCCACTCTGAGCGCAGCTTCAGGGTGCCAACAGTGCTGAGGCCGTTCTCCAAAAGGTGGTCAGTTGATGAAGTTAATGTCAAATTTTGAGACCTTTTGGAAGAGTGTCATCCATCCTTCTGTAGACTCCTCAGCCTTATCAAATCCCCTTACTTTTTCTTGGGCTTCTCCCCACTGATCACTTCTTTTGGAATTACTTGGAAATCTAGAAGTTTTCTAGTAGTGCTGTAAATCTAGTAAGTGCAACATTCAAACCTACCTGGAAAAAATAAATGTAAAATTGCTAACTATTTTAGTTACATTTTCTATAAAATAGCCTGGTAAGGGGGAAGTATTTGTATTCTTATGTTGTTCCCTCTTGTTTACCTTTTTGATTAGTAGAACTCCTCCACCTCTTTTCCCTTGGTCAGTGAAGTGTATGTGTCCTACCTGGTCCCCCAAGCCAGAAACCTGGAGGTATCCTTGTTTCTTACCTCTTCTTTTCCAGCCATGTCGTGTTTTTCATGAAGCCCCTCATTATTTCTAGCTTGAACCATTACAGTAGTCTTCTAATGATCTCTTTTTAACACTGTAATCTGTCCCTTAGCTTGTTACTACAGTGATAATAGTTTTAAAAGAGTGTCTCTCAAAAACACAGTTTTGAACTTTTTACTTTTCTATGTGAAATTAGTAGGTGGCTTATTATATTTGAACAGTGTAAACCCCATATTCTTTAGCATCGCTTGCAAGGCTCCTCATGCCCTGGCTGCTTCCCCCTTCCCCACTGACTCCTTCCTTCCCCCTTCCCCTTCTTTCCCTACCACCAGTGCTAGTCATATTGAACTTGTTTTCCAGGCTGTTTCACTCCCTGGCACCCTTGTACTCGCCATATATGTGCTCCTTGTACTTGCTCTGTCAGCAACATTCCACACTGCTATATGCTTCCTCCATTATGAGCACCTTCTTCCCTTGATTTCCATGACATCATTCCTTCTGGACTTTGCTCTTACCTCCCTGGTATTTCTCTCATTCTTTCTTGCTGGTGGCTCCTCTTCTACTCAGCCTTTATGCACGAGGCTTTCTTGCTGCTTGGTGGGGGAAGGGTCAGGTCCTGTTTTCCCCCTTAAGCCTCCTAAATTTACTGTATATTCATGGTTTACTCTAGGGATTTTTATATTTAGCAAAGGTATACAAAATCATTTCCAGTACAGCTAATCCATATTTTTCTCATAGTAATTTGGTTACCATAGTAGAGTAAGGATATCTATCCACAGTTTCAGCCTTTGAGAACTACCATATCAAGTCAAAAGCACTAATTTTTAGACAGTGGACTCTAGCCTCCAGGTGTGCTCTCTACAGTTTGGAGTAGTATTCTCCAGTGTCCCTCTGGTCCTTCATTCTGCTATTGCATAGAATTATTAGGTTTTAGCAACCCCCCCCCCCCAAAAGGATATCCTTGCAGTTCATTGAGTAACATTTGATGTTGTCTATATATCTTACTAAATTAAATGGAATAACTAGGTAGAAATTGAGGCAAAGTGTGATTTTTCATTTAGAAGAAAATTTTAATTCGGAGAAATAAATTGAAATTGGTAGATGAGACTCTCAGTAGTGTTCATTACAGTCCAGGTCCCTGCCAGGAAATTATTCTGAAGAAAGTAAAAAATATTTTTAAAGGAAAGAACTATTGAGTAATGAAGATGTAAACTTTTCAGTGATGAATGATGTGCTGAGCGCTTATTGTAATTGCTCAACCTGAATAGCTTGCTCTTCCTGCTATTTCCTGGCATTCCATTTATAATACTCAAGAAGTAATCTTTGAAAGTTGTAAAGGGTTAATGCACAAGTCTGCTGGAACTGCTACATCAATACTGAAGAAGCAGCATATGAAGAAGTAATAATGACATTGCCAGAGTTGAATAGAACGAGTTAGCAGGGAGAAAAAATTTAACCCCTAATATATTTAATCTCTAAATGAGATTGGAATGATATTGTGATAGGCATCTTACATAATTGAGCACAAGCAGATATTTTCATTGGCATTTTATTGTTTCTAATCTTGCGTGGAACCGAAGAAATTGAGATCTGTCCCTTTAATAAAACCCTGTTTACCTAGCCTCTTCTAGTGGGAGTGGCTTAGGAACCTGTAGAGTGAGGTGTAACTACCACTTCTGCATTCTGACCTGCAACCTCGGAAAGAGTGCTGATACTACATAACAGGAAGTGACAAATAACGTGCTTTAAACTCAATAGAACATGTCTTTCATAAGGAGAAACCTCTCATAACAAAAACGAGAAGATTGAAGCAGTGATTTCACGTAGTTGTCGTTAAGTATTTGGAACTCTGCTGCAGATAAAGACTGCAGAATACTTAGAATACAAAGCTTTCTGGGCCAGAAATTGATCTTCTGACTTGAGTCTTATCTGATTGCTACTTGGTTCATCTTTATTTTGTTAAAGTACTCTCTGCCGGCTGAACCCAGGAGACCCTCCATTGTTTGCAGGTAGGTGGTCTGCCTTTGTTTAAAATTTAGGTTGTTTTTTGAAACAACCTAATTCAGATAATTATTATTATTCAGAGAATTATGAATATCAGTCTGGGTATATGTTTTAATGTTTAAATATTCAGCATGACTACATATAACCACATTTTTTGTGACTTCTGACCAACTTTGTAGAAACAGTTATTTTTTTATTTTTAATTTTTTTAAGATTTGTTTAAAAGATTTTATTTATTTATTTGTCAGAGAGAGAGCACAAGTAGGCAGAGTGGCAGGCAGAGGTAGAGAGAGAAGCAGGCTCCCTGCTGGACAAGGAGCCCAATGTGGGACTCAATCCCAGGACCCTGGGATCATAACCTGAGCCGAAGGCAGCAGCTTAACCGACTGGGCCACCCAGGCGTCCCTAGAAAAAGTTATTTTTAACAAATTAGCAGATCTGTAAGATGGTGAATTTAAGATGGTAAAAAAAAAGATGATTAACTAAATGAATTCTATTTTGTTTTCCATTAATTTATATATATGTACATACTTTATACCTTTATATAAAATAGTATATACTTTTATATTTGTATATAAAAATACACTTTATATATGAACTAATAGATTTAAAAAAGTGTATTACCCTATTTACTGTTAACTTCCTGATAGTATTTGATAATATATTTTAAAATTGCATTTTTGTTGTTACTATTTTACGTCTACATTTCGTGTCTTTCACTTTTGGAAAGCTGTCTGAATATTTATCATTAGTTTATCTACTTCCTTTAGTTTGTTTGGAATACTTTGATTTTTATTGTTCCAGAGAAGTTTTTGTAAAAGGTTAATCTTCCATAAGTATATTGAAATTTTCTTGTTTCTCTTTATAAAGTTAACCATCCATTTATGACACTAAAAGTATTTCAAAGGTAGTGTCTCTGAAAGATGAGTTATTAGTATGAGCTAATTGCTATTCACAAATGGCTTTTCTGGTGTGGAAGTCAGAAAAGAAATGTGTGGGGGTATCTTTAGGATGAAGGACAGTGGTTCCTTAACTTTCTCTGCTACTAGTTATCCTTTTTATTTTTTCTTTCATGGACACTAATCTTCAAAAGACTTTGCCCACCAAACAAGTGGTGTACACTAAATAATAAAATGTTAGAACATTATTGTTTGTTAGACACACATTATTTACAATGAGAGTTTCTTATCAGCCTTAGATAACTCCTCAAGGCTAATGTAATTCAGACCCAGAGAGCCCTGACAATTACTTAGCTTGAATAACTTTATTGTGGGTAACTGTTTGGGTATTTTTGATTTTTTAAAGTACTGATAATATCTGAATTTTCTTCAACTGCTCTTGTGGAAATCCAGTAGTCTGGGTATGGCAAATTGAAAACTGGTGGTCTAAAGTGTAGAAATTTTGTTCTTATCTCTTTGAGGTTCCATGAAATATACTGAAGGTCATCTAGTGTAATGTAACAAAGATTCCATAGCCACCAGACAGGGAGAAGAAACGAGGAGAAAGAAAATAAAGAAGTGGCAATTGTCAAGGGAAGTATCAGGGAGGAATTTAAGGCATATGTATGTTTAGGCCTCATTAAATCTCCCTGTCTTTATTTTCTGACTTCAAATCTGACTTAATTTTTTTGACTTAAGTTTTTTACTCCAGTAGGTGAATGAACTGTTAACTGACTTCTGAACAAGTATTACCTGGGGCATCTGGATGCCTTAGTCAGTTAGGTGGCCAACTCTTGATTTGGGCTCAGGTCATGATCTCAGGGTCCTGGGATCAAGCCTTGCCTTGAGGGTCCATGATTCCTCAAGCAGAATTCTCTGCTTGAGGATTCTCTCTTTCCCTTTTCCTATGCCTCTCCCCCCACCCACATGAGTGTGTGTGTGCTTGCTTTCTCTAAAATAAAAATAAATAAACCTAAAAAAAAAAAAAAAAAGCAAGAATTACCTATGTTCTTTATGTATGTATTCTGTATTTGTATTTCCTCATTTTTCCATTTTCCCCATTCATGTCCTTCCTTCAGCTCTGCTGAAGACCCTTCTCCAGTGTGTAGCCTTATCTAATACAAACATTACATGTAAATGCACAGTAATATTTCTTGCATTTAGACTTTTATAATATGTTGATTCTACTAGTACTTTAGTACTTAATAAATTATAGCCCATTATATTTAACTTAAAAAGTCTCTCATGTTTCTTCAACTATATTTAGTTGTTTGAGAGCAAGGAGCTTAACTTATACATTATTTTTTTTATTATTATGTTCAATTAGCCTATACAGTACGTCATTAGTTTTAGATGTAGTGTTCAATGATTCATTAGTTGTGTATAACACCCAGTGCTCATCACCACACGTGTCCTCCTTAATACCCATCACCTGTTTACCCCATCCCCCCACCCCCTCCCTTCTGTAACCCTCAGTTTGGTTCCCAGAGTCCAGAGTCTCTCATGGTTTGTCTTCCTCTCTGATTTCTTCCCATTCACTTTTCCTTCCTTTCCTCTGTGTTCCTCCATGCTATTCCTTATGTTCCACATATGAGTGAAACCATATGATAATTGTCTTTTTCTGCTTATTTCACTTAGCATAATCCCCTCCAGTTTCATCCATGTTGATGCAAATGGTAGGAATCCATCCTTTCTGATGGCTGAGTAATATTCCATTGTATATATGAACCACACCTTCTTTATCCATTCATCTGTTGAAGGACATCTCAGCTCCTTCCAGAGTTTGGCTATTGTGGACATTGCTGTTATGAACATTGGGGTGCATGTGCCCCTCCTTTTCACTACATCTGTATCTTTGGGGTAAATACCTAGTAGTGCAATTGCTGGCTCATAGGATAGCTCTATTTTTAATGTCTTGAAGAACCTCCTTACTGTTCTCCAGAGTGGCTGTACCAGCTTGCATTCCCACCAACAGTGCAAGAGTGTTCCTTTTTCTCCACATCCTCACCAACATTTGTTTTTTCCCATCTTACTAATTTTTGCCATTCTAACTGGTATAAATAAATCTTTTTAAAAGATTTATTTATTTGAGAGAAAGTCAAGGTTAAGAGAATGAGTGAGGGGAGGGGCAGAGGGAGAAGCAGACTCCTTGTGGAGCAGGGAGCCCAATGTAGGACTCACTCCCAGGACCCTGGGATCACAACCGGAGCCAAAGGCAGATGCTTAATCAACTGAGCCACCCAGGCACCCTCATTATGGTTTTGATTTGTATTTCCCTGATGGCTAGAGATGTTGAACATTTTTTCATGTGTCTGTTAGCCATTTGTATGTCTTCTTTGGAGAAGTGTCTGTTCATGTCTTCTGCCCATTTCTTGACTGGATTATTTGTGTTTTGGGTGTTGAGTTTGAGAAGTTCTTTATAGATCTTGGATACCAGCCCTTTATCTGTAATGTCACTTGCAAAGTATCATCTCCTATTCTGTGGGTTTCCTCTTAGTTCTGTTGACTGTTTACTTTGCTGTGGAGCAGCTTTTTATCTTGATGAAGTCTGAAAAGTCCATTTTTGCTTTCTTGTACATTACATTTTGCCCTCCTTAGCCATCTAGTGCAGTGATACATGTTTGGTAGGGTCTAAATAAATATTTGTTGGATGAATGAGAGAGAGGAAGAATCTTGCCAACAGTTGCCTCAGGTGTTATGTTGCCTCCCTTTACCTTGCTTAATCATGTAATTATATTAGACCTAAAATATTTCTAAAAATCAGACCATTGGTTATCATACTATTACTGTTTTTGTTTTGCTATGTAATGTACGAGTTTTTGGTATTAGATGATTTTAACTCCGATATGATACCTACAAAGAACAAGTTCAATTTTGTTAAAAGTAAATCAGAGAAAATACTCTGAATTCTAGCCTGTTGCCTTTTATATTTGAGGAAAATATAAAGTTTACTGATATATCAGTTTTTTTTTTTTTTAAGATTTTATTTATTTATTTGACAGAGCACAAGCAGGGGGAGCAGCAGGCAGAGAGAGGGAGAGGGGAAGGAGAAGCAGGCTACCTGCTGAGCAAAGAGCCCAATGTAGGGTTGGATCCCAGGACCTTGGGATTATGACCTGAGCCAAAGGCAGATGCTCAGCTGAGCTACCCAGGCACCCCTGATATATAAGGTTTTTAAAATGGTTGAAATATACAGATACATTATGGATTAAGAAGATGATTCTGAATTGATGATTAGAACTCTGAGTGTTGATCCAGTGGTCACAGCAGAGGGGTTGGATTATAGAATTTAAATTTCACATTGGTGATTGCCTGATATTGTGAACAAACTATTCTACGAAAAGGCCATTTTAAACATCTTACTTCCCACTTACAGTAGTTATTATGTTACACACTTTAAAATCAGCATTTTATCAACTCCCACTATCAACCCTGTCAGATAAGTTTTGTTGACACATTTTTTTTACAGATACAGAAAACTGACATCTAGAAAGGTCAAATAACTACCAAAGTTACACATTTAGAATCTGTACAACAGATCATTTTGACTTCAGAATTCATGTTCTGAATGACTGTGTTATCCTAGACTATCTTTTCCAATACTCAGTGTAATTTTCCTGTCCTTTTAGAGCTTGACCAGACAGGAATTCTGGCAGCTGCTCCAGCACAACTATGGCAGTGAGCTAGGCTTAAATGCTGAAGAGATGGAAAGCTTGTCTCTGTCGATCGAGGATAATGCACAGCCCAGGTAGAGCAAAATGTTTTGAAATTTCACGATTTATTAATCATGAATTCAAGCAGAATTATTTTAGACTTTCCTAATTTAGAATTTGTATTAATTCATCATTGGGTAGAATTTGCCTCTTTGTTCTCTGTAGTGGAATGCAGTGAAAGGTGAGGACAGTGAGTAGTAGTGCTAAATTGGTAAGCAAATTTAGGACATATAAGGAACTGTCAATTTTGTAACTGTGTCATCTAGGATTTACTTAAAGTGTGGTTTTAGTAAAGCTTTTTCTTAAGGATCTGGAGAAGTACCTACTGACATCTCTGATCTTATAGATAACAATACAATAAATTAGCTGGTAGATACTTTGAGGAATACAAAGATAATATGATGTTTCCTCGAGAAAACCCTAGTGGTGTTTGACATGTAGTTGGTACTCAACAAATATTGAGTGCGTTAATGAAAGGGACTGATGGTACTGTGGGGAATGCAAATAATTATAATACGAGGTTGAAAATAATAAAGGCCAAGGGCAGCAATAGATAATGTGATAAAGAAATTCAGAGATGAGAGAGATCATTTTTGACTGGTAGGTATCCACTGGGAAGAGTGGACATTTTTATTAGCCTGTGCAAATAAAAGTACATTTTGTCCAATGGTGATTGAGGTCATAGCAGTAAAAACAACTAGGGATAATACATTAAAATTCTATAGTAGACATTATAAGTGAAAGAAGCAAGTGAAAGGAGCAAGTCACCAAAGACCACATATCATATGATTCCATTTATATGAGTTGGAATCCAGAATGAGTAGAGCCATAGGGACAGAAAGATTAGTAGTTGCCAGAGGCTGGGAGGAAGGGGGAATGGGGAGTGATTGCTAATGGGTACAGGATTTATTTTGGGGGATGAACATGTTCTAAAACAAGATAGTGGTGATCATGATTGTGCAATTCTGTAACCACTGTATTGTACACTTTAAATAGGTGTATTTTATGGTACATGAATTATATCTTAATAAAACTCTTACTTAAACATTCTATCGCAAATAAATCTTAATATAGAAAGCTTTCAGAAGTTCACCATGTACACAATTTTTCCTTTATTTAGGTAGCTTTCTAGTTATGCTGATCCTCTTTATACCATTTCAGCTCAGCATCAATATTTTAGTCTTTTTTTAATGTGGTTGCACATGCATATTTTATTAGTTTTCTGTAAAGTTAAAAATTTCCATTGTACTACTCTTCTTGTAAAGTTTACTAGTCTCTCTTAGGTCTTGGAAACAATTGACATAATGCAGAGATCCTTGGATTATGATGGAGAAGATCTGGGTTCTAGTCTGGACTTGGCCACCAAGTAGCTGCACAACCTCAAACCAATCTCCTCGTCTTTCTGATCCTCACTTTATTCACCTCTGAAATTAGGCAGTTCAACTCGATGAGCTCTAGGGTCCCTGCCAACTCGAGGAGTTTCCAGTCTTTAAAGAAGAAGAGACTGAATATTTTTTAGCAGATTCTTCATATTCTCTAAGGTCCAGCTTTTTGAAGTCACCAGAGAGGTTGCTGTTGTCTTCTGGTGATTGAGTGCTTTCTTAGAGAATTTGTAGCCAGATCCTCATCCCCCTTCTCCTTTTCCCTTTCTTCCCACTTCCTGAAAGAAGTGTATCTGTCTCAAACCTTTATTTCCTCAGCTATTCCATCTTCATCTTCATTTTCATTTTCTCCATCATTATCCCTCCTTTTTCCTTTCTGTATTTCTCTGTAGTTCACTCCCATCCTTAAAATCCTCACATGCAGATACTCATTTGCTGGGCTGGTCTCCAAGGGGCCATTTTTCTTGTTGGGTCCCCTCAGCCCTGCCATTTTGCCTGGCCAAGAGTGACTTGGTGGCAGATCTAAGTGTTATTTGGGTGGGGTAGAATAGGGGTGTTCCTCAGGATGACATGGCTGAAGATGTTAGGCTGCTACTTTATTTTAGAAGAGCTTTAAGTCTCTATGTAAGCAAAGATTACATTGGAATAATTGCTTATTGAGTTTGAGACCTAGACATTAGATCAGTTGTACTCCTTTTATGTTTCATAGATTTTCCTTTCTTTATGCTCTTCCCTAAGAGAGGAAAAGTAGGTCTCAGCACATTTGTTAGAGTCATGTTCCCAGGGCCATATGAAAGCTGTTCCTTAAACTTTATTCTTAGGAATGAGAAGAGCAAGAAGAAGGTGGGCATGGACTGATTGATGGGGTCTGTGCTCAGATATCAGGAGCTCCCCCTTCTGGGAGGGACTCACCACCTCAGCTGGAACTGAATCAGAAGGAAGGAGATCTGAAACTGCCTTCTGGAGTTGACTGGCATCCAACTCAGACCCCTGCCCTGCACCTTTCAAAGCTTTGTGGTGGTTCATAACTGAAATTTAAACAAGCTATAATATTCATTGTATTAACTGTTGTTACAGCCGCTTGTACTTGGTTAATTTTTTAATGGTTTCTGAAATTTATAAAATCCCATGTGAGCATATTTTGTTTTCAGAAATAAAGTCAATCTGCATGTGATTTAAGAAGATGGGCTTGTTATAAGTAGAGCTTATTTGTAACATTACAAATACCCATTTGTTGTCAAAATGCTTTATAATAGCAAAGGACCTCATCAGTGGGGAGACTGAATCACTTATTTGTGTGGAATTGACCTTGATTATATTCTATAATGATGTGTTTCTTACAGAAGTCCAGGAAGAAGTAGCTTGGATGACTGTGGGGAGAGAGATGAAAAATTTTCCAAGTCCATCAGTTTTACCCGAGAATCAGTTAATCGGGTTTCAGAAGCAGAGTCAATTGATGGAAATCCACCAAAAGTTAGTGCATGATATCCCTTTTAAAATATATCTGATGCTGCCATGTGTTAATCATAATGCAAGATCAAATAAAAATATACTGTACAAAGTGTTTAAAAATTTAAGATGTCAGGCTGCTCCTTTGTCTTAGGAGAAAGGTTTTAAGTCTATAAGTAGCAGAGGTTATAAGGGAATAATGTGTGGTTTTGTTCAGAGCTGGATATGGTGCAGAACTACTAGACAGTTTCCTGAGCATTAGTCTCTAAGGGGGATAGATGTCATTAAAAATATAATAAGGTAGAGTAATTTGTAGTTAGCAGATTTTTCAGATTAAGTGCTAGGAAAAATCTCTTTTGAAAGGGAAGATGAGAACCCTGTGCCACATGCTTGAATAACAGGAGGTGCTTCTTAAGTTGACTATGAAAGCAGGCACATCAGGTTAATTCATGTTACTTAATTTCTTCTTTTATTTTTTCAACTATCATTATAAGCCCATTGCTTTTTTTTTTTTAAATTTCAATGAGTTTCTATCATTTTAGTCATTATTTATTTTTTTAAATGCTCATTTTGTCTCCTCTGCCAATGGGAGCCCCTTCAGGTTTGCTGCTTTTTTTTCTTTTTTAAAGATTTTATTTATTTGACACAGAGAGAGAGATCACAAGTAGGCAGAGAGGCAGGCAGGGAAGGGGGGGGGGGGGAGCAGGCTCCCTGCTGAGCCAGAGACCCCAATGTGGGGCTTGATCCCAGAACCCTGAGATCATGACCTGAGCCGAAGGCAGAAGCTTAACCCACTGAGCCACACAGGTGCCCCTGCTTTGCTTTTTTTGAAATGATCAGTAATCTTTGATGGCTTCCTTTCTTTCTATCACAATAATGTGACCTAGTTACACTGTACACTTACTGTCCCAGACTCAGTATCAGCCATTTTCCTAATGGGCCACAGTTCTTCATGAAGGATGGTATTTGGAGACCACATTCTGAGTGCTGAGAGTGCTCCTATGGTAGGGTCTTCGTTCTGCTGATTGGGGATGCAAGTCTGGGCTGCACCTGAATTTCTTGGTTTAAAGCAGAGTGTTGCTTGCAAATCCTGCCTCTGCCACTTACTACCTGAATGCCTTTAAAGAAGTCAACTTAATTACTTCACATTTCTATGCTTTTGTTTTCTCAGTTATAAGATGAAGACAGTAATACCCCATAGGGTTTTTTAATAAGGATTAAATGAATTTAATATATGTGAAAGTGCTTTGAACGATCCCTAATACACATTAAGTATTCAATAACCATAAGCTATTATTTCAAGGTGAACTGCATGTAGCCAGCGAGGGCCTTTTTCTATCTTCTCACTTGGAGCCAGCCAGCATCTGTGAATAAGTGTCAGGAAAACATTGAAACAGAATATGTAAAGTCCATCAAGTTATCAGCTTGTTTCAGGCAACTGTCATGCATCTATCCCAGTCTGAATTTGTATTGTGGATTTCTTGCAAAACTATTCATCTAGAGACCCTTAGGAACTTACTACTGATATATGGGAGGTGATTCTGGGTGCTAATCTCTTTATATGTTCTCATTGAGAAAACCAAACCACTCAATTTTAGGGAGGTAACAGGACAGGACATTTCTTGCAATCTCCTGATCCTTTTACAAAAGCCTGACTTTGAGGACTGGATTCTCAAAACTACTAATCTTGAGTCTTTCTTACTACCTACTGCCTTGATATTGTCTTCTGTACCTGCTCTTAGAATAGTTAATCCTTTGGTTCTTGCTTCTAGTTTTGTCCCAAAAGGCTGTCATATTTCCTTTAAGGAAAGAGAGTGGAATATAGAGGAAGGCATTAATGTTTTAAGATTGACCATACATTCATTGATGTTTCGTATAGATGTTTTCAGGTTATAGAAACAAGTAATATGGAAGTTCACTCCTTTTTTTTTTCTTTTTTTTAAAAGATTTTATTTATTTATTTGACAGAGAGAGACACAGGAAGAGGAACACAAGCAGGGGGAGTGGGAAAGAGGGAAGCAGGCTTCCTGCTGAGTAGGGGATCTGATGCAGGGCTTGATCCCAGGACCTGAGCCCAAGGCAGATGCTTTAAGGACTTAGACACCCAGGCACCCCCAACTCCTTTTTTTTCATTCAAGAACAGTGTAATGAGATTCTCAGAGGTCAAAAAATATCATATGTCACTTACTTTGTGTCATTTTTGCTTCCTAGAAAGTTGGAAATAACAAAAAGTGAAAAATAATATTTTTAAAACATTTTAAGATGAATTATAACTTTTTAAAGTTATAAAATTAATATTCTTTGAAAAATCCAGGAAATACAGAAAAGACTACAAAGAAATAAAAATTGTGCATCTGCCAACCACTCAAAAATAGTGACTGTTACTTTTCCTGAAAGTATCTGTCCATATTCTTTATAATAGGAGCCATATCTTAATTACAAACAACAGGAGAAATATGTATGGAAGGTTACACTATTTAGCATCTGCTGAAGAGGTTCTGGGTCAGCTAGTAAGCATGTTGCTTTGTAGTGTGGAACTCCCAAATAAATCAAGTCTCAATTTTGGCAGTGATCTCTGCTTAAAGAATCAGTCTTTTGACTAGGGTCAGTCCTCTGACTAGGTTAAACCCAATTATAATAGAATCCTACTTGAATAATAACATAGAAATAGCATTCAGACTTTAATGCCTAACATTAAATTTATTATGGAAATGATGTGTCTTGATTAAATCACCCCAGAAAGTACAGATAGTATCATATATTGAATATCTTTTAATGCCCAATTCCTTAATCCCTTAACAGCAAAGCCAACTGTGTTCTTTCAAGTTTGCTATGAAATTAACGTTTCCTATTAATCCAATCTCCTCTACTGTACTCTTATGTGACTCTTATCTTTCTATTTTCTTTCCCTTTTCCCTGTAGTTACTGGTCTTGAGAATGGGGGAGTTCTCTTCCTTGAGATGATGGGGCAGGTATTGTCTGGGGACACTAATTGGATTTGATTCCGCTCCCTTGCCTACCCCAAAGAAACTGCTCTTCCATTATTTTTGTCCTCTGCTTCCCTTTCCCTTCTGCTTAAGTGATTCACATGATGTTAACTGTGAGTTCTTCTTATATGATGTTCTTCATAAGTTTATTGTTCATTAATATGTAAGTATATTATAAGATAATATATTACTATTTATCAATATTTTATGGACTATATTGGAAATGTGATGTAAAAATAACATATTTTCCAAAGAGCTGCATTTCAAAGCATTTTTGTTTTTAAAGATTCCTCCTTAAAATCTAAGCCAATAATCTGTTTTTTAAATTGGATTATTTGCCTTTTAGGGGCTAGAGAAAGAGGAACCCCCAAATGAGAAACAGATGAAAAAGAGTCCTTTACTAACTTCAGAAAAGAGATTAAGCAGAGTGCCGTCAAAATCACTGGACTTGAATAAAAATGAATATCTTTCTCTGGATAAAAGCAGCACCTCAGATTCTCTTGATGAAGGTAGAGAATTTCTTATAAATTTTAATAAAATTTGTTGTGTCTTTTAATGTTTATGTTTGTATTGGGTGAGTACAGAATGAGGATTTAGTTGTATTAGACACATTGTCACTGTATAAAGAACCAAAAGAAAGGTGGAAGTTAATAGAAAATAGGAGAAAGAAGTTGCCAGGTCTCACCCATCTCCACTTTTCAGAAGCTTGGAATTTGGAGATCTCCATCACATGTAACTTTTAGAATTCCAGGCCTTGAGTCAATGAAGATGACGCAGTAGCAACGGAAAAGCAAATCTAAGTAAAAACCTGCATAGTGTTCCAGACACCATAATTGTACTTTTCTTTCACTACTGACAAAAAAGAAAAAAGGAAGGGAAAAAAGAGAGAGAGATACAAAAGTAGAGAATTGTTTAAAAGAAACTTCATAAGAAATCATGGTCTCTTTGCCTTCTCTAAGTTAATAGCTGGGGCTTATCATACTTATTAAGTGGGCATTTTAAGGAACCTTTTTGTTTGTTTGTTTGTTTGTTTTTAAACTGTTAGATTGTTGACATCTGAAGTCTGTGAAGTGGGGAGACATGGGGAAAGATACAGAAGAGTGACTACTTTCCAATTTCAGGAAAGAGAACAATGCCAGTGGATTTTGCTCTGTCCGTTTTCTGTCCAGCAATGCTCAGGATATTAACAATGGGGACATTGTAGTGGTTTGGATCTGTGGGATATGATTGCATTTGCTACTCCAGGTACTGCTCAGATGAGACTTGGTGTGGGAAACCCTGAAGCTTTTATTATAGTGAAAACCAAATCCATGAAGACCAAAACTAAATCCAAGTCAAATCTAAAATCAAATCCAAATCTAAAAGCAAACCAAGACCAAATCTATGAAAACCAAATCTGAATCAATTTTGGTTTGGGAACACTGTATCAAGGATCTTTAGTGAGAACTAAATCTATTGCTTTTAAATACATAAATAAAAATTCAGTAGTTCCTAAAAATCACAGAATGCATTAAGAAGACAGTTGTTGAGTTCTTTTGAAAAGATAATTGAGAGGTTTTTTTAAAAAAAAGATTCAGCTCCATGAATGAGAAGACTCTCTTAGTGTCCTTACCATTCATGCTTTGGTATGCAGCCGTGTGAATTAGTAATCTGCTTGGCTGAACCTCTGACTTTAGGAAGATCTACTCTGGCACCCAGTGGCCAGATAGGTAAGTGACGCCAAAACAGGGATTTATTTTCCTCCTCTCTTACCTGCTCTTTCGTAAGAATGGTCCTTAAAAAGAAGTATCCTTATTGATCCTATTAGATTAACATTAACGATAAGCTTCGTAAAGGATAATACTAAATCTCATATAAGATGCATTCATATCTAGAAATTAAGATTAACAGTACCGTAGTTGCTGCATTGCATGTGAGCCCTGTTCCCATTTCCTCCTTTACTGGCATCCCTTTAAAGACTGGTTTTACAGCAGTAAGACCTTACATGTAACATTGGGCCTTCTTTTGTGGAGGTTTTCTTTAAGGTGCATGGGATGGCTTCTTTCTTATTAGATTATCATTACATAATAAATCAAGTACTTGTATTGTTTTAACTAAGCAGATTCCAAAATCTCAGGCTTATCAGACATATTTAAATGCATATTATAATGAATCTTTTTTTAATTTTCTGGAAGTTGTGAGGTTATAAAGACACTTGAAATCAGTGATCTGAGGAAAATAAGAAAGGTTCAAAGAAGTAAACCATCGCAGGAAATTTGTCTGTGGATTTAGAGGGAGTTAGGTAGATGGCAGATTATTTTAAACCCAACATCATTTTATTTAAAATGATAGTATTTTGATCTACCATTGTGAGCATTCTGCCTGAGAAAATGAGAGGATTTCCTTTTTTCCTCTTTTCTGCCACCTAGAGATTGTAATCTTTGGGAGGGGGGCACTGGACCATTTTGAAGTAGAGACTCCCTCTAGGCTCATGTATCCCTGAGTGGAATCTGCAGAGCAGAGCATCATGGAATATCTCACGGAGGGACCGGAAACAACTAGTTCATTCCCTTTGATGTAGAGTTTAATTGAAGCCCATATCTGGAAACTTAGCCTAGAATCTGCTTTGACTGTCTTCTTTTTTAAATGTTCTCACTCTATGGTAGACAGCTTAGAACCCACCAAGATTGAAGGGTGCCTTTTTGGGGATATTTCTATCCTTCTGGACATGTGTTCTGGGCTGCCAGCTCCTGAACAAAATGCTAAGCATTGTGTTTTAATCTGTTAAACCATAGATGAACTTAAAAATTTGACATATAATACTTCACAGAATAAGAGGTAGAACCATCTTTATCTGGAATGTTGTTGCTGATAATCTTTCTTCAGCTTATTAACTACATTTCCAGTTTTGGGTAAGGGTTCAGAGCCTATGAGAAGGTGCTAGGGGTTTCCTGGTAGGTGAAGATGAGTTGACACAATGTATCCATATCTACAAGTACAAGGAATTTATGGCCATGTTTTCGGTCATGATAATATTTCTGTTGCTGTTAGGATTTACTTCTTCACCTGCCCTGCTCTCTCATGTCATGGATAGTCTGTGAAACCTCTGCCCCAGGAGGTAGAGCCTTAGGTGGAAGCTGACAAGCTGGCTGATGGCTTAAGACCCTTGGGCTGTGTCATGACAGAGTTAAGTTTAATTGTATATAGTAGGATTAGAACGTGCGACAGGATTCTCTAACCAAAGTCACATATGTTGAGAATGGAAGCTAAGTCAGGCAAAGCTTAGCCTAGGGGAGGGGCACATTAGAATAGCAAAATTAGAATCCATGACCTATAGCTGACAGAATAGGATGAACTGGAAAGTCAAGCAAAGAAAAGCAGGAATCAAATATCACGTGATGCTTATTGGTTACTAAAGGTGAGGACAAGTAGACCTCTGGAGAAAGCTGAGAAAAAGCCACGAAAATAGTCTAGCACATCAGGGAAGCCACCGTGAGACTAAACCAGGTAACCCTGACATAGTTATCTGAGTCAGGTTTTTGAGCAACACTCTCAAATTGAACTTGGGTTTTCAGATGCAAAGAAAGGCCTCAATTTGAGTCTAGAAGACAGCCGGTCACCAGTTTTTAGAAGATAGAAGATATAACAAATTGTATGTTCTTAGTTACTCAAACTCCAAATCATCTGCTGTTCTTGCATATCTATCTTGTACATTTTTCATGAACCCTTTAAACATTATCAACATATGTTTTATTCCTTTATGCCCGTATCCTTCTCATATTTATTTGTCTGTCTCACTCTTCCCATCATTTCCACTGGCCACTTTCAAACTGATAGGTTTGAATATTTTCAATTCAAGAAATAGTTCTTCTTTATTGGAAATAGTAACCTACTACCAGGTTGAGTGGTGTTCCTTTCCCTATTTGATACACTACTTCCTAGCTTCATAGTTACAGCAATATTATTGGTGATGTTACTTGGACAGGAGGCTTTAAAGTACTGTGTATGTCATAAATAAATAATCCCAGGTGGAAATAGTTTATTTCATGTCCTTACTTCTTTGAAATAATTTACATACAAAGGTATTAATTTCTAGCAGTAGTACCACGAATTCTATTTTGTCAGTCATAATACAGAACAATTTATCTAATAATGGAGTTTAAGTGAAATATGAAAATATGTTAAAATGGCTATATGAGTGTAATTTTCTTTCCTTCATGAATGGAACAAGAAACTTACTTTTGAAAAATTGCAGTTTGAGAACTCCTTAGAGAAATGAAGGCTTCTAGGGCTGAGGTGGGGAATATACAAAATGAGGCTGGAGTTTTCTCTGGGGCCAGAAATAAAGAAATGTTAAAAAAAAAAAAAAAAAAAAAAGGAGTCAGGAGTCAACCTGAAATGAAAGAGCTCCTAATGGCCAAAGCAAAAAAAAAAAAAAAAAAAAAAAATTGAGCAAAAAAATAAATAATGATAGCACTGGATTATAACCTAAAGTATAAAATAACTACTCATGAGCCCATACTGATATAAATGATCAAATAAATATGTAAATGGGGGAGAAAGCCAAGTCTTCCTTACAGAGTTTTAAATAATATACATAGATACTCCCCCTTCTAGGAGGTGGTGCTTAGTTCTCCCTCTCTTGAGGGTGGGTTGAACTTAGTGACTCATTTGTAGCAAACAGAACATGGAAAAGTGAACATGGTGACTTTACAGTGGAAGAACCTCCCACACGGCATCTTAACCAAGTGATCATGGGTACCGTTATCGTAAATCACACTGATAGCCCGGATTCCCTGAATTTGCTAAGAAGGGCACCTCACCTCTGTGAGCATTCTTCCCCAAATCCACAACCCCAGTCTAATCATGAAAAAACAGACAAACCCAAACTGAAGGACAGTCTACAAAATACCTGACCAGGGTTCCTCAAGTGTGTAAGGCCATTAAAAAACAAGGAAAGCATGAGGGACTGTTACAATTGGAAGAGACAAGAGAGATAAAACAATTAAATGCAAAGTGACATTTTGGATTGGATCCTTGTACAGAAAAAGGACATTACTGGGAAAGGGTGGGAATAATACCTGGTGTCATTAATTGTAAATCAAAAATTATTCAAGATAAAAAGCTAAAAAATATGGTTGTAAAATGATAGTCCTATAAATAAAAATTGATCCGAAGGTATTTTTTTTTTTTAGCATCCTCAGTATTTATTAAAAATAGTAATTTAATACTTACATGCCTTGTACCTGATATACTAAAATTGTTGTTTAAAATTGACACGGTCCCTACTCACATGGAACTTGGACTCTTCTGCAGGAGAGAGGCAATAAACAAGTCAATAAGCCAATAAAGATGTAATTCAAATTGGGATAAGATCTGAGGGAAACGAGCAGGATCAATAGAAGCACCTGTACTAGTTCGCTTTCTTTGTGAATATATGAATTATTTTTACAATGAACATATATTCTATTTCAGAAAAAGCTATTTCTCAAGCCTAATTGGGTAATTATCTTGCAAAAACTTAGCGCGTTACCTCATTTCAGTGATTTATTTCTATATCAAAAGAGCCATTATTTGAAATTGCCGTGACTAGCTTTTGCCTACACATAGTATTGTTGCAGGGAAAAGGTAAATCCATATCTGCCTGATATCCCTAAGTTCTTTGCACCTGTAACAAAATAGACACAAATTATTTAATGAGGGAGAAAAAAAAACAATACTTGGGATGAAGGAAGAAGAATTGTTCTGATTCTTAGATTACTGCCTTTACTTGACCAGACTGCTTCCCAAGGGCTTAATATTGACTGATGCTCTACACAGCTAATTTTTAGAGCATATCTTGTAACATGAGGAGCTCTTTTCACAATTTTTATTCTGTATTGATGGGGCATGATCTTTGAGATAAATAATCCCAGTCCTGAAATCATTAAAATTTCATATTGGATTGCTTTACTTTATTTCCTTTTTACCGGGCTCTTATTCCTAGCTTTTTTCTTCTCTCTCTCTCTTTTTTTACCCTTTCCTTTCCTTTTTCCTTTCCTTCCCTTCCCTTTCCTTTTCTTTTTCCCTTCCTTTCTAAATTAAACTCCTGGCAGTATAAAATAGAGGATAAGTTTGTGTGCCCTGGAGCTGCAGTGAATTCAAGTTCTATTTCAGTTAGTTACTAGTTATGGAGCTCTGGCAATCCGTTTCTCAGTTTTCCTCATCTATATGGTGAGATGGTAATGATACCACCCATCTCCCAGGATTGCTGTGGGGTTAAGATGAATGGATACTGTAAGGTGCTTAGTACAGTGCCTGACTTACAGTAAGTACCCTATAAGCAGGACTATTTTATATAATGTTTCCAGGGAACATGAGGAGAAACAGATATTGTTTCTTTATTGCCAATAGTTTTCAACATCATTATCATTATCAGGCTCCCAGAAAAATGTAGTATTCCATTATTTAGCTTTGAAGAATACTTTTCAGAAGGACTTCTTAGTTCTTTTAATGTGTGGTATTGAGAATAGGTTGTGAATATGATGATACTTATCTTGGGGCAGTCAGCTTTAAATCAGGCTGGAAACATTATTCAGCCTTCCAAGTTAGTGAGTGCAACAAGTGTTAGAGCCATTCATGACTTAATATATACTGAATATATGAACATTTAGAAATAAGTCCTGCTAATTGCTGTGGTAGATACATTCCTGTGTGTCCCAGTATTAATCCTATCACTTTTGAAAGACTCTTGAGTGACATATTATGGGAGTTTGATATCATTTAAGTTAGGTATTTTTATATCTTTTGGGTTTTGGTGACTGAAACATTGATCATATATAGTTTCATTAGATATATATTATGTATACTTACATACAGTACCTATGTATATAATGCCAATTTAGAGTTTTAATAGTGTTTTGGAATGTGCTGATCATTGTAATCACATTTAAAAATCATTTTGTAACAAAACAAACAAAACAAAATCTTGAAATTACCATTCCTTGGTTTCTTCCCTTTCAGTCCTGTGTTTTTTTTGTTTGTTCCCCAGAAAATGTTCCTGAGAAAGATCTTCATGGACGACTTTATATCAACCGTGTTTTTCATATCAGTGCTGAAAGAATGTTTGAATTGCTCTTCACCAGTTCACGCTTTATGCAGAGATTTGCTAATTCTAGGAATATAATCGGTTGGTCTTGTATTTATCTAATGATAAATATGGGAGAATTTTGTTATCCTTTAAGAGTTGAGCCTATATTAATGATATATGTTGTTGGTGGGGGGAATAAGGCTTTGATTTTATTTTGGTGATATATAAACTGGTATTTAAGCATTTTGGTTAAATTTACATGTGAGCATTGACTAACTGTTCAACTAGTCAGATCCTACCTACAATTAAGTTCAAACTCTTTGAAACTAAAACTCCATTTATTTATTAATGTAGCAGTTCATTTGGGTTGAACCTTATTTAAAAGGATTCTATTGTGGAGCAATTGGATTCTAGTAGGGTATAAACTTGTATAGTCACTTTGCAAAATGGTTTGGCAGTAAGCTGAACATAAAAATTCTCTCTGACTCTGCAATTCTACCAGTAAGTATGTGTCCTTCAGAAATGGATACATGTGTGCTCTGAATGACATGTACTATAGTGTTCATGGCAGCATATTTATAATGGTCCCAAAACAAAACAGCCCGAATATCCACCAGTTACTAGAATGGGTAAACAAATTGTGTGTGTTTACAAAAAAGAATACTATATAGTAATGAAAAAAAGCGAATTCCTGCTGCTTTTAACAGTATTCGTAAATCTCACAGATTTAATGTTAAGCTAGAGAAGCCAGACACAAAAGAGTACATACTATGGTTTCTTAATATAAAGTTCAAAACAGGCAAAACTAATTTATGGACACAGAATCAGCATAGTATTTACTGTGTGGAGTGTTGGGTGGGTAGAGAGTGGGAGGGAACTTCTGGGATGTTGGTAAAATCTATCTTGATCTGGGTGATGGTACACAGGTGTGTTTTCTTTGTGCAAATTCATGGAGCTATACTCTTTGATCGCAGTGTCTATGGTATATCTCAATGAAAATACAAAAGAAAAAAGATTCTAGCTAAGAAATTAGTTATACTTATGAAAAGGATTCTAGGATGCCTGGGTGTCTCAGTGGGTTAAAGCCTCTGCCTTCAGCCCAGGTCATGATCCCAGCATCCTGGGATCGAGTCCCTCTTCGGGCTCTCTGCTCAGCAGGGAGCCTGCTTCCTTCTCTCTCTGCCTGCCTCTCTGCCTACTTGTAATCTCTGTCTATCAAATAAAGTAAATAAATAAAAAAAAATTAAAAAGGATTCTATGTGTTACAAGTTCTATTTTGGTAAACATCTCGAATAAGCTTATAGTAGTTTGAAACTGATTTTATCCTAAATATTCCAGAATATTTTATAAACTTTGGGAGCACATGGTTTAGCTTGCTATAATTTTATATAGCAAACAGCAGCAGAGATTCATATAAGTTGAGTCATTTGATATAGTCAAAGAGAAAGTTATTCTACAGTCAATTTAAATATAGTTCGTAATTCAGCCACTTTATTAACCATTACATATTACTGCTTTATGTGCAACTCCTATGTAAATATAACTATATTTGTAGATTATATCATTGATAGCTTTTGAGCCCTGTGATTATATTAAGAATTTCATGTTTAAAAAAATCATTTTTTTCTGTTCTTTTAGTTTTACGAATGCGGAGTATTTGGGGGATACAAATTTTCTTCTTCCCTCAGTAGCTTATGTTTAATATATCTCTTCTGAATCTATTTTGTATTTTCTTGCTATTCATATCTGTCTAGAGAACTTGATATTTCAGAAGGGTTGGATATGTTATTTTTCTTAATATTCTAAGATGATGCCTGTTGATACTGTATTGCCATTTTAATGGCTCAAAGTTCCATGAGGAACTAACTGGTACAAAATGAAATTTGTTTTTTTTTTTTCTTTTTCTTTTCTTTCCTTTTAAAAAAATAGATCTTATTTATTTATTTGAGAGAGAGAGAGAGAGAGCAGAAGGAGAGACAAAGGGGGAGGAAGAGAGAATCTCAAGCAAACTCCATACTAAACACAGACCCCAACTCTGTGCTTAATCCCAGGACTCTGAGATCATGATCTGAGCCGAAATCAAGAGTAGGCTGCTTAACTGACTGAGCCAGCCAGGCACCCCTCAAGTTTGTTCTTTGACTCACAACTGTATTAGTTGTCTGATAGCATATTTAGCTTCAATATGGGTCACTACGTTTGCTATCTGATGTTACAAGTGGCTTTTGGAAGCAAAGGCTTCTGGCTAATTACAGGTTTAAACAGTAATAGGAATGTTGCTATTTAGACCTAGAATTAGTCAGAAGGTTTGCTCCCAAGGAGATGATTTGTTTATGATTGCGCACCATTCTGCTCTCTTCTGAACTTGTTACCTGGTAATCAAAGTTCAGTGTTTTGAGAGTGGGGTTCAAAGGCTTCTTTTTATTTTTATTATTTTAAAAAGGTTATTTATTTATTTATTAGAGAGAGAGAGAGAGCGAGTGAGAACAAGCAGGGGAACAGCAGAGGGAGAAGGCGAAGTGGGGCTCAATATGGGGCTCCATCCCAGGACTCTGGGATTGGTCTGAGCCAAAGGCAGACACTTAACCAACTGAGCCATCTAGGTGCCCCACAAAGACTTCTCTTTAATAATATTAAGAAATAGTTCTTTTTTAACAGAAAGATTTGTGTAAAGTCAGTTTGTGGATTTAATCTAATTTCAGCACTAAGATGGTACTATTAGATTTTTTTTAAATTAAGGAGCTTTTAAATAACTATTTATTTAAATTTGTGTTTACAGCTGTGTGACACTACTTTTATAATTCAAAACTCAGTGTTAAGTCTTTCTATTCAGCTTTTTAATTTTGGAAATTATAAATCTTTAGAAAAGTTGAAAGAATAGTATAATAAAACCCATATAGCCATTCCCAAGATTCACCATTTTTTTTTGGTGGCAAAATGTACATAACATAAAATATACCATTTGAACTATTTTTTTTTAAAGATTTTATTTATTTATTTCACAGACAGAGATCATAAGTAGGCAGAGAGGCAGGCAGAGAGAGAGAGGAGGAAGCAGGCTCCCGTGGAGCAGAGAACCCAATGTGGGGCTTGATCCCAGGACCCTGGGATCATGACCTGAGCCGAAGGCAGAGGCTTTTAAACCACTGAGCCACCCAGGCACACCCCCCCTTTTGAACTATTTTTAAGTGTTCAATTCAGTGGCATTAAGTACATTCACATTATGCAAACATCATCACCATCCATCTCCAGAACTGTTTCATCTTCCCAAACTGCAGCTCTACCTATTAAACCATAAGTCTCCGTTCCTCCTTCTCCCAGCTGCTGATGACTACCATTCTACTTTGTGTCTTTATAAATTTGACTGCTTTAGGTACCTCTTATAAGTGGAATCACACAATATTTGTTCCTTTGTGACTGGCTTATTTCACTTAGCATGTCTTCAAGGTTTATCTACGTTGTAGCATGTGTTAGAATTTCCTTCCTTTTTAAGGCTGATTACTATTATATTATGTATATATAGCACCTTTTGCTTATCCATTCATACATTGATGGAGTTTTGAGTTGTTTCTACATTTTAGTTATTGTGAATAATGCTGCCGTGAACAGTGATGTACAAATATCTGTTTGAGTCCCTGCTTTCAGTTCCCTTGGGTATATGCCTAGGAATGGAATTACTGGATTATGGGTAATTCTATGGTAAGCTTTTTGAGGAATGGCCATACTGTTTTCCAAGTGGTTGCATCATTTTACATCCCCCCGCCCCCAGCAATGTGTAAAGATTCCAATTTTTCCACATCCTTGCCAGCACTTGTTATTTTCAGTCTTTGTAAAAATAGCCATCCTAATGCGTGTGAAGACTCACCAATTTTTAAAACGTTATTACATCAAAGGATTCATAAAGTATTCTGCAATTCTTGCTTTTTATTACTTTATTTCAGTATATCAAAATGACACGTGTCCTTTGTATATTGTTGCCATTCTTCTTATAATTTCATCCCCAATTTTTCTGTCATGATGAGCTTTACTTAGGTACTGGGGGGCTTGATTATTCAAAAATATTGTGAATTATATGATATTCCGATACACGATATTCAGTAGGATTGTTGGTGACGTTGGTGACAATATAAGTGGAAGACATACTTTTATCCTTGTTTATAGTTGCTTTGTTAACAGCAGAATTCAGTGATATCTTAAAATTCTGTTGCTAATTAGCAATGGATTATTTGTATAATTTCTTGAAATAGGCTGACATGATCAGAATAATTTTTGGAAAATTATTTTAGATTAAATTTTGATCTTCTTTCATATACAACTAAATAAATTATTTTTTACAGCAAATTCTGTATGTTAAGGGTGCCTGGCTGCTCAGTGAGAAGAGCATGCAACTCTTGATCTTGGGATCATGAGTTCAAGCCCCACATAGGGTGTAGAGATCATAAATAAATAAATAGTGTGTATATATAATATATTACAGAATTTTGCATGGTAGATTCTATAGTTTGTGATGCTGTCTTTTTAGTTCCAAGATTTTTTCAGATACTGAAAAGGCTGCTTTGGGGTCCTTCAAAAAATCTGGAGACCCAGCTATATGAAAGAAGTGGAGTAAAATTGCCTATATCATAAAGCTTGCTTCATTTTGTTTGGATGATGGGTAATGGGTTAGTTAAAGGCATCTGTATTTTAGGATGTTAACAAATAGCAGTCAAGCATACTAATTGCCTAAGTCCCTGAGTGCTAACAGCATTAGGTGATTTAGTCAAATCTTTGAAAAGAGTTCATGATGCCATTACCTGTATATTCCTAGTCTTTGCCTTGTTAAATGATCTTTGCTGTATGGTGCTATAGTCTAAAATATATTTCTGTTCAAAGTATGTTTTTACTCACTGTGTTATTATTATTTTTTAATAAAGATTTTTTTTTTTTTTTGAGAGAGCGCACAAGTTAGGGAGGGGCCAGAGGGAGAGAGAGGAGGAGAAGCGGACTCCCTGCTGAGCATGAGCAGATCTCAGTCCCCCCACCCCCGCAAGATCATGACCTGAGCCATAGGGAAATGCCTATCTGGCTGAGCCACCAAGGTGCTCCTCACTGTGTTATTATTAAGCAAATAAGAATTTTAACCAAGATATTGCCATAAATTCAAAGAGATTTTCTTACAGCTTTCTTACTATAGAAATGTTATATAGTTATTTATATTCCATAGCTCCCTCCTTGATTAAAGATTTTGACAGATAAGCTATTAACATTACATGATTTCTTATTAACATGGTTTTTCCACAAGCTGGGATCAAGGTCTTATTTTTTTTTAATTTTTCTTCTTTTTGAGAGTCTTGTTTTTACATAATGGCAAATGTCTTTCAAGGTTTTGTCCTTAATAATGGGAATGTTAAAAAGTTGTTCTGTTTGTGTTTGATAAGGCAGGTGCCATTACTTCTCTTTCCAGGTACTGGGAGCTTCAAAATGAAGACTCCAGATGAAACAACTTTTAATTTGTTGTTAAAGTGTATTAATAGACGACAGTTTAGAAGTAAATGAATCAAAGATGTGGAATATGTCATATACAAGAATAGTGCCTTATGTTTAATTTTACTTCAGTGTTGAAATGATAACAGTCATAAGGAAGTTAGAACTGTCCAAAAATAAAAATTGAAATAATTAAAAACTACTTCTTTCCATTAATCATCAGGGAAATGCAAATCAAAACCACAAGGAGATACCATCTCACACCTGTTAGAATGGCTAGAATCAAAAACACAGGACATAACAAGTGTTGGCAAGGATGTAGAGAAAAAGGAACACTTGTGCGCTGTTGGTGGGAATGCAAATTAGTGCAGTCACTATGGAAAATAGTATGGAGCTTTCTGAAAATATTAAAAATAGAATTATGGTATGATCCAGTAATTCCATTTTTTGATCTTTACCCAAAGAAAATGAAAGCAATAATTCAAAAAGATACATGTACACCCATGTTTATTGCAGCATTATTTATGATAGCACAGATATGGAAGCAACCCAGGTGCCCATCAATTGATGAATGGGTAAAGAATGGTACATATGTGTGTGTGTGTAGATATATATAATGGAATATTACCCATCCATAAAAAAGAATGAGATTTTGCCATTTCCAACAACAGGGATGGGCGTGGAGGGTATAATGCAAAGTGAAATAAGATGGAGAAGGACAAATACAGTATGATTTCATTCATATGCGGAATTTAAGAAAACAAAAGAAATAACAAAGAACAAAAGAGACAAAAAGCCAGACCTAAATACAGAGAACAAATTGGTGGTAGCCAGAAGGAAGGTGTGTGGGGGCGGATGAGTGAAATACATGAAGGGGATTAAGAGTACATTTATCATAGGGGTGCCTGGGTGGCTCAGTGGGTTAGAGCCTCTGTTTCCAGCTCAAGTCATGATCCTAGGGTCCTGGGATCATAGCCCCGCATGGGGCTCTCTGCTCAGCAGGGAGCCTGCTTCCCCTCTCTCTGCCTACTTGTGATCTCTGTCAAAGAGATAAAATCTTAAAAAAAAAAAAAAAAGAGTACATTTATCATAGGTAAAGTATAGAATTGTTGAGTCATATTGTATACCTGAGGCTAATATAATAACACTGTATATTAATTTCAGGTGTACAATATAATAATTATATAATAATACAATATAATATGTACAAAATAATATAATAATATAACAATATAATAAGACAAAAAAACCTACCTCTGATTCCATTTTAAGTCATACTCTTCAGATTTTTAGAACCAACTCTCTTTTTATGTTTGCTGTTATTAGATGTAGTGTCCACCCCTTGGAAAGTAGAACCTGGAGGTGATCAACTGAGAACCATGACCTACACTATAGTCCTTAATAATCCACTTACTGGAAAGTGCACTGCTGCCACTGAAAAACAGGTATGTCTACTCTGTCAGTATTCCAAAATATCATATGTGTGGGGCGAGAGAAGATGCCTGTCAGTCACCAGTTTACAAGACGATTTTAAGAAATAAGTGGCAAAAAAAAAAAAAAAAAAGAGGGAGGAGAAACTGTCAGATTAAAAGGAGATTTAAGAAGCATATCAACCAAATCAACCCAATCCTAATTCAAACAAACCAACTAAAAATATATTTATGAGATTTGAGGAATTGCTAATTTTTATATGTAGTAGTGGTATTGCAGCTATGTTTTAAAGAAAAGAGTATATTTTAAAGACACAGTAAAGAAATTATAAAGAGATACACTGGCATATTTAAGAATAAAATTATACTGGTATCTGGGGTATCCTTTAAAAGTAATCTAGCCAGGCAGAGCATGGTGGTGGAGGGAGGGAGTGTGGGGATGGGATATGGACGAAGCAGGACTGGCAAGAGTTAATGTTGTTCAAGCTGGTTGATGAGTTTGTGAGGCTTCATTACACTTCATTTCTATTTTTGTGTATGTTTGAACTTTTTCATAATAAAGGGTATTAAAAAGAACAGTACTGGAATCCAATTACAGGATCCCATCAGGAGTTAGGGCCAAATAACTAGAGGCAGCAGTGATGTATGGGAAGAGATTATAAGATACTCAGTGCTCTCCTCAGTGGCCAGTGTAGCACTGTCTGTCTAGTGGAGTTCGTGTTTGACCAAATTGTATTGAAGTGTAATGTATCTGTTCTGCAAATAGAAAATATCTTAACATCTGAACTAGTTTTGTGGTTGTGGCTTTTGCCCAATGTTAAAAAGGACTTAAAATTTTTTTTTTTTTCAAAAGATTTTCAAACATTTAAGAAATGTTTGGTATTTTGATATGGGGGTCTTTGATAACCTTGAAAAGCTATGATTAAAATGAGGAAGGCTTGGTCATCAAACACTCCAAATTCTGTTTTGGGAAAGCTGTGTTTTCTTTGGTCATCCTCTTCCTTCACTATTTTGGTGAAGGGCGATTGTTAAATTTTTAAGAATTTTGGAGTGGATCCTCGCTTCGTTCAATTGAATTTTGAATTATTCCCCTATCGGGAACATTTAAAATTCTTTGTAAACTAATAACATACACAAGAAACTATAAATTTTCTCTTTCTTCCTCAAACCTAAAAGAAAGAAAAAAATGATTATGCAATGAAATGGCAGAGAGGCAGCAAAATCTACTTCTGTGAATCCTATCTTCTCAATTCATAGACAGCACAGCCAACATGGAGGCTTTTCCAGTTTGAGAAGGAATTCTAGTTATATATATTCTAAATTGGCAAGGAGTTTAATATATTAAACTTGTACATGCAAAATTTTTTTAAATCTTATTTTGGCAGACACTGTATAAAGAAAGTCGGGAAGCACAATTTTATTTGGTAGATTCAGAAGTTCTGACACATGATGTTCCCTACCATGATTACTTCTATACCCTGAACAGATACCATATCATCCGATCCTCAAAACAGAAATGCCGGCTGAGGTGAGCTATTGTAAATGAGTGTTTTGGTCAGGCTAGGTGAGATTATATTCTGGAACATACATATCAATCCTAAAATCTTAGTAGCCTTACACAACCAAGCTTTATTCCTTGTTCAGATTACATGTCCATGTCAGCAGAGGAATGGGGTTCCTCACTCAAGGCCACATGGTAATGAGTGCTTTGACATCCTGGAGCAACACAATCCAGAATATGTGTTACTGCTGTTGCTACAGGAAGAGAAAGTTGTAGAACTGTGTTCACAGTCCAGTGGCCAGAACTAGTCACAGGGCCCTATTTAATGTCAGGAGCACATGGTTAGCACATTGTTGCAATGGGAAATCAGAAATGGTTGAGCATCAAAGATAGTGATGGCCCACCATGGGCTTTGCCTGGTCTTAGCTAATGTAGTTACTTTCACCTAATTTATGACCACTAGAGATTTTTTATAAAAGGCGTTTAGGAAATTTAGAATTTATTTTGAGCCTTTATTGCTATTTAAGTAAAGAAAACTCGGGGCTAGAGATAGAAAAAAATGAAATGCCAAGTACTTAGAAGGAAAATTTCATGAAGTTATTATTAGCAGCATACAGCAATTTTTTAAGAAGTCCTTATCAGTGAACAAATTTTCTTTTATGATCTAATGATTTTGAGTCTTTTTGGCTTTCCACTGAATATAATCTTACACTTAATTGCAATGTTAATAGAACTAAATTCTTTCCTTTAAAGAATTATTCTTCTTTCCTCCTTATTTTCTTAGAGTTTCCACTGATTTGAAATACAGAAAACAACCATGGGCCATTATCAAATCTCTAATTGAAAAGAATTCCTGGAGTTCCTTGGAGGACTATTTCAAACAGCTTGGTTTGTAAATTTCTTCATTTATCTATTTTTGTAAAGATAGTATTTATTAACAAAACAGATTGATTCTTCATTTGGCTTCATAACTGGAACTAGTAGATGATGTTGGATTGACTCACAACATCTAACGATACCCCACTTGGAATTTGAAAACTTTTAATTTTAATTGGTCTAACAAACACTTACATTATGTTTATTATATGCCAGATGTGTTTGTGTGCTTGATAAATATTAGTCCCTTAGAAACCTGTGGGGTAGGTATTGTTATTTTTTCCCATTTTACTAAAGAATAAATATTGAAAGAGAGAGAAGTTAAGTGACTTGTCCAAGATCACAGTTAGGAGCTATCACAGCCTCTTCAAGGAGCCAAGGAAGCTGACTGCAGTGAGAGACTGTGTAACTTGATCACAAATACGTACTTGTGCTCCTTGGTGCCTCCCCCCACCCCGCCCGCAGTCCTTAGGAATGCAGCTTCCCTGGGTTTACACAGGACCACTTAGCAATGGTAGGTATCATGTACATGTATGGATTTGGTGGCGATGGGTAGTAGACTGGGGAAGTGATATTGTTGTTACATTTGGATATTCCTTAAAATAAAACATGACAAAAATATATATATACATGACTATAAATTAATTCTTTTTTTTTTTTTTAAGATTTTATCTATTTATTTGACAGAGAGAGACAGCAAGAGAGGGAACACAAGCAGGGGGAGTGGGAGAGGCAGAAGCAGGCTTCCTGCTGAGTGCGGAGCCCGATGCGGGCCTCGATCCCAGAACCACGACCAGGATCATGACCCAAGCTGAAGGCAGATGCTTAATGACTGGGCAACCCATGCGCCCCTATAATTAATTCTGGTTAAAGAAAAGCAGGGTCAGTCAGTTCAGGGTAAACTAAGTCTTCATCATCTAATTTGTTGATTATTTTCCTTGCTCTTCTCTCTTGGCTATTCATTATTAAACTCTTAATCAGGAGCAAAGAAAATGAAATTCAAAAATTAGTTTGGCCACTGGATAATGAACTTCTAATAAAAAATCTGGTGAAGGAAAGGTTGAAACAAATGACAAAAATGAGGTTTTTTTGTTGTTTGTAGATTTTCCTTATTAGGACTTACTTTTTTACAAACCCTCATTGAAAACTAGACCTATAATATGCTACTTCTTCCTTTGATATTGACAATCAACTACCACAAAATATCTTGGAAGTCTTTCTAATGCGCCAATGTAAGTGGGTAGCCTGTTGTTTTCATAACTGAAATCATTATGTTAATATTTAATATAGCACATGGTGAATTTGCTCTGATGATCCCATCATTTATTAATATAGATAATTCTTCCTAGAGTAGTGACCCCTCATTATAGGATCACTTTACCCTCCAAAACTTTTTATTAAGAGTAAGGTTTGGATCTAGGCCATGAGAACTTAAAGTTACCAAGGCTTAAAAAAACACAACAAAACAAACCCCTAAACACAAAACAACCCCTCCTGCCCCTGTATCTTATAGTTGAAGTTTCTCCACTGTCTAAAGCTTTCTTTTTTCCTTCATAGAATCAGACTTGTTAATGGAAGAATCTATGTTAAATCAGTCCACTGAGGACACCGGAAAACTTAGTGGCTTGAGAAGGAGAAGGCGAACATTCAACCGAACAGCAGAAACAGTTCCTAAACTTTCTTCTCAGCGTTCTTCTGGAGATGTGGGCTTAGATGCCAGAGGGGATATTTCAGGTAGCTGCTATCGGGTAAACAGAGATGGAAGATTATAGTTTACTTACATCAAGCGGAGTATGTGTCTTGTTTATAGACATGTCAGAAGTTCCTCTTCTTTTTTTTTTTTTTCACTTTTCCTCTTCTTTTCTGATAATGTTTGAGTTCTTTAAAAATAACTAATGTATAAATGTAAAGAAGCAGTTGCAAAATGGCAGGCATATGGCCAGTCGATGTATTTTTTGGGGCCCGTGTGATATTTTAAAAATTGGATGTTTTTATATGAAAACTCAGATCTGACAGTTCTGGACTCAAATCCCTTCACAGCAAAAATCAGTCAGAGCTTAGTAGTAGCTTCTCCAATAGACAGAGCACGTGCTCCCCAAGTCACCAGTCCCTAGCACTGTCCCTGGCTGCTAGATGCTTCACTCAAGAATTTTTGACCTCGCATATACAGACATTTGATTTCTACCCTTGAGAGTACTAAAGTGCTTGTATGTTTTTAATTCTTATGTACTCTCAGGTCCAGTCCAAAAAGTTCCAAAGATGGAATTTGACTTTTATTATCCCCACTCTCAATTTTGAAAACACCTTGTCTCTACTGTTACTTCCTCCCTCTCAGAGCTATAAAACTCTCTTCTTTCTCACCGCTCTACTTATCAATTTATCTTCTAAGGCTTATATCTTAGTGTGAATGTTTATCTGCTATTTAAGCTTAATAATATTTTAGTTTTGGAATTTAAAAGTTAGGGCAACAGAGAACAGGTGAGGATGATTAAAAAACTTTTTTAAGGGGAGAAGCATTGTACAAAAACCCAGCTTAAACATTATTTGCAGAGATGGAACTTAGCTAGAGATCATACATGATACTTTGAATTGCTTATTTTAGAGCAAATTAATTTTTAATATAGGCTGAATTTGTAGGACCGTTGTAGGTTTTCTTTTTGTGGATTTGTTTCAAATTAGTGAAGATACTAGAAATCAACAAAGGGTGTTGGGAATTTACATCAAGTTGTCTTTACAAATCATGTAAAAATTTTCTTCTCTAGTTCTTTTCAAATGAAATTAAATTTTAACCAGTGTTAATCATAATCCTGTTCTAATATGTTTTTCTGTGTGTGATCTGCAGGAAAGAAAAAGGAAATAGAAAGCTATAACATTGCCCTTATTGTGGTGATGAGTATTTTGTAAGTATATGTTTTGAGTGCTTATTTTGCTTGTGTCTTCACATATCTTTTAATAGTTTCTAAAAGAATTTGGATTTGTATGTTCTTGTGTAAAAATTGCCACTATTTGACTAATTTATAAAATTAGTATATATAAAATATATATAGTATATATATACTATATATATATATTGTATATATAGTATATAAAAACTAATCTATAAAAACATTAATTTTATATGCTTCAATCTGATAGTTTTTTATTTTCAGGGGAATTACTAAATTTGAGCAAATGCCAAGTACACAGCCAATAAATATTTTTAATTAATTAGTTAGTTAATTAGGTAGGTTTCATACATGGAGCCCAACACAGGGCTTGAACTCATAACCCTGAGATCATGACCTGAGCTGAGATCAAGCATCAGATGCTTAACTGACTGAGCCACGCAGACACCACTAATGTTTTTTTTAATTAATCTGACTTTTTTCTACCATCATAGATTTTTATTGGAAGTTCCATAAACTTAAAGAGAATATTTATTTATGTAGCTGGTGAGATCCCAATAGTGTTATTTTGCACTATTTAATTAGACCAGTGATTCTTACCCTTTAAGATCACTTTCTAAAATGCAGACTTCTAGACTCCAGTCCCAGAGATTGAGTTAGTAGGTCTTGAGCAAGAATCTACTCAGGAAGACATACTTAGACTATTTTTTACACGGCTGTATTTGAGTATTGAGGTAGTCAATTAGATTTAATTGAATTGGTTCTGACTGGGTGATACACTCTTGGTGAATATTTTTTGGAATGAAGTTCTCATACCAGCTGCTTTTTCTAAATATAGATTTTAGAATGTAGAAAATGTTTGATATACAAAAGGTTTTCATATGTTCCTTAAGTTGGTTTGCTATGACAATTTTGAATATTAAATATTATCAGTGATCTTTTATGGTACTATGCAAAAAATTTATAGTCAGATGTTGAAATGTTGATTTACATACGATTTCAGTTCTTGCTCTTACCTTAGGTCTCATTTTTAGCAAAATCATCTTCTGGGCAGGTACAGATGAATACTATATATATTTAAGGGTAAGCCAATATTTTAACAGAAAAAATAAGATATGATGCCACCTACCTGTTTGCATGTATGTATAATAAGAAATATATCCATCAATTGAAAGTCTGCTGTGAGAACAAATAGAGCAAGTTCATTAGCATGTAACATTTTATATATGACAACATTCATGTATATTTGGGATTTGATACTTCCTTTGTCTAAGTTGAACTAGAAAAAATTTTTGCTGGATAGTAATTTAAAAAATATGTTTTGGTTTTCCATGGGAGTAAGGTGCCAGTTCATATATGTAAGATCAAGTCTATATTGATCTTCATTTCCTTTTTGAAGTGCAACATTATGGGTGTATAATTGCTTAAGCTAGAGGCACCGAAAAATAGATCTGGAAAGCTTATCTGGTAGATTTCTAAGCTGGTGGTTGCACCTCAGGTCTGGCTGGGATTCCTCCCAGAGAAGAGAGATATCAGGGACAATCCCAACCTGCTTTCTTTGAGGACTTTACTGTCACTCTAGTTACTTTTCAACCTTTTCTTCACTATTTAATACCTAAATATAATTATTTCATATAATAAAATAGGAATAACTGATTTAAATAGTAATAATTGGAAACTACTCTAGAACAACATACATTTTTAGAGTTTTGTGTGTATATTCTATATGAGCCGAGCTTTAGGCCTGGACGAGAGTGAATTAACCAGGTATTATTTGCTCTGCCTAGTTTGCTGTTCCTAGTTCTGTTGAATGTGATGCTGTTTCTGAAGCTGTCAAAGATAGAATATGCTGCTCAGTCCTTTTACCATCTCCACCTCCAAGAAGAGAGATCTTTACAGTAAGTCTTTCCCCCCAACCTGTTATTATTTCAATAATTCTTTAGTTGTAGAAAACTTAATTCTGGTTTAGAGATTTGGATCTGCTAACTGTTCTGTAGTCAGAAAGTTTTTTTGTTTATTTGCAAAGTTATAGGACATGAATGGTTTTTAGAAATGAAAGATCAGAAGCTATTCCCGATTTTTAAGGTTTTGTTTTTTTATTTTCCCCAGTTTAGCCTCTGATATGGTGTCAAGAGTGGAAAATATTCAAAAGAAAAAAGACCAGGCCCATCATTTAAAAGGAGTGCTCCGAGACTCCATCTTGATGCTCGAACAGGTACTGTAGGACTTAGTACTTTCATAGAGGTATGAACCAGCTGCTCCTCTGGTTGTGAGATGAGTCACAATACCATTATTTGAAGAAAGTCCCCTCCTAGAGGCAACTACCCTTGCCCGTTTCTGTATGATGCATTTTACATGTATAGTCACTTGTATTTTTTTCAAGATCAAAGCCTATTGTATACACTGTTGTATGCCCTCATTTTATAATTAGTAATATATTTTGAAGATGTTTCTTTATCAGCATGAACATTTGACTCTTGAATAATGGTGGGGTTAGGGGTGCTGACACCTACATAGTCGAAAATCGTGTATAACTTTTGACTCCCCAGGAACTTAACTACATATAGCCTACTGTTGAGCAGAAGCCTTACTGATAACACAGTCAATTGTTATTTTGTATGTTATATGTATTATAGGCTATATTTTTATAATAAAGTTAAGCTAGAGAAAAGAAAATGTTATTAAGAAAATCATAAAGAAGAGAAAACACATTTACAGTGGTGTCCTGTAAAAAACTCTGTGTACGAGTGGTCCCATGCCGTTCAAACCCATGTTGTTCAAAGGGCAACTGTATACATCTAACTCATTCTTTTTATTGATGCTTCTGTATAAAAATTTATGCTTAATAGTAACTCTTTTCATAAAAATGGTAGGTCCTGTATACACTGTTATTTTATCTATTATCCTTATATCTTGGAGATGCTTTGATATTGGCATATAATGGACTTCCTCTTTTTTTAACAACTGCATAGGATTCAAACTGTATAAATGTGGTACAATTATTTCACCAGTTCTCCATTGAAGAATGACCATTTAAGTTATTTTGATGTTTTGCTATAAACATTTATTTCTTGAACACAGTATTATCAGTATGTGCTACTCAGTTCCATGAACCAAAGCTTAGGATTCCCTTTGAAAAATAAAGATTACTGTTTCCATTATGATATAGTATATGCATACTTTTCAAGATTGAAAACTGGAGAGTGGTGGAAGAGAAGAAAACCTATAGTTCTATTATTCAGTCATTAATATTTTGTTTCCTAACATTGTTTTTTCTGTGCATTGATTTGTTTTTTAGAAGATCCAGTTATTGAGCATTTTTTAGGATATCACGTGGGGCATTAAAGATGACACCTTCCACTAGGCATTCTTCTAATGCACAGTAGCTACAGCTGCTGGTGACATTCTCCATCCTCCCTCCCCTGGCAAGAGTGGGTCATATTTCCACTTTTCCTCCTCAGCGTCCTATTTCCCCAACTTTCTACTGATAACCTTGCCTCAGGAGGAAAGAGAGTTTTTCTCTCCTTCTGTACCCAAATCTACAGATCTCCAGTCGCTGCACCCCATCCTCTTGTCCATGCCTGTCAGAGCAGTGCTCTGCCTGTAGGGAGATTACCAGCAGGTGTTAGTGGGAGACTCCATCCATCACTCTCCAGCCTCCTGTTTTCATTTTCCCTGGTCAGCTGGATCGTTCCCATCTGCGCATGGTCCTGCTGTGCGCTCTCCTACATTAAAGCACCCACACCATCCATATCCTTCTCCTCCTGCCCATCTCTCTCGCTGTCTTTCACAGTCTGGCTTTTTCAGAGTTGTCTGCTGTGGCTGTCACTACTTTATCCTTCATAACCCATTCACTTTTTTAAGGTTTTATTTTCACCAAAGTGACTCCTTCACATGGTTAACTTTTCTACAAGGTTTTTTCAGAAAAACAGCAGTCCCACTATGTACTTTGCCAAACACAACAATCTTTAACTCTTTTAGTTTCTTTTTGTGTTTACCTCCATGCTTATAAGTAACAAGCATGTATTGATACTTCTTGATTTTTCAGTTTTAGACATGACCTTTTGACCTCCTATTATGGAAGACAAAGGTTTTCTTTTCTTTCATCTCTTCTTGTCCTCTTTTCTGATTCCCCCATCCTCCCAAGGAAGTTTTAATTTTGGTGAGCTCAATATCCAGTGTTTGTTTTGTTTTGATTAAGTTTTCTATTCTGAGCTGAGCCATGGAATAAACCATGACTACTTTTTCTTTTCTGTGCTTTTTCTTATCCTTGAAATTGTTTTATGACAATTGATTAGTTTATTGTATTATTTATAACTATCTCATCTCCTGCAGCTCTGCCTCTTGTAACCTTCATTCACCTCGGGTATTCTATGAGTGGAGCCTTCTGACTGGCTCTGGTCAGGTCCAGGGGCCCTCTCTGCAGATGCAAAGCTTTCAGCCTGGGGATTCCTGTTGAGTACCCTCTCTGTTTCCTATATCCAGAATGTTTTCTACTTTCTTGGTTTACTCCTTTCTTTTAGTGGAGCACATCCTCTAGTAGCTTCCTGAGAAAGAGAACGTGGAGGTAAATATTTTAAGACTTTCCTAGTGTGAGAAGTTTTTATTCTGTCCTTCCCCTTGATGAATAGTTTGGCTGGGGATAGAATTTTAGCTTGGAAACAATGTTCCTTCAGAGCATTGCTCCATTGTTTTTCAGCTTCCAGTGTTGAGAATTCTGAGGCTGTTACCATTTCTCATTCTTCAGTCTGGACACTCAGGCCCTTTAGTTCTGGGAAATACTGAGTTACACAGTTGATGATCTCCTCCCCTCCACTCTCCCTCTTCTGACTTTCTAGGGCTCCTGTAATTCAGATGTCTGCCTTCTTTTGGACAGGCTGTCTAATCTTCTTATTTTTTCTTTCCAGCTTCTATCTCTTTGCTTTTTTGTTCTGCTTCCTCAGAGTTCCTCAACTTAATCTTCACATTCTTCTTTCAATTTTTGCTAACAAGTTTTAAATTTCAAAGACCTATTACTTTCCTGAATTTTCTTTTTTTTTATACCATTGTGATCTTTTAAAATGACTATAGTATCTTCATCTCTCTGATCATATTACTGATGGTTAATAATTTTTTTTTAATTTTATTTTTTATAAACAAATAATATATTTTTTTCCCCAGGGGTACAGGTCTGTGAATTGCCAGGTTTACACACTTCACAGCACTCACCAAAGCACATACCCTCCCCAATGTCCATAACCCCACCCCCCCCCCCCCCCCCCCCCCCCCCCCCCCCC